>NC_080185.1:110373383-110973383 GCF_950295315.1 Erinaceus europaeus | reverse complement strand
TCTTTCTCTCCTCCTCTCTGTTTTCCCCTCCTCTCTCCATTTCTCTCTGTCCTATCCAACAACAGCACCAATAACAACAACAGTAATAACTACAAAAAAAAAAACAATAAGGGCAACAAAAGGGAATAAATAAATAAAAGATGTAAGAAATGATAGCTCATGAAAGCAAAAGGAGGAAGCAAAGGACAAAACAGGAATTGCCATTTATAAAATTGACTTGGAAAATAATAAAACTGACTTAGACACAAAGCTGTCCACTCACCTTGAGTGGCAAACACAATGAAAAAAAATCTCACTGTTGTAAATAACGTCCTGGTCTACTAAAGTAATTATGTCACTGACTTTCCAGTCAGTCTCACTCAACTGAATTTTTATTATTATTTTGACCCTGTCCTCGACTTTTAGAAGGAGGATTGTTTTCCCCATTCTCACATTGAATCATGTTTTCCTTAGCACATTTTGTTCTAGGAATATGTTTAAGTTCATTATTGTTGGATTCTTTCACTCTCAATTGGAATACATTGGAGTTAATTCACCTTCTTTGTCTTGTCAAACACTTTGGTTATCTTGACATCTGCAGAAGGTTCAAAGGTCTATCTTGTATTAGTAATATTAAATTGCAATCACTCTTAAATTTTGATAGATTTTGAATTGAATATGGAAAATTAATAGACTATCTGATTTTGGCATTTGTTAGTGGAATGATGCATTTTCAACAACCTTGGATTTTTATTCTGTTATATCATTTGGAGAAAAAAAGCACTCCTGAGATTGTATCATTTTATTTCTTTGTCACAAGATTGAATAGACTGTGTGTGGTGGTGGTTTTGATGTCTGTACCTCTCTGGGTTTTAATGATAAACCTGTTTATCAAGGGTTTCAGATACCTCTTGATCAAGCCCCCACGATGGAGATACTGAGGTTCCAGGTTTGATCCTTGGTACCACCTTAAGCCAGAACTGAGCAGTGCTCTGATTAAAAAAATAATCCATTGGAAATGTCAAGGAAAGAATGAGATGTGAACCTAGAGGTGAAAATTGTGTAGGTGAAAGAGGAGATAAAGTAGCAGAAGGAAGAAAAGATGATAGTGAATGGAGAGAGGAGTAGGAAGGTTTTGGTTCTCATCTCCTTTGTATGGTTTTCTTCTACTACTAATTAAGAGATGGATTGTTTCTTCTTCGGAATTTTCCTTGTGTTTGTGTGTTGTCTCCAGGGGACTTTTAACAGATTATGTATGGTTCCTAGCATCAGAAATGTTCTTGTAAACATAATAGGACACATCAGCATTGCTGACCAGATATCATTTATATATTACTTGGTCTTCGTAATTTTCTTTTTACCTCTAGGGTTATTTCCAGTGCTCGGTGCCTGCACCATGAATCCACTGCTCCTGGAGACCATTTTTCCCCTTTTGTTGACCTTGTTGTGGTTATTATTATTGTTGTTGTTGTTGCTGTCATTGAATAGGACAGAGAGAAATGGAGAGAGGAGGGGAAGACAGAGAGGGGGAGAGAAAGATAGATACCTGCAGACCTGCTTCACCACTTGTGAAGTGACTCTCCTGCAGGTGGGGAGCAGGGGCTTGAACAGGAATCCTTACGCCGGTCCTTGCGCTTTGTGCCACGTGCACTTAACCCGCTACGCTACCACCCAACTCCCGGGCTTCATAATTTTTAATGTTTAGGAAAAAGTACAGTTATATATACCTAACAGTCTATGCAAGCCTGGACTCATGACACTTGATCAAATTTACTAGGGTGGTAAAATATGGACATGCTTACATATAGACATGCCAAGTGAAATAGCTTCAGAAACTACAGATACTTCTGCCCTTGTGACAATGCAAATAATTGAAGATTGACACACAGAAATTAGAAACAGTTTTATTGCAGGCTTAGTAAGCTGAGTTACTCTCCTTAGAAATGAGATGGGCCTCGAAGTGCAGTACAGAGTGTGTTTTAAAGTAAAAGTTTGAGAAGAGTTTGAGATCACATCACTGACTGACAGGTTGGGACTTATATAATCAATAGTCTTCTGTGCCTGTACTTACCCATAATGCATACAGAAAATCCCACAGTGGGCAAAACCTGCAATGCTATTTTATTACAATGATATAATGAACCAAGGTTCACCACTGGCCACTTCTCTGTCCACTCTGCACCTGCTCCACCTGTGACAATTAACAAGTGAGCTTGATTTCATGTTAAGTGACATTTATTTTTGGCTTACCCCTTTCCTGAGTTGGACAAGTGTGAGACATACTAGTTGTTCTTGACAGGGCATATCTAACCACAAATCTACTATCTCAGAATTTGTTCTTAGGTCCTTTCTGGGTGGTGTTTGGTAGTTGTACACAGAGCTGGCCTACTTGGTAAGCTGGCAGCATTTTGCTTTTTGTAAGATGGACTTGGAAGCCCCCCTCAATTTCTACCAAAATAATCAGTAATTTTCCTACCTGTTAGCCTACTGTAATGACACCAAATGAGAAATTGAGATGAGATGAGTACACAACAGTTAGACCAGGTTTTGCTGTTCTAAATTCAAGTTGGATATGTTAATAGTTTTTTGGGGGGTGACAGTGGAGTTATTAGAAAAAAATTTGTTTTCACATTCTAAATGAATTTTAAAATTTCAGAGTAGGAGATATATAGCTTTAATGAACTCTTCTTTAAAGCTACTGTAAGGAATAAATTATCAAAAACATTGGTGAGGTAGCCAGTGTCCAGAATGACCCTTAGGTTCACACTGAATAAAGTTTATCTGTGTATCCAAGAGGATGCTGCAGAAATGACCAAATGTGGGGGACCAGGCAGTAGCACAACAGGTTAAGTGCATATGGCATGAAGCTCAAGGACTGTCATAATGATTCCAGTTTGAGCCCCGTCTCGGCTCTCCACCTGCAGGGTGGTCGCTTCACAAGCGGTGAAGCAGGTCTGCAGGTGTCTAGCTTTCTCTCCCTTTCTCTGTCTTCTCCTTCTCTCTTGATTTCTCTCTGTCCTATCCAACAACAACAATGGCAACAAAAAATGGGGGGATGGCCTACAGGAGCAGTGAATTCATAGTGCAGGCACTGAACCCCAGCAAATACCCTGGAGGCAAAACAAGCAAACAAACAAAAAAGAAGAAATGACTAAATGTGACTTCAAAGATTATATTGCCAAACTACATGACTTCTGCTTTGTGCTTTTGGGGGATCACTCTTTGGGAAGTCCACCCCCATAGTAAGAGGATACTCCAACAATCAGACATGTGTGCAAACAACATCAGGAGCATATCTTCCAGCCTTGATGAAGCCCGCCTATGAGTGCAGCCCTGACCTGGCCAACATCATAGTGAAAGTACTTGAGGCAGAGTTACCTACACCCAGACTTGTGATCTGTGGAAATGATATCAAATAATGAAGTCTATTGCTTTGCACTCCTAAGCTTAAATGTTTTTCACTGCAGTAGGTAACTAATGTGATTGTTGCTATCTGTAAGTGGAGTGCTGTTCTTAGGTTAATGAAACTGTGGAAGCAGGTTAAGAGTTAGGTAATGCATGGATAAGAGCTGTTCAGGTCTGAGGGATTGTTGGTAAAAAGAAACAAAAAGTCATTTGAATATAAAGTGCTTTAAAATCAGGCCTTTAGCTACCACACAAACTTAGATCACCAAAATACAAGCTGATATCCTGACTGGAGCCTTCAGTGAGTTGTGGAGTTCAAACCAGTCAACTCAAAATTTCCTAAATTCCTGACCCACAGTAACTATATGCAGTAATAGATGTTTATTGCTATGTTCACTGTGAAAGTTTTAGAAAAATAATAAATAATCAATACAAGCAGTGATAAATAAGATCAGAGCTCTATAAACTAATATTTAGAAATGATAGACCTAATGGTAATTCTTCAATAGCTATAACTTGTGCTTTGTAATTGTTACTCTTTGTTTTCAGGGAACCATTTACCACATGGTTGGTTATAATATGTGTAGTTTTGCAAAATTATGACTTATTTATTAAAAATATTAAATTATTCAAAATTAAGATTAAAATAGTTTTTTTGCCCTTTTTGTTATCATTGTTATTGTTGGATAGGACAGAGAGAAATCCAGAGGGGAGGAAGACAGAGAGGGGACGAGAAAGATAGACACCTGCAGACCCGATTCACTGCCTGTGATGCGACCCCCCTGCAGATGGAGAGCCAGAGGCTTGAACTGGAATCCTTATGCGAGTCATTGTGCTTCACGCCATGTGCACTTAACCTGCTGTGCTACTGCCCGATCTCCAAGATTAAAAATTATGAATGCTCATCTTCCCCTTAGTGGTACAAATGTTAGCCCACAAAAGCTGGTCTTTGTTTAAGAGAGAGATTCTATTTCTAAATAACCATTTTCTTTATATAGAGATTCTCCTCTTTCTTTTCAGGATCAGAAGTAGAAAACTGAAGTCAATAAATAGTACCTTTGTATTCTCAAAATTATATTAAAAATTTTGTTAGAAAGTCAGTAATTACTTATCCCTACTAACTCCTCCATTACTGGCAGTCATGAGGATGTTTCTTTACTGTAGCTTTTCAGGGTTGAGATTTTTTTCAGGCATGTTAAGATTCTAGGATATGAGGAACCAACAGATATTTTCTGTAAAAGTCCATATAATCAATATTTCTGACTTTACGGGCCATACACTTTTTGTCACCATTGTTCAGTTTTTCTGTTGTATTGCAACAATAACCTTAGACAATATGTAAGTGAGTGAGTATGACTGTGTTTCAACAAAATCTCCCTTAGAAAAAAAGGTGGCAGCCTGGCTTCCATTATGCACCTTAGTTTGACATTCCCATCATATGCTTTAAAATCTTTTAAACACAGCTTCAATGGTTTTTTTCCACTAGATTTTCTAATTTCAAAAGATGATTCATATATATCCATTGCTACACAACATTTAGGGATGCTCTGGTTATGTAGTGAAAATAATGATAAAAATTTGCCAAGTACATTTAAGGAATAACAGGAGGGGCAGTTTTCATATGCAGAGCAGATAGAGTGGTCCCCTGATGTTCAGATATTTATTTTGAACTGCAAGGCCAATTTCTCAATGACTTGGCTTTATGAGGCACTTAATTTACACCATGAATTATCTTTTATTTTTATTTATTTATGTTTATATTTATGTAATTTATGACAGACAATGAAATAGAGAAGATGGACAGGGAGAGGAAGACAGAAAGAGAGAGATATTCAGCACTACTTGACCATTTGTGAAGCTTCCCCTGCAGGTGGGGACCAGAGGCTTGAAGTGGGGCAGGGCCCCTGTGCATGGTGACTTGTGCATTTTACCAGTTGTACCACCACAAGGCACCATGAATTATCTTTTACTTTTCTCCAAAACCAGTAAACATAATATTATCTTTGCTTTTCTAAAGAAAATTAGGGGCAGAACTGGGTGGTAGTGCAGCAGGTTAAGTGCACATGGCGCAAGACCACAAATTGGGGTAAGGATCCCGGTTCAAGCCCCCAGCTCCCCACCTGCAGGGGGGATCACTTCACAAGTGGTGAATCAGGTCTGCAGGTGTCTGTCTTTCTCTCTTCCCCTCTGGCTTCCTCTCCTCTTTCGATTTCTCTCTGTCCTATCCAACAACAACAACAAACCCGGCAATAACAATAATAATAATAACAGTAACAAGGGCAACAAAATTGGAAAAAAAATGGCCTCCAGGAGCAATGGATTTGTAATGCAGGCACCAAGTCCCAGCGCTAACCTTGGAGGCAAAAAAGGAAGGAAGGAAGGAAGGAAGGGAGAGAGGAAGAAAATTAGGGGTCAGGTGGTTTATGCAAGTAAGTGTGCATGTTACCATGTGCAAGGACCCAAGTTCAAGCCCCCAGCCCCCAACTGCAGGGAGGAAGCTTCACAAAATGAAGCAGTGCTGCAGGTATCTCTTTTTCTCGCTCCCTATTTACCTCTCAAGTTCTCTCTGTCTCTATCCAATATAATAAAAATAAATAAAATATTAAAAAAGAAATTATCAAACTATAAAATGGTTGTTGAAAGTACCATGTATTTAATACAATCTCATATATGTGTGTGCCATTTTTCAATGTGTGTATAGATTATTTAATTTATTCTTCCAAATATGCAGAGAAAGAAATCCAGCATTAAAGCCACTGAAAACACTACATTTAAAATTATTTTCCTTTTATTTACTTATTGATTTAATAATGATTGACAAGACTGTAGAATAAGAGGGGCACAGTTCCACACAATTCCCACCACCAGATTTCTGTATCCCATACCCTCCACTGGAAGCTTTCCTCTTCTTTTTTTTTTTTAAGATTGTATTTATTTATGAGAAAGTTAGGAAGGGAGAGAAAGAACCAGATATCACTCTGGCACATGTGCTGCCAGGGCTCGAACTTGGGACCTTATGCTTGAGAGTCCAGAGCCCTATCACTGTGCCACCTCATAAGCTTTCCTGTTATTTATCCCTCTGGGAGTTTGGATGGACCCAGGGTCATTATGGGGTGCAGAAGGTGGAAGGTCTGGCCTCTGTAATTGCTTCTCTGCTGGACATGAGCATTGACAGGTTGATCCATACTCTCAGCCTATTTCTATCTTTCCCTAGTGAGGCAGGGCTCTGGAGAGGTGGGGTTCCAAGACACATTGGTGAGGTTGTCTGCTTGGGGAAGTCAGGTTGGCATCATGGTAGCATCTGCAACATATTGAATTAAAAACATTTAAGATATAAAGCAGAACAAATTCTTTAATAATTAGGAACCTAAAGGTAAGAATATAGCAGACAAAATTGGGGTCTCCATTTTGGAAAAACTAGGAAGTCCAGTTTAGGTATGTTGCAAGAAGCCCATGACTTTACTAATTTTTGCCTGGGCCTGCTCAGCTCTAGCTTGTGGTGCAGGGGATTGAACCTGGGATTTTGGAGCCTAGGGCATAAGAAACTCTTTGCATAACCATTATGCCTTCTACCTCTGCCCCCTAAATCAAATATTTAAAAAAATATATAAATAACTTCAGGGATGGAGACAACCAGCAAGTAATAATAGTTCCAGACTTACTGGAAGGAGGAATAAAAAATACTGAGGGGAATGTGGGTGGCTTTGTTAATGAACCACACCCTAGTAGTTTCAGTGGCCCTTAGTTTATGGGGTCTGACTTGGATAGATGGGTGTCCTCAGAAAAATCTGTCTAAGTATCACTTATTATAAGACTTGGATAGACAGGGACTTCTTAGAAAACTTCTAAGAGTTTCTTTGCCAGGTGGTGGCATGCCAAGTAGAGCACACAGGTTACCCTCAGTCCCCACCTGCTGGGAAGAAACTTCATGATGGATAGGGCATTGCTGCAATTATCTGTCTCTCTTCTCTCTATTTCTGTCTCTCACCTCTATCAGAAAGAAATAGAAAGGAAAAAATGACTTCCAGGAATGGTGGAGCCATGCATGCACCAATAGTGCTGGTGGCAGGTATCAGGTGCATGATAAGTCCCTACCCAACTAATATGGAGATTTTCTTATGATGACAGTAGTGTGTAGGTCCACCAAAATAGCTTGCTTGTATATTGTTCTGCTTTGCCATGTGCTCAGTCAGGTTTGAACCAAGACCCACATTACCATTCCATTGAATGGAACCTTAGTATGTGGTGCCTTTCTCTCTCTCTCTCTCTATATATATATTCAGATATATAGTCATATATATATATATATATATATATATATATATATATATATATATATATATAAGACAAAGACAAACACTACATTTTTACATCTACTATTCTCACACCAAGGAGTTATAGATTTGGATAAACCAATATGAGTAGAGAATAAGAATGAATGTCCATTTGTTTTCATATGCTCAGCAGAATTTATTGTGACCTTGATGTTTTCTAGCTTAAAAGCAAAATAACAAGGCATGCTTAGGATGAGGCAACAAGTATCTGACCTGTCACTCTAGCAAGTCACTCTGCTCTAAGTAGAATTCAACTTCTGACCTGTGAAAAAGAGGGCTCGCAGTTTCTGATGAAATCTATTTTCAGTGGCATCTAATATAGGAGCTGCTGAAACAAGCCCAGTCAGACAGTTGGAAAAAGTATGTAAGGCTATCTGCCAATAAAAGCATAATCAAAATGTAGGGATTGAGGTATTTCTAAGCTGCTTAGTCACAGAAGATCAAACCCAAGAACTCATTATATATATATATGATATAGAAAAAAACAAGACATTTGAAGACTAAACTTTTTTACATATAATTTTTATTAGTGAATTAATAATGACTGACAAGATTGTGGTATAAGAAGAGTACAATTCCATGCAGAAAAAACCAGAGTTCTATATCCCAACCCCTTCATTGGAAGTTTCCCTATTCATTATCCCTCTGGTAATATGGACCAAAGATCTATATAGGATGCAGAAGGTGGGCTTCTGTAATTGCTTCTCCACTGGTCATTGGTGTTTCAGGTAAATCCATACTCCCAGCCTGTTTCTGCCATTTCCTAGTTGTGCAGGGCTCTAGAAAGTTGGGGTGCCAGGATGCATTGATGAGGTAGTCTGCCCAGGGAAGTCAGGTTGGCATCATGGAAGCATCTACACTTTGTTGACTGAAAAGCAACATTAAGGTAAAAGTATAGTAGATGAAATTTGAGATCTTCATATTGGAAGGAGCTAGGAAGTTTATTTTAGGTATATTCAAATTGTGTCCATGACTTTACTAATTTTTGACTGAGCCCAACAGCTAACATGCAGGTGGGTTAGGGGTATTGTCTGGGAAGATAATGTCAGAGTTGAGAATAGAACTTTTTTGTTGCTAAGTTTGGTGAGCTCTTTATATATTTTGGTTATTAGCCTCTTGCCTGATGTATGACACGTAAAGACTTCCCATTCTGTGAGAAGTCTCTTTGCTTGGTTGGTGGTTTCTTTTGCTGTGAAGAAGCTTTTCAACTTGATGTAGTTCCATTAATTTGTGTTTGATTTAGTCTTCCTTGTAATTGCATTTGTGTCATCAAAGATGCCCTTGAGGTTTAGATGGGAAAGTGTTCTGCCAATATTTTCCTCTAAATATTTGATAGTTTCTGGTCTAACATCCAAGTCCTTGATCCATTTGGAGTTTACTTTTGTTTCTGGTAAGATATAGTGGTTCAGTTTCATTCTTCTTCATGTTTCACCTCAGTTTTCCCAGCACTATTTGTTGAAGAGACCCTCCTTTCTCCATTTAGTAGTTTGGGTACCATTCTCAAAAATTAGATGTCCATAGGTGTGGGGGTTATTTATTATCTTTCAGTTCTGTTCTACTGATCTGTGTATCTATTTTTGTTCCAGTACCAGACATTTTTTATTATGATGGCATTATAGTATAGTTTGAGATCTGGGAGTGTGATGCCTCCAATTCTGTTTCTTTTTCCCAAGATTGTTTTGACAATTCTAGGTGTTTTCTGGTTCCAGATAAATTATTGTAATTTTTGTTCTATTCTCTTAAAGAAACCTGGTGGAACCCTGATGGGTATTAAATTTTATTAACTTTTTATATGGCTCTTGCTTAATTGCTATGGGCAGAACTCCCAATACTGTGCTGAAGAGTAATGGTGATAGTGGACAGCCCTGTCTAGTCCCCGATCTGAGGAGAAAGGCTTTCTGCTTCTGCCTGTTGAGTATGATGTTGGCTGTTGGCTTTTTGTATATGGACTCCACTATCTTGATGAATCTTCTATCTATTCCCATTTTTTGTAGTGTTTTGATCATGAACAGGTGCTGGATTTTGTCAAAGGCTTTCTCTGCATCTGTTGAGATAATCATGTTGTTTTTGGTCTTGCTTTTATTGATGTGGTGAATCACATTGATTGATTTATGTATATTGAACCAGCCTTGCATTCCTGGGTTAAATCCCACTTAGTTGTGATGAATAATATTTTTAAGATACTGCTGTATCCGATTTGCTAGGATTTTGTTCAGTATTTTAGCATCTATGTTCATCAGAGATATTGGTCTGTAGTTTTCTTTTTGTGTGTTTGTTCCTATCTGCTTTTGATATCAGAGTGATGTTGGCTTCATAGAAGGTGGAAGGTGCTTGTCTGAGAAAGATTTTTATCCCTCCATCTATTCTGAGTGACAATCTAGCAGGATTTGGAAGCCTATCTCATTGAGTGTTCAATATATATCTTGCCATACGTTTCTAACTTTTAGAGTTTGTGTGGAGAAATTTGCTGATAGTCTTATGGATTTTCCTCTGTATGTGATTTTTTGATTTTCTCTTGCAGGAAGGATAAGCTTTTTTAAAAATTTTTTTAATTTAAGGATTAATTAACAAAACCATAGGGTAGGAGGGGTACAACTCCACACAATTCCCACCACCCAATCTCCATATCCCACCCCCTCCCCTGATAGCTTTCCCATTCTCTATCCCTTTGAGAGCATGGACCCAGGGTCATTGAGGGTTGCAGAAGGTAGAAGGTCTGGCTTCTGTAATTGCTTCCCCGCTGAACATGGGCGTTGACTGGTCGGTCCATACTCCCAGTCTGCCTCTCTCTTTCCCTAGTAGGGTGGGTCTCTGGGGAAGCGGAGCTCCAGGACACATTGGTGGGATCTTCAGTCCAGGGAAGCCTAGCCAGCATCCTGATGGCATCTGGAACCTGGTGATTGAAAAGAGAGTTAAAATACGAAGCCAAACAAATTGTTGAGCAATCATGGACCCAAAGCTTGGAATAGTGAAGAGGAAGTGTTAGGGAGGTACTCACTGCAAACTCTAGTGTACTTCTGCTTTCAGGTATATATTTTGCAGTAGTTTATGGATACGTGTGAACATAAGCTCTCTCTCACAGAAACTGGTGTATATCTAGGTTATGGGACTTTGTTAGAAGGTGAACCACCTGAGATGAAATTAGAGTGTACTATAAAAGGAAAGGTCTCACTCGAGTAATGAAGCTGAAGGGTTGTCATTCCACACGTGAAGTCTCCTGGTGGTGGGAATGGTGTTTGTGTACACTCCTAGCAAAATGTAGACATATAAATCACTAGTTAATTAATATGAGAGGGGAAAAGTCAATTGTATGTCTCAAAGTTTTTGAAAACACAAACTGAATCTTTTTAATATATAGGCTGTGTATTTGATATGCGGACTCTCTCAAAAGCCTAGACCAAGTAGATTAGAAGCATCCAATAGCACAGCTATATATGAGATACTGGGTACTGTACAGCAAACCCTTACAAAAGAACTTTTCAAAGTTAACCCAATTACCAAATAATGTGATGATAACATTAACTATTGATTGACTTTTTGAACCCTAAGACAGCAGGAACCTCACATCTCCACTATAGAGCCCCTACTTCCCCCAGTCCTGGAACTCTTGGATAGGGCCCACTTTCCCATATGCCTCTCCCAATCCATATCAAATAATATTGCATCTGCCGATCACAACCTAACCAACGCAACGATTGCCATCTCAACATGCTTCATCTCAGACTGTGTCCAGAGACTTCACGTGTGGATAAGCTTTTTATGCATTGTTTTCTTACTTGTAGTTGTTAAAAATGTAGACATGTTGTCAGTAAATATGCACACAGAAATACATATATTTATTAAGAATATATACTCATGTAAATAAGTAATGAAAATAAGATTAAGTAGTAAGAAAATTCAATTTCGTATGTTATGGTTTGCCAATGCAGAAAAAGGTATAGCCATTCATCTACTGAAGAATAAATCAAAAGTTATTTATTTGATTTTGATGCTTTTTTGTTAGATAATGGAGTGATGTTGCAATCCCAGAATCAGGGCAGTCAGTTCCATGAGTTAGAGAATGAAAGTCTAGTAAAAAAAAATCCCATGGGTGGGAGTCACCTTAAGAACATGACAGACTCAAATGTCAGGGAAAAAAATGATGTATAATTTATTTCTTTCTTTGAAGTCATACAAAACTAATAGGGTCTCATTACCGGATTCTGCTAATGAAAAAAGAAAGCACGCGTTTTGATGACAAGCATATGGAAGAGGCATAAAATAAGGAACTCCAGAGGTTGATGCAAACTGTATGGAATTATATCCGTGTTATCTTACAATCTTGTTAATCATTATTAAATCACTAATACTAAGTTTAAAAAATAATAAATCTAAGGAACTCCAGTGCAAAGCTAGCGGAAAGAAAAGAAAAGGAGGCCAGGTGGTGGAACACCTGATTAAGCTTCATGAGTGGTGAAATAGGGCTTCAGGTGTCCCTCTGTCTCTTTCCCTATCTCCTCTCCCTCTCTCAATTTCTCTCTGTTTCTGATCTATAATAATAAAATAAAATAAGTATGGAGAAGAGAGAAAAACAAAGGAAAGGAAAGGGAAGGAAATGACAGGGCAGTGAAAGGAAAGGGAGGGAAGGGAAGGGAAGGAAAGGGAATTTTCTTTTCATGTTCTGATACAGGTCCAAGGAAAGTCAAAAGGATCGCCCACAAAGTGAATCAGGTACTTTATGGAAACCTATAGCAAATGGGAGTAGGAAGCAAAGAGAAGAAACCAACTAGTCCCAAAGTAATTGATTCATAAATTACTGAATGCAATAATAGAAGTAAACAGAATGTGTGTGGAACTAGTACAATAGAACAAATAAAAGAAGAAAATCGAAGAATAAATAAATAGGATTGAGAAGAGCAATTTCATATATACATATATATTTGTGAGCTGGCTTTTATGTAAAGCAAACATTTTTGTAAAAGCTTTCTGCAAATTGTTCCATTTTCCCCTTGGCATTAAGAGAGCATGTAAGGATCTAGTGAGCTTGTTAATAATAACAACTAAGATTTATTGGGCACTTACCATATGGCAGGTAAACTAATTTGTATGTATTAATTTATGGTGCAATCACAACTTGGAGCAGGTTTGTTATTTTCTTTATCTTACACATTAGTATATTGAGGGGCAGAGAGGTGAATTAACATCTCCAAAGTTGTTTGTGAAACTGGGTATTGTAACTCCAGAGACTTCTTACTCCCCCGATGGCTTAATCTTTCTTGTGCCTCTCTGGTCTCTTTCTTGTAGTGAAGAGTTACTTATTTCATCTTATATTTAAAGTGGGAGAGTCAAGATGCCCCTGAAGCTCCCCTAGAATTAAAGAAGAAAGATAAAACAAAACCATGATGACACAGAGTAGCACAAGAGAAGCAAACAAAAGCTACTGACTGGAAAGGAGAATGGTTGCAAACTGACTTGGTCTGAGGGAGCTCAATTCTTGAATCTCATTTGACAGAAGGGGTTGTTGAGAGACAGATTCATGCCTCTGGATCTTCAAGTCTCAGGGATTGGGGACACCTCTGAAAGCAAAGAGTGACAGAGGGCACTGGATGTGATTTTGTTTGAGAAATAGATTCCTATTGTTTCCTAATCCCTTAATGCAACTTTTTTTAAAATTCTTTTCAAAGATTTATTTACTTATGGGGTGGGGGACTGCAGCCTTTTGGATTTTTCAGAGATAAAACTGAGGACATTTATTCCCCCCCACCCCTGTTATTTTTCAGCAGAAAGTAGTTTTCAACAACCCTTGACTAGAAGAGAAACTGCAACTTATTTGGGTAGGACAATCAGACTCATCTTGAGAAAGTGAGTTTTCATATAACTGGGTGTGAGAGTCAAAGTTTTGGGCAAGCTCTCTGAAGCTGTCCGTGATATTTACCTGTCTCCCTGCTCCAGTTTCCTTTCCAACCCCATTGAAATTCTCAGGGACACTTTTCATGGCCAACAGATGTCTACAGTTGCAACCTTTCTTAACCCTTCCCATTCTTCCCTACTGCTTTATCCTATGTGACCTCCCTGTGTCTTAGTTTTCTTCCATATGA
This sequence comes from Erinaceus europaeus, assembly GCF_950295315.1. NCBI lineage: Eukaryota > Metazoa > Chordata > Mammalia > Eulipotyphla > Erinaceidae > Erinaceus > Erinaceus europaeus. The sequence continues at coordinate 110,959,588 of NC_080185.1, read as the reverse complement.
AAGTAGGAAAAGAACAAAGGTTCCAGTGCCTAGCTTGTTGTTTGTATAAAGTTCTATGCAGCTTGTTTATTGGTTTGTCTAGGACAGTAGAACTCTTATTTTATTGGGCAGGGAGTTTTGCATTTGATTTTTTCAAAGCCTGCATGTCTAGCACTTAGAAAACTGCTTGGCTTAAGGATCCCGGTTTGAGCCGCTGGCTCCCCACCTGCAGGGGAGTTGCTTCACAAGCTGTGAAGCAGGTCTGCAGGTGTCTTTCTCTCCCCCTCTCTGTCTTCCCCTCCTCTCTCCATTTCTCTCTGTCCTATCCAACAACAATGTCATTAATAACAAGAACAGTAATAACTACAACAGCAGTAAAACAACAGGGGCAACAAAAGGGAATAAATAAATAAATATTTAAAAAAAAGAAAAGTGCTTAATTCGGGAGTCCGGCTGTAGTGCAACAGGTTAAACGCATGTGGCGCAAATCATAAGGACCGGCGTAAGGATCCCGGTTTGAGCCCTGGCTCCCCACCTTAAGGGGAGTCGCTTCACAAGTGGTGAAACAGGTCTGCAGGTGTCTATCTTTCTCTCCCCCTCTGTCTTCCCCTCCTCTCTCCATTTCTCTCTGTCCTAGCCTACAACAATGACATTAATAACAACAACAATAATAACTACAACAACAATAAAAAAACAAGGGCAACAAAAAGGAAATAAATAATTAAATATTAACGAAAAGTGCTGAACTCTTAGTAATTGCTCATCAATTGTTGACATATAGATAAAAGGATTTTAGGGGCTAGGTGGTGGTGCACCTGGTTGAGAGCACATGTTACAATGTGTAAGGACCTGGCTTTGAGCCAGTGTTCCCCACCTTCAGGCGAAAGCTTTGCAAGTGGTGAAGCAGTGCTTCAGGTGTCTCTCTTTCCCCTACCCCCTCAATTTCTGCCTGTCTCTCTCGGGCTAGCTTCCTGGGCGGGAGAGAGAGATGACCAGGGACTCATGGCTGAGTGTTATGCAGTTCAATCTTTATTCACGTGGAACACAGCGCAATCTAAGCTATCTCTAATCACAGTCTTGTCCTTATATATCCTGAGGCGGAAGAGTCAGGTCCGAAGAGGACATATGTAGGGTAGGGGGTGGGGAGAAGGAAAAAGCGTCCAAAACAGTGAGGATTAAACCAATGCCCTGGAGGCAGGACGGTGCTTAGTTAACAGTGGTTATGTAAATAGAATACAGTGTTAAGGGGGGGGGGTATATTAAACCAATGAAACAGAAAGGGTCTTAGAAGCAGAATTTAGAAGCATACCAACGTGTCTCTATCCAATAAATAAAGATTAGAAAAATTAAATAACATTTAAAAATAAATGAAATAAGTAAAAGGACTCCCCCCCCCCATTTATCACTGGGGCTCAGTGCCTCCAGGGCTCCTGGTGGCCTTTTCCCTCCCCTTTGCTAGAAAGTGAGAGGCAGGGCAAGGGAGAACAGATAGAAGAGACACATGTAACACTGCCTCACTGCTAGTAAAGCTTCCTCCCTACAGCTGGGGGCCAAAGGCTTGAACCCAGGTCCTTGAGCATGATAATGTGTGCATTCTACCAACTGTTCCATCAAACAAAAGGATTCCAAGAAAATTTAGGAAATCTCTAAGAAAGTAAAGTAAGATTGGTAAGTTAAAAGAAAAAACATTTGAAGATAAAGTGGCAGAAAAATTTTAGGTCTAATCCAGAATGTCCATTCTCTAAACAATAAAAGCGCAGCAAAAATGGAAGAGAGAATCTATATTGAAAAAGTAACTAACAAAAATAACTCAGGGCAAAAGTTTCCAGTTTGAAACAGCTCATTTAGCACCTAAGTCAATGGTTGAAGTTATATTTCTATTAAAGAATGGCATTGGGACATTCCAGAATCCCAGAGACAGAGAATTCTATAAATATGTAAGGGTAACATTATTTCTAAAAGTTTGGTAATCATAATTTTCTCACAGTTTCACCAGCAGTACCTGTAGCTAGAAGTTATGCTTTCAAACTTCAGAGAGAAAGTAAATATAAACACAAAACTTGCTAATTTGTCAATTAAATGTGAGTCACTAAAACAGGAAATGACAGGTGTTGGCAAGATCATGGAGAAAAAGGGACTCTTACATTGTTGGTGGGAATGCAACCTGGCTCATCCCCTTTGGAAAACTATATAGAAAATTCTTAAATAAATAAAAATAGAAATACCTTATGATCCAGCATTAGCACTCTTAGACATTTATCCAAAGGATATGGAAATACCAGTTCAGAAGGACATATGCACCCCTATGTTTGTAGCTGCATAATTCCCAATAGCCAAGCAGCCTGAATGACCATCAACAATATGACTGGATGAAGAAGGTATGGGATATATACTTCATAGAATACTACTTTGCAATGAAAAAGATGATATTGTGTCCTTTGGGACAAAATGGATAGAACTGGAGATGATCATGCTTCCAACAAAGTAAAGAGATAAAAGGCAACTACTGGATGGTTTCACTCATATGTGGAATTTAGAGAGCAGATGCACATGAACTTGTAAAAAAATCACAGAAGTAAACAAATTGTCTTTAAGACTTCGTGGGAACTATGAAGGTTATTATTGGGAGAGCTGGGACACAGAACTTTGGCGGTGGGTGTAGTGTAGAACTATACCCTGTGTTCCTACAATCTTCTAAACCACTATTAATCATAAATATAAAATGGCCTAGGAAAATATAAACATCATTTACTTTAAAACTAAACTAAAAACAAAATTGGGGCACCTGGTGGGAGATATTTTGAAAATGTTGAGATAAATGCAGAAATATAAATGGCTGTGTTTCTAGAAGCCACTTCCCATAATGAATTACATTTCATGTGAGGTATTATATGAATCCTGTTTTTCAAGTAGCTACAAGTGTACTCATAGTAGAAATAGCTAGGTTATAATGATCAGAACAGTTTTTAGACTTTGGATTGGATACATAACCACTGCTATTGACTGTGAGAAAATGTCGTGGCTAGTATTAAATTGTGGTTTAATTTTTTCTTTAACATTTAAAGGATTTATATGAATTTTTTTCCATCTGTCTAGCTGAATTTAAAATGAAGCTAACACAACTCTTTATATGTTAAAACCCGCTATTGAAGTCTCTATCCCACACTGATCTGAGTTGTTTTTCAAGAATTCCTAGGAGTTTATAGAAGATACTATTATTGAGACATACCTTGGAAATTCTATGGAAATATTTAACTGCATTCTGACTATGGTGATTTTGATTTATTCATCATTGATTTTCCCTGAGCCAATTGCACTGTGACATGAAACACATATTCTCTGTGACCTACACGTTCTTTTATAATAGGCAGTTTTGGGTCTCTTACTCTAGATGCAATGATGATTCTGTAATTAAAATAATCTTTCAGTGTGTTAATTTGAGAGGCTAGCATAATATCCTGAATTTAATACTTGTACCCCATCTACTTGATTTAGTTTACAAATTAGAACACCATGAAAGGCAGGACATAGAAGGTTAAAACAGAATCTAACTGAAGAAGGCAAATGAGGTAGATATCAAGCCTCAGAAATTATACTACCTGGGCAAAAATATATTTGTAAAGTTTCCATAAATCCATGGAGATAAAATATTTCCCCAAGCAAAATTAGCTCTCCTGGCAGACAGGACAAAAAGAGACAGACCAAAATTTACTGTGTATAAATGACAGTGTGTCAAGTTAGAAGCAATATTGTGAATTATATTTTAAGAAACGAGACAGAAATTCTGCTTATCCAAAAATTTTCATAACTAATTTCAATAAATGGTAGAACACAAAAATCATCTGTAGAAGCCTGGGGAGTCGGAGAAAGGGTAATTTAACAAGTAAGTAATAAGTATGATCACCATGAGATAAATTATCAGACCTTGGTTAACCATGGAGACACCTTGAGATAATTTTTCTCTGGACCTATCTAGCAAATGATGTAAGCCTTTGCCTACCAGAGTATGAGATCTGAGAAGTATGTGTGAGTGTTTGTGTCTGTATATCCACATGTAAGCAAGAACATCTAGTAGTGGAGAATAGAGAATGCAGAAGAGAATAGACTTGTGAGTAGCATTTTTTTGGAAAACAAAACCCAGAGCCCCAGAGCTGCTGGGATTTTGATATTCAGTACCAGGACTTTCAGGCTCAGAGATCGATTATTAAAAATAAATAAATAAATTTGCTTTCTACATATTGGTCCTCTTTTTCTTCTATAAAAGAAACTTCTTTTGACCATTTTAATGTTTGAAATCCAGACAAATAAAGGACAGCTAGGATAGCTGAGAGAACAGATAGGAGCAAGTGTTCTGGGTAGTAAGAAAATAGTAAACATGAGGTCAATTATCAGAACATCTGGATTTTGGATTAGTGTGGTCCTCCAGTAGGAAGACTTTGGTGCCTCTACCATTATTAAGGTTGGTCCCAGAGTCAGGCATGGGTGAATGAACTGACACACAAGGCTTTTGAGAGAGTCAGTGATGACAGTTATATGTTGGGGTTAAGAAGAAGAGACATACCCTATACTGTCACAGTTGTCAACAGATAAGACCCCTGGTCCTAGTCTTTAATTTACTTATAATTTCAGGCATAACTCATTTAACTGAGCTTTGCTTTATTGCATTTTTTTTCTTTTTTGCCTCCAGGGTTATCGCTGTGGCTTGGTGCCTGCACCACAAATCCACTGCTCCTGGAAGCTATTTTTTTCCTTTTGTTGCCCTTGTGGTTTATTGTTGTTGTTATTATTGTTGTTATTACTGCCATTGTTGTTGAAAGGATAGAGAGATATCGAGAGAGGAGGAGAAGAAAGAGAGGAGGAGAGACAGACACCTGCACACCTGCCTCACCGCTTGTGAAGAGAACCCCCTGCAAGTGGGGAGCCCAGGACTTGAATCAGAATCCTTACGCTGGTTCTTGTGCTTTGTGCCATAGGTGCATAACCCACTGTGCTACTGCCCAGCCCCCGTCAACTGTGTTTTGAGCAAGACTCACTTTGTTTTACTGTATAACATTTAGCTAAGGTGTGTACTTTGTTTTATTATATTCTATATCCTTTTTTGCTATTATATACTACTTAATTTTTTTATTATAAAAAGGAAACACTGACAAAACCATAGGATAAGAGGGGTACAACTCCACACAATTCCCACCACCAGAACTCCATATCCCATCCCCTCCCCTGTTAGCTTTCCTGTTCTTTATCCCTCTGAGAGTATGGACCCAGGGTCATTATGGGGTGCAGAAGGTGGAAGGTTTGGCTTCTGTAATTGCTTCCCTGCTGAACATGGGTGTTGGCAGGTCAGTCCATACTCCCAGCCTCTCTCTCTCTTTTCTTAGTGGGGCAGGGCTATATCCTTTTATTATAAGACTATCAAAGGGCAAGGGAGATAGCACAATGGTTATGCAAAGAGACTCTCATCCCTGGGGCTCCAAAGTCCTAGGTTCAATCCAGCACAATGCCATAAACTAGAGCTGGCCAATGCTAAAGACTATTGGGCATACATGGAAGTTGTCTAGCAACAGCACAAATATTTGAAAAAAGACAACATATTTATGTAAAATAGCACTTAAATTACATTCAAGGCTGCTTAAGCATGTAAGTTATTCTTATTAGGCCTAGTTCTATTGCACACTCCCTGTGTTGTCTACATTACATATAAAAATGATTTTATGTATACTGGGAAACAAAAAAAATGGTATGATGTATTTTTTTCTTTCTTTTTTAAAAAATTTTTATTTAAGAAAGGATTAATGAACAAAAACATAAGGTAGGAGGGGTACAACTCCACACAATTCCCACCACCCAATCTCCATAACCCACCCCCTCCCATGATAGCTTTCCCATTCTCTAGCCCTCAGGGAGCATGGACCCAGGGTCGTTGAGGGTTGCAGAAGGTAGAAACTTTCAGGAAACAGTTAATACCCATACTTCTTAAGCTATTCCATAAGATTGAAGAAACAGGAATACTCCCTTCCACCTTTTATGAAGCCAACATCACCCTGATACCAAAAGCTGATAGGGACAGAACAAAAAAGGAAAACTACAGACCCATATCTTTTCTTCTTCTTCTTCTAGTGTTTACCCTTCTTCCGTAGCCAGTCAACAGCGTCAGGTTGAAAGCTGTCAGGAGCTGCTTGTTGCTGGCTTTGAAAGTGACTGGGATCCATGTGGATTCAGTCAGCTAGGAAGGATCGTCAGTTTCCCCAATGAATGGGTACTCACTGAATGCACCACGAGAAGGTCGATCCAATGCATCCCACCCATATCTCTGATGAACATAGATGCCAAAATATTAAACAAGATCTTGGCCAACCGGATACAGCAACACATCAAAAAGATTGTTCATCATGACCAAGTGGGATTCATCCCAGGAATGCAAGGCTGGTTCAACATCCGTAAGTCAATCAATGTCATTCACCACATCAATCAAAGCAAAGCCAAAAACCACATGATTATCTCAATAGATGCAGAGAAAGCCTTTGACAAAATCCAACACCCGTTCACGCTCAAAACTCTACAAAAAATGGGAATAGATGGGAAATTCCTCAAGAGAGTGGAGTCTATATATAGCAAACCTACAGCCAACATCATACTCAATGGACAGAAGCTGAAAGCATTCCCCCTCAGATCAGGGACTAGACAGGGCTGTCCACTGTCACCGTTACTCTTCAACATAGTATTGGAGGTTCTTGCCATAGCAATCAGGCAAGAGAAAGAAATCAAAGGAATACAGATTGGAAGGGAGGAAGTCAAGCTCTCACTATTTGCAGATGATATGATAGTGTACATAGAAAGACCTAAAGAATCCAGTAGAAAATTACTGGAAGTTATTAGGCAATATAGCAAGGTATCAGGCTACAAAATCAATGTACAAAAATCAGTGGCATTTCTTTATGCAAACACTAAATCTGAAGAAGAAGACATCCAGAAATCACTCCCCTTTACTGTTTCAGCAAAATCAATCAAATACCTAGGAATAAAGTTGACCAAAGAAGTGAAAGACTTGTATGCTGAAAAGGTATGTTGTATTTTATTGCAATATTTATTGTATTGTGGATGGTGGCCCAGAACCAAATTTGCAGTATCACCAAGGTATACCAAGATAGAACTTTTTTCATATACTTTGGTTCAGTGTGTGTGTGTGTGTTTGCGTGTGTGTGTGTGTGTGTGACAATTATTCAAGAGTGTGCTTTTTGGGGACAGTTATAATACCTCTCATACACCTCAAACACTTAATTCAATTGGATTTCCTTTTTTGTATATTTTTATTTATTTTAATATAAGAGATACAGAGAGAAAGATACAGAGATAGAGATAGATACAGAGAGAGAGAGAAACCAAAGCACTGTTCATCTCTGCTTTATGGTACTAGGGATTAAACTTGGGGACCTTGAAGCCTCAGGCATGAAAGTCTTTTGCATAGCTATTATGCTGTCTCTATGAGAGTCTCCCAAGCTGATGTGCTTTTTTTTTTTTTTTTTTTTTTTTGTAATTGTAAGAGCTTGTGATGGTTAACTTTACTTGCTAGCTAGACTAAGTATGCTCAAATAGATAATAAAACATTTCCTAATATGTCTGTGAGGAAGTTTCCAGAAGACATTAACATTTAAATCTTTAGAATAAGTAAAGAGCTTTCTCATCTTTGTGGGTGTGCATCACCCAATCCATTATAGGTCTAAATTGAATGAAAAGAAGGGCAAATTTGTGCCCTCTGATTGAATTGGTAAATCTGTATTCTTTTGCACATCGATTCTCCTGTTTCTTGGGTCTTAAGGTCTGGACTAGAACTATGCCTCCAGGTTTGCTGACTGTCCAGCCTACAGAAAACAAATAAGGGGGCTTGTCAGCTTCCAAATCATGTGAGTCGGTATCTTTATATCTGTATACACCCTATTACACTCTCTCAGGTTTATTTGATGTAAGGGCTTTAAAAATATCTCAGTTGTTATTTTAGTGGTCAGAAATTGTTTAATTTTATATGCATATTAGGGGAATACTGCAACATAAAATATGAAAATGACAAAGTGAAAACTTCTAGGAAATTATTAGTATATTCCTCAAATAATTTTCTGTATTTACTATGTGTAGGTGGTAAACAAATGAGCAAGACCAATAAGATCTCTGTCCTCATGAAGGTTACATTCTTGGGCAGTTTCTGGGTATATAACGGCCAAGGCCACTGATCGAGATGAGAGGATATTTATATATAAAAAGAGCAACATTAATAAGTTTAATGTATAGTAAGTGGCAACTTATGGAGCTTAGATGATTACAGAGGGAGGGAGGGAGAGAATATTTTAGGTAAGAGTTCTGCGAGTATAAGTACAAATAAAGGATGCAATGAGGAATGGACTAGTGGGCCACTGAAAACTTGTCACTAGGGAAGGTCATGATAATAATAGTATTTGCATAAATGCATGGAAATCAAATGAGAAAATAGGATGCTGGAGTAGGCCAAGGATAGACGAAAGGTAATGGTGGAAATACAAAGTTGGTGAAATTTATGAGGCATTTGAAAGGAAGACTTACTATGCTCGGGACTAGTGAATGTGAGGCCATAGTAGAGACTTGAGCCAAGGATCTCTCCAGCATGTCAAGCCTCAGTAACATGATAATCAGGGGATGTTTGCACTAATGGGGAAAGAAGTCCAGATGGGAAACAGTCTGTGAGGATCACTGACAAGGTATTATAATTTGGACATATGCTGCCATGGACTTTGGGAATAGAAGAGTTTAAAAGTATCCTTGCTTTATTTAACCCACATTTTCCTTACCAGCATTTTATTTTTGTTTATTTATTTTTTGCATTTTGAAATAAACAAAGACATTGAATGTCTAGTAAAGTTATACCCGTATGACTCATATTACTAAAATCAACTATTTCTCTTTTGCCTTATTATTTCTATTTGTCTTTTTATTTACATTCCTACTTATCTACATTTTTGATGGAATCATTTAAAAATAACTTTCAAGTGCAATAAAACTTCATTCTTAAGGGTTTTAGTATGTGTTTCCTATGATCATAAACTTTCAGTTTGAAGGAAATTAAAATCAGTCGTGTTTTACTTAGTGGTAAAGGTAGTTAGTATTAGATCTTCAGATAACCTGATAGTCAAATCCAGTACTACTTTCTCTTACCACACACCTTCCGTGCTTATATGTGGTTCAGACATAAATGAAATATGGGCAATTATGAAACAATGTAAGAGCATTAAAACCTAGTTAAGTTTCATAGACAGGAGATTTCCAGAACTCAAGAATAAGAGGATGGATGAAAAGAATAATAGAGAAAATTTTGGAGAGAAATCTAGTGGATATATCCAGTGACACTTGGTGGCATATGTCTTTATTGTTTATATGGTGTAGGGGATTGGGCAGGTAGGCTAAGGGCAGGCTTTAAGGAAAACTTTATGACTCAATTCCCTATTTATTTATTTATTTATTTATTTATTTATTAACAGCCATACTTCCCACTGAAGAAAGAAAATGCAGTGATCTCCCCTTACCTGTATTTTCACTATATTTATTTCTGGTTTTCTACTGTCAATAGCTGTAGTCTGAAAATAATACCTATAGTAAGATGTTTTGGGAGAGAACATTTTGAACATCACTTCTATTAGAGTGTATTTATAATGATTTTATATAATTAGTATTGTCAAGCCCTTATTAAGTTAAACTTTATTATAAGTATGCATGTGTACATGGGTCAAATTCTAATTTCTGGCAATTTTCGTACTCTCTGTGAGTTCATGCATCTGCTGGGACTCTTGGAATGTATCCCCTACAGATAAGGTGGGGGCATTGTGGTACTTTGGATTAATGTATAGCTTACATGGTTATAACATATTATTTTACCACTAGTCTAGTGAAAGCAGGCAAATTACTGTTATGAAACTGTGGTAGATATGAAGTTTAAAGGACTTTTTGAGGTCTGTAACAAGTTGGGGAAATTTCAAAAGTGGGAGAGCTGTTGGAGAATAAATCTTATGAGGAATGATTATAGCCCTTGGTTATTCTTAGCATTATGACCCAAGAGAACATGACATTTTGGAGATGGACTCACAGGAACTGGTGTATGATTTATTTGCTTAAAATAGAGGAAAGAATTCCGCAAGTACTAAAGCTTGCATGATAAATTGCTTTAGTTCAGATATTTTAGTGTATTTACTTTAAAAATTTTTATATTTATTTATTTTCCCTTTGTTGCCCTTGTTGTTTAACATTGTTGTGGTTATTGATGCTGTTGTTGTTGGATAAGACAGAGAGAAATGGAGAGAGGAGGGGAAGATAGAGAGGGGGAGAGAAAGAGAGACACCTGCAGACCTGCTTCACCGCCTGTGAAGCGACTCCCCTGCACGTGGGGAACCAGGGGCTCGAAGCAAGATCCTTACGCCGGTCCCTGCACTTTGCGCCATGTGTGCTTAACCTGCTGCACCACTGCCCAACTCCCAGTGTATTTACTTTTACAACATATTTTATATCTTTTACTCAAAGTTCAACCAGTAGTCTAGGCATATGGAGAATAAGAAAGTGCACGGTTCATCATTTTGATTAAATAGTGGCCCCTGAAATCACCTCCTGAAATTCTTATGCACTTGGAAGGAAGCTCAGAATATGAGCTTATTTGGACATAGGATTGTTTTATTTTTTAAAGTTAGTGACTTAACATTATTTTACAAAGATATCAGATCTTAGGGGTGTTTTCATGTCCAAATATGTGTGCAAATCACCATACCTCCCACCAAGATTCTGTGCTCCCCCTACTTCCCACACCCTCTGTAATCAACTATCTTAGTTCTCACATTGTGCAACAGACAATCTGGTTGCTCCCCCCACTCATTTTTCAAGTTCATTCGTTTTAGTCAGTAATATTCCACATATAAGTGAAACTATCTGATAGTAACTCTTCACCTCTTTACTTATTTCAGTCAGTGTATCACTTCCAATTCCATCCATTTTATTCCAAAAGACACAATCTCACCCTGATATTTACAGATTAGTTAGATTAACATCATATAGTACAGGATTAGGGTGAGTGACAATTCTATTCACCTCAATTTTCTTTTAAACTAGCACACTGTTCAGCTCTGATTTATGGTGGTGCAGAGGATTGAACCTGGGACTTTTTTTTTTTTTTGCTTTTCTCTTTTTTTTCTTTTTATTATTTATTTATAAAAAGGAAACACTGACAAAACCATAGGATAAGTGGGATACAACTCCACACAATTTCCACCACCAAAACTCCGTATTCCATCCACTCCCTTGATGCTGGCTCACTCCTGGGTCCACCTGACTCACTGGGCTTTGAGAAATGGAGGTCAAGAGTGGCCCCCATGGGTCCCAGAGCAGCTCATCATGTTGAGTGCAGCAGGCACAGGGAGACAAATAGTCAGCCCTGGGAAAAGCCTCAGAAGGCAATTCATTTATTTGAGAGAAAAAGCAAGTGCATACACCCATGGCCCAGGTAGAAGGTCATGGTAATCATTAACCCAGGCACAGAGCAATACAATGCATAGCTGCATGTTGACCTATAAGCTATCTGATCACAAATGAAGAATTACCATACAAGGTTTGATCACAAGCTTCACAATGCATATTTCCCCAGGGGTAAATTACAGGCACCTCAGGGTAAATTACAGGTACTTCAGAGGAAGTGGGGGGATGAGGGTACAGTTGACCAAGAACTTATGAAGTAACTTTCAAGTTAGGCCAAACACAATGTACAGTAATTCATGGCCTTTGTATTAAGGGAAGAGGAGAGGCATGTGTAGAAAGGTAGCCCCCTTTCCGGAGAAGCCATCCATCATTAGTTCAAGAGGTCAGGGCACCTGCCCTTGTCTCCACCTAAAGGGAGAGTTGGGGGTCAACTCGCTTGAACCTCATGGAAACAATGGCCTGAACTTCCCAGGAGAGTGGGCCCCATTCTCCAACACTTGATAGCTTTCCTATTCTTCAACCCTCTGGGAATATGGACCCAAGGTCATTGTGGGATGCAGATGGTGGAAGGTCTGGCTTCTGTAATTGCTTCCCCGCTGAATTTGGGCATTGACAGGTTGATCCATACTCTCAGCCTGCTTCTTTCTTTCTCTAGTGCAGCAGGGTTCTGGAGAATCGGAGCTCCAGGACACATTAATGGGGTCATCTGTCCAGGGAAGTCTGGTTGGCATCATGGTAGCATCTGGAACCTGGTGACTGAAAAGAGAGTTAAAATATAAAGCCAAACAAGTTGTTGGCTAATCATGAACCTAAAGGCTGGAGTAGTCACATGAAGAGTTGGGGGGGGATCTCCATTCTGTAGATATCTAGTAAGCATATTTTAATTATATTCCAAAGGTCCTGTGGCTATACTAGTTTTTTTTTTTTCTTGAGCCTGAGATCTGATATGTAGGTGGATCCTAGTTATTTTCTGGGGAGATGATGTCATGGATGGAAAAAGGACCAGAAAGCTGGATCTGGGAAGAGAGTAGCTCCCAATTATGGGAAAGGTGTATAAGTATTGTTGACTGTAAACCTCATCGATTTGATCTGATCTGGGGCCCATACCTGGGACTTTTGGAGCCTCAGGCATGAGAGTCTGTTTGCATAACCATTATGCTATCTAGCCCTGTTCAATATTTTTTATGAACCATTTCCAAGAAGAATGTTTGCCAAAAAGCATTTTCACTACCAGCACTTTCTCTTAACAGGGACACATTTGCAAGTGTATCATGAGAGTAAAAAAACTAATAGCGAAATTTAAACAGAATGCATGATTATATTTTACAATATGTGTAGATTCATGGCAATACTTTGTAAAACAAAAAAAAAGCTTATTGATTGATCTAAAACTCTTCCAAGACTTTTATATGTTCATGGTATGACACTTTTGGGATGGGTATTTTTTGGTTATAAAATTACTATAAGTATGAAATCAGAGAGTGCAATGGCAAATCACATACCATTGTACTAGAAAATAATATTGCAGTTTGAAAAGAGTTGATTTCTTATTTCACCAATGGAGAAAGGAAACCGAACTGTCAACCAGTTAGTTTTTTTTTCTTTTTAAGGCAAAATTACTTTATTATAGCCATGCTCGGTGAAGCTGTTTGCCTGGAAACTTCTCCGAACTATCCTAATGTAACTGGTGTCTTTGGAAGAAGGAAAAGAAGATAGTCCAGAGTCACAGTGACATAGAGAAGTAAATGGTACGTGAGCCCAGAGATAGGGATTGGAGCAAGGTGTCTACCAGCCAGAGAACACAGAACATTGTGGGAACCAGCAGAAACTATGAGAGAAGTATAGGATGGACTCTCATAAGTCTCCAGGTGGCCCAACTGGGCTGACACACTGATGTCAGGCTTATAACTTTCAGAAATGTAAGAACAAACTTCTGTAGCTGGAAGCACCTAGTTTGTGATCACTTTCATGAAAATCTTAGGAAGCAAAAAACAGATTCTATGTCAGAAGGTTGGTAATATTCAAACTTTAAGTCATTAATATTTTAAATTTATTTATAAAAAGGAAACAATGACAAACCATAGGATAAGGGGAGTACAACTCCACACAATTCCCACCACCAGATCTCCGTATCCCATCCCCTTCCTTGATAGCTTTCCTATTCTTTAGCCCTCTGGGATATGGACCCAAGGTCATTGTGGGATGCAGAAGGCGGAAGGTCTGGCTTCTGTAATTGCTTCTCTGCTGAACTTGGGCATTGACAGGTCGATACATACTCCCAGCCTGCCTTTCTCTTTCCCTAGTGGGGTGGGGTTCTGGGGAATCAGAGCTCCGGGACACATTGGTGGGGTCATCTGTCCAGGGAAGTCTGTTTGTCATCATGGTAGCATCTGGAACCTGGTGGCTGAAAATAGAGCTAACATACATACAAAGCCAAACAAGTTGTTGAATAATCATGAACCTAAAGGCTGGAGTAGTGCAGATGAAAAGTTTGGGGGGGGTTCCATTCTGTAGATAGCTAGTAGGCATATTTTAGTTATATTCCAAAGGGCCTGTGGCTATACTAGTTTTTTTTTTTTCCCCTGAGCCTGATATCTGATATGTAGGTGGATCCTAGTTATTTTCTGGGGAGATGATGTCACGGCTGGAAAAAGGACCAGAAAGCTGGATCTGGGAAGAGGGTAGCTCCCATATATGGGAAAGGTATATAAATATTGTTGACTGTAAACCCCATCGATTTGATGTGATCTGATCTGGGGCCCATATTCAGCTTAGGAGCCTATGTGACCTCTGCATCCCTGTAGATCTGTGCTCAAATTCTGTGGGCATAAGTAGGAACATTTCAAGCTGCTGCAATATCAGGACCCATCTTCCTCAGGTGTAGCATAGAGTATGTTGTCCAGCCTCCCTTCAGAGGATGGAACATTCTCTACCATTGTTGATCCAAGTTGAGGGCAACTTGGAATCCTATGGGGGTCCACAAAGGGGCCTGTTTTGTTGTTCCTGATATAGATGACCCGTAACAATAGAGAGAGGGATTTATTCGAGGTCTAAGCCCATCATGTCTGTTTGGGAATCTCAGGACTCCCTGTGGCCTGATAGCGAGTAAAGAGTCATCGTTAACATATGCCAATCTCTTGCCCTTATTCAGGTTTTGCAGTCTTTGCTTTGATAAGATTAGCTTTGGAGTGAGTGAGGGAAGTATAATAGGAAATAGGTGAGGAGGGTAGCTACGTCTAAGTAGACACTATTTCATTATGAACTCCATGCTAATTCACTGTAAATTATTGTGTACTTTTACTTTCAGGTATATATTTTGCCCTAATTTATGGATACATGTGAACATATGCTCTATCTCATGATACTTGGTCTATATATAGGAAGTGAACCATCTGGAATAGAATTAGAGAACCCTATGAAAGGAAAGGTCTCACCCAAGTAATGAGGCTGAAGGGTTGACATTCCATGCCTGACGTCTCTGGACACAGTCTGAAGTGAAGCATACCGAGGTGGTACTCATTGCATTGATTAGTTTGGGATCAATAGATGTGATATCATTTGGTATGAATTGAGAGAAGCATGCAGGAAAGTGAGCTCTACACTAGAAGTTCCAGGACTGGGGAAATATAGGCTCTATAGAAGAAGTGGGAGTTTCCTGCTGTCTCAGGGTTTAAGAAGGCAATAGACAATTATTGCTATAATCAAATTATTTGACAAATGGGTTAATTTTGAAAAATCCCTTTGTTAGGATTTGCTGTATCATGCACAACATCACCTTAAATACTGCACTAAAATGTGCATGCAGTCTGAAACCAAATGAAGTACTATTTGCAAGTACATAGTGACAGAAAATTATTTATATAGAAATCAATTTCCCATTTAATTAGGCTATCAAAAAAATTCTTAAAAATACACTATGTTACTCCAAACTGACTTCCCCAGGTAGAATGTACCCTGGAACCCCATCTCTCACCAATGTACCCTGGAACCTCACCAATGTACCCTGGAACCCCATCTCTCCAGAGCCCTGCCCCAATAGGGAAAGATAGAAACAGGCCGGGAGTATGGACTGACCTGCCAACACCCGTGTCCCGTGGAGAGTAATTACGGAGCCAGACTTCCCATCTTCTGAACTCTATAATGATCCTGGACCCATAATCCCAGAGAGATAAAGAATAGGAAAGCTTTCAGTGGAGGGGATGGGATACAGATCTCTAGTGGTGGGAAATTTTACCCCTCTTATCCTATGGTTTTGTTGATATTTTACATTTTTATTTTATAAATAAATTAAAATAGTATTGAGGTAACCGAACAGCCTACTACTTACGAATAAAGTCAAGAAGTACAAAGACCAAAAAAAAATACACCATGTTGGGGCTGGGTGATGGTGCACCTTTTTGAGCACTTGTGTTACAATGCACAAGGACCTGAGCTTGAGCCCCCCCCCCCCCCCCGCCAGTCTTCTACCTGTGTTGGGAAAGCTTTGCAAGTGGTGAAGTAGTGTTACATGTGTCTCTGTCTCTCTTCTTTTTATAACCCCCTTCCCTCTCAATTTCTTGCTGTCTCTATCAAATAAAGTACATAAACATTAAAAAAATAAAAAATATTTTTTAAAATGTTTCCTTTAAATGATGATATACTGTTGGTTGAAAGATAAGCAAAGCCTGCTTAAGCAGAGGCAGAAATTTCTTTTTTATTTTGTTTTTTTTCTTTTGGGGGAACTAGTGGTTTACAGTCAACAGTAAAATACACTAGTTTGCACATGTGTAACATTTCTCAGTTTTCCACTTTCAAGCCCCTCTAGGTCATCCTCGAGGCAGAATTTTTTGCCCCAGATTCCTTTTTGAATAATATTTTACATATCATACTGTATGTTTTATAATATAAAATATCTGCATCTTCTTGTCATTTTTCCATTTTCTTTTCAGGACTAAAGTTAGGGGTTATGCATTATTTTTTTCCAGTTCAGGTATCATTATTAAACTAGAAGCAATGAATGAAATATAAAAGGTTATGATGGCAGAGCGAGACCTGGGGCTGCATGGCTGAGGCCAATAGCAACAGTAGTGCAGGTGGTGAGATGAGATACATATATATAGAGAAGAGACATCACAGCACCAACCACCAGTCCATGGTGCTGCCATATCATGTCGGGACTCAAACCTGATGTCATTTGAATAGTACAGCAATTACTGTACCTGATGAACTATCTTTAGGCCCAATGGAAGAAAGAGTTCCATAAATTATTTCTCTCCTTTATAGTATCCTTATTTTCCTGTTTTTTTAATTTAAGAAAGGATTAGTTAACAAAACCATAGGGTAGGAGGGGTACAACTCCACACAATTCTCACCACCCAATCTCCATATCCCACCCCCTCCCCTGATAGCTTTCCCATTCTCTATCCCTCTGGGAGCATGAATTCCCACATAGATTTGTTGTTGATACTATGAGTTTATTTAATGATATTTCTCAATCAATCCTCAATACTAATTATTCTTCTTTTTAATTTTATTGAGGAGTTAATAGTTTATAGTATTATTTAAAATAGGTACATCCTTTCTTCTCTTGATTGGTGTTTAGGAGATACATCAGGACCTCAATGTTCCTTCATCCTGTCCCTTGTTTTCCTTCCCCAGAGTCCTTTGCTTTAATGCAATATGCCAGACCCAGCTCTATTTTCACCTTATGTTTTCCTTTACTGTTTTTTTTTCCTCCAGGGTTATTGTTCCTGGAGGCTGTTTTTTTCCATTTTGTTGCCCTTGCTGTTTATCATTGTTATTGTTATTATTGTTGTTATTGCTGTTGTTATTGGATAGGACAGAGAGAAATTGAGAAAGGAGAGGAAGACAATGAGGGGGAAAGAAAGACAGACACCTGCAGATCTGCTTCACGGCTTGTGAAGCGACCCCTCTGCAGGTGGGGAGCTGGGCACTCAAATCGGGATCCTTAAACCGTACCTTCCACTTCGTGCCATGTGCGCTTAACCCACTGCGGTCATGGCCTGGCCCCCTACTGTTCTTTATTCTTTTTATTTTTTGAGAGGTTAATGAAATCATACAAGTTTCATTATATAATAGCCCACCAGAGTTTTCTTCCTATTCATCCTTTCCCTCCCTCCCCAGAGTCCTTAGCTTTGATGCAATACACCATGTCCAGTCCATGTTTCACTTTGTGCTCTCCCTCCCTGTCCTGCCTTTATTAAATCCTGCTAATAAGTGAGATCATTTGGTATTTGTCCTTCTCTTTTTGGCTTATTTCACTCAACATGATGTCCTCAAGTTTCATCCAAGAGGATAAAAAGGATACAACCCCATTGTTTTAAACAGCTGAATAGTATTCCCTTATGTATAATACCACAATTTTTAACCACTCATCTAATATTATACATCTGGGTTGCTTCCAGGTTCCTTCAATTACAAACTGTGCTGCTATGAACATAGGTATACACAGATCTCTTCTGATAGGTGTTTCTGTCTCTTTTGGGTAAACCCCTCAGAGAGGAATTACCGGGTCACAGGGTAGGTCCATTCCTATTGTCCCAATAAGTCTCCAAATTGTTTTCCACAATGACTGAACCATTTTGCACTCCCACTAATAGTAAAGAAATGTCCCTTTTTCTCCTCATCCTCTCTAGCATTTGTCATTTCTGATGTATGACATTCTCACAGGTATAAAGTGGCATATCAATGTTGTCTTTATTTGCATTTCTCTGATGATCAATGACTTTGAGTACCTTCTCATATATCTGTTGTTGGCCCTCTGGATCTCTTCCTGGGTGAAATGTCTGTCCATGTTCCAGCCACATTTTCCAATGCAGTTGCTTTTATTTTATTTTATTTTATTTTATTTTTTGGTATTTAGTTTACTGAGCTCTTTATGTATTTTGGCTGTTAGTTTTTTGTCTGATGTATGTTGTGTAAAAATCTTCTCCCATGCCATTGGTTGTCTTTCTGTTTGGGTCATGGTACTCTTTGTTGTGCAGAAGCTTTTCAGTTTGATGTACTCCCATTGGTTTATTTTCGCTTTTATTTTCTTTGCTGTTGGATTTGAATTTTTGAAGCATAGGTCATGAAGTCTCCTGCCAATGTTTTCTTCTATGTATTTGATGGATTCTGGCCTAATATCCATGTCCTTGATACACTTGGAGTTGTGCATGGTGATATGTAAATGGTGAAAGGAGTATCTCTTCAACAGATGGTGTGGGAAATCTGAATTAAAACTGTTCTTTATTAATAAATTCTACTTAAAATTGAGATAATTCAGTATTGGTGTTCTCTTTCTGATATGACTCACTTAATATGACCATGATACTGCAAATTCATGCCACATTTGGAGAGATGTAAAGTGAAGTGTTGTGAAGATAGACTTATTTGTGGAGGACTATCATTTGAGAATCCGAGGTCAGGGAAGCCTTGTAATATTCACAATTAAACAATAATCCTTTGATCCACTAAGCTCAGTATTCCTTACCTATATAATGAAAGTCATATTATTGGGACATTACAAGGTTATTGGTCAATATATATTTAGAGAAGAAATTATATGATTGAGTGAGTTGTTAATGATACAGCACTTAATTTCCTACATTGCTTCCTATCTTCCCTCAGTTGTATATTTTATTCTCCTCTTACTCTGAGGATTCTAACTTTGATCTGATTTTGGAAGGCCACTTCCACGACCATCACAATTCACCTACGCTCAGCCTCTCTTCTCTGTTATATCATTTATGCAGTAATATCAGGTATCGATTCTAGGCTTATGATTTAATTGGAGTTGCAGCTAGATACTGACCTTAGTGCAGAAATCCTGGTGAGCCTTCAAATGTATGTCACCCATACCTTTCGTCCCTTTGTTCAAGAGAGATGAAATTGTTTGGTTTTGTGCCAGATCTGATGTATTTGATTATTAGAAAAGTCATGGTACTTTTTTGCATAGAAAAATGTGTCACCACTTTTCTGACAACCCAGTAGAACTGGGTTACTTCACTGGCTCCCATAATAAAGTCTGTCAAGTATAGTACAACAAGTACATCATGAAGATTTGCAGGTCACAGAGTAGGGTCATGTTGTTCAATACAAGCCTTGAAAATCAATCATCGCTATTCTTGTGCCTTAGCTCTGGTTTGATTTTTTTTTTTTTTTTAGCCCTGGGTATCAACAGAAGTTTCTTTCCTTCTGCTCTTCCCATGTATAGTGCCCAGTCTACCTGTTGCTCCTTTTCCATTCTACTCACACTTACCCCATGCCCCCTTTCCCCTCCTTTAACCTGGTCATCTCAGAATGCCTCTTCCTCTTTATCATGGAGAGCAGGGAAAGATTTTCCGCCTGCAGGTACACGCAGCCAACCTGTAAGCATCGAGTCTTCCAAGTAAAAGACCTAATTCTCTTAAAAGATTATTTATAGGACCAGTTGGTAGCTCATCTGCTAGAGCACACAGATTACAATGTGTGAGGACCCAGGTTCAAGCTTCTGATATGTGTGATGGGGGCACTTTATAAGAGGAGCAGTACTACAGGCATTTCTCTTTCTCCTCCCTTTGTCTTCCTCTCTATTTGTATCTGTCTAAATAAAATAATAAATAGAAACAGTGACTACCAGGAAGAGTGGAGTCCTATAGGCACTGAGCCCCAGTGATAAACTTGATGACAAAACATAAAAATAATATTTATTTGTGGCAATTTTTTTTCTTCTAACTTATACAGGTTTCCTCTCCTATCTAAAGTGGAACATTCCTGTTTGTTATGATTTGGTAGGTTATTTTTGCATCTTGGAATGTTCAAGAAATTCCATATCAATTAATGACAATAGTGGAGCTGGGGAGGTGACTCAGAACTCAATCATTGCATGGGTGAGACACTGAGTTCAATCTCCAGTACTATGTAGAAACAAGAAATATTTTTAAAAATACAAATTATAAGTGTCCGGTCAAGGGTAGATAGCATAATGGTTATGCAAAGAGACTCTGATGCCTGGGGCTCCGAAGTCACAGGTTCAATCCCCCACACCACCATAAGCCAGATCTAGTCAGTGCTCCATTGGGGACACACACACACACACACACACACACACACACATACACGTATGTATGTATATGTATATAAAGTATCGGAGCAGTGCTCTGGTCTTTCAATATCTCTTTTGCATGATGGTGGAGGAGGACCTAGGCTGGGGGTGAGTGTTTTGCAGAAAACTAAGAAATTTTATACATGTACCAAACAACTGCATTTACTTTACTATAAGCCATTAATCTCCCTAGTAAAGTGTTTTTAAATTACAAAATGATGTTATTTATTGCAAATAAATAACAACAAAATGTTGTTATTTATTTATAATTATGGAATTATTTATATATATATGTAATATTATATATATATATTTGCTTTTTATTGAGATGGTATTTATTGGTTTTATAGGCTAGCTGGACTAATCTTTGCTAATGCAAAGTGTCTGGTATTTCTGTATACACTGCTAGTTAGTTTCATTGCTTGCCTTAACCTATTTTTACTCTAGTTTCCACTCTAGAAATATCTTGTTTGCTTGCTATAGATGGTATTAACTCAGTAAGATAACTATACTGAGGTTATAAAGGAATTATAAGGGATTTCAATAATTATCCACTTTTCTCATGGACTTGCTGAACTGAATGAACTTTGAATTTCCTGTAATTTTAATAACAAGGTCTGATTGTGATCAGAGATTTAAAGCAGGGAATCTTATGTGCCATTTTATGCTGCTAGACTGTTATAATCTATGTAAATTAAGTGGGGTTGTTTTGCCAATCAGTGACCATTCCAGATAACCAGTCCTTGAAGACAATTGGGCAAAAGTGCAATTTGGCCATTTTAATTTTTTGTAGTCATGCCATTTTGCTATGATTTGCTGCCAGATATCCCAAAGGCTCTTAGTGAACTCATTTTCCTAATCTGAGGTCTAACCTTCATGTCCAAATGCTAATTTATAGAGAATACTCATCCAAGAGACTATGTAACCCTTTTAAGTTGCCTGTGAATTTCATTCTGCATGATTTAAAGCATATTTATTTGATTCATTCAGTTTGAGTGAGTGTGTACCTCTTGTGTGATGAAAGCAAATTAATTAACTTTTATTGAACACACAGGGCCCCTGACCCAGAGCTGTACACTGGAGAATTATGGATTAGCATTGTGTTACTTTCAATTTAATGATTAGAAATGGCATTTAGAAAAACAACATTCTGACCATGGGGATAAAAATTGAAAAGAAGAGGGCGTCTGGCCGTAGCTCAGCGGGTTAAGCGCACGTGGTGCGAAGCACAAGGACGGAGTAAGGATCCCGGTTTGAGCCCCCGACTCCCCACCTGCAGGGGAGTTGCTTCACAGGCAGTGAAGCAGGTCTGCAGGTGTCTCTCTTTCTCTCCCCCTCTCTGTCTTCCCTTCCTCTTTCCATTTCTCTCTGTCTTATCCAACAATGACAACATCAATGACAACAACAATTATAACTACAACAACAATAAAACAACAAAGGCAACAAAAGGGAAAATAAATAATAAAAGAAAATTGAAAAGAAGAGAAATAAGTTCATATAAATGGGCAGAAGATCTTATCAGCCTCTGAAACTGATGAGGTGGAACTGCTCCTTCTGTGACAGTGAACCACATGGACAACATACGCTTTTATGCAGGATATACTCTCTGCTGACATATTAACAAACATTGCCATACCTGCTATTGTCTCCTCAGTGCTATCTAAACCACACTGTCCGGCTGCTCACAGCAGCAGCCAGGCCATTCAAAGGTTCTTTATTTAGGGCCCAGTTTCCTGTAAAGAAAAGGACATAGGCTTTAGAAGAGAAAACTCAACTTGTTTGGCTTTATATGTTAACTTTCTTTTCAGCCACCAGGTTCTAGATACTACCATGATGCCAACCAGACTTCCCTGGACAGATGACCCCACCAATATATCTTGGCGCTCCAATTCCCCAGAATCCTGCCCCACTAGGGAAAGAGAGATACAGGCTGGGAGTATGGATCAACCTGTCAATGCCCATGTGCAGTGGGGAAGCAATTACAGAAGCCAGACCTTCTACCTTCTGCATCCACAATGACCTTGGGTCCATACTCCCAGAGGAAAGCTATCAAGGGAGGAGATGGGATACGGAGTTCTGGTGTTGGGAATTGTGTGGAGTTTTACCCCTCTTATCCTATGGTTTTGTTAGTGTTTCCTTTTTTTTAGTGTTTTTATAAATACAATTTTAAAACATTCAAATAAAAAAAAAGAAGAGAAAACTCTTGCTTTGTATGGCTGCTTAACTCTGTTCCTTGAGTTATGATACCTCTCTGGACTTCTGTTTCCTCCCCTGTAAAGTTTCATTAATAGTATCTACTTTGTAGGGTTACTGATGTGATATTATATGAAGCAGTGTCCATGAAATGAACAATATTGTACCTAGTGTACAAGAGCCATACAAATGTTTCAGTTCCTTTCCTTTTTTTTCTTTTCTTTTTCATAAGCTCTAAACTTTTTACCTTAGGTCATAGATCTAGCATCTCATGTAATTCCTTTTTAACTTGGCCTACTTTTTAAAAATTGATTTAATAGTGATCAACTTGACTGTGGTATAGGAGGGGTACAATTCCATACAATTCCCACCACCAGAGTTCTGCATCCCATCCCCTCCATTGGAAGTTTTTTTTTTTTTTTTTTGTCTCCAGGGTTATTGCTGGGGCTAGGTGTCTATACTACAAATCTACTGCTCCTGGAGGCTATTTTTTCCCTTTTGTTGCTCTTGTTGTTTATTGTTGTTATTATTGTGCTTATTGTGTTGTTGGATAGGACAGAGAGACATTGAGAGGAGGGGAAGACAGAGAGGGAGAGAGAAAGACAGACACCAGCTGACCTCCTTCACCATCGATGAAGCAACCCCCCTGCAGGTAGGGAGCTGGGGGCTCTATCTGGGATCCTTACCCTGTCCATGTGCTTCATGCCATATGCGCTTAACCTGTTGTGCTACTGCCCAGCCCCCACTTTCCTATTCTTTATCCCTCTGGGAGTATGGACCCAAACTCATATGGGGTACAGAAAGTGGCAGGTCTGGCTTCTGTAATTGCTTCTCCACTGGACATGGACATTGGCAGGTCAGTCCATACTCCCAGCCTGTTCCTATCTTTCTTTCCCTAGTGGGGTAGGGCTCTGGAGAGGTGGGGTTCCATGACACACTGGTGAGGTCATCTGCCCAGGGAAGTCAAGTTGGCATCATGGTATCATTTGCAACTTGGTGGATGAAAAGCATTAAGATATAAAGCAGAACAAATTGTTTAATAATCAGGAACCTTAAGAATATAGCAGATGAGATATGGAGTCTCCATTTTGGAAAAAGCTAGTAGGTCTATTTTAGGTATACTCCAAGGGGGTCATGTCTTTATTAATTCTTGCTTGAGCCCAACAGCTAATATGTAGGTGGGCTAAAAGTATTGTCTGGGGAGATGGTATTAGAGTTTGAAATAGAACCAGAAATATGGATCAGGGAGGAGAGTAGCTCCCAAATATGGGAAAAATGTATATAAATACTGTCAATTGTAAACCCATCAATTTGATCTGGGGCCCATATTCAGCACAGGAGCTTTTTTTTTATTCTGAGTAAGCTCTAAAGCTTGATTGTGAGGATTTAGCAAGTCACACTATAATAACAACAGGTGTTGTTTCAGCTTTTTGTTTTCTGGGCCCAGTTCCTGGTGTTTACCTTCCATTTCAAGTTTTCTCCATTTTATTGGGGAAGGGCAGTGAATGGTTTACAGTACAGTTGTTGACACATAGGAGCGACCTCTCATCTCTCCATAATTGGTGTTGTTAGACACTGTCTCCCCCAAACTAGGTCTTTTTCCATCATGCACTAAGGTCCTAGCTCTCCTCTGACAGAAATATTCCAGTTCTTGAACTGTGGATGCTCCTCCTTCCTTATCCTATTCAGGCTCAATACCTGGATTCTCAGTAAGTGCTTTCTCTTTATGAATGTTTTTGGTCAACTGGATTAGAAAACTCAACCGTCTCCCCTTCACCTAAGACTTTATCTTACTTGTGCACTCATAGTTCACAAGGCTGAGTTTCAATAATTGAGAAGAATGAAGGTGATGAGATGTAACCTTCCCAGAACTCTGCTCAACCCTCGCTCCTCCCCTCCAATCACACCACCAGGCATTCATTTGGGCTACTGGCTGACTTCAGTTGTTAAGATGTGTACACTCTGCCCATATCTCATGCACTCATACTGTCTTTGGTGGGTTGAAGTCATCTTTATTTAGCCTGTTCCAACTATTGGTTACACTTCACATACCAGTTGTTCTGTTAGATGGCCCCTTTTCTTATCACCATTTGTTATGCAGGCTTAGAGATAATGTCAACACACCTCATATGCTAAGGCACCTCTGCACTTCTCAGATGACTAGGGGAGAGGGAAAGATGTAGAGTCTATTTCCAATTTATGCACAACAGCAATTACTGGATTGTACAGGGAAGCATGGCTTCTTTACATCATAAAAGACTTGGAACTAATGGAGGGGAAACTTAAGAGGAGTTACTATCTGCTTATTTTGATAACTGACTGTTAGAGGAAGCATTTGTTACTGAAAATGCCATAGAAGCTTCAATATATTTATGTGATACAGGTAGGTAGAACAGTATAACATATGATTGTTCAAATATGGTTCCACTTTTAACTAGCTATGTGAATTTTTGTGATTTATGACTTTCAGTGATCCATTAAAACATACATTGAAAAGTAGTATAACTTGGATTGTATTTGGTATATTGCACAAAATCAAAAGATTCTGGGGGAAATATGACATAGGGGGCTTTGGGGGGTCCTGATAAATGATGGTGGAAAAGGACCTAATTATGGATGAGAGTGTTTTGCAGACAACTATTGTGGTGAGATGAGAAATTTTACCCATGTGTCAACAACTGTACTGTAAATCATTAAAGTCCAAATAAAGTGACCAAAATAAAATTGTAAATATCTCTAGATTAAAGGGAGAATGGATACTAGAAGATAGTTATTTGTTTCTACCATACTTGAAACAGAATAGAATAGCCTCCACTAATTGATAATGACTTAACAACATCAAGGAAACTCCATGGAAGGTAGTGTGCTTTGATGCCTCTCCATCTCTCTCTTCCCTTTTTCAAAATATAGAATATAATTGGGCAGTAGAGGTGACTCAGTGATATAGCATATGTGCCCCTGTGTTAATCTCCCACCACTGTGTAAAACGACTTGTAATAATTTCCAACCAGATCATTTTCAATAGTTTTAAATTTAATTATAAAATAAAAATATCTACATGACCATAGGATAAGAGTGTATAATTCCCACCACCAGAGTTCCCCCTTCCCTTCCTTGAAATCTTTCCTATTCTTTATCCCTCTGTGAGCATGGACAGAGGATCATTATGGGGTGCAGGAGATGAAATTCTGGCTTCTGTAATTGTTTCTCTGCTGAACATGGGCATTGGCAGGTCGATCCATACCCCCACCTTGTTTCTATTGTTCCCTAGTGGGGCAGGGCTCTGGAGAGGTGGGGTTCCAAGACATATTGGTGAGGTCGTCTGCCCAGAAAAGTCACTTTGATGTCATGGTAGCATCCACAGCTTGGTGGCTGAAAAACATTAAGATATAAAGCAGGAATAATGCTTAGTAATCAGGAACCTAAAGGTAAGAATATAGCAGATGAGATTTGAGTTCTCCATTTTGGGAAAACTTATGAAGTCTATTTTAGGTATATTCCAAGGGGACCATGTCCTTATTAATTCTTACTTGAGCCCAACAGCTAACATGCAGGCGGGCTAAAGGTATTGTATGGGGAGATGGTGACAGAGTTGGGAATGAGACTAGAACCTCTGGGCCATGACTCATTTTCCTTCATGCTTCTCTTGATCCATACCATTTGATGCTGCAACTGCTAAGCTCAGCCAAATCAATGCAACCAGTACCACCTTAGTATGTTTCACTTCGGCTATTTCCAGAGACACCAGGCCTGGGATGCCAACCCTTCAGCTCCAATACTCAGGTGAGACCTTTTCTAGCTACAGGACTCCTTTAATTCTACTTCAGGTGGCATACTTCCTAACAAAGCCACAGAACCCAGATATAGACCAGGGTCATATCCTCACCTCCTTCCTATTTGATTTCCTTCAACCACTCTAAGAGTAACCATTGTCAGGTAAAGTAAGGACTACAAAAGTTGGATAAGGGCAAAAGACTGGAATACTTCTATAATGGCTCTCTTGGTCATTACCAGGCCATCCCATCATCCAGGACCCTAGTAAGGGATCCTGGGTTTTCCACACAGATATGATGGGCCCAATCTCTAACAGATCCCTCTCTCCACCATCACTGATAATCTCCATCAGGAACAACATCATAAGCCCTCTTGTGGGCCTCTCCAGGACCTTGCCCTCAATGGGGAATAACGATGGTAGGGACTGCCCCACTCTCCAGAGGAAGGCTGGGTTAACATACTCTTCCACTTGAGGAAGACTGGTCCTGTAATGAGTGGAGCCTAGAATATTCCTAGCTATGAGTATGGGATGTGAGCTCAAACCTATAGGGATGCAGAGGTTACACAGGCTCCTGTGCTAAATATGGACCCCAGATCAGATAGATTGGGGGGTCTCAGTTAATGGTATTTATATACCTTTCCAATTTGGGGGAGCTGCCCTCTTCCCTGATCCAGCTTTCTATTCTCATTTTCAATATTTTGATGATATTAGATCATAGAGGAAAATATTCTACATAAAACTACTCTTCTCAGCATGAAGCAATATTCAGCTCCTTAAAATGTTAGATTTAATGTATTAAAACTATGAAGAAGAATAAACCAAATGCATCAGATAACAGGTCAAATGTTTCATTTCAGTTTGCAACTCAGCACCTAAAATTAAGTATTTAAAAATCTCTGTCTGATGGCTTCAAAGATTTGTGAGGCAACAGCAATATTCTGCTTAGGCTGTGGATTTTAAGTTGTTTATTTTAGATTTCTAAGTAGTATTGTTTTATATTTAATTTCCTTATGTCAATCCCACAGACACCTTGTTGCATTGAAGGTTAGACTAACCAATGCTATGTGGGGAAAAATGTTACCTATAAGATTACTGATAACTTTATTTATACCACTAGGCATGATTTGAATATAGCAATGTTAAATTTTCTTAGCTCTGATGAGAAATATCACTGCAGTGTTATCACTTCAAAGTTTGCTATTTCCTCAATAGAAAGAAACATTTCTGTGGGTCTTAGGGAACTTAAAGAAGTCAAGAGCGGCTGCCCAAAAAGCCTCTGTGGGTTGGTTGTCTCTGGTCAGTCCTCAGAGCAGTGGGAAATAAAATACTGCAAATCTCAATTCTTGCTATGAGAGACTAGGACCCCTCATCCTTTGTGTTTAGGTGTTGATGAAGCAGATTTATCACCAAACATATTCCATCCTCAAGAAAATCTGAATTTTTTTTAGACAGAGAAATTTGGACAATTTCTTTCTCTTTCCCTTTCTCTCTGCCTCCTCCCCTCCCTCTCTTCCTTCTCTCTTTCTTCCCTTCTTTCCCATTGAAAGTATAGGTTTTCGGTAAAAACTAAGGGAAGAGTTGCTCTGTGCTAACTTTTATTATATGAGGTATAGTTATTTTTCAGATAAACAATATTTTGAAAAGAAACATTAATATAAGCTGTGACCTTCTCACCGGTTTATTTTAATTTTAATTTTATTTATTTTTGCCTCCAGGGTTATTGCTGGGGCTGCTCTTGGAGGCCATTTTTTTCCATTTTTGCTGTCCTTATTATTTTTATTATTATTATTATTATTGCTGTTGTTGGATAGGACAGAGAGAAATTGAAAGAGGAGCAGAAGGCAGAGAGGGGAGAGAAAGATAGACACCTGCAGACCTGCTTCGCCGCTTGTGAAGCAGCCCCCCTGCAGTCGTGAGGCCAGAGGGCTTGAACTGGTAACCTTGCTCAGGTCCTTGCCCTTTGCGCCATGTGTGCCTAACCCATGCGCTAACGCCCGGCCCCCTCACTGGTTTATTTTTAAATGTCAGCGGTTTCCTTTCCTTGTAGCACTAGGATCCTGAATGAATCTTTTGGAAGCTGAATACATTTTTTAAACATTCTGCTTTAGTCTGCCTGCTTTCCCAGTTCTCTCTCATTCTCCTATCCCAAGAATTCATTTGAGTAGGGGGTTGGGGGAGGAGTCTTCAGAGGACCTTCAGAGTGTGAACTTAAGAGTGGTGCCTTATAGAAGAAGTGGTAGAACAATTCTAGCTCTATTAAAAACCTCTTTAGGGGAGTCGGGCAGTAGCGCAGCGGGTTAAGCGCACGTGGCGCGAAGCGCAAGGACCCGAAAAGGATCCTGGTTTGAGCCCCCGGCTTCCCACCTGCAGGGGAGTCCTTTCACAAGCGGTGAAGCAGGTCTGCAGGTGTCTGTCTTTCTCTCCCCCTTCTGTCTTCCCCTCCTCTCTCCATTTCTCTCTGTCCTGTCTAACAACGACAACAACAACAATAACTACAACAATGAAAGACAACAAGGGCAACAAAAGGGAAAATAAATTTTTAAAAAACTTTTTTAAAAACTTCTGTTAGCCTTAAAATGGGATGGGGGTGTGAATTGTTTACAAATATAAAAACCTCCCCCAAGTGGCTTTACCAACCTCTATTAGAAAACTTCTGCAAAGAAAATTATATTTTAACCACTACAAACAATCGTGGTGCCAGAGAAGATAAGCAAAGTTTATGGCAAGTTTTCAGGCACCAGGCCCAATAAGGAGAGATGCTGCATCAGGTTCAATAAAATAACAACTTGTCTGGCTGTGGCAGTGGAGTTGCTTTCTGCAGTTAGCTGCATGAACACTTGCTCTAAATCTTGATGGTCTCGACAACGTTCCAGCGGTAAAATTTTCTATAATTAATTGCATGTGTACTGCCATTCACTTCGGAGGCAGGTGATTACTTGCCTGAATGTTACTCTAAGACATTACAATATCAATGGCACTACTAATTTTAATTAATACTGCAAAATGTATGCCTGTTGAAATATTCATTATTGTACCCTTGATTGTGAGAATTCAAAATCTTTTTTTGCCTATTTTTTTCATATAATAGTACTAAAGTCAATTAACAAGAGGCAGACTTTGCGGAATTTTTTTCTTCCTTCAAAAGACCACAGTATATGTGTATGTGTGTTATTTTTTATGTTATTCTGATTGGACTTTTATTTTTTCAACTCTTAAAAATGAGTTGTCCTTTGTCAAAACTAACAGACTAAATAAAATGAGACAAATGGAACAAATGGGATAGAAGAGGTAAAAAGGCAGAATGAATAATCCTACTTCCAGTTAATTGTATTTCAGTCTTAGTTATGAAAAATCTGGTAGTTCTGTCATCTCTGTAAAATATTCTGATATTTATTATATATAAAATCTCATCTGAATTTGCTTAATTAAGGCAATTAAGATATTTAGAAAAATAGAAAGGGATAGAGAATAGAGGAGAAGCTACATGGATCAGGGACCTTGTTGACCAGGGGATTTTGGATGAAGAAGCATTTTCAGACAGTCTGCAGTTTAAAGGTCAAATATAAACTGCAAGTACAAACTGCAGGAGACAGTTGTGATGATACCAGTCAGTGTCTTCATTTCATGGATTCATATAAATTCGTAATCATCATTTCTAGCTGGTCTCAGCATACTGAAAGTGAGGGAAACTTTATTAGGTATACTACCTCATTAAATATTTTTTCAGGTTAATTGTTTCAGGTCTTCCAAACAAAATACACAGGAAAAAGGTAGTTATGTCTCTGTGTGTGTGTGTGAGAAAGAGAGAGAGAGAGAGAGAGAGGAATCTATACTTCCAGTCTTTTGTTTCTTGCTTTGTTTTCTGACATGTGAAAAAGGTCCTGAAACTTGGTGGGAAGCCGGTCGGTCATTACATTATTGCTTCTGTTTTTGAAGAATGCTGATTTTATTACGGCTTTCCTCTAATCCTTTAATGTAGGGTTATATTTTTTATAGTTTTGAAGGTTTTGCTCATTCAATTAGGAACATTTTAGTGAAACTGACTCAATCTCAGAATAGTACTTCCTTGCTGGAGAAAGAAAAATGAAAGTATGTCAATAAAAACAGTATGTCTCAGAAAACAACAATAAATAGATTTATGTAGATGGAATATTCAGTGCTTAAACAGCAGCACAAACTGGAACAGGTAGGTGGCAATGTCACTGCAGAATTTGTTATAGAAGGGAAAATCTGATCTTGATTACTTCAACTCTATGCTGACTCCGGAGAGTGGTTTCAGTTAAAATCCCCCCCTCCCCTAGCTTTAAAGACAAACCTTTTCCTTTTTATTAAAGTTACTTTGTGGATGGAACTTTTGGAATCAGAAGGGTTTAGATTATGTGTGTAGGAAGAAATATAAAAATCTAGTACTTAGGTTTCAAGTGAAAATAATATTTTAAATATAGCAGTATTTTTAGAAAAGATAAGCAAGTACCTAGAATAATGGAACTTAGTGAGAACATTAGGCTGGGAACTTTGGCCCCATCTGTGATTTGTTTAATGACTCAGGAGTGGCTATCATTCATCTTTTGGCTTCAATCTCTTAACTAAATTGATGACCTCTTTCCTGTCTTTATGTTCTTTTTCTCTTCTGTGCCAGAATTTCTTTTCACAAAATGACTTGTTTTCAGTATGGCTCTAGACATTGAGAAATCCCTTGATCCTTTTCTTTGCCCTTAACT
The DNA here is from genome assembly GCF_950295315.1 of Erinaceus europaeus. NCBI lineage: Eukaryota > Metazoa > Chordata > Mammalia > Eulipotyphla > Erinaceidae > Erinaceus > Erinaceus europaeus. The sequence continues at coordinate 110,928,378 of NC_080185.1, read as the reverse complement.
TGAACCAAATTTAATTTCCAGTGTTGAACAATTGCCATTCATCCAGCTGTTTCCAAATATATATTTCTGATGCTTTATCTTTAGACAGATTAGAATTTTTGCTTGTTTTTGGAGGACTTGGTAATTCTTCCCTTTAAACTCATCTTAATATTCAACAAACCTTCATTTTTATTTCTTTTGTATGTAATCTGCAGATCTTAAATGTATAATTTGGTGGGCTCTAAAAAATTCATACAACTGTTAATTCTCCTAATTAAGATATTTGGAATATTTTCTTCTTCATAAATGCTGTTTTTAGGTCTTTTAGTTAAGAATTGCTCTAAGAAGTAGAAATTTTGACATTTTCACCATAGATCAATTCTTCCTGTTTAGAATCTCATATAAGGTATATACAGTATGATCTTCTTTGAACATCTCAGTGTATTTGTGATTTATCCATGTTGTTGTCCACATCAAAATTGATTCCTCTTTGCTATTGATTGGCATTCTGCCCTATGGATGTATCGGAAATTGTGAATAGCCATGTTCTTACTGGTATATGGGTTACTTCCTGTTTGGGGTAATTACATTTAGAGTACCTGCATCTGCCTCAGCTTTAGTTTGATTTTCTTTTGCTTTTGGTTCATGGTTGAAGGCATTATCTAAGATGGCCTCCAGTTATCCCCACCTCTGTTTATCTATAGCCTGGAGTGTCATCTGAGTTGATTACCTGAACTCTAACAAATAAAATAGTAGAAGTGACATGATGCCACTTCCAAGATTGGGTATTACCTTTCATTCTGTTGACCTGTTAACTCTGGGGAGAGATAATTTCCATGTCATGTAACAAGCCTATCAAGAGTAAATTTACTATCATGAGTAAATTTCGGAGGTGAGCTGCTAGATTTCTTCAACAGTTATGCAAATACTCTCAAAAGCTAGTTATTTTCCGATTGACTATTGAGATGACAGCAATAAAAATCTTGATCACAACTTCATAAAGCACTCTGAGCTTGAGCAACCATGCTTGAATGCTCTTGGATTTCTGACACCAGGAAAATGTGGAAAAGTAAATGTTGCCAGATTATGACACTTTGGGTAATTTCTTACACAGCAGTAAATATCTAGAGTAGTCCATTTCAGAAGTCGTGTGTGATTTTATTTTATTTTATTTTAGATTTTATTTATTTATTTATTAATAAGAAACATAGGAGGAGAGTGAGAGAACCAGACATAACTCTGGTACCTGAGCTGCTGGGCATTGAACTCAGGACCTCATGATTGAGAGTCTGATGCTTTATCCACTGTACCACCTTCCGGACCACTGACTTTATTTTTTCTTAAAAGATAATTGACATACAACTCAGCATGACTGACACACAACTCCATATAATTCTAAGGCATACAGTATAATAATTTGACTTTTGTGTATTGTGAAATGATTACCAAATGAAATTTATTTAACATCTGTCTTCTCATACAGTTACCATTTTTTCTTGCAATAAACTATTTTAGCATCAACTCTCTTAATTTTCAGTTATAGCACACAGTAAATTGTGTTAGTTATAGTTGCTGTTTTGTACATCACATCTCCAGTACTTTCTTGTATTATAGCTGGAAATTTGTACATTTTGACAATATTCATCCAACCTCTGCATGTCCCACCTAAGGTAACCACAATTCTGGATTATTTTTCCATGAGTTTGTTTTGTTTTCGATTTTATCACCTTGTTTAAAACTGGTTGCTCCTCATTGGTTTCTCAGTGAGAAATAGTTACTAAGAGTCTAGTATGTATTAGGTCACCACTGGTGACAGAAGTTGGAGGAATTTCTACAGAGAAAATAATATAGTTTTTTTGAAACTTGTTTGTTGACTCAAAATGGATATTTTAATTTATCCTTTATAGTGAAATAGTACAAACCCAATGTAAAAATATTAGTTAATAAGGAAAGAAGAAAGATTTGAAATCATCCATAAAATCACCACCTCAATACAGTAGTTGTTAAAATTCTGTTTTCCCTACCTCTAGGATTTTTCCCATAAAACACACCATAAATATTTTTAAAAAGTAAAAAAATATATATGCACAAAGATACACACATTTCCACAAATGTAACTATACTAATAGCATGTTCTTTTGAAATTTCCCTTTCCCCTGTATAATGGATTCTGATATCATTTCAGTGCCAATAAAGACAGACATAAATGATCATTTTAATGGTTCACAGCATTATTATGTACCATAATTTATTCTATTTCAGTGTATTTGAACAGTTATAGCTCTCCTTCATTTTTTTAACACTTACAAAAAGCCATTGATAGTCATCCTTGGCCATTCATCACTGTGTACTTATCCAATATTTCCTTAGCATAATTCGTCAAGCATATATTCTGGAGGGGTATTCATGTTTAAGGGCCTTAGATAAATATTATTAAAATTGTCATTCGGGGGTTGAAACCACTAGTAGACTATGTCAGTATGTGACTGTGCACCTTATGAACTTTATAACACTGAGTACTATCAAATATGTAAACATTTGTCAATGTGATGAATGAACATATCTATTTTTAACCCAAATGTATTTGATCAAATATAATACTGAACATATATTTTAAGTATTTTTCTCACTTGTCTTTTCCCTTTTCCTATTTGTGTGTGTGTAAATATATATATATATATATATATATATATATATATATTCTAAAAGTTAAATTTTGTCACATAGTGAAAATATTTTTCATATTGTAGTTTGGTTTTTAATTTTGATAATACTGTCTTGCTTCTAAGATTTTTTACATATTAAAGTATTTAAATGTATTATTACTTAAGTAATTTATAGCTTTGGCTTGCTGATTATTAACATTCCCAGTGCAAAATTATAAAAATTAATTATTTCCACTTTGAACAGTTATTATTTTCTCTACATTTACATTTCACATAAAAATCACCTTTTCCATTTTTAAAATTAATCATTTTACTTTATTTGGATTTTATTTTTTATAACATGAGAGTGGGGTCATATAATATTTTCCCCAGTTTGACCCATTATCTCAACATAACTAATTAAATAATCAATTTGGGGTTAGATATAATTGTAAGGGATGCATATGCCTTATTAATTATTTCATATTGTAAAAATGCATCTCTGGGGGTTGGGCGGTAGCACAGTGGGTTACATGCACATTGGCACGAAGTGCAAGGACTGGCGTAAGGATCCTGGTTCGAACCCCCAGCTCTCCCACATGTAGTTGAGGTCGCTTCACAAGCAGTGAAGCAGGTCTGCAGGTGTCTGTCTTTTTCTTCCACCTCTGTCTTCCTCTCCTCTCTCCATTTCTCTCTGTCCTATCCAGCAGCAATAACAATAACAACAAAAAGGGCAACAGAAATGGAGTGGATGGTCTCTAGGAGCAGTGGATTCATAGTGCAAGCAGCTGTGCCCCAGCAATAAACCTGGAGGCAAAAAAAAATTGCACCTCCATGTATAATATATCCTAATAGTAATTAGGCTTTTATTTGTTGACTAATAAATTTGTATTTAGTTACGAAAGGGTTCATTCATTCTTGCATTTGTGTCTTCTGCAATGAGATCATACTTTTATGACTTGTCCGACAGTTTCTGTACATATGTGAATGAAGTATGTTGTCACATCTATATATTGAAATTTGTTTCATTATGTGTTATATAAAGGTTCATAAAAGCTATCATGAAAAATGGTATATGTAAAATGGAGTTCTTAAAAATATGTTAACAGATTTTAAATTAATGTTAGAATTAGGGTGGGGGAGACAGAATAATGCATAAAAGTCTTACATAAAAGTCTTTCTTGCCTGAGTTTCAGAGGTCCCAGGTTCAGTTCTGGTACCACTGTAAACCAGATATGAGCAGTGCTGTGATCTCTCTGCACTTTTCTTTCTGCATCTCTCTCATTAAAACAAAACAAGGGAGTCGGACGGTGCGCAGTGGGTTAAGCGCATGTGGCGCAAAGCTCAAAGGCCAGAGTAAGGATCACGGTTCAAGCCCCCGGCTCCCCACCTGCAGGGGAGTCGCTTCAAGGGCGGTGAAGCAGGTCTGCAGGTGTCTATCTTTCTCTCCCCTTTCTGTCTTTCCCTCCTCTTTCCACTTCTCTCTGTCCTATCCGACAACGACAACAATAACAACAACAATAGTAACACAATAAAACAAGGGCAACAAAAGGGAATAAATAAATATTTAAAAATAAATAAATAAAATAAAAAATAAATCCACAAGTACTATCTGAATTCTCTTTTTCTTTAATTCCTTATGGAAGACATTTCAGTTAATTTAAACTTTATGCATAGAATACAAGTAAATCTCAACTTCCAAGCATTGGACTTTTTACATACATGCGTTTTGTGCAATACATATTGACAAGCTCACCATATTTAAGTAGATTCATACTTTTATGAATAAATTGATTAGCAAGATTCAAACCATTGAATGATAATTTGGTTTACTAGGCAGAAGTTTAAGTCACAGCATCTTTGTGATTCTTTTTTTCTCTTTATTGTGGATTAATGGTTTACAGTCAACAGTAAGATACAGTAGTTTGTACATATGTAACATTTCTCCTAGTTTTCCACGTAACAATTCAGCCCCCTCTATGTCCTCCTGTGCCATCAATTTACAGGACTTGAGGCCCCCACCCCCACGCCAGAGTCTCTCACTTTGGTGCAATACACAAAATTCAGTCCAAGTTCTGCTTTGTATTTTCTTATTTTTCAACTTCTTTTTTATTATTAGAGATTTCATAATGATTGACAAGATTGTGAGATAAGAGTGATATAATTCCATACAATTCCCACCACCAGAGTGCCATATCCCATCTCTTCCATGGGGAGGTTCTCTATTCTTTATCCATCTTGGAGTATGACCAAAGATCTCTATGGGGTGCAGAAGGTGGAAGGTCTGGCTTCTGTAATTGCTTCTCCATTGGACATGGGTGTTGACAGGTTGATCCATACCCCCAGCCTGCCTCTATATTTCCCTACTGAGGTGAGGGTCTGAGGAGGTGGGGTTCCTGGACACTTAGGTGAGGTCGTCTGCCCAGGCAAGTCAGGTTGGCGTTATGGAAGTATTTTTCAATTTTTGTCTATGAGTGAGATCATCCCATATTCATCTTTCTCTTTCTGAGTTATCTCACTTAACACATTTCCTTCAAGCTCCATCCAAGATGAAGTCTTCTTCTTCAACTAGCATTTGCCCTTCTTCCGTAGCCAGTCAACAGCATCAGGTTGAGCCTGATGTAAAGTTTCGAGACCTCCTTTGAATCTGGAGAGGTGGCAGTCGTTGACTATGTGGGTCATAGTCTGTCTGGAGCCACAGGGGCAGTTCGGGTCGTCTCTGGCTCCCCAGCGATGGAACATAGCGGCGCACCGGCCATGGCCTGTTCGATAGCGATTGAGGAGGGCCCAATCATAACGTGCTAGGTCAAAGCCGGGTTGACGCTTGCAGGGGTCTGTGATGAGGTGTTTGTTCTTTACCTCAGCTGACTGCCAACTCTGTTTCCAAGAGTCTGGAACAGAGAAGTTCAGTGTAGGCGTAGGGGACCAGATTGGGTGACGAGACGTCAAGTGTTGGACAGGGTGGGCGAAGATATCCACGTATATTGGCAGGTCCGGTCGAGCGTAGACGTGGGAAATGAACTTAGATGATGCCACATCCCGACGAATATCTGGCGGGGCGATGTTGCTAAGAACTGGCAGCCATGGAACTGGAGTGGAACGGATGGTTCCAGAAATTATCCTCATGGAGGAATATAATTTGGAATCGACCAAGTGGATATGGGGGCTACGGAACCATACTGGGGCACAGTATTCTGCAGTGGAATAGCATAATGCCAGAGATGATGATCGTAGTGTGGAAGCGCTCACACCCCATGAGGAGCTGGCCAGTCTTGCAATGATGTTATTCCTCGCGCCCACCTTTGCTGCAGTTTTTATGAGATGTTCGTGAAATGACAGGGTGTGATCGAGAGTAACGCCAAGATAGACTGGAGATGGACAAGATAACCAGAAGTGGGATGACCACTCATGGGAAATTTTTCTTTTCCAGACTGGGTCGATCTTAGCACGTCCAACTTGAGTTAGGTGACTGGCCACTGAGTTTGGAGATACGGGAGGATGGGAGACGGGAGGGGGTTGGCTACCAGCACCCAGACTATGAAGAAGCTTCCAGGCCTTCATACTTGAGTGGGTGAAGTTCAGACTTTCCGTGAGTTGTTACCAGTGGGCTTGGCGTGCTGCATCCAGGGAGGCAATGAGATGGTCAGCCACATCTGGGTCGCCTGACTCATCATACTGCTTTAGTAGTTGCTCGCATTCAGCATCAAGACAAGGCATATAGTTAGCATGTCTCCCACGAGGAATGGCTTGGGAAGCTGCTTTGAAGATGGCTTGGCGGAAGCGCCTGTAGGAATCTTCAGAGGGGATAGAGTTAATTGGAATTGCAGGAATAGATTTGTTGGTAAGATCACTGAACAGACGCCAGTTTGCTTTCCGAAAGTTCCATCTTAGTTTCTCCGAGCACAGAATCAGTGGGAGCTGGAGACCAATGTGGATGATAGCTGGGCGGTGATGACTGTGCGGGAAGATCTTGAGAACGTGTCTCGTAGCGGGAAAGGCTTGGCCGTTGACTGTGCTAATCCAGCACAGGTCGGGTGACGAGTCTTTATTCCATCTAGCACTGTGAAAAGAGCCTGGCTGTTTGGGATCGTATAATAGGGAGAGGTCATTCGCTGAAGCCCAGTCGGCTAAGATAGAGCCATCAGCACGAGTGGAGGAATATGAAGTGAAGAAAGTGAAATCTCTATTTTTAATAGCTGAGTAGTATGCCGTTGTGTATAACAACTTTCTCAGCCACTCTTTTGTTGTTGGACACCTGGGTTGCTTCCAGGTTTTGGATATTACAAATTGTGCTGCTATTAACACAGACCTTTTTGAATGGATGTGTTTGGCCATTTGGATATAACCCTGGGAGAGGAAATGCGGTGTCATAGGATCATATGTGACTTTGTATTATTCTTCATTGAATTTTTGCTGCTAATATTTTTCCATGAGAACAAAGTTTTGAAAATCAAAAGCTAATACTATAAGATTCCCTGTTTTTCTCATAATCATAGTATGCTGGATATAAGGGAAATATGCTGAAAAACATGATTTTTTTTTCTGTGCCCCAACTCCCTTGCCCATGAACTTCTACCATAAGATTATGTGAAGAAAAAAGAAAAAAGAAAGAAAAAAGAAAATGACTGAAAAAAAGAAAATGACTGAATATTATATTTTGTCCAAGAGACAAAATGTGATTAATGTTTTTTTTTTATCCATTCCTTTACTTCTGTCATACTTATACTTAAGACTATTCCTAAAAAAATCACAGCAAATTCCTAAAACATTTCATTATGAAATGAAAGGTTATAGACTGAGGGGGATAGAATAATGACTATTCAAAAATTTTCATGCCTGAGACTTCAAAGGTTCCAAGTTCAATCCCTACCACCATGACAAGCCAGAGCTGAATAATGCTCTGGGATAAAAATGTTAAAGGAGGTTGTATAATTCTTTTCTTGTATACATACATAATACATTAATGTAGGAAGTGACAAGATTTATAAGGCCTTGGAACAATAATTTGTGAATATTAGCTCAGTTGAACAGTGAAGGAATCAGTAGGAACATATTTTGAGACATACATAGATGACACATAGTTTACTGAAATCTTTCTATATTATAACACATTGCACAAAAGAACAGTGAGAAGCTTTTAGTGTTTATTGCATCAATATCTTCTTTTATTTTGCTTTTCTCTAACTTCCTCATCAACCTATCTCTTTTCACATATCATGATGCATGAGCTTATGCATCCAGTACCCTAAGACTAATGTCAGTTATAAAAGTGTGGTGTGGCATTTTACAAAAATTGTAACACATATTATGCAAATTCTCCTTAGCATCTTGAACATTAAAAGAATAAATAGTAGTGTCTTTCTTTATAAGTTCATTTTCTACTGTCAGAGCCAAGACTCATATGACCTCGTAGCTTACAATTAGGATTGCAAAAGAACCAGTTTTGACAGTCAGCCAACACCATAAAAGAAAGGAAAGAGCAATTCTGAAAGCCAAAAATGAGCAGTTAGACTGAGGCATAAGATGCATAGGTGGCTCTTCCTTTGCAGGGGGAACTTATCATTACAGAATGACACCTTCCAGGACTTAAATTTTAAAACCTAGAAAAAATAATAAGGTGAAGTTGCCAAACAAAGATTGGGCCTTCATGTAAATGTCTTCGGTAATTAAGGAGAAAGTGCTAAATGTGCAATATCTCTTCTAAGCAGAATTGTTTCTAAATTCAGGGGTATGTTCACACTGTACTCTATGAGGCAACAGCTGTTCTTAAGAGAACGCTGTCAATGTTGATAAGTTACTTTTAAAACCAAATCTGTTTGCTGAGCTCATGTTGTTTGGAAAACTATAAAGAACAAAATCTTTAATGCATTTTTCCTTTGAAAAAAAAAAAGGAAAATTCTGATCAACTGCAAGCAAAAGCAGTTTTCTAAAAGCCCAGAACCTAGTGAGATCCTAGAGTAAGCTCATTTTTATAAGGGTGGGAGGAAAACACAAGACACATTGGAATTCTGAGCCCCTAATCTGTGGGTAATAATTTAAACACTGAAAAAATGCATTGATTACACTTGTTTAGTTCTTTTTTGGAGTGATTTAGAACTGAGAGCTATTTTGAATAACTTCCCTTTTGTTTGTTTTCCAGGACACTTTATTGTGAGTCTATTTGTTGTGATAGGCTGGCCAAAGCAGCCTTGGCCTCAATTCCTTTATTTCCTGTGCTACTTTCAGTATTATTTAGCTATCAGGTTAAAACAAAGCCTCTAATCTAGTTTGAAAGTGTACAACTCTGGCCTTAGGGTGAAAATAGGAGATTTTATTCTCTGTCTTTGATGTAGTACTCAGTTCTTTTTTCTACCTAATTCCATGATCCTTTAATCTTTTATTCAAGGACCCAAAGGAGACCCAGTAGACAAAGTCAATCAAATTCTTATTTTCTTTAATATTTATCTTTACCAATTTTTTTCTCATAAGCTCATAAATCCTTTGACAGTTATACAATCAGAGTAATGGAGAGTATATTCTTGTGCTTTCTAGTTCAACTTCATTGAAATACTAAATTGTCTCTTCTTTATCTGACTAATTATGTAGTCCCTGTTTAAATATTACATTTTGGAATAGTTTTAATTGTTTCAAAAAGTAATCTTCTATTAAAAAATAGTTTTACTGATGAAATTTAACATACAGGGAGTCGGGCACGTGATGCAAAGCGCAAGGACCAACCTAAGGATCCTTGTTCGAGCCCCGGCTCCCCACCTGCAGGGGAGTCGCTTCACAGGTGGTGAAGCAAGTCTGCAGGTGTCTGTCTTTCTCTCCCCCTCTCTGTCTTCCCCTCCTCTCTCCATTTCTCTGTGTCCTATCCAACGACAACATCAATAACATCAATAATAACCACAACAATAAACAACAAGGGCAACAAAAGGGAATAAATAAATATTTTTAAAAATTTACCTATAGGGTGGGGGTAGATAGCATAATGGTTATGCAAAGAGGCTCTCATGCCTGAGGCTCCGCAGTCCCAGGTTCAATCCCCCGCACCACCATAAGCCAGAGCTGAGCAGTGCTCTGGTGTTTCTCTCTGTGTCTTTCTCTCTCTGCATCTCTCTCAAAAATAAAATAAATAAAAGACTTTTAAAAAAATTACCTATAAATTGTAGTTTTGTCTTCTAAACTAGCAGAATAACTCATTTGGTTCCATTCTTCTTCTAGCGTTTGCCCTTCTTCCGTAGCCAGTCAACAGCATCAGGTTGAGCCTGATGTAAAGTTTCGAGACCTCCTTTGAATCTGGAGAGGTGGCAGTCGTTGACTATGTGGGTCATAGTCTGTCTGGAGCCGCAGGGGCAGTTCGGGTCGTCTCTGGCTCCCCAGCGATGGAACATAGCGGCGCACCGGCCATGGCCTGTTCGATAGCGATTGAGGAGGGCCCAATCATAACGTGCTAGGTCAAAGCCGGGTTGACGCTCGCAGGGGTCTGTGATGAGGTTCTTTACCTCAGCTGACTGCCAACTCTGTTTCCAAGAGTCTGGAACAGAGAAGTTCAGTGTAGGCGTAGAGGACCAGATTGGGTGACGAGACGTCAAGCGTTGGACAGGGTGGGCGAAGATATCCGCGTATATTGGTAGGTCCGGTCGAGCATAGATGTGGGAAATGAACTTAGATGATGCCGCATCCTGACGAATATCTGGCGGGGCGATGTTGCTAAGAACTGGCAGCCATGGAACCGGAGTGGAACGGATGGTTCCAGAAATTATCCTCATGGAGGAATATAATTTGGAATAGACCAAGTGGACATGGGGGCTACAGAACCATTTGGTTCCATAATTAAGGACTATGAACACAAACATTAATACAGTGAGAATATTAATAACTAGAATTCTTCATCAAAGACTGATAGCTTTGTTGTTGTTGTTGTTATTGGATAGAGACAGAGAGAAATTGAGAAGGGAGGGGGAGATAGAAAGGGAAAGAGACAGAGAGATACCTGTAGCACTGCTTCACCACCTGTGAGGCTTCCCCCCTACAGGTGGGGATCAGGTGCTTGAACCTGGGTCCTTGCCCATTGTAATGTGTGCGCTTAACCAGGTACACTACTGCCTGACCTCCCTGGTAACTTTTTTGTTTCAGAAGAAATAGCTGAGGATATTGAGCTTGAAGATAGTAAGGCTGATTGGGTCAATTTTGAGAAAGGATTAATTTTATGCATTTTTGCCCCATATTTGAATGGTTGTCCAGTGAATAGTAGCTATGATTTTTGAATATGACTCTAAATAGCAGAATGAGACCTGGCGTTAAAAATAGAAAGTTTCTCAACTAATTCATTAATGGCCACACTAGGAAACTGCAGATTTCATTATTGGATTTAATGACCCATCGGGAGCTATGAAATTCTTCTACCTCTTGCATCTAATAGAATTTTTTTAAGGATACATTTAGAAGCTGTGCAATATTGTATAGTTTGTGGAATATACAAGGTATCAAGGTGGAATCATAATGAAGAACTTTTAGATGTGACCAAAAAGAGGAAACAGTCAGTTGTTTGGAGAATTTATAATAGATGATCTGGCTTATGAAGGACTATGGGACAATAATTTTTAATTAGTTGTTATTATGGTATAATTTATACAAATAAGACTTTTTACATTTTGATGAGTTTCAGTAGACTTATACACTTTACTTAAGTAACCGTTGATACTATTAAAACAATATGTTTGCACATCTTCACATATTGCTGTGCATATCAATAGTTGTTTTTTCCCTTGATAGCATTTTATTATATGGAGATATGCAATGTGTGTATCTCTTCATCATTTGATGAACATTTAGTTCGTTTCCAGTTTAGGGGATCTGATGAATAGTGTATCTAAGAGCATTCTTATAAAATTATTTTGGGGGGACATATGTTTTCACTTCTCTAGGATTGAAACTTATAAATCATATTAAATGTATGTTTACCTTTATAGAAAAATGGCGAATTATTTTCCCAAAGTAGGTATGTCATTTTACACACCCATAAGTCTTTCTACATCTTTGCTAACACTTAATATGATTAGTCTTCTTACTTTCATCCATTCTAATGGACAAGAAATAGTGTATCTTTGTGATTTGGGGTTGCATTTCACCAGTGAATAATGAGGTATTTATTTCCTTCTGTTTAGTGGCCGTGGACATATGTAGATCTTTCATGAAGTTTAGCCAATCATTTTCTTTTAAATTTTTTTTATCTTTTTTTATTTATTGGATAGAGATAGCCAGAAATCAAGAAGGAAGGGGGGATAGAGAGGGAGGGAGACAGAGACACCTGCAGCACTGCTTAACCACTCATGAAGCTTTCCATTTGCAGGTGGGGACCGGGGACTCGAACCTGGGTCCTTGCACATTGTAACATGTGTGCTCAACCGGGTGCTCCACCACCGGGCCCCAGCCAATCATTTTCTATGGTAGTTGGCACAGAGCAAGATACAGCAGTATTATATGGTACTTTTATTACCTTTAGCAGGCATAGCAAAAATTTTCTACAAGGGGTACAGATAGAAAATATTTCCAGCTTTGACATTCCTGATGTCTCTGTTCAACTACTCAATTCTACCATTAAAACATTAAAGCCCATGTTCAGCAGGAATCAATTACAGAAGCCAGACCTTCCACCTTCTGCACACCACAATGTACCCTGGTCCATACTCCCAGAGGGATAAAGATAGGAAAGCTATGAGGGGAGGGGATAGGATATGGAGTTCTGGTGGTGGGATTTGTGTGGAGTTGTACCCCTCTTATCCTATGGTTTTTGTCAGTGTTTCCTTTTTATAAATAAAAATTTTAAAAAAAATTAAAGCTTCTGTAGACAATGCATTCCTATGTTCCAGTAAAACTTTATATACAAAAAAAAAGTGGGTCAGATATGTCTGAGCCAGATTTTGAGAAATAGCATAACTTCATTTTTTTTACATTTTTAAAAGTTTTATTTATAAAAAGGAAATACCAATAGCTTTCCTATTCTTTATCCCTCGGAAGTATGGACCCAGGGTCATTATGGGGTGCAGAAGGTGGAAGGTCTGGCTTCTGTAATTGTTTTCTTGCTGAACATGGGCGTTGACAGGTCAATCCATACTCCCAGCCTGTCTCTCTTATTCCCCAGTGGAGTGGGGCTCCGGTACACATTGGTGGGGTTGTCTGCCCAGGGAAGTTTGGTTAGCATCATGTTAGGATCTGGAACCTGGTGGCTGAAAAAAGAGTTAACAAATTGTTGAACAGTCATGAACCTAAAGGCTTTAATAGTGCAGATGAAGAGTTGGGGTGGAGGGTCCTCCATTTTTCCATTTTATAGATAGTTAGTAGGCATATTTTAGTTATATTCCAAAGGGCCTGTGGCTATACTAGGTTTTAGGTTTTTTTTTTTTTTTTTTTTTTTTTTCCCTGAGCGTGACATCTGATATGCAGGTGGATCCAAGTTATTGCTTGGGGAGGTGATGTCATGGCTAGAAAAAGAACCAGAAAGCTGGATCAGGGAAGAGAGTAGCTCCCAAATATGGGAAAGGTGTATAAATATTGTTGACTGTAAACCCCATCGATCTGATATGCTCTGGGGCCCATATTCAGCTATGTGACCTCTGCATCCCTGTAGATCTGATCTCACATACTGTGGTCATGAGTAGGAACGTTCCAAGCTGCGTCAGTTTCAGGACCCATCTTCCTCAAGTGGAAGATAGAGTATGTTGTCCAGCCTCCCTTCGGAGGGTGGGACATTCTCTGCTGTTGTTGATCCACATTGAGGGCAAGGTGTTATGGGGGCCCACAAAGGGGTCTGTTGTGTTGTTCCTGATAGAGCTGACATTTAACAATGGAGAGAGGGATTTATTCGAGGTATAGGCTCACCTTGTCTGTTTGGAAATCTCATGACTCCCCGACTAGGGCCCCAAGTATAAATTCATTTTATGGGCAGTAGTATCTCTAATTATGCTATCATTTTCAGAAGATAAAATAGAAATAAATTAATGAAAATGCTACTCTGGACATGATTCTGCCAAACAAGAGAAGAGCTAATAGTGAGAAGTAAAGAAAGGAGAATAAGAAATCCTCTAGATGACCTTTATATCTCTTGAGTATGTTTTAAAAGTGCTACCTATTTAGAAATATATTTATGAGCATTAAGAATCATTCCTGGCCTCCCTGGGCACATGAACTTGTCAAGGTGTCCTAGAAAGTCACCTCTCCAGAGCGCCACTACATTAGAGAAAGATATCTTTCAGTCTGGGGGTATGGATTCATTCTCAATGGAGAAGCAATTGTAAAAAGCCAGAACTCCTTGCTTCTGCACCCCAAAAGGAATTTGGTCCATACTGTCAGAAGGGGGAAATGACAGGGGAAAATGACCAGAGTGCTCTAAACCCCAGTTCCATCAGGACCCAAAACATTTGTCATTTGGAATCTTGTTTTTATATCATCAGTGAAAAAGAAGCAAATCTTGCAAACACTAGAAGTTAGGCACTGTTTCTCTCATCTGAGAGAGAAGAGGAAAAAAGAATGACACTCAGAAGTAGTAATCAATGTAGGTGTGACGTTGAAAGGAAGTGAAGCCAAGGTCATAGAAGTGAATAAAATGGGCAAAAAATATTTAGATATATAGATACAGATAAAAAGTCAACACATATCTGTGACCTGGGGAGAAATATTGCAGTTTCAAGAGGGAGATGGGGACACAGATCTCTAGTGGTAGGGATGATGTGGAATTATGCCACTGTTATAATTCTGAAAGTCAGTAATAATAATGATAATGTAATATAAAGCAACATCACCAGTGCATTCTTTTGGGTCTGTCTTTAGAAAACAGTGCAAATCGTTATGAATACTTTGCTTTTCAATACTCTGTCAATTAGTGCTATAGTGAAAGTAATTTTATACTTTAGTTTTCAGGTCATATGCACTAGAACTTTGGCTCAGAAATGGTAGCTTATTACACCTTCTTGGTGATTAATTTTACAGCCATTTATTACAAAGTGAAAATCTTGCTAGTGGTGGGTTTGGTTCTGAGATATTTATCTCAAGGAGAAACCAGTCAATATTTTTTAATTTTTAAATTTATTTTTATTTTTTTAATTAATTAATTAATTTATTTAAGAAAGGAGACATTAACAAAATCATAAGATGGGGGGTAGAACTCCACACAATTCCCACCACCCAATCTCCATATCCCATCCCCTCCCCAATAGCTTTCCCATTCTCTCTGGGAGCATGGACCCAGAGTCGTTGTGGGTTGCAGAAGGTGGGAGGTCTGGCTTCTGTAATTGCTTCCCCTCTGAACATGGGCATTGACTGGTTGGTCCATACTCCCAGTCTGCCTCTCTCTTTCCCTAGTAGGGTGAGTCTCTGGGGAAGCGGAGCTCCAGGACACATTGTTGGGGTCTTCAGTTCAGGGAAGCCTGGCCGGCATCCTGATGGCATCTGGAACTTGGTAGCTGAAAAGAGAGTTAACATACAAAGCCAAACAAATTGTTGAAGAATCATGGACCAAAAGGTTGGAATGATGAAGTGTTGGGGGGGGTACTCACTGCAAACTCTGGTGTACTACTGCTTTCAGGTATATATTTGCCCTAGTTTATGGATATGTGTGACCATATGCTATATCTCCTGGAACCTGGTCTATATCCAGGTTTTGGGACTTTGTGAGGAAGTGAACCACCTGGGATGGAATTAGAGAATACTATGAAAGGAAAGGTCTCACCCGAGTGATGAAGCTGAAGGGTTGTCGTTCCACACCTAAAGTCTCTGGACAGTCTGAAGTAAAGCATGCTGGGGTGGCACTCATTGTGTTACATTTTTATTTTTTATTTATAAAAATGAAACATTGAAAAAACCATAGGATAAGAGGGGTACAGCTATGCACAATTCCCACCACCAGAACTCTGTATCCCATCCCTTCTCCTGATAGCTTTTCTGTTCTTTAACCAGCTGGGAGTATGGACTGAAGGTCATTGTGGGATGCAGAAGGTGGAAGGTCTGGCTTCTGTAATTGCTTCCCCACTGAACATGGGCATTGACTGGTTGGTCCATGCTCCCCGCCTGCCTCTATCTTTCCCTGGTAGGGTGGAGCTCTGGGGAAGCAGTGCTCCAGCATTGGTGGGGTTGTCTGTCCAGGGAAATCTGGTCGGTTGGCATCATGCTAGCATCTGGAACCTGGTGGTTGATGAGAGTTAACATACAAAGCCAAACAAATTGTTGATCAGTCATGGACCTAAGGGCTGGAATAGTGCAGATGAAGAGTTGGGGGGGTCCTCCATTTTGTAGATAGCTAGAGGCATATTTTAGTTATATTTCAAATGGCCTGTAGCTATAATAGTTTTTTTTTTCCTAGAATCTGTATGCAGGTGGAACTGAGTTACTGTCTGGGGAGGAATGTCATGGCTGGAAAAGGGACAGAAAGCTGGATCAGGGAAGAGAGTAGCTCCCTAATATGGGGAAGGGGTATTAATATTGTTGACTGTAAACCCCATTGATTTGATGTGATCTGGGGCCCATATTCAGCTTAGGAGCCTGTGTGACCTCTGCATCCCTGTAGATCTGAGGTCACATTCTGTGGTCATGAGTAGGAACATTCCAAGCTGCCCAAATATTGACCCATCTTCCTCAGGTGTAGCATAGAATATGTTGTCCTTCCTTCAGAGGATGGAACATTCTCTAACGTTATTTATACAAGTTGAAGGCAAGGTGTTATTGGGGGGCCCACAAAGGGGTCATTTTCTATTGTTCTTGGTAGAGATGACCATTAACAATTGAGAGATGCTCTGGCCCGCGGGGTCGTCAAACGGAGACCCTAGGAGGGGGAGTGGGAATGGGGTAGGACAAGAGACGCGAGAAATGGAGACAAGACAGGAGTCTGATCAAGTCTCGTTTATTGAAAATTTTTCACATGTATTTAAGGACAGCTCTAAGGTTAGGGAAGGACCATAGCGGGGTTGCTGTGGTTACCTAACCTTGTAATGTTCTTTCCTTGCCATCTATGGTCATGCCTGTCCTGCTAATTGTGGAGCTGTCCCAGGAAGGAATGCAGATGCAGAGGTTAAGTAAACATATCTAGGAGGTGGGTGAGGGGTGGTCTTGCCTGTGTACTTGTCAGGCAGGCTTATGGTTAATGGAGTTTTTACACAAGATGGAGTAGCCTGTTCCTCAAAACCGAGGTCTCTGAGGGGGCGGCTTACCACAGAGAGAGGGATTTATTTGAGGTCTAGGCCCATCATGTCTGTTTGGGAATCTCAGGACTCCCCAAATAGGGCCCCAGCTGATGGGGTGGCCTGATAGTGACTAAAGAGTCATTATTAAAGTATGCTAGTCTCTTGCCCTTATTCAGCTTTTTCAGTCCTTCCTTTGATAAGGTTAGCTTTGGAGTGGGTGAGAGAACTGTAATAGGAAGTAGGTGAGGAGGGTATCTAAGTCTAATTAGACACAATTTCATTATGAACTTTATACTGACTCACTGCAGACTATTGTGCACTTTTGCTTTCAGGTATATATTTTGCCCTAGTTTATGGATACGTGTGAACATATGCTCTATCTCAGGGAACCTGGTCTATATCTAGGTTTTGGGACTTTGTTAGGAAGTGAACCGCCTGAAATGGAATTAGAGAATCCTATGAAAGGAAAGGTCTCACCCGAGTAATGAAACTGAAAGGTTGTCATTCCACACTTGAAGTCTCTGGACACAGTCTGAAGTGAAGCATGCTGAGGTGGTACTCATTGCATTAATAAGGTTGAATCCAGTCTATTTTAAATCAGGATTCAGTAGAATGGGGAACATTTTCCCCTTGAATAGAAGACCTACTTGATTTTGTTAGCCTTCAGGAGATAAGCCATAGTTTTGTTTGTTGACTTTGTTTTTTTTTTTTTTTAGTTGACTCCTATTAATTTTTCTCTTGTCATTTACTAGGTTAACCCTTATTTGATCAAACTCAAAGTTCAGGTAAAGAAGCCAATTATGTGAAAGAGATGTATAGTCATATAATCAAGTTCTTTTAAATGACCCCTGACAAAAGGGAATCCAACCAGTTTTGTCTACCCAACTATTTCCAACATCTTGAATTTTTTCCATTGGCTCCATGCCTTCCTATTTGGCCAGTATTTCCTCTTGCCTGCCATGGTAGCTATTTTCCTTTTACAAGGTTAAGAGAATTTTATTAGTTGTTGGCAGGTAATGCCTTCAAAAACTCCTTCCCTTATGTTCTAAACTCTCCTCAATTTAGACCAATTTGCCAAATTCTTGTTAAGTGACCAGAAATGTACCATTTTTGTGGGGCACATGAAGATTGCTATCCCAGTGTTTAAAAATCTAGGCAGAAGTGAAACAGATAGAGGTTTTTAGATATTATTTTTATTATATACAATGATTAATTTCCTTTAGGCTTACATTTCTTGGCCTATAATTTTTTTTAGAATTTTGTGTTTAGGAACTTAGTGATGATATACCCAGTTGAGCAAACACCAGTACAGTGCACAAGGACCCAAGTTAAGCCCCTAGTCTCTTCCTGCAGGGGTAAGCTTCACAAGCTGTGAAACAGTGCTACAGATATCTCTCACTCTCTTTTCCTCTCTATCTCCCCCTTCCTTCTCAAATTTTTTCTGTCCCTATCCAAAATAAAAATAAAGAAATAATAATTTTGTGTTCAGCTCATTTTCCTATCATGGCTAATTTCAATTTTTCAATCATTAGAGAAGGATATAGACTATAAGGAGGAGACATATATTTCACAGCTTAACTCATCAAGTGCATGGTGCACAATAGTATATCTTAGACCCATTTCTTGAATTAAACTGAGTTGCAAGTATTATCAATGAAAAGCATAGCTTTTACTTTCTTTTTTTTTGTCATCAGAGAAGGTAAAGGAAGAAACATCACCATCTAATGGTTGCTGACTGAGTATGGACAGTGGAAGAAAGAGGGGAGGCAGAAAAGGACTCATGCAGAAGCAAGCACTGCATTGCTGGCTTGTGCCATATTTGCAATTGCTTCAAATCCACATGGTGGATTTAAAGGGCCTCTAAAGAGCCACCCAGTCACTGAATGGCATTAAAATGGGTTTTGGGAACTGTTATTTAGAACTGTAGAAGCCATGGATGCCTGAGTAAATCCAGGTAACTGTTCGAAAGACTTGGGGATCTGAATATTGTACCCTTGTGGCAGCAAAGTGACCAACCAAACTCCAAGATGACCCACTGCTCTCAGACCCTGGCAATCAAGGTCAGACTGACCTACAGTGAGGAAATGGACTTTGATCTCACAGCAGAGTTCCACTTTCTAGAAACAGTTTTTGGAAGAAAAAAAGTCGATTTGAGTTCCTTCTTCCTCCCTCTCCAAACTAGGGCTCTGTTGAAGGGACATCACACACCATAATACTACATCACTATCATCTATTCCCCTCCACCTGCAGCTCACACACAAAGCAGAACACAGTGCCACCTGTAGACAACAACAGTAACTACAACAGATGGGGAAAACCAGGAAATCCCCAGCACTGGGAAGTCAAATTGGCCAAGCACTTAATAATGCGGTTTCAGAAGAGAAAGAATTTAAAGATTACACTGTCAGGAACATTAAAGAAATGCAAAACTCTCAGTTTAAAATGGAGAAATGGATTAAGAAAGAAATCCATGACCGCAAAGACTCACTCGATAGGAAAAATGGAAAACATGAAAATAGAACTACAGGCTAAGAAAGATATTTTGAATGCATTCCAGTCTCAAATGGCAAGTCAAGGAAGTAGTTTTAACCATGTAAAAGAGGGAGCAATATAAATAGAAGACAAAATGACTACACTCTGACTTCAAAGGAAAAGGAGAAAAAAGGTTTAGGAAAAGTGAGACAAACCTTGGAGGTATTGAAGACTCCATTAGAAAATGAAGGATGAATATGGGATGATCTCACTCTCAGGCAGAAGTTGAAAAACAAGATCAGAAAAGAAAACACAAGTAGAACCTGAAATGGAATTGGTATATTGCACCAAAGTAAAAGACTCTGGGGTGGGTGGGTGGGGAGAATACAGGTCCATGAAGGATGATAAATGACATAGTGGGGACTGTATTGTTAAATGGGAAACTGGGGAATGTTATGCATGTACAAACTATTGTATTTACTGTTGAATGTAAAACATTAATTCCCCAATAAAGAAATAAATTTAAAAAAAAAGAAAATGAAATATCAGGCCAGGCAGTGTCATACCTGGTTAAACACACATGTTACCATGTGCAAGGACCTGGGTTCAAACCCTGCTCCCTGCCACAGGGTGGATGCTTCATGAGTGGTGAAGCATGTTTGCAGGTGTCTCTCTTTCCTTCTCCCTCTCTCTACCCCCTTCCCCTCTCAGTTTTCCTCTGTCCTATCTAATAAAAAATAGAAAGAAAGGAAAAATAAAGGGAAAAAATGGCCACTAAGTGGTGGATTCATAGTGCAGGCATCAAACCCCAGCGATAACACTGGTGGCAAAAAAGAAAAAAAATTAAAAAAGAAAAGAAAATACAATAATTGTAGAGAATTAAAGAAGGAGAGGATGGAAAGAAGGGAGGAGATACCATGTTCAAAGAAATAATAGCAGGTAGTTTTATAAATCTGGAGTATGGACAGGATGTAGATGTTCAGAAAGCAGAGAGAACTCCCTGATTCCTAAACCCAAATAGGCTTACATGAAGACACATCATTGTGGAATTATCAGAAGTCAAGGGCAAAGAAAAAAACTTACATGCTGCCAGAGAAAAGAAGAAAGTGACTTATATGTAAGACTAGTGAGCACTATAGTGATTATCTTTGGCAGGTGGGAGGGTGGGGATACAGAACTTTGGTGGTAGATATGGTGTAGAATTATACATAGTAATCTCACAATCTTATAACATACTGTTAATAAAAAATAAAGTTTTTAAATAATAAAAAAGAAAATGACTAATAAAGACACTGTAATCAGACTTGTATCAGACTTTTATGCAGAAACCATGGAAAGAAAGCATAAGAGAATGGAGTGATATATTTAAGGTTTTAAAAACTACTGGGGCCGGGCAGTGGCACACCTGGTTGAGTGCACATGTTACAATACTCAAGGACCCAGGTTCGAGCTCCTGGTCCCCACCTGCAGGGGGAAAGCTTTTCAGGTGGTGAAGCAGGGCTGCAGGAGTCTCTCTGTCTCTTTCCCTTCTCTACTACCCCCTTCCCTCTCGATTTCTGGCTGTCTCTATCCAATAAATAAAGAACATTAAAAAAAAAAAAAACAGCTACTGCCAGCTACACATACTTTACCCTGAAAAAATATAATTCAGATACGAAGGTGTAATCAAACCAGTACCAGACATATAAAAACTAAAGGAGTATGCCATTACCTGACCTGAGTGCCACAGAGAAGAAACTAGGAACCTTTAACTCTCAACAAGGTGGTGCTCAGTAAAGCAGACCCAGAAATACAAGCCCTAGGAATATGGGACAACTTAAAAGTATAAAGGGGGGGGAGAGAACTGGATAGAGGGTGTTCAAGCAAAGAATGGTAATACAAGAACAGTTTAAGAAATACTTTAGCGGAGACGCAATTACAGAAGCCAGACCTTCCACCTTCTGCACCCCACAATGATCCTGGGTCCATATGCCCAGAGGGATAAAGAATAGGAAAGCTATCAAGGGAGGAGATTGTATATGGAGCTCTGAGGGGTAGGAATTGTATGGAAATGTACCCCTTTTATCCTATAGTCTTGTCAATATTTCCATTTTATAAATAAAAATAAAAAATAAATATTAAAGAAAAACTTTATTAAATGTATTTATATATAACATATTTATCTATAGATTATATGTATAATACTATTATGTATAACACATTTGCATGCATATAGTCTTTTATGTCTTGTTAAGTGTCATTTTCTCTCTCGTACTTTTTATTCTTATATCTTTTTTGTTTGTTTTCTTATCCTTCCTATCATACATAGTATCATGAGGTATTTTTATCTCTTTTTAAAATATCCATTCATTATTTTAAATTTGGTAGCTCAGAGGGAAACTGAGTGGGTAAGAGGACACAGAGAGTGAGAGATGAGAGACACTGGCAGCATTGCTTCACTTCTAATGAAGCTTCCCTCCTCTGCAGGTGGGAACTAGGGGCTTGATCCTGGATCCTTATGCATGCATATGAGTGTGCTCAAGCAGATTCACCACCACTTGACTCCTCTTGGGGTTCTTTAATTTGGGATTTGTATTCAAGGCCTCTTGTTGCAATAGATTTGTATGTTACCATATTACCTGCCTTTCTCTGAAAGACAACTATGGGATGCTTTTGCTCATATATGCAGTAGAAAGAGCTGTAAGCACACTAAGACTTTGTGAAAACTATGATGGTTGTCCTTGAGGGCAGGGGATAGGGCACAGATCTGTAGTGGTGGGTGAGGTGTGGAACTATACCCCTGTAATCTTATGATCTTGTAAACCATGAAAATCACTAAAAATTTAAAAATAAGTAAAATTTTAAGTATGTGTTGGATATGGTAATTGGAGTAGAATAACTGCAGTGGATTGATTAAGCCTGTAAAGCAATTATACTTTAAAATAAATGTTTTTCATTTAAAATAAATGTATTGGTAAAGACATTTAAGGAATTGGTAATTTTAAATATTTTGTTGTGTTAGGGTAGTGATAAAGGATATTTAAAGTACTAAATGTAAAGATAGTGAATATGTATATTCAGAAAATATGTAGAAATTCTAACTTCATCAGAAAATATTTTTATTTGAGTGGAGACGAAAATGAGAAAAAAATGAGAAACACCCACACCTGCACTGCCCCTCTCCCCCCATAAGGAAAAAAGACATTGTTAGTGCTACAAGACCCAGCATCCAGTGGCCTCCACTCAGCATGAACAGCATGAACAAGTGAGAACACCCAATGAAGGTCCTGAGTATACGTCTTTAAATTAACTGCACTGGACCTTCTGAACAAGACCATTTCTCTTGTATTCGTCCCACACAGACTGATCATTTTAATTCATAAAGTACATTTCAACACACTGTCTGCAGAGTCTGGCTTGGAAAAAATAATGAGGTCACTTTAAGCTTGCAGGAATGCACATTTACTCCTTGGAGGAATTGATAACTCAGAAAAGGGAAGCATCTTGCCCACTCCCATCTCCTCCAACTCACTGCCTGTCCTTCCTCAGCCTCCTGCCTGTCCATTCATCCCAACACCACTTAGTCATCTCTGTAGTCATATGTCAGGGAAGAAGGTATATAGTGCTCTACACATTTATTTACTCACTTTCCTTTTATGTTTCTGGTTTGACATTGGCATTCCAGTTTAGTCTGCTTTGTGTCAGGTTGTTGAACATTTCTTCATATGTTTAATATTCTAAATCTCAATGGGAAGTCAGTGTGGTTATAATACAGATATATAAACACAGATAAATCCACAGGATGAACCAAATTCCATAGGCATGAGATTTCTCTTTGCAGTATAATGACCTTGAGATTGTTGTTGAGGTTTGAATAACCTTTCAGGATAAGGTAATGCAGTCGGTGAGACATAATAGGTTTTATGTCTATTTATTCTACTTTATTAAAATGAATATAGGCAATTTCACATGCCTCAAACTTTTTCCAATGATGGGTTGAAAGGGTCAGGAAAAATACCCTCATTTGTTTTTGATGAGTGAAGCCCCTTTGAATAAAGATGGCTTAGATATTAAATTATTATATCTATTCTTCCATTTTAACTACATTATTCTCTACATATGCACTGAAAATCATTATGAGATATATAGTCAAAAACAAATTTATAAAGTGAAAATGTATTTAGACTAATAGATATTTAAGTGATTTAGGTTGTGGAAGGTTGTTTTGGGAGTTATAACACAAAGTATTACTATATTCACAATTCAGGTACTAATAAAGTATGACTGGGTAGATTATAATATCTGAAAGTACATTAAAACATTTTTCAGGGTAAAACTGATATTTTTCTTTAATGGTTTATTAGTTTTAAGGCTTTGTGTACATTGTTCAGTTGAAGCAGTGGAATTATTCTTGAACTTTACTGAAAACTTTGAAATGTACAAGGAGTGGGTGGGGAATATAAACTTGATTTCTGTATAAGACATTTCATTCTGTTGTGGGATGGCAACTAAAATAGAAATAAATGGAAGCTAAAACAATCCAAAGAGCAAAAGTGGGTGGCAAGCAGATAGGTGCTATGGGCCAGAGCTCACAAAACTTCATTCTGACAGCTGAAAAAGCTGTGGTGAATAGATTCATGGGTAGAATTAGTGAAGCATCTTGAAATGTAATAGTGAATTGCACCTCTCAAATGACCCTGAAAATCTCCACACTGAAAATTCCTTGTCCTTCTTTATTGTGCATGAATCACCTGAAATTTAGTTACAAATGTAGATTTGGATTCACCAAACTCTGGTCAAGAGCTATAATCCAGAGAACCCCCTGCTCCTCTCCTCTCCTCTCCTCTCCTCTCCTCTCCTCTCCTCTCCTCTCCTCTCCTCTCCTCTCCTCTCCTCTCCTCTCCTCTCCTCTCCTCTCCTCTCCTCTCCTCTCCTCTCCTCTCCTCTCCTCTCCCCTCCCCTCCCCTCCCCTCCCCTCCCCTCTCCCCTCCCCTCCCCTCCCCTCCCCTCCCCTCCTCTCCCCTCCCCTCCTCTCCCCTCCCCTCCCCTCTCCCCTCCCCTCCCCTCCCCTCTCCCCTCCCCTCTCCCCTCCCCTCCCCTCCCCTCCCTTCCCCTCCCCTCCCCTCCTCTCCTCTCCTCTCCTCTCCCCTCCCCTCCAGTCCCCTCCCCTCTTATACCCTCCAGTCCCCTCCTCTCTTCTCCCCTCCAGTCCCCTCCCCTCTTATTCTCTCCTCTCCCTTCCTATCCCCTCCCCTCTTCTCCTCTCCCCTCCCCTCCCTCTCCCTTCCCCTTCCCTCCTCTCTTCTCCCCTCTCCCCTCCTCTTCCCTCCTCTCCTCTCCTCTCCCCTCCCCTCCCCTCTCCCCTCCCCTCCTCTCCTTTCCTCTTCATCAATTTTGCTGGCTTTTTCAGATAGAGGCAGAGAGATACAGACATAGACAAGAAAAGAAACCACAGGTGAGTTATGATTGGATACACATGTTACAGTTCACAAAGACTTGGGTTCAAGCCCTGATCTCCACCTGCAGGGGAAAAGCTTTGCAAGTGGTGAAGCAGGGCTGCAGGTGTTTCTCTGTCTCTCCCTCTCTATATCACACTACACTCAATTTCTGACTGTTTCTATCCAATAAAGGTAATAAAATATTTTTTTAAAAAGAAAGAAACCACAGCATCAGTACTTCCCTGGTATAGTGAAAGCCAGTCTAGAAACTGGGTCACCTGCATAGCAAAGATGACAAATCACACACATTGTACTGGTGAGCTATCTTGCTGTCCCCAAGAGGGGATCCTCTTTTTAAAAATATATTTATATTTATTTATTCATTTTCCATTTTTGTTTTTATTGTTGTAGTTATTATTGTTGTTGTTATTGACGTCGTCATTGCTGGATAGAACAGAGAGAAATGGAGAGAGGGGGAGCCAGAGAGGGGGATAGAAATATAGACACCTGCAGACCTGCTTCACTGCTTGTAAAGCGACTTCCCTGCAGGTGGGGAGCCAGGGGCTCGAACTGGGATCCTTTCACCAGTCTTTGTGCTTTGAGCCACATGCGCTTAACCATTGTGCTACCGCCCGACTCCCGAGGGGATCCTCTTTTAACCAACTCCCAGGTGATGTTGATGTTTCTGGCTCTGGAATCAACTTTGAGCAGTAAAGGCCTAAAATGGGCATTTTCCACCCATTCAGGGAAGAGGTCTATAGACCTTACAAGAATCAGTTGGCATTTGCATTACTTAACCATAATAAATTCTATTACCTGGCTGAAGAAAACCATTCTCCTGTGTGGGACACGCCTATGAGTGCTGAAAGTGCATAGGAGCAATGATAGAAATGCCTATTACCACGTTAGTAGCAGCACTGAGTTGCACAGGCTTATGAGTTGTTTATCCTCACAGCAAGGGTGTCAATAGTAGTGGTGTAGTAATCATAATAGTCTAGTGATTATGGGAGTAATTTAGTTAGCAATGTTTATGAGGGGATTGCTGAATGTCAGGCATCATGTTAAATGTTTTACATGAGGGTTTCATCTCAATTCTCACACTCTCCCAGTGAAAGAGGTATTTTTTTCTCTTTTTTAACTGGTTAATTGTTAACAGTACAGTTATTGACACTTGACACATGAGTAAAGTTTCTTATCTCACCATGTTAGGTATTTGCAAAATGCTCTCACCCCCAGCCTATGTCGTTTTCCATTATCATGCACCAGCACCTCAAAGCTCCCCTTCTCAAGCTCCATCTTTCCATCTTTCCCCTGAGTCCTTTGATTTGGTGCAATAAACCGAACCCAGTCAATGTATTACTTTATTTTCCTTTTTTCTGTTCCTGTTTCATAAATTCTGCTGATGAGTGAGATAATCCCATATTTCTTTCTGGTTTATTTTACTTAACATGGTGACTTCAAGTTCCATCCAAGATGAGGTGAAGAAGGTGACAATTATGTAGATATACTGCTTGTGAAGTCTTCATAAGCAGTGAAGCAGATATACAGGTGTCTCTCTGTCTCTCTCTATCTATTTCCCCCTTCCCTCTTTGGAAGCTTTCTAAGCCACTCATCTGTTGCTGGGCACCTAGATTGCTTCAAAATTTGGGCTATTCAATTGTGCTGCTTTGTACACAAGATATATACAATTCTTTTTGGATGGGTGTGTTTGGTTTCACAGTAGAGAAATTGTAGACTAATAGGGTAGGTCCATTCCTATCCTTCAGAGAGTTCTCCAGACTGCTCTTCATAAGGTTTGGACCAATTTATATGCCTAGTGCCTACAAGCAGTATAGAAGGGTTCCTTTACTTGCATAACCTCTCCAACATTTGTTGTTACTGTCCTTTCTGAAGTATGACATTCTCACAGGAGTGAAGTGTTATCTCACTGTTGTTTTTATTTGCATTTCTTCAATAATCAGTGACTGAGCTTTTTTTTCTATCTGTTGCCTCTTTAGATCTCCTGTTAGGTTAATAGTCTGTCCATATCCTCTCTCTCTGCTTTTGAATGGGGTCATTTTTGTTGTTGTTGCTGAGTTTGGTGATCTCTTTTTATATTTTGATTATTAATCTTTTGTCTTATATTATGCCATGCAGAGATCTCCAGGGGTATGGAGATCTCTTAACCCTGGGTTAAGCACACATAATATGAAGCACAAGGATCTCGGTTTGCAGGAAGATCACTTCACAAGCAGTGAAGCAGATATACAGGTGTCTCTCTGTCTCTCTCTATCTCCCCCTTCCCTCTCTATTTCACTCTGTCCTATCCAATTAAAAAATGGAAAAATGGTTGTCATGAGCAGTGGATTCCTAGTGCCAGCACTGAGCCCCAGCAATAACCCTGGAGGTAAAGAAAAAAAAATGTAGCCTATAGATGAGAAAACTGAAACTGGTGGGATGTACATATATGTCAAGACCACACACAACTTCTCAGTATTCAAATTAGGATTAAGACTACAGTGTCTATGTTTTCAAACATTATCTAGGGACTTGATATGTTCTAGGAGCATTGAATTAATCCAAAACTTTGGAGAGAAAATTAATGCAATTGGAGATGCAGAAATTGAGGTTCAATTGCAGACTCACCTTGTATTATTAGAGTTTCAAATGGGCTGTCTGACTCCAGAGCAAAGCAAGTTGTAGGAATAGCAGTGTAAAAGTTCCAACAACCACAGTGGAGTATTTATGAATAATTTAAGGCCCATCACAAAAAACAGGATCTTGTGGACTTGAAGTCCAAGTATACTGTGTAGGGAAAACAGAGAACAAAGACATTTTGGTTGTCATCTAAACACCCCCCCCAGTGATGATATAACCTTTGGGGAATATTTATAGTATTATCTTTTCTGGAATTACATGTTTGAACAACTACATTAAATTTAATAATTCTATTTATCTTACTTGTCTAATCACAAATTTGGCATTAATTAATACCCTAGGATTTAGACCTGGTTAGCCAATATGCTTGATGGCTATATATATGCATGTCTTATAGGTATACAACTAGAGCTAATTCAAAGTCATGTATTAATTCTAATCTGTTGCCCAAATTATTTGAATTTCAATCAGTACAAGAAATGGTCACATTATTCCTGAGCCTTCTTTTCTCAAAAAGTTTTATTGGTCTATGTAACCTCATAAACAGTGGTGCAGAGTATAGAGAAGTAGAGTCTACTAAAATGTGTATCTAAAGTAAGCAGGTCTGCAGGTGTCTGTCTTTCTTTCCTCTCTTGCTTCCCATCCTCTCTCCATTTCTCTCTGTCCTATCCAACAACAATGACATCAATAACAACAATAATAATAACCACAACAATGATAAAAAACAAGGGCAACAAAAAGGGAAAAAATAGCCTCCAGGAGAGGTAGATTCATGGTGCAGGCACAGAGCCCCAACAATATCCCTGGAGGCAAAAAAAAAAAGTACAAGGAAGAATCACAAGGGAAAGTAACTGATGTTTAGGTGGGAACATGGGCTGTCTTAACATGATGAGTCAAGTGTGAATCATGGAAGCTAGCTTAGATTGAGTACAAATCATCAGGAAAAATTTTGAGTTCAGCTGCCCACTGTTCCTGTTTCTGTTTGCATTATTGCCTTGAGTGACATTGTTCTTGATCAGAAGTTTCCAGGAAGTTGCAAAGTCATTCTTCAATAGACCCATAACAGTGCCAAAAGGCAAGATGACTAACATTGGATAACTTACTCAAATATGACCCACTAGACTCCAGAGAGGCAGTTCTTTTTTATATAAAAAAATGAGACATTAACAAAACCATAGATAAGAGGGGTACAACTCCACACAATTCCCACCATCAGAACTTCTCCCCTGATAGCTTTCCTATTCTTTATCCCTCTGGGAGTATGGACCAAGGTCATTGTGGGATGCAGAAGGTGGAAGGCCTGGCTTCTGTAATTGCTTCCCCGCTGAACATGGTCGTTGACTGGTCGATCCATACTCCCAGCCTGCCCAGAGAGGCAGTTCTTAACTAGTTGTCCTTATGAGACTTGTATTTCTTGTGAAAATACCTTCCTTGTGTTCCTCATGCTGTCCTAGAGCCCAGAGTGATGCTGACTGTCTCAGCACTCTTAAGGACATTTCAGAGGCTCTATTATAGATTCAAAGTCATGTCAATGAAAACTTTATTAAATTTTTAGTAAAAATGAAGTATACATTTAATAGAGATATAGATTCCCAAAGAAACCACTTGCAATCAGATAACAAATTTATGTTTGTATCAATCCTTGTCCATGGTTGCTGAAGACTTACATGACCTTTTCTCAATTTGAGGTTATACAGTTTTATGGTATCTGTTTTGAAAAACATGAATTTCTGTAGGGTCACATATTATATTACTGTATTAACAAATACTTTAGACTGCTTTTCTTTCTGGTGGCTTATGTGTTTACAAGGGGTCAGGAACTTATCTTTGGTGAGTATTATTTATCTGTACAAAATTAGACTGCTAGATAGTGGAATTTATGGTTGTTGTTTTTCAGTATGTGTACACTATACTTTGCTCTAAACTTAACTCTCAAGATATAGCTCCAGAAGGGAATTGACCTTATGTGAAATTTTTCAGATCCAGCCAGGACTTTTTTAAACCTTTTCAATTGACATGAGCCAAAGGACTGAAAGACTGGTTGTTGCTGTTGCTATTGTATATGTGCACAAAATTTCATAGCCTGCTATTTTTCTGTAAAATTAGTGTTATTTGTTTGACCAAAGAGGTGACTCAATGGTAGAATACAAGCATCATATTTGTGATTCCTTGGGCTAGATCCTTGACACTACATAACAATTAAGAAAGACAGAAGCAAATACAATGTCATAAAGGGCAGAGTTCTGGTCACTGTCTCTTTCTGAATAGAAATGTGATTTTATTAGACTTGGCACTGGCCTTAATATTTGTGCTATCTTTCTGCCACATTTATTGTTGGAAGAATTCCCAGACTGGGGTAGACCTGTATTTCTGCCTCTTTTGGGTCTAGTAAGTCATCTTAGAATAAGTTAGCCAAAGTTAATTATCTAGTCTTCTGGTGTTGTCATGGGTTTGTTGATAAATGAATCTGCAACTTGTTGGAAACTTAAGAGACTTACTCTTTGTGGGTGGCTGCAGGAATGCAGTCACTTTAGGGATCTGACTAGATCCAGAAGGCCATATGATAATGGAACTGATTGTCTAGGACAACCTGGTTCTTGCTGGAACCTAATGAATTCAACTGGAACTGAACCAGTGTGGAGAATGAAGCAAGTCTAACAGCTGTTTTTTACTTCCTGTGTACACATAGCTACTCAGTTTCTAATTTACCTGGCAGTGTGTGTTGAATAAATAGGAAAAATTGTCCAAAATTTTTATCTCCGAGTTAAAATTCCCATAGAAATAGATAGTTTTCCAGGAGTCCTCTCCAAGTTGTAATAAACCACCTGCCTTCAGTAGGCAGGATCCACAGAAGTAGAATATTGGCCAACATAACAATTTATATTTAATTCAATATAATTGCTTAATACAGCCTCTTCTCAGGACTCCCTAAACAGATTAAGTGGCCATTTTATCTGAGCTATTAAATGGTAAGTTCTTAGGTTTTGAATTTTGTTTGCTTCTTTTTTAGTGATTTAACATTTATCTACAAAATTATAACAGGGATGTAATTCCACACTGTTCCCATCACCAGAGTTCTGTGTCCCCAGTCCCTCCATTGGAAAGTGTAGTAGTTCTCCCAAGTTCACAGATATGGGTTGACTATTATTTCTATGACTATCTGTATTTTTATATATTTGTCCATTTTTTTTTTTGGTCCTACCTTCTCTTCCTAAGTCACGCCTATACATATTACCATTTCTGAGTGTCCTTCCTTTTTTAGCTTCTCTCTCAGGGTCCTAATGGAACTAGTCATACTCCTCTAACATTTCCCTTCCTTCTGGGAGTATGGACCAAAATTCTTTATGTGGTGAAGAAGGTGGGAGTTCTGGCTTCTGTAATTGCTTCTCACTGGACATGGATGCTGGCAGATTTATCCATACCCACAGCCTGTTTCTATCTTTCTATAGTTTGGTAGGGCTCTGGAGAGGTGAGAGTCCAGGGATATTGGTGAAGTTGTCTGCCCTAGTAGTTCAGGATGGAATCATAGTAGCATCTGCAACTTGGTGGCTGTAAGGCAGTAAGATGTAAAACAGGATAAAATTATTAATAAACAGAAACCAAAAATGTAGAAATAGAGAAGATGGCAATAGGGATTTTAGGGTGAAAAGAAGGTAGGATGTCTATTTTAGATGTGTTCCCAGGGGCCCATAACTTTAATAATTCTTGCTTGAACTTGATAGATAACCTGGAGACGTACTAAATATAGTGCTTGGGAAGATGGTGTCAGAATTGAGAATAGTACTAGAAAGCTGGATTAGGACAAAGAGTAGCTCCCAAACTTGAAGAAAAAATATAAATATAAGTAACTGTTTACCCCAATCTGACCCAGGGCATATATCCCTATTTAGCATAGGAGTCTGTATAACTCCGAGTCCCTGTCAGCTTGAGCTCAGTCTGTAGCCACAGTTGGGAACATTCAGGGCCAGTCTTCTTCAAGTGACAGAGTAGGATGACCCAGCTTCCCTTCAGAAAGTGAGTCAATCCTTACCACTGCTACTTTATAGTGAGGACAAAGTCCTGGAGAGGCCTTCAAAAGGGCTTCTGATGATGTTCCTAATGGAAGTGACCAGTGATGGTGGAAAGAGGGATCTATTAGAGTTCTAGGCCCAGCATAACTATGGAGAATCCAAGGATTCCCTAACTAGAGCCTGGCAGTAACCAAAAAGACCATCACTGAGTGAGCCAGTTTCTTGTTCTTTCCAGCTTTTGTAGCCCCTTTTTTTAATTTCTTTATTGGGGAATTAATGTTTTACATTTGACAGTAAATACAATAATTTGTACACACATAACATTTCCCCGTTTTCCATATAACAATACAACCCCATTAGGTCCTCTGTCATCCTTCTTGTTGTAGTCCCTTTTTTATCTGACAAGTTCGACTTTCTCACAGTTGCTGAAGCATTGAATGTCATTTGTTGTATCCAAACCAGTATTACATTTATGGAGTCTGGCCTCAAATTGGGGAGAAAATAGACCTATGATTTTAGTGCAATCTAAGTTAGCCTCAAGTTTTACTGTATTTACTTGTTTTATGATTCTAATTAAGCTTGTCATAGGGGCAATAATTGTCCATTATTTGATATATATATATATTATATATATATATATTTCTGACAGTATATATATATATATATTATATATATATATATATATATTTCTGACAGTATATATCTTGGCCAATTGTATACAGTGTTTTATCTAAAGATTATCAAGAGGAGTGGTCCAGCAGGTGACACAGTGGATAATGCACAGGTCTTTTAAGCATGAAGTTCTGAGTTCAATCCCCAGCAGCACATATACCAGGGTGATGTCTGGTTCCCTCTCTCCATATATATATATATTTCATGAATAAATAAATAATATATTAAGGAACAGATAAAAGAGGGGACCAGGTGGTAGTGCAGCAGGTTAAGCACACATGATGGTGCGAAGCACAAGGACTTGAGTAAGGATCTTGGTTAGAGCCCTGCAGGGAGGCATTGCTTCACAAGTGGTGAATCAGGTCTGTAGGTATCTATCTTTCTCTCCCCCTTTCTGTTTTCCCCTCCTCTCTCGATTTGTCTCTGTCCTATCCAACAACATTAACAATGATAAAAACAATGACAACAAGGGCAACAAAAGGGAAAAAATAGCCTCCAGGAGCAGGAGCAGTGCAGGCACCGAGCCCCAGTGATAACCCTGGAGGCAAAAAAAAAAAGATTATCAATAGATGACAATAATGCTGATGCTGTGAGAACATATTAAGAGCTATATCTTACTTTCTTTCGTGTAATTAATAGAGTAGAATGTATGTGGTATGAGAGGAAGATGCCTAGGCCTAAGTAATAAATATTTGATTATAAAATTTATGGTGCCCTCTTTAGGCCATTTTAATCAATTGCCAACCTTATTAGGTCCATATCTAATTACTGAAGACTATTAAGAACTTTTGCTTTGAGGTATATAGTTGCCCCTAACTTATGAATGCATGTATACATGTATCTAGTCCCCTGGGCCCTAGCCTATATGTAGCATCTGTGCGTCATATGAAATGGAACTAAGTAGTCCCATGTGTTAGGAAAGGTCTCCCCAGATTATTGGAGCTGGAAAGTTAACATCTCAGACTTGCTATCTCTGCTTATAATCTGAAGCAAAAAAGGCAGTGACAGCATAACATGGCATGGTGGCACTGGTTGCACTGATTTAGTTGAGGTCAGCAGAGCCAGTATAACATTGTAAGAGACTGAGAGGAGAGGCATCAAAAATACAAGTAAAGTTCCAGAGGTTTCAGGCCTAGAAGAAACATGGATTTTAAAGTGAATGGGGAAGATTCCTTGTAGTCTTGGAGTTTAAAAAGCAATAGATAATTTTTATTGTAACCAAGTTAGTTTGGACCTTGCTTTTCTTTGAAATCTCCATGGTTAGGATATCCTGTATTCTACTTGCTTTATGCTTTATGTCATAAAGCATATGTAATGATGTGCTAATAACAGTACCTTAGATACTTACCAGGATCAAATGATTCTGATTTATCTTGTCTCAGGTTGTTAGTAACTTAGTTTTTAAAAGAAAAAAATTATTTTTAGAAATGCTTAAACAATTAATCAGCAATAATTTAATTTAGTTAGAATTTAATCAGTTTACAAAATTAAAACATTAAATGCTTAGAATAAAGGAATAAATACTCAGAACTAAAATCTAGGCAGTTAAAGAACTTGAAATATTCAATCTATTCCCCATGGCATATTGAATTAATTGTGATTTATAAGATTATTAGTTAATAGGAGTATAATTTCATTTCTTTCTCACCACCAAAGGTATGTATCCCCACCCCTGACCCCCTATGGTGGACCAGAAAAACCCCCTCCTCCCAGAGTACTTTAATTTGGTAAAATCCACCAAGCTCAATCTAAGTTCTGCTTTGCTGCTTTGTGTCTCTCTTTTTGTTCTTTTCTTTTTAAAGGTTTTATTTATCAATGAGAAAGATATGAGAGAGGGGGGAGGGAGGGAAGGAAGGAGGGAGGGAGAGAGAGGGGGGGGAACCTTGTGATTGGACAGAGGACTCACTTTGCTAACTTGTTGTCATCATCTAGGGGAGTGGTTCACAACTGAATTTGCCTCCTTTATGCATAGTTTATGATTGAGAATATATATTATTCTTCTTAGGGCTTTGCGATTTGAATAGTTTCATGCATTCAATATTAATAAAGAGCTGATCTTCGCCACCTTTTATTCCAGAGCTGTGCTTTGTGTGTAGTATTTGTCAAGATACTGAAAGAAAAAAGTCACAAGGGAATTTAGATAGTGCACTATAGTTCTTTTTATCATGTTATATGATCTTATGATTTAAAATGAACTGTAAACTTATTTTACCAACTTTGATTGAGAGTGTGAACTTGGGGGGAGATGAGACTAGTAATAAATTATATTACTTTCAGAGTCTTTTCTTTTCATTCGGGAAAAACTAATTACACCTGGTAGGGAACGCAAATAAAGTCACCATTTGAGACTTAAGATATTTTCAAAGTGTTGTGTCTCTCACTAGACCAGTGCTTCTCACCAGGAGACATTTGACCATGACTGGAGACATTTGGGTCTGACAATTGGGGGTTGTGGTCAGCATGACTGGTGTCTGGTGGGTTGAGCTCTAACATCTTGCCAAACACCCTGCTGTACACAGAGCAGCCCCCACAGCAGAGTTACCAGCTCCAAATGCCAAGCATGCTGGTTTGAGGACTTACGCTTTCTAGGAAGCATCACATCTTGGCTTTTGCTCTGGTCATTCAGAAGGAGTATCTAAGACTTGTTTTCCCAGAAAACTCACATTAAGCAACCTTGTTTTTAAATTCCTGTGCAAATCGTCTGTGTCAGATGCACAGCAGTAAGTCTGCTTCTCAGCATGAGGGAAATTGTTTTCTATTAACTAATGACCTCAACTTAGCAGTTTCTTTTCCAGAACATCAAAACTCACAGTCAGACTTGCAGCAGCAAGCACACTTTTGAGTAGCTTTGTGACATATGAAGACCCTTTTTGGCATTCATACCGCATTTCTCTATTGTTTGCAAGCTCTCAATAAATAATTTATGGATATTTCCCGCCGAGATAGCTCTCTCTCTCCACTTATCTGGTTGCGAGGTTTTATTTTGGAGGGGGTCTCTTTTGCATTGATGTCACAGGTCTTATGGCACCAGCCCCATCCACTTGTTACTTTAAACAATTATTCTTAACTACAGCATGGACTCAAAAGATAGTATTTTTTCCCCATAAAATCGCCAATTTGGCAAAGTTCCAGGAAGACTTTTCCTGAGTCATTATAAAGAAAATGTTCAATTTTGATCTGAAGCAAATCAGAAGATCTTTAAATTGGGGGGGGGCATTGATCTATAAAATAATTTAGCTTTTATGCAAGTACCATTTTAATATTCAGTCCATAACCAAGAAATCATTGTAGGTGTGCATTTATTTTTGTCATCATCAATGTTATTCAGGATTTTTTATCCGCAGAACATTATTTCTTGTTTAATTTCTACTGACATTTTCCAACCATTGTTTCTGGTTTGAGGACTTTATTTTCTTATTCTTCATCTCCCCTCCCCTCCAGAAGGTAACATTTTATTCTTAATATTGCCAGGCATTTATGAGATTGACTGCTTTTCTAAATGACAGAATTACTGAAAATATATGTAGAAGGCAATGCTAATCAGAACATATAGCTTCACCCAGAACACCCTGCTCTTTTAGTAGACCTTTGCTTTTTATTGGAATTGACAAATTAGCCATTATAAATTTAAAAGGATGATTTATTAATAGATCAGCAAGAGACACGTTATTGCATTTCATAAATAAGCGAATACTTTATGCCAGTAATTTAGGGACATCTATATCTGTATCTATCCTCTCTCTTCTGCATAGAAGAGTGTTGCTGAGGCTGGCACCTGGGTTGCTGAGGCTGGCACCTGGGTCTTGCACATGACAATGCATGCACCCTACCCATTGGACTATTTCACTGGCCCCTATTTTCAGTGTATTGAAAAAGTTGGGATTCTAGTATATTATATTTGAATAATTTTAATGTTCCTTTTTAATATCTTATATTCCTTTTTGGAATAGAACGTATATAGTTACCCAAAGAAATCTTTGAGTCTACTAAATTGATCACCTACCTAAATTATTTTGGAAGTTGTACTATCACATTATGTAAGTTTTAAGCATGGCTTTTTATTTTATTTTTTTATATTTATTTATTTTCTTTTTTTGTTGCCCTTGTTTTTCATTGTTGTTGTAGTTGTTGTTGATGTCATCGTTGTTAGATAGGACAGAGAGAAATGGAGAGAGATGGGGAAGACAGAGAGGGGGAGAGAAAGATAGACACCTGCAGACCTGCTTCACTGCCTGTGAAGTGACTCTCCTGCATGTGGGGAGCCAGGGGGCTCAAACCGGATCCTTATGCTGGTCCTTGTGCTATGCGCCACGTGCGCTTAACCCGATGTACTACGCCTGACTCCCAAGCATGCCTTTATATAAACTAATCTCCATATATTATACTTTCAACTCACTACTAAAAGTCAATTCTGGGAGGCCAAGAGCTATCCTAACGGGTAGAGCAGACACTTTACCATGTGTGAGGTCCTGGGCTCGATCTCTGGCACCACAGAGGAGCAACACAGAGAGCCCCAAGGGGGAAAACATGAATGGTGGGGTTATGTTATTTCTAATTGCTGCATGATATTATGATTCAACATAGATTATGAACACAAAGCAAAATCATCAAGCATTCCAGTGCTGAAGTATATCAAATCTTTGTGCCGCTCTTAAGTTCTTAGATGCTTCAATCTTAGGGGAAGATGTAGAGGGAAAGGGGTGGTGGAGTGCTGTCTGGATTTCTCTCTCTCTTCTAAGTATATAAAATTTAAAAATTAATCCTGGGAGTCCACTTGGTGGTTTCACATATCCCTGAAACTCTCACTTAATTCCATTTCTTAGTGTGTGTGTGTGTGTGTGTGTGTGTGTGTGTGTGTGTGTGTGTGTGTTGTTTGAGTTGTGTTTTTGGCTGGGGTTTCACATACCTGCAGGATCCTACCACTCCTACCCAACTGACTCCTCTCTCTCCTTCTCCTTCTCCCTCTCCATCTCCACCTCCCTCTCTCAAATGAAGTGTGTGTGACAGATAATACAATAGTGCTGCTCCACCACTCTTGAAGCGTCCCCTGTACATGGTGGTCAAATGTGGTGGCCAAGGGTTCAAACTAGGTGCAGCCATTTGACCACTCCTT
The DNA here is from genome assembly GCF_950295315.1 of Erinaceus europaeus. Taxonomy (NCBI): domain Eukaryota; kingdom Metazoa; phylum Chordata; class Mammalia; order Eulipotyphla; family Erinaceidae; genus Erinaceus; species Erinaceus europaeus. Next base: position 110,891,277 of record NC_080185.1, on the reverse strand, counting down.
GTGTGTGTTTGAAATCAGGTGTGGTGAAAGCAGGCCAGTCAGACTGTGTTTCTCTCATATGCGCTTCTACATTGCTATACATCAGAACCATCTTTGCTCTTGTGTTTGCAGTTTCTGAGAACCTTTATCTAAGCCCCACAATAACTCCTAAACATGCTAATTCTTCTAAGCCTTTGATGATGAAACTAAGTGCCAGAGGAGGATGCTTACCATCAAGGAGAAGAAGAAACTCTTTGATATGATCAAAGATGGCAAGAAAAAAGCGGGGGTTGCCCGCTATTGACTTGAATGAGTCTCCCATTTGCTCCATTCATAAAGATGAAAAGAACAACCTTGCAACAGCTACTGTCTCTTTCAACAAGGATGCAAAGCTAAAGGTATGTTACTTCATGTCTAGTGGGCTCTAATAATGTTAAAAACTATATTTAGGGGAGTCGGGTGGTAGTGCGGTGGGTTAAACGCACGTGACACAAAGCGCAAGGATCGGTGTAAGGATCCAGGTTCAAGCCCCTGGCTCCCCACCTGCAGGGGAGTCGCCTCACAAGTAGTGAAACAAGTCTGCAGGTGTCTATATTTCTCTCCCCCTCTCTGTCTTCTGCTCCTCTCTCCGTTTCTCTCTGTCCTATCCAACGACGACGATGGACATCAATAATAATAATGACTACAACAATAAAACAAGAGCAACAAAAAAGAATAAATAAGTAAAATAAAATAAATTATATTTAGAAGGTTATAAACAGGTTTTATATGCTCAAACCAGGAAAATATTCTCTTTATAAATAAAGAATCCAGAAATTCACTTATCATGGTAGAGCCTGGAACTGATTAACCATGATAAACCAGGGAATATTGTATGTTCACTTAACAAGTTGTGCCACTTCTTGCCCCTTGTTATTTCTTATATCTTTGTATTTGAAGTTTTCCTCTGCCATGAAAATAATAACTAAAAAGTGGTTGGTCAATTTATTTTGAGAAATTGGTATTTTAAGGAGCATGTATAGGAAAATTTAAACTTCCTGACATTGCGTTCTCTAGAGCTCACAGTTTTATTAGAATAGTTGGTTCTTGGGAGTCGAGCAATAGCATAGTGGGTTAAGCTCGCGTGGCGCAAAGCATAAGGACCGGCATAAGGATACCAGTTTGAGCCCCTGGTTCCCCACCTGCAGAGAGTCGCTTCACAGGCAGTGAAGTAGGTCTCCAGGTGTCTGTCTTTCTCTACCCCTCTCTGCCTTCCCCTCCTTTCTCCATTTCTCTCTGTCCTATTCAAAAGTGACAACATCAATAACAACAATAATAACTACAACAACAATAAAAAACAACAAGGACAAAAAAGGAAAAATAAATAAAGATATAAAAGAAAGAATAGTTGGTTGTTTTTTAAAAATTTTATTGGGAGGGTAATGGTTTACAGTATAGTCTTTAGCTCATAGGCACAACCTCTCATCTCCCCTTGACTGGTATCTTGGAGACACAACAAGATCCCAGTGTCTCTAAATGATTTTTAGTTTATATTGAATTCTTTTTTTATTTATAAAATGGAAATATTGACAATACTATTGGATAATAGGGGTACATTTCCACACAATGCCCACCCCCTGAGCTCCAGATCCAATCCCCTCCCTTGGTAGCTTCCCTATTTTTTAATCCCTCTGGGAGTACAGACCCAGGATCATTATTAGGTGCAGAAGGTAGAAGGTCTGGCTTCTGTAATTGCTTCCTCACTGAACATGGGAATTGGTAGGTCGATCCATACTCCCAGCCTGTCTCTCTCTTTCCTTAGTGGGGCAGGGACTTGGGGAAGTGGGGCTCCAAGACACATGCTGGGTTCCTCTGCCCAAGGAAATAGGGTTGGCATCATAGTATCATCTGGAACCTGATGGATGAAAAAGAGTTAAGATATAATGCAGAACACATTGTTGACTAATCATGAACCTAAAGGCAAGTATATTGCAGATGAGGATTTGGGGTCTCTGTTTTGGAAAAAGGTAGTAGGTCTATATTAGGTATATTCCAGAGGGCCCATGGCTTTACTAGTTTTTGCCTGAGCCTGACATCTAATATTCAGGTGGGCCCAGGTTATGGTCTGAGGAGACAGTGTCATAGTTAGAAAAGGGACTAGAAAGTTGGATCAGGGAAGAGAGTAGCTCCCAAATATGGGGAAATCATTTAAAGATTGTTAACTGTAAACCCCACCAGTTTGATCAGGGGCCCATATTCCACACAGGAGCCTAGGTAACCTCTGCATCCCTGTAGGTCTGTGCTCGCATTCTGTGGTCACAGCTAGGAACATTCCAGGCTGCACTAATTTTGGGACCCATCTTCCTCGGGTAGTAGGTAAAGTATGTTGTCCATCCTCCCTTCGGAGAATGGAACATTCTATACTATTATTGATCCACATTGAGGACAAGGTCCTATGGAGGCCTACAAAGGGGTCTAGTGTGTTGTTCCTGATGGAGATGACCAGTGACAGTGGCAAGAGGGATCTGTTAGAAGTCTAGGCCCATCATGTCTGTGTGGGAATCCCAGGGCTCCCTGACTAGCGCCCCAGGTGATGGGGTGGCCTGATAGTGACTAAAGAGTCATCATTAAAGTATTCCAGTCTCTTGCCCTTATTCAGCTTTTGTAGACTTTACTTTGTCTGACATGGTAGCTTTGGAATGATCTGACACAGTTAGTTTTGGAGTGATTGGGTGACGTGTATTAGAAGGTAGATGAGGAGGGTATCTAGGTCAAAGTAGAAACTTTCTATAGGTACTTTAAGGTGTCTTTTTAGTTGAATTCTTTTTTTTTAAATTTTTTATTTAAGAAAGGATTAGTGAACAAAAACATAAGGTAGAAGGGGTACAACTCCACACAATTCCCACCACCCAATCCCCATAATCCCTCCCCTCCCATGGTAGCTTTCCCATTCTCTAGCCCTCTGGGAGCATGGACCCAGGGTCATTGAGGGTTGCAGAAGGTAGAAGGTCTGGCTTCTGTAATTGCTTCCCCGCTGAACATGGGCGTTGACTGGTCGGTCCATACTCCCAGTCTGCCTCTCTCTTTCCCTAGTAAGGTGTGTCTCTGGGGAAGCTGAGCTCCAGGACACATTGGTGGGGTCTTCAATCCAGGGAAGCCTAGCCAGCATACAGGTGGCATCTGGAACTGCAAACTCTAGTGTACTTCTGCTTTCAGGTATATATTTTGCAGTAGTTTATGGATACGTGTGCACATAAGCTCTCTCTCACAGAAACTGGTGTATATCTAGATTATGGGACTTTGTTAGAAAGTGAACTACCTGAGATGAAATTAGAGTGTACTATAAAAGGAAAGGTCTCACCGAGTAATGAAGTTGAAGGGTTGTCATTCTACACGTGAAGTCTCTGGATACAGTCTGAGGTGAAGCATATTGAGGTGGCAATCGTTGCTTTGGTTAGGTTGTGATCGGCGGATGCAATATTATTTGGTTCGGATTGGAAGATGCATACAGGAAAGTGGGCCCTATCCAAGGGTTCCAGGACTGGGGGAAGTAGGGGCTCTATAGTAAAGATGTGAGGTTCCTGCTGTCTTAGGGTTCAAAAAGACAATCGATAGTTAATATTATCATCACTTTATTTGTTAATTGGGTTAACTTTGAAAAGTCCCTTTGTTATGGTTTGCTGTACAGTACCCAGTATCTTGTATATAGGTGTGCTATTGGTTGCTTCTGATCTACTTGGTCTAGGCTTTTGAGAGAGTCTGCATATCAAATACACAGCCTATATATTAAAAAGATTCAGTTTGTGTTTTGAAAAACTTCGAGACATACAATTAATTTTCCCCCTCTCATATTAATTAACTACTGATTTATTTGACTACATTTTACTAGGAGTGTACATAAACACCATTCCCACCACCAAAAGACTGTGACCCACCACTCCCACCGACGCTCACCCCCCACTGGCCCAGGAAGCTGCATGTCTACCCCTCACCACAGGGCTTTTACTTTGGTGCCCTACTCACAATGTGGTCAGATCCTGCTTTTAGTTTCCCTTTCAGATCTTCTTACTCAACTTCTGTTGATGAGTGAGATCATCCCATACTCATCTTTATCTTTCTGACTTAGCTCACTTAACATAATTCCTTCTAGCTCTGTCCAAATTTGTCAGAGAAGGTGGGTTCATTGTTCTTGATAGCTGCATAGTATTCAATTGTGTATATATACCACAGCTTTCTCAGCCACTCATCTGTTGTTGGGCACCTGGGTAGCTTCCAGGTTTTAGCTATTATGAATTGTGTTGCTATGAACATAGGAGTACACACCTCTTTTTGGTTGGGTGTTATGGATTCCTTGGGGTATAACCCCAGGAGAGGAATTACTGGGTCATATGGAAGGTCCATGTCTAGTCTTCTGAAAGTTTTCCAGACTGCTCTCCACAGAGGCTGTACCAACTTACATTCCCACCAGCAATGTAAAAGGGTTCCTCTGTCCCCACATCCTCTCCAGCATTTGTTGCTGCTGTCCTTTTTGATGTATGCCATTCTTGCAGGAGTGAGGTGGTATCTTAGTGTTGTCTTAATTTGCATTTCTCTGACGATCAGTGACCTAGAGCAGTTTTTCATATGTTTGTTAGCCTTTTGTATCTCCTCTGTGGTGAATGTTTTGTTCATTTCCTCTGCCCATTTATGGATGGGGTCATTTGCTTTTTTGTGGCTAAGTTTGCTGAGCTCTTTATATATTTTGGTGATTAGTTTCTTGTCTGATGTCTGGCATGTGAAGATCTTCTCCCATTCTGTGAGGGGTCTCTCTGTTTGTTTAATAGTTTCTTTGGATGTGCAGAAGCTTTTCAATTTGATGTAGTCCCATTGGTTTGTTTCTGCTTTAGTCTTCCCTGCAATTGGGTTTGATTCATCAAAGATGTCCTTGAGGTGTATGTGGAAAAGTGTTTTACCAATGTTTTCTTCTAAGTATTTGATTGTTTCTGGTCTGACATCTAGGTCTTTGATCCATTTGGAGTTGATTTTTGTTTCTGGTGAGATAAAGTGGTTAAATTTCATTCTTCTGCATGTTTCAACCCAGTTTTCCCAGCACTATTTATTGAAGAGAGCCTCCTTTTTCCATTTAATCCTTTGTGCCCCCTTATCAAAGATTAGATGCTCATAGGTGTTGGGATTTACTTCTGGGCTTTCAATTCTGTTCCACTGGTCTGTATGCCCATTTTTGTTCCAGTACCATGCTGTTTTGATGATGATGACTTTATAATATTGTTTAAGGTCTGGGAGTGTGATGCCTCCATTTCTGTTTCTTTTCCTTAATATGGTTTTGGCAATTCTAGGTGTTTTCAGGTTCCAGATAAATGATTGTAGTGTTTGTTCTATTCTCTTAAAGAAGCTTGATGGAACTTTGATGGGTATTGCATTAAATTTGTATATGGCTCTGGGGAGAATATTCATTTTGATGATATTTATTCTTCCAATCCATGAGCATGGGATATCTTTCCATTTCTTGGTATCAGTTTCTATTTCCTTGAGAAGCGACTCATAGTTTTCAGTATACAAGTCTTTCACTTCTTTGGTCAACTTTATTCCTAGGTATTTGATTGATTTTGCTGAAACAGTAAATGGGAGTGATTTCTGGATGTCTTCTTCTTCAGATTTAGTGTTTGCATAAAGAAATGCCACTGATTTTTGTACATTGATTTTGTAGCCTGATACCTTGCTATATTGCCTAATAACTTCCAGTAATTTTCTACTGGATTCTTTAGGTCTTTGTATGTATACTATCATATCATCTGCAAATAGTGAGAGCTTGACTTCTTCCCTTCCAATCTGTATCCCTTTGATTTCTTCTCTTGCCTGATTGCTATGGCAAGAACTTCCAATACTATGTTGAAGAGTAACGGTGACAGTGGACAGCCCTGTCTAGTCCCCGATCTGAGGGGGTATGATTTCAGCTTCTGTCCATTGAGTATGATGTTGGCTGTAGGTTTGCTATATATAGACTCCACTATCTTGAGGAATTTCCCATCTATTCCCATTTTTTGTCGAGTTTTGAGCGTGAATGGGTGTTGGATTTTGTCAAAGGCTTTCTCTGCATCTATTGAGATAATCATGTGGTTTTTGGCTTTGCTTTTATTGATGTGATGAATGACATTGATTGATTTACGGATGTTGAACCAGCCTTGCATTCCTGGGATGAATCCCACTTGGTCATGATGAACAATCTTTTTGATGTGTTGCTGTATCCGGTTGGCCAAGATCTTGTTTAATATTTTGGCATCTATGTTCATTAGCGATATTGGTCTGTAGTTTTCCTTTTTTGTTCTGTCCCTATCAGCTTTTGGTATCAGGGTGATGTTGGCTTCATAGAAGGTGGAAGGGAGTATTCCTGTTTCTTCAATCTTATGGAATAGCTTAAGAAGTATGGGTATTAACTGTTTCCTGAAAGTTTTGTAGAATTCGTTTGTGAAGCCATCTGGTCCAGGACTTTTGTTGTTGGGGAGATTCTTAATAACGGTTTCAATTTCTTTGTCTGTGATTGGTGCATTTAGATATTTTAGTTCTTCTTGGTTCAGTTTTGGAATGGCATATGCTTCTAAGAATTGTTCCATTTCTTCCAGATTCTCTAGCTTGGTGGCATATAGTTCTTCATATAAGTTTCGCAGGATTATCTGGATTTCTGTGGTGTCAGTTATGATATCTCCTCCATCGTTTACAATTCTATTAATTTGAGTCTTCTCTCTTTTTTGTTTGGTGAGTCTGGCTAGGGGTTTGTCAATTTTGTTTAATCTTTCGAAGAACCAACATTTGGCTTCATTGATCTTTTGTATGGTTCTTTTATTTTCGATGTTGTTTATTTCTGCTCTAACTTTAGTGATTTCTGTCCTTCTGGTTGCTTTAGGGTTCCTTTGTTCCTCTTCCTCTAAGTCCTTGAGGTGTGCACTAAGGTCGTTCATTTGGGCTTCTTCTTGGTGTTTAATATGTGATTGTATGGCTATAATTTTCCCTCTCAGTACTGCTTTCTGTGTCCCAAATATTTTGATAGGTTGTGTCTTCATTTTCATTAGTTTCCAGGAACATTTGAATTTCCTGTTTGAGTGATTCTCTGACCCAGTGGTTCTTAAGGAGCATGTTGTTTAGTTTCCAAATTCTATGTCTTTTAATAATTTTCCGTTTGTTGTTAAATGTTATTTTTACTCCACTGTGTTCTGAGAAGATACTTGGTATGATTTCAATGCTCTTGAAGTTACTGATGCTGTCTTTGTGGCCTAACATGTGGTCTATCCTTGAGTATGTGTTATGTGGGTTTGAAAAGAAGGTGTATTCCAGTTTTTTGGGGTGGAGGAGTCTGAAAATGTCCAAGAGGTCTAGTCTGTCAATCTCTTCATTCAATTCTCTTGTATCTTTATTGGTTCTCTGCTTTGTAGATCTGTCTAAGTGTGAGATTGGGGTATTGAAGTCTCCCACTATTATTGTATTACTGTTGATGTATTTTTGAAATTCTTTCAGTAGATTCTTAATGTATTTAGATGGTCCCTCTTTGGGTGCATAGATGTTAATAATTGTTAAGTCTTCTTGGGTGATTGATCCTCTAATCATTATGTAATGTCCTTGCCTATCTTTTATTACTTTATTTAATTTAAAATCTATCATGTATGAGATGAGAATGGCTCTTCCTGCCCTTTTTTGTGGACCGTTAGCCTGTATGATAGTTTTCCATCCTTTCACTTTAAGTCTGTGTTTATCTTGTTGTGACAGATGGGATTCTTGCAAGCAGCATATGGTTGGGTTATGTTTTCTGATCTATCCCCCCACCCTGTGCCTTTTGATGGTTGAGTTTAAGCCATTGACATTTATTGATATTATGGATTTAATGTATTGTAGTGCCATTGTTCTAAAAAACAGTTTGTTTGCTCTGATATATTGCAAGTATTATAGTGATGTTCTTGTTTATAAGAGGTCTTTTAGTACCTCTTGCAGGGCCGCCTTGGTGATGGTTGCCTCCTTTAACTGTTGTTTGTCTAAGAAGTTTTTGATCCCTCCATCTAGCTTGGATGAAAGTCTAGCAGTATATATTATTCTTGGTTGAAACCCTTTTTCATTCAGGGTTCGATAGATATCTTGCCACTCCCTTCTGGCTTTTAGAGTTTGAGTGGAGAAATCTGCAGATAGTCTTATGGGTTTTCCCTTGTATGTGACTTTTTGTTTCTCTCTTGCAGCCTTTAGGATCCTTTCTTTATCCTTACTTCTTCTCATTGTGACTATGATGTGTCTTGGTGTCTTCAGGTCTGGGTTGATTCTGTTTGGTACTCTCTGGGCCTCTTGAACCTTGATATCCTTTCTGTTATTCAGGTCTGGGAAGTTTTCTTGTATTATTTCCTCTAGAATGTTTGCTTCCCCTTCCTCTCTTTCTTCCTCTGGCAGGCCAATTATACGAATGTTACTTCTTTTGAGATCATCCCATATGTCTCTGTTGTTGTTTTCAGTGTATCTCAATCTCTTTTTAAGCTCTTTCACCTCTTTCTTAGTTTTCTCTAACTCATCCTCTGTCTGACTAATTCTGTTTTCTGTTTCTGTTAGTCTGCTTTCCCTTGCCTCAGCTTCTTTCTTCATTACAGCTATTTCAGCTTTCAGTTCTCTAATTGCCTCAAGATAATCAGTATTTTCCTTGGGGGTCTCAACTGTTGTTTCCCTAATACTACCATTCCTTTCCTCCAGTGTTGTTTTCATTTCTGTGATTAATAAGTTTACTATTGCTTGCATACTTTTCTTATCTATGGTTACTTCTGACTGATTTGTGGTTTCTTCTGGGCTCTTGTCTTCATTCATTGGAGTAGCAGTTTTATTTTTTTTAATCTACCCATTTTTTTATTTATGTGTTTCTATTTTTTTTATGCTCTGTTGTTCCTCAGTTGTTGTGTCTTGAGTACAAGTAACACTGTACTAAATACCTTTATGACAATTGCACTCACCAACCTCCGGAATTACAGTAGCAACTGAAGTAAGTATTGAATTAGTTTAATTGTTACCAGTTAGCCAAACAATTTCTCCAGACCGTGAAAAAATAGTAACCAAATCCCAGTGAAGAAAGAGAAAAGAAAGAGAGGATAGCAAGAATAGACAGTTATGCAAATCTACTATCCAGTGTATATTCTAGGTGTATCAAGAGGGGAAAGGGAACTAGAGCAGAGATACACACATAGAGAGTCCACTCTGAGTCATATTTCTTCCCCAAAGTAATTCACAAATTCAGAAAGGCAGAGAAGAAAGAAGTGTATGACAAGATTTAAAAAAAAGAAAGAGAGAGAGAGAGATAAGAGAGAGAAAAGGGAGAAGATAAGAAGAAGAGTTGTAATTAAAGAGCAGTGTAAGGAACTTCCCGAATGCGTATCAGTGAGTTAAAAAAAAAATACCCTATTTGGTGGTATGGGGTATCCTGCTAGTAGCTGATCCCAGGGACTGCTTATGGGGGGGAGGGGCGGCGGGAAGGATGTATGCTTGAAAATTAAAAGGAAGAAAAAAGAATTTTTTCCCTACTCTAATTCTTAACCCAAATTAAGTTATAGTAGTCTCCTTGGTGTCTAAGGACACCTTATTGGCTGGCCTGCTAAAGGCAGAAAATCTTATTTTCTCCAGGGGAGTGCATTCGGAGCTCAGAGGCTAGCAGCTTCTGGGAAACCCCCCCCTCCAGACTTTTTTAAAGGATTTCTCGAAATGGAAACTAGCTCCAAGTCCTTTGATCCAATGAGAGCTATACTCAAGAAGTCTTTGGATCCGCCCTCAGGGTCGAGGTGGACCCTGGAGACTCCCAAGAGAAAGCCCCCGAGCTAAAGTGCTCTCTCCAGGTCCTCTGCCAGCCGCGCTCTGCAACCGGTGGAGGAGCCGCCTTCCCGGGCGGAGGACAATGCCTGGCGCACTCGCCTTGCCCAGCGCCTGGGAAGTCTGGAGCCCCGCTAGTCCGTGTCACCTTTACTCTAATTCTTAACCCAAATTAAATTATAATCACCTCTTTGGTGTCACCCCTTATTGACTGGCCTGCTAAAGGCAGAAAATCCTACCATTGCCGATGATGCGATCAGAGCACTCGCTGTTAGCAGCTTCTCAGTCCGCCATCTTCCCGCACTCCTTTAGTTGAATTCTTTATTGTCATATCCCTTGAAAATTTTATAAAGGCTAGGTTTCTCTTTTCATGCAACCACAATCTCACACCCATTAAGATTTTTCCAAAAATTGTGTTGGATTCATTCACTTCCTGATGTCCTTTAAAGCATTTTAGTTTAAGAAACCCAAATTAGAGGCTAGAATTGTGCTTTGTCTTTTATTTTCCTTTGTTATTCTCTGAATCTCTAGTATTTAGCAAATAGTTATCCACCATAGTGTTTGTTGAATCATAGAATGGAAGATTCTTCCTCCTCATGTATCACTAGAATCCAAATTAGATACTTTATTATCTTTTCATGGCCATTTCTTCATTCCTTATTTTCATTATTAGCATGTTATTTACTGGAAAGTGGGGCCCTTTTTATAGACTTTATAGGGACTCATCTAGCATATATGTGAAGTGCACATTTCCTAGCTGTGTGTCATGGTGACTCATTTAATCAATCCTCATTAAACCTCACTTTCCTCTTGCATATAACACAGGTAGAAATACATACTTCATAAACTTTGAGAAGGCCCTTTAGTTGCTCTATGGAGTGATTACCCAGAAGGCTTCTCAAAAGATTTCTCACAGAAAGTGAATCATACCAACAAACCATTCTTTGTTGCTGATGAACTTGAGTTATTCCTCTATTGATTTTTTAACTTGAGTTATTCCTCTCTTGATACATATGCAGAAATGCCAGAGAAGTGCTTGTGTGTCTCAGACCTCCTCATGTTTCCTAATCCTGTTTTAAAACAGTGTTTTTATCGTGGATTAATTTATATTAAAATACTCATACTATTGGGGGCTGGGCAGTAACACACCAGGTTAAGTGCACATAGTACCATGTAGAGATCCTGTTTTGAGTCCCCGCTCACCACCTGCAGGGGAGTCACTTCACAAGTGGTGAAGCAGGTCTGCAGGTGTCTATTTTTCTCTCCCCCTTTTTAAATTCCCCCTCACAATTTCTGTCCTATCCAACAACAGCAGCAACAACAATGGGAAAAAGAAAAAAAGAGAGAGATGGTAACCAGGAGCAGTGGATTCGTAGTGCAGGCTCAGAGCCCCGGGTATAACCCTGGAGGCAAAAAAAAAAAAAAAAAAAGCCATACTATCAAATTGGTACTTTCTACTTTTTGTTAGATGTAACGTGATTTTTTTTAGCCAATTACCAAATAAGGATCTAGGGAATAGACTAGAGATATACTTTGCATATTGGTGAGAATTTCAAATGGGATCTAGAGTATGTGTTCTACTTTGGGGGCTAATAAAACAGTGAACACAGGGAATACACGGGAGGACAACATGAGGCTAGAATTTAAGGCATAGCCACATATGTTGCATTATTTATAGAAAGACATGGAAAATAGTCTCCCCATATCTTGGTACTTTTTGTTGACTTATTAGCCTTCTTGCCCATTTTTTTCCTCTTTCTTTTTTTAATTTCTTTATTGAGGAATTAATATTTTACATTCAACAGTAAATACAATAGTTTGTACATGCATAACATTTTCCATTTTTCCATATAACAATACAACCCCCACTAGGTCCTCAGTCATCCTTCTTGGATCTGTATTCTCCCCACCCACCCACCCCAGAGTCTTTTACTTTGGTGTAATATGCCAATTCCAGTTAAGGTTCCACTTGTGTTTTCTTTTCTGATCTTGTTTTTCAACTTCTGCCTGAGAGTGAGATGATCCCATATTCATCCTTATGTTTCTGACTTATTTCATTTAACATTATTTTTTCAAGCTGCATCCAAGATCGGCTGAAAATAGTGAAGTTACCATTTTTAATAGCTGAGTAGTATTCCATTGTGTATATATACCACAACTTGCTCAACTACTCATCTGTTGTTGGACACCTGGGTTGCTTCCAGGTTTTGGCTATTATAAATTGTGCTGATAAGAACATATGTATACACAGATCTTTTTGGATGGGTGTGTTGGGTTCCTTAGGATATATCCTCAGGAAAGGAATTGCAGGATCATAGGGTAGGTCCATTTCTAGCCTTGTAAGAGTTCTCCAGACTGTCCAACGGAGGTTGGACCAATTGACATTCCTGCCAGCAGTGCAGGAGGGTTCCTTTGACACCACAATCTCTCCAGCATTTGCTGCTGTTACCTTTTCTGATGTATGACATTCTCACAGGAGTGAAGTGGTATCTTATTGTTGTCTTTATTTGCATTTCTCTGACAATCAAAGACTTGGAGCATTTTTTCATGTGTTTCTCGGCCCTTTGGAACTCTTCTGTGGTAAATATTCTGTCCATGTTCTTTCCCCATTTTTTGATGGGGTTGTTTTCTTGTGATTGAGTTTGGTAAGCTGTTTATATATTTTGGTTATTAGCCTCTTGTCTGATGTATGGCATGTAAAGATCTTCTCCCATTCTGTGAGGGGTCTCTTGGCTAGGGTAGCGGTTTCTTTTGCTGTGCAGAAGCTTTTTAATTTGTTGGAGTCCCATAGGTTTATGCTTGCCTTAGTCTTCTTTGTAATTTGATTCGTTTCATTGAAGATGTCTTTAAAATTTATGTGGAAAAGAGTTCTGCCAATATTTTCCTCTAATTATCTGATAGTTTGTGGTCTAACATCCAAGTCCTTGATCCACTTGGAATTTACTTTTGTATTTGATGAAATATAGTGGTTCAGTTTCATTCTTCTGCATATTTCAACTCATTTTTCCAACATCATTTGTTGAAGAGACTCTGCTTTCCCCATTTAATAGTCTGGGAACCTTTGTCAAAGATTAGATGTCCATAGGTGTGGGGGCTTACTTCCGGGCTCTCAATTCTATTCCACTGGTCAGTGTGCCTATTCATGTTCCAGTACCAAGCAGTTTTGATGACAATGGACCTATAATACAATTTGAGATCTGGAAGTGTGATGCCTTCAGTTCTGTTCTTTCTTCTTAAGATTGTTTTGGCAATTCTATATCTTTTCTGGTTCCAGATAGACATTTGTGGCATTTGTTATATTCTCCTAAAATGTGGTTGGGATCTTGATGAGGATAGCATTAAATTTGTATATGGCTCTGGTAGTATATTCATTTTGATGATGTTAATTCTTCCAACCCATGAACATGGAATATCTTTCCACTTCTTTATGTCTGTTTCAATTTCCTTGAGTATTGACTCATATTTTCAGTATACAGGTTCTTCACTACTTTGGTTAGGTTTATTTGTATATATTTTATTGTTTTTGTTGCTATAATAAAAGGAATTGATTCCTGGATTTCAGCTTCTTCTAACTTAGTGTTTGCATAGAGGAATACCACTGACTTTTGAATGTTAATTTTGTAGCCTGACACCTTACTGTATTCCCTGATGATTTCCAAAAGCTTCTTGCTGGATTCCTTAGGTTTTTCTATGTATACTATCATGTCATCTGCAAATAGGGAGAGTTTGACTTCTTCTCTTCCAATCTGTATGCCTTTAATTCCTTGCTCCTTCCTGATTGCTCTGGCAAGAATTTCGAACACTATGTTGAATAGTAATGGTGATAGTGGGCAGCCCTGTCTAGTACCTGATCTGAGTGGAAATGCTTCCAGGTTTTCACCATTAAGTATGATGTTGGCTGTATGTTTACTATATTTAGACTCCACTATCTTCAGGAATTTCCCATATATTCCCATTTTTTGTAGAATTTTGATCGTAAAGGGATGTTGGATTTTGTCAAAGGCTTTCTCTGCATCTACTGATATGACCATGTGGGTTTTGGCCTTGCTTTTATTGATGTGGTGGATCGTATTGATTTATTTACATATATTAAACCAACCTTGCATACCTGGGATCAACCCCACTTGGTCATGATGAACAATCTTTTTAATATCCTGCTGTATCTGGTTGGCTAGAATTTTGTTCAATATTTTAGCATCTATGTTTATCAGAGGTATTGGTCTGTAGTTTTATTTTTTGGTTGTGTCCCTGTCTGCTTTTGGTATCAGAGTGATGTTAGCTTCGTGGAAGCTAGAAGGGAGTATTCCTGTGTCTTCAGTCTTCTGGAAGACTTTTAAAAATAGAGGTATTAACTCTTACTTGAAGGTATTGTAGAATTCATTTATAAAACCATCTGGTCACAGACTTTTATTCCTGGGAATGTTTTTTATAACTGTTTCAATTTTGTTGGCTGTGATGGGCCTGTTCATATTATCTAGTTCCTCTTTATTTAATTTTGGAAGTTCGTAATTATCTAGGAAATCCTCCATTTCTTCCAGGTTCTCTAGCTTGGTGGCATATAGTTGTTCATAGAAGTCTCGCAAGATATGTTGGATTTCTGCAATGTCTGTTTTGATATCTCCTCTTTCATTTATGATCCCATTTATTTGGGTCTTCTCCCTTCTTTGTTTTGTGAGTCTGACTAAAGATTTGTCAACTTTGTTTACTCTTTCGAAGAACCAAGATTTACTTTTGTTGAACTTTTGTATGGTTTTCTTATTTTCAGTGTTATTTATTTCTGCCCTAACTTTAGTTATTTCTGTCCCTCTGGTTACTTTAATATTCCTTTGTTATCCTTCTTCTAGGTCTTTAAAATGTGCAATGAGGTTGTTTATTTGTACTTTTCCTTGTTTCCTTGTGCTTGTATGGCTATGAACTTCCCTCTCAGTACTGCCTTAGCTGTGTCCCAAATATTTTGATAGTTTGTGTCTGCATTTTCATTGAACTCTCAAAACATTTTGATATCTTCCTTTATTTCCTCTTTGACCCAATAGTTGTTAAGTAGTGTACTGTTGTGCTTCCACAGTTTGGGACTCTTACTAATCTTATGTTGATTGTTAAGTGTTAGTTTAATTCTACTGTGGTCTGAGAAGATGCTTGGGATGATTTCAATGCTCTTGAATTTGCTGATGCTGTCTTTGTGGCCTAACATATGATCTATCCTTGAGAATGACCTATGTGGACTTGAGTAAAATGTGTATTCCAGTTTCTTGGGATGAGTGGCTCTGAAAATGTCCAATAGTTCTAGTTTATCTATCTCCTTATTTAGCTCCCTCATTTCTTTATAGATTTTCTGTCTGGATGATCTGTCAACTTGAGAGAGTGGGGTGTTGAAGTTCCCTGCTATGACTGTGTTGCTCTTAATATATTGCTGTAGCTCTTTCAGTAGATTTTGATGTATTTAGATAGCTTCTCATTGGATGCATAGATATTAATGATTGTTAAGTCCTCTTGACTTGCCCATTTTTTAAATTTATGAACCTCTTATTGGATATGTTAGTTTATTAAGATCCTTGAATATAGCAAAGATATAAATTACATCCTTAATGCAATTTTGTTTTGACTGAGACATCCTGATTGATACTAATTTCTCTCAGTTGAGTGAAAAACTGCAGTACACTAGGAGCAGTGGCACTGTGGAGGGAAAGACCTGAAGCTGGTTTTGACCCTTAAGTCACAGCTTCCTCAATTCTCAAATGCAAATCATCTGACCTACTTTCAGTTGATTTCTACACTAACTGGCCTATTTTGAGAAAGTAGCTAACTCAGTAATCAATACCATTTAGACACTAAAAATCATTTTTAAATGTGAGATACTTATTTAAATTAAGTTCTAATTTTGACTACAAGGGTTAATTTCCAATAAATTTATTTCCATTTATTCTTAATATTCTTATTTTCTAGTGCTTCTCTCCTTGGAATTTAGAGGAGTCATATTTTTTTGATCTTGAAAAGTCTAGAATATCTATGACTTTTCATGTGTACTTTTAAAAGTGTCTTTGGTTATCCTAATTTGTTCTTGTGAATTAATCTAGTCTTATTACATGTAATATTTTTATTTTTCTCTGATTTTTCTAGTCTCCTAGTAGCTATATAGAAATGAGAGTGAAAACCTGGAAGCAACCCAGGTGTTCAACAATGGAATACTACTCAGCTATTAAAAATGGTAATTTCACCTTCTTCACCCCATCTTGGATGGAGCTTGAAGAAATCATGTTGAGTGAGATAAGTCAGAAACAGAATGATGAATATGAGATTATCTCACTCATAGGCAGAAATTGAAAATAGATAAGAAGGGAATATACTAAGCAGAACTTAACTGGAGTTGGTGTATTGCACCAATGTAATTCATTGGATCGACCTTCTCGAGGTGCATCCCGTGAGTACCCATTCATTGGGGAAACTGACGATCCTTCCTAGCCAACTGAATCCACATGGATCCCAGTCACTTTCAAAGCCAGCAACAAGCAGCTCCTGACAGCTTTCAACCTGACGCTGTTGACTGGCTACAGAAGAAGGGCAAACGCTAGAAGAAGAAGAACCAATGTAAAAGACTCTGGGGTAGGGGGCAGGGAGGGTTTAGGTCCTGGAACATGATGGCAGAGGAGGACCTAGTGGGGGGTGTATTGTTATGTGGAAATATTATACATGTTCAAACTATTGTATTTTACTGTCGACTGTAAACCATTAATCCTCCCAACAGAGAAATAAAAAAAAAAAAAGAAATGAGAGTGAAGCTTAAAAATTCAAAGGTAACATCACCACAGGTAACTTTGTTAACAGTTTGTAAGATAGTTTCATATTGCTTATTTCATTTGCTAGTGTTCTTCCAAGTTCACACTCCATTGGTGATGAGGAGCTAACTTCAGCATCCTTTTCTGCTTCTACTATTGATGTTAAGCTGTAAAAAGCACCAATATACACATATAATTGACTTTCTGAATTAAATATAAATATTTAATATACTCTTGTTCATGTAAGATCTTTATCTGACTCATAAACATCAAGACATTTTGATGGGCTATTTGAGGAAAATCATTATCTGTTCTTAAGAGATTGTGATTAAAGGGCCTGGATGGTGGTGTATCTGGGAGAACTCATACATCAGTGCATGAAGAACTCAGGTTAAAGCTCCTGGCCCCCACCTGCATCATGGAAGCTTCACTGACAGTAAAGCAGTGCTGCAGGTGTCTCTCTCTCTCCCTCTCTATGTTCCCTTTTGCTCTCAATTTCTCTCTGTCTCCATTGAAAACAACTAAATGAATGCCTAATTAGAGTACTTGAAGAGGGAGGTACCTTTGCTCAAAATATTAATTCTCCCCTTGTTTTTAACGTAGTGTATAATAAAAGCCATAGACTAAGTGAAGAAAAAGACCAGCAGTTTTTGTGATACAAAATCCAGAAATGTATTATCCTATTCTCTATATATGAAGCAACTCTGACATATTTTTTGTAGACTTTTGAAAATAGAATTAAGTATAGGTTGAAAGACTTTTTTTTTCTTTTTGCCACCATGGTTATTGCTGAGGCTTTGTGCCCACACTGCTCCATCTTCTGTATACTTAAAATATTTTGACTGGGGTCAGGTATAAACACCCAGTTAAGTGTACACATTACTGGGAGAAAGAAACTGTATTACAAACTAGTAACGACAACAGAATTACCTGTGATGAGGAAGTTACCTTTGAATTGTTAGGCTTCATTCTCATTTCTTTTTTTCTAAATTTCTTTATTGGGGGATTAATGGTTTACAGTCAACAGTAAACAGTTCAATCTTCTGCTCCCAACCTGCAGGAATTACACTTCAGGCACAGTTAAACAGATCTGCAGGTGTCTCTCTCCCTCTCTCCCAGGCTCCATT
This sequence comes from Erinaceus europaeus, assembly GCF_950295315.1. NCBI lineage: Eukaryota > Metazoa > Chordata > Mammalia > Eulipotyphla > Erinaceidae > Erinaceus > Erinaceus europaeus. The sequence goes on along the minus strand of NC_080185.1, from coordinate 110,873,600 downwards.
TCTCTCTGTCCTATCATATAAAAGTAGAAAGGAAAAAAAAATGGTTGCTGAGAGTGGTGGATTGGTAGCGCAGGCACCAAGCACCAGAAACGACCCTGGTGGCAATAATAATAATAAAAGATACTTTTATTGTTTTACTTTGAATTGCTTGGGTATAAGCACAATTAATTTTTATGTTTGTTTATTATTATGTATGTGATAGATAAATAAATTTTTGATTATCATTTTTTTCTTAAAAGCTTAAGAGGGATAAAGAATAGGAAAATTTCCAATGGAGGGGATGGGTTACAGAACTCTGATGGAGGAAATTGTATGCAGTTGTACCCCTTATCCCACAATCTTGTCTATCAGTATTAAATCACTAATAAAATTTCAAAAAAGCTTAAGTTATTTCTGATCTTTTTTTATTCTAGGATTTTTTTTCCTCCAGGATTATTTCTGGGCTCTGTGCCTGCACCATGAATCCACCGCTCCTGGAAGCCGTTTTCCCCCCTTTTGTTGCCCTTGTTGTTGTAGCCTCGTGGTTATTATTACTGCCATTGTTGATGTTGTTCGTTGTTGGCTAGGCCAGAGAGAAATGGAGAGAGGAGGGGAAGACAGAGAGGGGTAGAGAAAGACAGACACCTGCAGACCTGCTTCACCGCCTGTGAAGCGACTCCTCTGCAGGTGGGGAGCCGGGGGCTCGAACCAGGATCCTTACGCCGATCCTTGCGCTCTGCGCCACATGCGCTTAACCCACTGCACCACCACCCGACCCCCTTCTTCTAAGATTTTTAAACATATGCAAAAGTATAGTGAAAATGTGATAAAGTACAATGAACTTTCTGCACAAATGTTCAATATTCTGACATTGTTTTCATTTATTCCTTACTCTTTAGGAGTATTTAAAAATTCAGTTATTGTGTCATATCACCATGGACAATTTTACCATATTTTGTTGTGGTTATTAAATTACCTATGAAACAATCCGATGCTGATTGCATGAGTCTGTGATTTGATCTAGGTTCAGCTCTGTGACTAATCTTTACTCTGTGTTAGGTACTTTGTGCTTATTCATGCATTTTCTCTTGGCTGTCAACTAATTCTGAATGGTAGGAGTTAAAATGACCTCACTCACAAGTATGTTATTTGGTAGTGACTGTAAGCTAAGTACCATGATCTTTCTCTGTCCACACAACCTCAAGCAAAATCTGGCTTTTTTTTTTCATGGGCTCATAATTCAACGAGAGAAAACGGGTTTCATAAACCTGAGCACACATAATCACTTCCTGCTTCTGTCCATCACAGAAAGTCACAGGGCCAGACCAGTTTCAAAAGTAAAGAAATGGACTTTTCTTGTACTTGGGAGGAGACAGTCACCTCAGGAAATGAGAGCAATGGTTGCCATTTTGTAAAAATCTTTTTATAAGAAAAGAGTTTGACATGAGATAAAAGCCAGAGCTCTATATTGGTACATGCAGTGCTGGGAATAAATCTAGGAATCTCAAACATGAAAGTCTGATCATCTGCCAGTCAAGCTATTTCCATGGTTGCAAGACTGAATTTTTAGTAGAACTTTAGGTTTATCGCAGTGTTGAGCAGGGGATACAGATTGCAGGCACCTGATTCAAACCCCAGCTTACACCCGCATAGTGCTCTAGTCTCTTGCTATCATAACTAAATAGATTCTTGATTTTTAAATGTATATATATTAAAAGAGGGAGGGACAGGAAAGAGAGATACCACCACCCATAGAGCTCTCTTGGTGTTATTCATGGTACTTTCACATCGTCGCTAGGGATTGAATTTAAGACCTCACATGTGGGAGGGGGGCTGGTGGTGGCACACCTGGTTGAGTGCACATGTTGCAATGCTCAAGGACCCAGGTTTGAGCCCCTGGTCCCCACCTGCAGGGGGAAAGCTTTGCAAGTGTTGAATCTGTACTGCAGGTGTCTCTCTGTCTCTCTATCTCCCTCTTGATTACTGGGTGTCTCTATCCGACAAATAAAGCTAATAAAACAATTTTTTAAAAAGACCTCATGTGTGGTAAGTTATCTTCCAGCCTCCACATAAATCTTTATAAAATTAATTTGGCGGGAGTCGGGCTGTAGCGCAGCGGGTTAAGCGCAGGTGGCGCAAAGCACAAGGACCGGCAGAAGGATCCCGGTTCGAACCCCGGCTCCCCACCTGCAGGGGAGTGGCTTCCCAGGCGGTGAAGCAGGTCTGCAGGTGTCTGTCTTTCTCTCCCCCTCTCTGTCTTCCCCTCCTCTCTCTGTTTCTTTCTGTCCTATCCAACAACGACGACGACAACAACAATAATAACTACAACAATAAAACAACAACGGCAACAAAAGGGAATAAATAAATAAAGTATTTTTAAAAAAAAAAAAAAAAAAAAAAAAATTAATTTGGCAATATTTTCTTTTAGAAATAGTTTTAAAGTCACTTTTTAGTTTACATATGGTAATTTGTGTGTACACTTCTATAGTTTTGACAAGTACATAGAATTTTATAATAGCTGCAATTAATATACAGAGCAGTTCCCTTAAATCCAAAGTTCACATAGTATTATCAAATCCTTCCTGCACTCCTATTACTTAGAAGCCTTTGCTTTTTCAAGAATGTCATATAAGTGGAATGATATTGAATATACTATTTTCAGTCTCTTTTGTGTTGTTGTTGTTTCGTGTAATGCATTTGTGATGCATCCATATTGTTCTGTGAGTTGTTTTTCTTTCGTTGCTGAGTAGTGAGTAATATTCTTTTCCTTTTCTTTTTTAAAAATTTTTATTTATAAAAAGGAAACACTGACAAAACCATAGAATAAGAGGGGGTACAGTTCCCACCACCATAGCTCCGTATCCCATCCCCTCCCCTGATAGCTTTCCTGTTCTTTATACCTCTGGGAGTATGGACCCAGGATCATTATGGGGTGCAGAAGGTGCAAGATCTGGCTTCTATAATTACTTCCCCGCTGAATGTGGGCTGAGTAGTATTCTTCTGTAAGGCTGCAACAGAATTTGTTCTTCTATTGATCATTTAAATGTCATCTGTTTTTTGTTTGTTTGTTTGTTTTTGTGGTTTTAGGGGACTATAAATAATGCTACAATAAATATTTATATACAGGTTTTGTGAGTATAAGTCTTAACTTCTCTAGGGTAAAATACTTGGAAGTTGAATAACATGATAGGTGTTTGTTTTTAATACATTGCCAAACAGTTTTTTAAAATGACTGTACCATTTTACTCCCCCACAAGTTGTAAGATATTCAATTGCCCCTTCTTCTCATCAGCACTTTGTACTGTTAGGCTTTGTTTATTCTTGATACTCTAGAGGTGTATGTATAGTAAGATACTGTGATTTTAGTTTTCTAATGGCAGATGGTCTTGGTCCTTTTTGCGTGTGCTCATTTGCAATGCAATTTATGTATCTTCTTTGAGGAAGATATATGAATGTCATTTAGTAGGCAAAACACTTTCCCTTTTTATAAAATGGTTTGTTTTCATTTTGCTAAGGTTCTAGAATTTTTTAGTATATTTAATATACAGGTCCTCTGTTGGATAAGTGATATGCAAATATTTCTCCCATTCTTGGGATGTCATTTTTATTTCTACGTACTGTATTTTAAATAATAAACTATTTTAATTGGGGGGGGCAGGCTGTAGTGCACCTGGTTAATCACATACATTATAGTATGCAAGGACCCAGGTTCAAGCCTCCCGTCCCCTATATGGGGAAAGCTTGACAAGTGGTGAAACAGGGCTGCAGCTGTCTCTCTGTCTCTTTCCCTTTATACCTCCTCTGCCCCCTCAATTTCTCTCTGTCTCTATCCAATAATAATTCAAAAATATAAATTATAAACACTTGATTTTAATAAATTAATTTTATCTTTTTCTTCTACATCTCTGGATCTGAGAAATCTTTGCTTAACTCAGAATCACGCAAAATTTCTCCTAAAAGTTATATAATTTGAAATCTTACATCTGTGCCTATAATCCACCTTAAGTTAATGTGCTTTTACATGTGGATATACATTTGTGTAATAGTGTCTCTTTAAAATGTTATCTTTCAGTAATGAATTTACTTGAAACTGCTCGGTTGATATGTGTGTAAGTCTATTATCTGCTGTCTAATGTATTCAATTGACAAAATCTTTACTCCTTCACTGATACCATATTCTTGATTACGGAATTAAAAAAAATATTTATTTATTAGATTGAGACAGAGAAATTGAGAAAGGAGGGAAATGTTTAGAGGGAAAGAGACAGAGAGAGACACCTGCAGGCCTAGTGAAGCTTTACCCCTGCAGGTGGGAACCAGAGGTTTGAACCCATCTCCTTGCACACTGTATTGTGTGTGCTTAACCATGTACACCACCGCCTGGCCTGGATTATGGAAACTTTTGTTATAGGTTAAAGTTAGATTATATACACTCATCCACTTTTTTCTCTAGAGGTAATTAGTTTATCTTACTTAATGTCTATTCCATATTCATTTTTCCTGCATGCCTTTAAATTACCTCTGTACATTTAGTTTCTTTGCATCAGAATCTAAGAAAAATTTCTCACATTGAATGCGATGATCTTAAGCCTCTTCTACGACAGCCTCATTTATGTGTTATAACAAACCGAGACAATTGCCCAATAGAAGGTCCTATATTCCTGTTTTGGTTAACTTGTTTTTCTCAAATTGTCATTTAACTAATATAGGCACTTCTCGTTTTGTGAACAAGTGATAGAATTTTATTGTCTGGGTTTAAATTTTAGGTGATTTCACAAGTTACTTTCTGAGTATTACATCACAAAACTAATATTATTCTATTTTATGTGCTGTTTGATCAGTGGTTTCAATTGTCATCAACTCTCTCCATCCTCTATAAAGTCCTTTGGATCTAATGACTTTAGCAACTACTTGTGCTGTTTCTCTAGATTCTTTATTTTATTGAGGGCTGTACAGTGGCAATATCCTGATTTTACAATTTATTTTTTATGTATTATACAGAGGTTAATGTGCATAAGGACTGCACCAACTCTGGTTACCCTGAAATATATTTGTTATCATTTCATTGTGGGGTTAATGGCGATATATGGGTGCAGTTTAACACACACACACACACACACACACACACACACACACGAGATATCTGCAAAACACTCTCAAAACCAAATGAGATCCCTTTTCACCATCATGCACCCAGACCTTGGTACCAGCACTGCAAATCCACTGTGCCCAGTAGCCATTTTTCATTTTTATTGGATAAGACAGAGAGAAATTGAGAGGGGAGGGGTAGTAGAGAAGGACAGAGACAGGGAGACGCCTGTAGGCCTGCTTCACCACTTGTGAAGCTACCTTCCCTGCACTTGGGGACCCGGGGTCTCAAACCGGGATCCTTCCTTGGGTCCTTGTGCATCATACTATGTGCACTTAACCCACCCAGCTCTCATGTTTTACTTTGTTTTCTTCCTCCCTATTCCTAATTATTATTTGGTCCCACTTATAAGTGAAATAATTTGGTACTTGCCCTTTTGGGTTTATCTCACTTAACATGTAGTCTTCCAATTTCATCCAAGATGATGCAAAGGAGAGTGCTTCATCTTTTTAACAAATGAATAGTATTCCATCATGTATACATACCAGAATTTTATTAGTGATTTAATAATGCTTGAGAAGATTGTGGGATAAGAGAGGTACAAGTCCATAAAATTCCCATCATCTACATTGGAAAGATCCCTATTCTTTATTCCTTGGTTAATATAGACAGACCCAAGATCTTTATGGGGTGCAGAAGGTGGCAGGTCTGACTTCTATAATTTCTTCTCCACTGGAAGTGGACATTGACCGATCTATCCATACCCCCAGCCTCTTTCTGTTTTTCCATAGTGGGGTAGGGCTCTGGAGAGGTGGGATTCCTGGACACATTGGTGAGGTTGTCTGCCTAGGGACATTAGGTTGGTGTCATGGTAACAACTGCAACTTGGTGGCTGAAAAGCATTAAAATACAAAGCAGAACGAATTTTTTAATAATCAGGAACCTAGAGGAAGAGTATAGCAGCAGATAAGATTTAGGGTCCTCATGTTGGAAGAAACTAGGAAGTCTATTTTAAGGGGGCCATGACTTTACTAATTTTTGCCTGAGCCTGACAGCTAACATACAGGTGGGTTAGGAAACTGTCTGGGAAGATGGTGTCAGAGTTGGGAGTAGAACTAGAAAGAAAGCTGGGTCAAGGCAGAGGATAGCTCCCAAATATGAAGAAAGTATATAAATACTGTGTACTGTAAACCCCATCAATCTGACCTAAAGCCAATGTCTATTCATATTCAGCACAGGAGCCTATGTAACCTCTGCATCCCTGTCTGAGTTTACATTCCATGGTCATAGCTAGGAGCATTCTGGGCTGCACTCATTACAGGACCAGTCTTCCTTGAGTGGCAGGGTATGCTAACCCAGCCTCTCTTCAGAGAGTGGGGCAGTTTCTACAGTTGTTCTATATTGAGGAAAAGGTACTGGAGAGGCCCACAAGAGGGTTTATGATGTTTTTCCTGATGGAGATGACCAGTGATGGTGGAGAGAGGGGTCTGTTAGAGGTCTAGGCCCATCATATCTATGTGGTAATCCTAGAATTCCCTGACTTGGGCCCCGGATGATGGGCTGACCAGGTGGTGACCAAAAGGGACATCTTACCCTTATTGAACTTTTGTAGTCCTTACTTTTATCTGACAGGCTTAGACTTAGATTGATTGAGGGACATGTAATAGGAAGCAGGTGAGGAGGGTGTATAAAACTAAGTAGAAAATATTTTATTAAGTACCTTATGGTGTCTTTTTTAAATCTTTCTAAAACTTCCTTGCTACATTTATTTTGTCACTATAAACTATTATGCACTTTTACTTTATGGTATATATTTTCTGCCAACTTATGGATACATGTGCCCTATCTCATGGGTCATGGTCTATATCTAGGTTCTATAACTTAGTTAGGAGGTGTGCCACCTGAAATGTATAAGGAGTCCTATGAGCTAGGAAAGATCTCCCCCCAGAGTATTGGAGCTGGAGTGTTGACATCCCAAGCCTAGCATCTCTGACCACAACCCAAGGTGAAAGGTTGAGGTGCCACTGGTTGCATTGATTTGATTGAGATCAGCAGATGCAGTATCAAATGGTATGAATCAAGAAAAGCGTGAAGGAAAATGAGCAAAGTCACAGAAGTTCCAGGACTGGGAGATATGTGGGTTTTATAGAAAATTAAGAAGGTTCCTTGCCGGGGGCCGGGTGGTAGTGCAGTGGGTTAAGCATATGTGACGCAAAACACAAGGACCCAAGGACTGGCATAAGGATCCTGGTTCGAGTCCCTACCTCCCCACCCACAGGGGGGTCGCTTCATGGGTGGTGGAGCAGGTCTGTGTGTGTCCGTCTTTCTCTCCCCCTCTCTGTCTTCCCCTCCTCTCTTGATTTCTCTCTGTCTTATCCAACAACATTGACAACAACAACAATAACAACAACAACAACAATGATAGACAACAAGGGCAACAAAAGGAAAAAATAGCTTCCAGGAGCAGTGGATTCATAGTGCAGGCACCGAGCCCCAACGGTAATCCTGGAGGCAAAAGAAAATTAAAAAAATAAGAAAAAAAAGAAGGTTCCTTGCTGTCTTAGAGTTTAAGAAGTCAATAGATGATGATTATTATAACCAAGTTATTTGGGAACCTCATTTACTTTGAAGATCCTATGTTTAGGATGTGCTGTACCATACAAGACCTTACCATGATTTATATTATTTAATGCTATTTACAAATAATTATACCTTATATACTGACAAAACCAGTTACTTTTGGTCTTGTTATAAGATTATACATGATTTAATATTTCAAAAAAGTTATTATTAGAAATGCATTAACAATTTAAGTCTAATGTTAACATTCAATCGGTTTACTAATTTGAAATCTTAAGTACTTAAATTGAAAGAATGTATACCCAAAACTGAAGTCTATTCATTAAAAAAGTTGAGGCATTCAATCCATTTCCTCTTTCATGTTAATTATATAGGGATTTATAAGACTATAGGTTAATAAGAGTATATATTAACACCATTCCCGCCACCAGAAGTCTGTGTTCCTACCCTACAGTGGATCTGAAAAATCTACCCTCCCCTCCAGAATTTTTTGCTTTGGTGCAATACTCCAAACTCAGTCAAATTATGCTTGTGTTTCCCTTTCTATTCTTTCTCAACTTCTTTTTATGAGTAGGATCATTCCATACTCATCTTTCTCTTTCTGGCTTACTTCACTTAACATAATTCCTTCTAGATTTATCCAAGATGAGTTGAAGAAAGTGGATTCATTATTATTAATAGCTGACCGGTATTACATTGTTTATATATACCACAACTTTCTCAGCCACTCTTCTGTTGTTGGATACCTGGGTTACTTCCAGGTTTTGGCTATTACAAATTGTGCTGCTGCTATGAACATAGGTGTACACATATCTTTTTGGATGGGTGTACTCTTTAGTATATATTCCTTTAGTACATATTGACTCTTTAGGACATATTCCTAGGAGAGGAATTACTGGGTAATAAGGAAGGTCCATTTATAGCCTTGTGAGGATTCTCCAGACTGTTCTCCACAGATGTTGAACCAAGTACATTCCCACCAGTAGTGCAGGAGGGTTCCTTTTTCCCTACAGCCTCTCTAGCATTTGTTGTTGCTGTCCTTTCTGATGTATGACACATATTTTCTTTAGCCTAAGCATTTAATATTTCAGATGTGTAAGATGACACTGGGCTTAAATTGTTTATATATATATATATATATATATATATATATATTCTACATTACCTAAAACATTAGGCCAGAAAGATCAAAATAATTTGGTCCTGTCAATATGTACAATACTGTGTTAGTATATACCTAAAGGGCACAAGGCATAGTGGGATTTTTTGTTACTGTCTTTTCTAATATATGGCATTCTCACAGGTATAAATTGGTATCTAATTGTTGTCTTTATTTGAATTTCTCTGATAGTCATTGACTTTGAGCACTTTCTCATATGTCTATTGACCCTCTGGATGTCTTCTGCAAGGTTTTTGTTCATGTTCTCATCCCATTTTATTATGGAATTATTTGTTTTCTTGGTGTTAAGTTTACTGAGTTATTGGTTATTGGTCCCTTATAGTGGCCATCTTTGTCTTTTATTATTTTTATTATTTTGAAGTCTGTTGTATTAGATATGAATATGGCTGTCCATGATTTTTTGAGGTCCATTAGTTTTTATAATAGTTTCCATCCTTTTACTTTGATCCTATGTTTTTCTTGTTGAGTGTGTCTCCTGAAAACAGCATAAAGTTGGATCATGATTTTTGATCCATATTCCAACTCTGTGTCTTTTTTCTTTTTTCTTTTATTTGTTTATTTATTATTGGATTGAGACAGAGAGAAATTGAGAGGGGTGGGAGACAGAGAGGGAGAGAGACAGAGAGACTCCTACAGCTCTACTTCACCACTTATGAAGCTTTCCCCCTGCAGGTGGGGACCAGGGACTTGAACCCAAGGCCTTGCACATTATAATGTGTGCACTTAACCAGGTGTGCCACCACCTGGCCCCAACTCTGTATCTATTGATAAGACCAGTAATATTTAATGTAAGTACAGATTTGAGGTGTTTCGGTGCCATTATTTTATGTGGTTGTTGAGTGTTCTTGTGGTATATGCTTTTATAAAAATCCCTTTAGAACTTCTTGTAAGGTTGATTTGGTTGTGACTGATTGTTTCAGTTCTTTTTCTGAACATGTTTTTTTCTTTCCTACAATTTGAAGGAGAGGCTAGCAGGATAGGGTATTCTTGACTGGAAGCCTTTCACATTTAGCACACTATAGATATATTGCTATTCCTTTCTGGCTTTTAGAGTTTCAGTTGAGAAATCTGCTGATAGTCTTATGGCATTACCTCTGTATGTTACTCTTTGTTTCTCTCTTGCTGCTTTCAGTAACTTTTCTTTATCTTTAGTCTTTGCAAGTTTAATTATACTGTGCTTTGGTCTATGAATCTCTGCATAAATTTTGGTCAATATTCTCTGAGCTTCTTGTATCTTTATATGTTTCCCATTTTTAATTGAGGGAAGTTTTCTATTATTATTTCATCAAGAATTCATTCCTCAGTTACTTCCTCTTCTGGTAAGCTGATGATTCTAATGTTGTTCTGTTTTAAGTCATTGCATATGTCTCTGGTGATATTTTCCTTGTCTCTTAGCTTCTTCTCTAGGTCTGCCACTTTTTTGCTAGTTTTCTCTGCTTCATCTTTACTCTAATTGAATCTTTCTTCAGTCTCTGTTGTTCTGCTTGAAAGAACTTCAACTCTATTTGTTAAATCCTTTATATTGTCCTTTTAATCAGCTATTGTAGTTTTCAGTTCATTAATTGTATGACTTTGCCATGTTGTTGTGTCTTTTAGCTCTGCAGTTATGCTGTCTTGCTGTGTTACTGTAGCATTGACTTTGGGCAATGCTGCAATTCATTCCTCTATTTTGGCACTTGGTTATTTTCTTTCTTCTAGGTTTTGACTCTTATTCTCCTTTGAGGTCTCATCTGCTAGTCTTCCCTTTCTTTAGAGTTTTCTTCCATGAGGTTTATCACTTCCATGTCAAACATGCAGACTAGTTTTTCAGGCTCCACTTCAAAGATTTTGATTATCTCTGTTTTATGAGTTTTTATGGTTTTTTCCCTTGATTTGCTGGTGGGCTGGACTTTCTTGGTCTCCTAATTCTTCCTGTTGCCAACACACTTCAGGTTACCCTGTGGTCTCAGGAGTGGGTCTTTGGATAATGGTGTCAGTGGTGTTCCACACTGAGTAGCGATCACTTGGGGAACATACTAAGTGGTCCTTGGGGTGGTCAGTGTGCTCAGTTATTCAGTAAGACACTGAGTGAGTCACTGGCCTGAGGAGGTTGCAGTAGTGTCCTTGGGATGGTCAATGGCACAGAGTCCTGTTCTAGATGCCAGTCTCTGGGTGGGGCACTTGAGGCCTAGCAGGTGTACAGGGGTTGGGGGGTCTGAATATTTCCTGAGTGCCTCTAAGCAGAGGGAATGCAATCTGTTTTTCTCTGGACCTGATATCCAGAGTCTGGTGGTACAAGAGGGGATTCATTGACTATGGTGGGGCCCAGTGTGAACTGTTGGTAGCCCTGCTTTGGCTCTTCAGGACACATATCTGAGAGTTGGGATCCAAACCAACTAGAACACAGTAAAATTAAAATCTGAGTTGGGGGAGGTGGTGGTGCACCTGGTTGAGCACACATGTTACAGTGCACAAGGACCCAGGTTCAAGCCCCTGGTCCCCACCTGCAGGGGGAAAGCTTCACAAGTGGTGAAGCAGTGCTGCAGATGTCTCTATTTCTCTCTCTCCCCCTTCCCTCTCAATTTCTGACTGTCTCTATCCAACAGATAAAGATAAAAAAGAAGAAGGAGGAGGAGGAGGAGAAGGAGAAGGAGAAGGAGAAGGAGAAGAAGAAGAAGAAGAACAAGAAGGAGGAGGAGGAGGAGGAGGAGGAGGAGGAGGAGGAGGAGAAAAACAAATCTGAAGGTGGGAAAGGGGCTAAGGGGCTGCTCTGGGTCCAATGAAAGTACAAACAGATTTTGTTATCCACACTCCCAAGAATCCAATGGAGCTTGTAGGAAGAGGCTGGTCTGGTTCTCTTAGAAGCACAGGGAGTTGAGGATTGCACTCACCAATCTGAACACAGTGAAACCTGAGGGGAAGAGGTTCCCCTAGGAACACATGCTGGAGTTGGGGACCACAGTGGTCCATCCTAATATAGCGAAGCCTGAGAGGGAGGAGAGACCACTCTGGTTCCCTTAAAAGTGCAGGGAGTTGGGAATTGCATTATTCAGACCAAAAAAGTGAATACCGGGAAGGGAGAAACCACTCTGTCTCCTCTAGTCTCACAGGGAGTTGGGAACAACACTTGCCAGCCCAAACACAGTTGAGCAAGTGGTGAGGAGAAGACCCCTCTGGATCCCTTAGGTGCACACAGGGGAGTTGGGGACCACACTCACCAACCCAAACACAATGGAGCTTTGTGGGGAGAGAACTTTTGGTTCCCTTAGACACACAGGGAGTTGGGGATCATAGTTGCCTGCCCTGATACAGTGTATCCTGGTGTGGGGTAGAGGTTTCTCTGGCTCCTTGTATACACATGTGGGAGTTGGGATGGGCACCTGCTGGAACACAGTGGGACCTGGACTGACTAGGGCCCAAGTCTGGTTCCATGGGCTTCTGCCCAAGTTTAGGGAGTAGGGTGAAGCCCTTCCCAGTGTTAGAGCAGGCCAGCTGAGACCAGCAATGTTGGGGTGGAAGACTCACTCAGGGCTTCATGCACAGGGTCTGGCAGGCTTGTGGATGGGATGTAGATAGTGGTGCTGGGATATGGGGTCTAGAGAGTCCGAATAGGGAGCTCCTTGACTTGTTCTTTGTCTATTTTTTTTATCCTAGCCTTCAGTGTCCATATGAAATATAATTTTTCACTATTAGGAGGTTAATTATTGTCCTAGTCTCCTTTGCTTTACTTATTTTACTTTAATGAAAGAGAAATACAGGGGCCAGGGGGTGGAGCACCTGGTTGAGTGCACATGTTGTAATACCTTTGTGTACTTTCTAATGCTCCCTGTATTTCTCTTCCTCTGTCTTTTGGTTTTCTGTCTCAAGGATTATTTTCGCATTTGTTGGTACATTTACTTTCCTTGGTTGCTGCTTCTGTTGTTGTTATATCACATAGAACACTCCCAGAGCTGCAAGATGATCACCATCTTCTTTTTTCTCGCATATCGTAACTTTCTTAGCCACTTATCTGTCATTGGAAATGTGAGTTTTTTCCAAGTTCGGACTACTACAAATTGTACTGCAGGGCCAGGTGGTGGCACACCTGGTTACCTGCACACATTACAGTATGCTGCTATGAACATAGATCTCTTCAGATATGTATTTTTATTCCTTTGGGTAAATCCTCAGGAGATAAATTGCTGCTGTCATAGGGTAGATCCACTGCTAGCTTTATGAGAAATCTTCAGACTGTGTTCTACCCTGAAATCTAATTACTGTACTAAATGAAGAGCAAATGTTAAAACCTTTTCTGTGTTAGTTCATAGAGTAATGAGTTGGTGTCCTGGCAACATCTAATTATGACTAGTGATTAATTTTAGTACCATTGTGAACTTGCAGATTTGTATACACTAGACACATTAAAATTCATTAAAGTCACTGTTGATTTTTATGCTCAAATTTTCTCATCCTAGTCCAGCAGAAGCCTTTTCACTTTGGCACTAACTCATTAGTCTTTAATAGTTAGCTTAGGATATTACTATGCCAAAAAAAAAAAACAAGAAAACTATAGTAATATCCTAAGCTAATCTTCTTCAAGTCTTGTCCTATTTCCAATTTCAGCCATTTTTTAAGCCATTCCTGGAATCTTTTAATATAAAAGGGTTTCAACACTATAGTATGACAATTATAGCAAAGAAAATAAATTTTGAATGTTGATTATTTGGCGGATTTTAGATTTTTATTCTTAATTAAAAAAAAAACTTCAAGTAAGAAAGGCAGGTGAAATAGCACAGTGGTTATGAAAAAAGATTTTTCCAAAGACCTAGGTTTAATTTCCCACACCACCATAAACCAAAGATGAGCAGTGTTCTGATAATAACAATAATAAATATATACATATAAACAATTTTTTAAAAAGAGAAGCTTTCAAAGGACATTTATAATCATAATATTCTCATAAGATATTGTTAAGACACAATGAAGGACTGACCTTCAGTTAAGATTTTACCAATAACTTTTAAAGTAGCTGTGCTAAATTATTATCATCATTTATTTGTCTACCTGTGATTGAAAGGGCCATAAATTCAGTGAAAGATTTCTTTGAAACAATGACTCAGTACAAAATAAATACAAATGACCCTGCTTATCAGGCTGAAGTGATACTTACATTATAAGGAGAACCGTTTCTAAACATCTATCAAGGTTTGGTTTATATCTCATTGCCAACTTTCCTTTCAGTGGTGTCAGACTTACTTCTCTGTCATATTGGCTCATTGGAAACTGGGAGAAAAATACATACTCCAGAATTAAGTCTGCTGTGCATATACAAAATTTTATTTAGCTAGACAATAGTGTGAATGCAAAGACTTTAAAGTAACAATTTTTGTAGGGAACCAGCTAGACATCTCAATTTCATTACTTTGAATAAAGTTATGCTCCATTTTGCATAAATGTGTTTATTCTCTTATTTGCATTTGAAAATGACCTTTTACTCAGCACTGATGCCAGCTGCAATGCAGAACGCAGTATATAACTTAGCAACCCTGTGACAATATGCAGGCAGGTGCTGTGTATTGCCTCAGTCTGTCATCTGCTTTCTCATTTTCAAGAAATGAAAAAGGTCAAAGATTTCTACATTCTGTGACTTAAAATTAAAATGAAGAACTTTGTTTTGTTCTGTGAACCCAGTCATTATCCATGACAGGCTGTGCCTTTGGTTACTGATTTTTTTATTAGGTTTTGTTACTGGTCCAGAATAAAAAATGTATATCAGAAATTGCCCCAGTATTAAGACTCTCTTTGTTTGTATATTGTATCAACATCTACATATAACTAGACTGGAAAGCATTTGGTGACCTTTTCATTATGCTTCTTTTTTATGTTTATTTTTTCATCATTTGCTAGAATTTATCAACCATCATCCCAAAGTACTAATATTTTATTTTTGCCAGTTATTGATATCATAGAAAGTGATTATTAATATTTTATAATTAGTTTATATTTATTGCTGAAATATTATTTACAAGCCTGTTATCATCATAGATGTACAATTTCATATCTCTTCAAAACAGGTGTCAGCAGACCTCATCTATCACTAAAGTGATATCCTTCCACATAGGGTATAGGGCTACCAACATGCTTGTAAATTCCTTTTTCATCATCCCCTCTAGTATCCTCAGATCTACAGAAGTTGAATATGAGTATATTAAAGTTTAACCCTTTATTTCCCTTGTTTTCTTTCTTAAATCCTACTTATAGGTGATATTATCAGCTATTTGTCCTTCTCCCTCGGACTATTTCACTTAGCATGATTCCGTCCAGTTCTATACACATTGTAGCAAAATTCAAGATCTCACATTTTCTTATAACTGAGTAATATTCCATTGTGTATATATAACACAGATTCTTCTTTTACTCACTTGGATTAGTTCCAAAATCTTGGTTATTACATACAGGGTTGCAATGAACAGAGGCATGCATAAATCTATTCAGATAAATGTTTTGGGAAGATACCCAACAGAGGACTTGCCAGATGTGATGTTATGCTTATTTTTAAAAAAGTATTCTCTACACCTATGTTCATAGCAGCACAATTCGTAGTAGCTAAAACATGGAAACAAACCAGGTGCCCCAAAACAGATGAATGGCTGAGAGAGCTGTGGTATATATTTTTAATATTTTTTAAAATATTTATTTATCTATTTATTTATTCCCTTTTGTTTCCCTTGTTGTTTTATTGTTGTAGTTGTTATTGTTGTTGTCATTGTTGGATAGGACAGAGAGAAGTGGAGAGAGGAGGGGAAGGCAGAGAGGGGGAGAGAAAGATAGACACCTGCAGACCTGCTTCACTACTTGTGAAGTGACTCCCCTGCAGGTGGGGAGCTGGGGACTCCCACTGGGATCCTTAAGCTGGTCCTTGCACTTTGCATCACCTGTGCTTAGCCTGCTGTGCTGCCGCCCAACTCCCATGCTCCCAGCTGTTGTATATTTACACAATGGAATGCTATGCTACTATTAAGAAAAATGAACTCACCTTCTCTGACCCTTCTTGGATGGAGCTAGAAGGAATTATGTTAAGTGATCTAAGTCAGAAAGACAAAGATGAGTATGGGATGATCACACTCATAAACAGAAGTTGAGAAAGAACAGAAAGAGAAACTCAAAGCAGAATCTGACCGAGTTTGGAGTAGGGCACCAAAGTAAAAAAAAATCCGGGTGGAGGGTGAGGGCAGATATTCAACTTCACTTGGGGGATGTGGGGGTGGGAGTAGGTACACAGACCTTTTGTGGTGGGAATGGTGTTAATATACACTCCTATTAACTTATAGTGTCATAAATCACTATTTAATTAATATGACAGGGGAAAAATGGATTGAATGTCTCAAACTCTTTGATGCATAGACCATAGCTCTGTTCCTTCAATCTAAGCACTTAAAACTTCAAATTGGTATCAGGTTGAATTTTAACAGTGGGCTCAAATTGTTAATGCATTTCTAATAATGACATGTTCTTTGAAATATTAAATCTCCTAAAAACTTAGACCAGAGAGAACAGAAACAACTGGTGGTGTTACTTTATAAGATACAGCTATATTAAAATAGCATAAAGGGACATAAATTATGGTCAAGGAGGTAGCACAGTGGATAAAGCATCAGGCTCTTAAGCATGAGGTCCTGAGTTCAATCCCGGCAGCACATGTACCAGAGTGATGTCTGGTTCTTTCTCTCTTTCCTCCTATCTTTCTCATTAATAAATAAATAAAATCTTTTTTTTTAAAAAGGGACATAAATTATGGTGAGGTCTTATATGCTACAGCAAATCCTAACAATGGTATTTTCAAAGTTACCCCATTAGCCAAATAATTTGGTTATAACAATGACTGTTGCCTTCTTAAGCCCTTAGACAGCAGGAAACTTCACCTTTCTTTATAAAGCCCATATTTCTCCCAGGCCTGGAACCTCTAGGGTGGGACTCACTTTCCTGCGTGCTTCTTTCAATTCATACCAACTGTTACTGTGTCTGATGATCCCAACCTAAGCAATGAAACCAGTACCACCTGGGCATGCTTCACTTTGGACTGTGTCCAGAAACTTCAGGCATGGAATGTCAACCCTTCAGCTTCATTACTCTGCTGAGAACTTTCCTACCTCATAGGACACCTTAATTCCATTTTGGGTGGTGCACTTCTTTAAAAAAGCTCAAAACCTAGATATAGACCAGAGCCCAAGAGATAGGGCTTATATACATATGTATCCATAAGTTGGGGGAAAATACATCCCTTAAAGCAAAAGTGCACAGTAGTTTGCAGTGAGTCAACAAATGAAGCAAGCAAGTAGAAAGACCTAAAAAGACACCTTAAAGTACCTAATGAAACAGTTTCTGCTTAGGCCTAGATACCCTTCTCACCTAAATGTCCCACAATCACTCCAAAGCTAACTGTGTCAGACAAAGTACAAAATCTGAATAAGGGCAAGAGACTGACAAACTTTAATGATGACTCTTTAGTCTCTACCAGGACACCCCATCACCTGGGGTCCTAGTCAGGGAGTCCTGGGATTCCCACACAGACATGATGTACCTAGACCTCTAACAGATCCCTCTCTCCACTGTGATTGGTCATCTCCATCAGGAACAAGATAATCGACCCCTTTGTTGGCACCTATAGGACCTGGCCCTCAATGTGAATGAACAATGGAAGGGAATGTTCCATTCTAAGTAGGCCCATCACCCGAGGAAGATGGGTCCTGAAATTAGTGCAGCCTGGACTGTTCCTAGGCATGACCACAGAATGCGAGCTCAGGCCTACAGGCATGCAGAGTTTACATAAGCCCCTGTGCTGAACATGTGCCCCAGATTAAACCAATGGGGTTTACAGTTAATAATATTTATACACTTTCCCCGTATTTGGGTGCAACTCTCTTCCCTGATCCAGCTTTCTAGCCCTTTCCCCAACTATGACACCATTTCCCCAGACAATAACCTGGGTCCACCTGAATATTAGATGCCAGGCTCAGGCAAACACTAGTAAAGTCATGGACCCCTTAGAATATACCTAAAATAGACCTACTAGCTTTTTCCAAAACAGAGACCCCAAATCTTCATCTACAGTATTCTTGCCTTTAGGTTCATGATTAGCCAACAATTTGTTCCACATTATATCTTAACTCTTCTCAGCCACTGAGTTGCAGATGCAACCATGATGCCAATCTGACTTCCCTGGGCATACGACCCAACCAGTGTGTCCTGGAGCCTCACCTCCCCAGACCCCTGCCCCACTAGGGAAAGAGAGAGGCAGGCTGGAAGTATGGATCGGCATGACAATGCCCATGTTCTGCGGGGAAGCAATTACGGAAGCCAGACCTTCCACCTTCTGTACCTCATAATGATCCTGGATCCGTACTCCCAGAGGGATAAAGAATAGAGAAGCTATCAAGGGAGGGTATGGGATACAGAATTCTGATTGTGGGAATTTGTGGAACTGTACCCCTCTTATGCTATGGTCTTGTCAATATTTCCATTTTATAAATAAAAATTATATAAATAAAATGTTCTCTACAGATTGTTTTTCATATGGGCTAGACCAATTTACATTAATACATATCTGCATGCTGACATCTATATGTACTGATGTCCAACTGAAATATGAAAAATAGTTTATAGTTGCTAAAGACATAATATACTCTTTATCTAACTTTCCATCATGAATCTTGATCATTGAGCTCCAGTTCCCTGTAATTTAACCAGTTTCTTCTGTAGATGACAATAGTTTGGTGGAAAAACTGCATAAATGCCGTATTGTACAGCACAGTGTCAGAGACCTTTATAAATATTTTGGCTTTACATACATTCCAACTGAAATAAAATAAATTGCTGTTAAAGCTTTAAAAGCAGCCCCATTGACCTAGCCCTCGTACCACATGATAATTCATTGTGTTGCACTGGGGCACACCATTCCCCTTTTATTTCATTTATGAATTTTACATGAAATCATTATCATTTCTGTATTCAGTTTTTCTGCACTGGCGGAAGCAGAAATCTAAACAGGCTTTTACATCTCAAAGACACATTCATTAGGCCTGAATCATGAGTTCAGCACATCCTGAAAATAGGAACTGCTCAGAACCTCCTCACAGCTGTCGTTTTGCTTCTCTCCTACAACTTGCCATCGCCCTGTTCAAAATGACAATTCCATTCCACACCCACCAGATGTTTTTGCCCCCATTTTACGGTGTCGCCTTGAATACAAAAATCATGGATTTTGTCAAAATTAAAATAAGCAGCTTTTAAGGAAGATAAGGAAGAGATAAGGTTGTTGACATTCTTCTTCTTCTAGCGTTTGCCGTTGTTGACATTAATATAAAGGTGGTAGAAAGATATGTCTGTTGGTTTCAGTAACTCTTTAAAAGGTAAAAAAAAAGTTGATGATTTTATATTGTGAAAAATTAGTTTAAGAGTCCTAACTTTTTAAAATATGGTGGTTTATACCCTTAAAATATTCACCACTTTTGGTCCTGAATGAAAACTTACCACAACTTTTCTTTGGAATCAGTCAAAACAATATTTGTTAATTCTTATTTATGTTAATATTCTCATTGTGGATTTGTCATACATTCTATGTGATTCTTCTTATCCAAATAAGGCTAGGTATTAGAAATCATCGATTATGTTTCTCTTTAAGCCACCTATGTTTGTAAATATGATCAAATATTTGACCTGCATAAACACCTGTGGGGAAAGTAAAATCAGTGACAGAGGGTATCACAGCTCCATTAAAAGAGAATAGGAAAGCTTTCAAGAGAGGGGATGGGATACGGAGTTCTGGTGGTGGGAACTATGTGGAATTGTATCCCTCTTATCCTATGGTCTTGTCAGTATTTCCATTTTATAAATAAAAATTTTAAACAAATGTGGAAAAAGTTAAAGTAGTAGGGATACTGGAATTAATATCTAATTTTTATGACTCATTCATCCATCTTAATATAATTAACATATATTTATTGTTAACTATTTGTTAGATCCTCTGGTAGAAACTGGAGAGAATTGTACTACAGCATGGTGAGAACTAGGAATGAGAAATGAGATGCATGTTTATTATGTGTCACGTGTGATAAGAGTACCTTTTGTATATACTGTTGTATTTAAGCCTTTCAAAAATTTCTATAAAGATAAATGTATATTCTCCCCACCTGTTGGGGGGTCGCTTCACAAGTGGAGAAGCAGGTCTTCAGGTGTCTTTCTCTCCCCTTCTCTGTTTTCCCCTCCCCTCTCAATGTCTCTCTGTCCTATCCACAAAAAAAGAAAGAAAGAAAGAGAGAGAGATAGAGAGAGAGAGAGAAAGAAAGAGAGAAAGAAAGAAAGAAAGAAAGAAAGAAAGAAAGAAAGAAAGAAAGAAAGAAAGAAATGCCTTTATATTACAAATGAGGCGATTTTCCCAAACAAGATTAATTGCCTTTTTAATGTTGTGGAGCAAAATGCAGCAGAACACATACTCTTCAGATCTAATTTTGTGAAATGATGCAACTTCATTTAAGTAATGTCAATGATAGATAAAGCTTGCCAAGAAGTACACATGAAAGTAAGAACATTCAAATTTGAGACAAATAGACAAGCAAGAACATTTCTGGAAATAACCAAGTACTCAACAAAGTTGAAGTGCAGACTCAGTGAAAGGAAGTAGGGAGATGAAGCTTAATGCTTTAGCTATAAACCTAGAAAATGATATAACAAAAATCCGTTTAATCATTGAATAAATCAGTTAAAAATGTATCAGTATTCCCAGTGCAGTTGTATGGGTTGTGATAAATGTTTATACCTGACCTGTGAAACATCACGATAATCACATAGTATAGGATATTACTGTTACCTTAAAATTTCTCTTTGGAGTCAATACCTTCAGCCTAACCTCAATGGATATGTAAATGTAATTAATGGTACATACACTTTTATATCTGACTTGTTTTGCTCAGCACAATACATTTCAACCATACCTTTCATTATTTCATTACTGAGTAGAGTTCCACTGTATGGAATTAGTTCATAATTTAGGCATCCAATTGTTGATATTTGGGTTCTTTCCATTTTTTACCATTATAAATAAGATTCCTATTAATAATGGCATGCAAGTCTTTGGAGGATAGATATTTACATTTCTCTTGAGTAGATCTCTAATTCTGTTTGCATAGTATGTCTTTTTCCATTCTTTTACTTTAAACCAATGTGCGGTTTTCAAGTGGGTTTCTTCTAGAAAGCACATAGTTTGCTCTTGCATTTTTATCCTGCCTGACAATCTGCCTTTTAATTGGAATATTCAGATCATTTTTATTTAACTTAATTACACATTTGGCTGAATTTAAGTCTATCATCTTGCTATTTGCTTCTGTTTGTCCCACCTGCTCTTTGTCCTTTCCCCCTACTTTTCCCATTTTATTTTAGATATATTAAGTATGTTTGGGCTTACCATTTTATTTCTTCTACTTGTTTATTAGCTATAAATCTTGGGTTTATTTTCTCAGAGGTTGCTCTAGGGCATATAATATGAACTTTAATTTGTCAATTTATCACAGTCTGACTTCGAATAATGTTTCAAATGATGTAAGACCGTTATTATATTACACTTTGATTTCCACTACTGCCCTTTGTGCTTTTGTTGTTATACATTTTATCCTAAATATGTTCAAAACTCTATAATACATAACAACCATTGTCTGTCTTGTCATTTTAGGAAGTGAGAACAATTATTTTATATTTAGTCCTATAGTTGCCATTTCCCATAGTCTCCATTCTTTTTACCAGCCCAAGTTTTCATTCGAGCTCTCCTAGGAAACAGAATCAATGAAAGATGTCTGTCTGTCTGTCTGTCTGTCTGTCTGTCTGTCTGTCTGTCTATCTATCTATCTATCTATCTATCATCATCTATGTGAGACATCATTGTTAAGAACTAGTTTGCACTAGTGGAGGTTAGCAAGTAATCTTCAGTCAACTAGCTAGATGCTTAGGAAAGCATGTATTGTAATTTAGTTTGAGCATGAATGACTGAGAATAAAAAGACCAAAGGTGTAAATCTTGGTTTGAATTTGAAAGTCAGAGACCCAGTAGCACAGAATTCCAGCATAGGAAAAGATTAATGACTTAATTCAAATATACAGGATATACACTCTTTCTTTGCCTCTTTGTTCTTTTTTAAAACATTTTTTAAACTTATTTATGAGAAAGATAGGAGAGAGAAAGAACCATATATCACTCTGGCACATGGGCTGTTGGGAATCGAACTCAGGACCTCATGCTTGAGAGTCCAAAGCTTTACCACCTCTCATACCACTGCCTCTTTGTTCTGTTTAGACCATCAAAAGATACAGTTACAATGTTGCTCACTCATTTATGTTGGTGATCTTTACTCAGTAGTAGTTCAAATACTGAACTATTCCCCAAACACCCACTAGACACATTGCTTTTGAAGGGTCTGATGAGCAGTTATTTTTTTCGTCTTCAACTGCCAAGAATACTATCATAATATGAGATGGACATTTTTTTCTTGCAGCACTTAAATGTTCTGCCTTTCATAATTTCAGATAAGAAGTTGTATTATTTTATATTATTATTCCTTTGAATATAGTGTCTTTCATCACTAACTTCCTGTAGGACTTTTACTTTATTGGTGGTTTTCATCAGTATATGAATTATCTTGAAGCAGTTTTGTTTTTCATTGGTATTGTTAAATGTCATGTACCTATAGATTTATAATTTTCTTTTTTATTTAAGAAATGATTAATTAAAAAAACATAGGGTAGGAGGGGTACAACTCCACATAATTCCCACCACCCAATCTCCATATCCCACCCCATCCCCTGATAGCTTTCCCATTCTCTATCCCTCTGGGAGCATGGACCCAGGGTCATTGTGGGTTGCAGAAGGTAGAAGGTCTGGCTTCTGTAATTGCTTCCCCGCTGCACATGGACGTTGACTGGTCGGTCCATACTCCCAGTCTGCCTCTCTCTTTCCCTAGTAGGATGGGTCTCTGGGGAAGTGGAGCTCCAGGACACATTGGTGGGGTCTTCAGTCCAGGGAAGCCAGGCCGGCATCCTGATGACATCTGGAACCTGGTGACTGAAAAGAGAGTTAACATACAAAGCCAAACAAATTGTTGAGCAATCATGGACCCAGGCTTGGAATAGTGGAGAGGAAGTGTTAGGGGGGTACTCACTGCAAACTCTAGTGTACTTCTGCTTTCAGGTATATATTTTGCAGTAGTTTATGGATACGTGTGAATATATGCTCTCTCTCTCACAGAAACTGGTGTATATCTAGGTTTTGGGACTTTGCTAGAAAGTGAACCACCTGAGATGGAATTAGAGTATACTATGAAAGGAAAGGTCTCACTCGAGTAATGAAGCTGAAGGGTTGTCATTCCACACGTGAAGTCTCTTGACACAGTCTGAAGTGAAGCATGTTGAGATGGCAATTGTGTTGATTAGGTTGCGATCGGCCGATGCAATATTATTTGATATGGATTGGGAGAGGCATACGGGAAAGTGGGCCCTATCCAATGGTTCCAGGACTGGGGGAAGTAGAGGCTCTATAGTGGAGATGTGAGGTTCCTGCTGTCTTAGGGTTCAAAAAGACAATCGATAGTTAATGTTATCATCACATTAATTGGTAATTAGGTTAACTTTGAAAAGTCCTTTTGTTAGGGTTTGCTGTACAGTACCCAGTATCTTGTATATAGGTGTGCTATTGGTTGCTTCTGATCTACTTGGTCTAGGCTTTTGAGAGAGTCTGCATATCAAATACACAGCCTATATATTAAAAAGATTCAGTTTGTGTTTTGAAAAACTTCGAGACATACAATTAATTTTCCCCCTCTCATATTAATTAACTAGTGATTTATTTGACTACATTTTACTAGGAGTATACATAAACACCATTCCCACCACCAAAAGACTGTGACCCACCCCTCCCACCGACTCTCACCCCCCACTGGCCCAGGAAGCTGCATGTCTACCCCTCACCACAGGGCTTTTACTTTGGTGCCCTACTCACAATTTGATCAGGTCCTGCTTTTAGTTTCCCTTTCAGATCTTCTTACTCAACTTCTGTTGATGAGTGGGATCATCCCATACTCATCTTTATCTTTCTGACTTAGCTCACTTAACATAATTCCTTCTAGCTCTGTCCAAGATGGGTCAGAGAAGGTGGGTTCATTGTTCTTGACAGCTGCATAGTATTCCATTGTGTATATATAACACAGCTTTCTCAGCCACTCATCTGTTGTAGGGCACCTGGGTTGCTTCCAGGTTTAGCTATTATGAATTGTACTGCTATGAACATAGGTGTACACACCACTTTTTGGTTGGCTGTTATGGAGTCCTTGGGGTATAACCCCAGGAGAGGAATTACTGGATCATATAGAAGGTCGATGTCTAGCCTTCTGAGAGTTTTCCAGACTGCTCTCCAAGAGGCTGTACCAATTTACATTCCCACCAGCAATGTAAAAGGCTTCCTCTGTCCACACATCCTCTCCAGCATTTGTTGCTGCTGTCCTTTTGATGTATGCCATTCTTACAGGAGTGAGGTGGTATCTTAGTGTTGTCTTAATTTGCATTTCTCTGACAATCAGTGACCTAGAGCAGTTTTTCATATGTTTGTTAGCCTTTTGGATCTCCTCTGAAGTGAATGTTTTGTTCATATCCTCTGCCCATTTTTGTATGGGGTCATTTGCTTTTTTGGTGCTAAGTTTGCTGAGTTCTTTATATATTTTGGTGATTAGTTTCTTGTCTGATGTATGACATGTGAAGATCTTCTCCCATTCTGTGAGAGGTCTCTTTGTTTGTTTAATAGTTTCTTTGGATGTGCAGAAGTTTTTCAATTTGATGTAGTCCCATTGGTTTGTGTCTGCTTTAGTCTTCCTTGCAATTGGGTTTGATTCATCAAAGATGTCCTTGAGGTGTAGGTGGGAAAGTGTTTTACCAATGTTTTCCTCTAAGTATTTGATTGTTTCTGGTCTGACATCTAGGTCTTTGATCCATTCGGAGTTGATTTTTGTTTCTGGTGAGATAAAGTGGTTCAATTTCATTCTTCTGCATGTTACAACCCGGTTTTCCCAGCACCATTTATTGAAGAGATCCTCCTTCTTCCATTTAATGCTTTGGGCCCCCTTATCAAAGATTAGATGTCCATAGGTGTGGGGATTTATTTCTGGGC
This sequence comes from Erinaceus europaeus, assembly GCF_950295315.1. Lineage (NCBI taxonomy): Eukaryota > Metazoa > Chordata > Mammalia > Eulipotyphla > Erinaceidae > Erinaceus > Erinaceus europaeus. The sequence continues at coordinate 110,848,614 of NC_080185.1, read as the reverse complement.
TTTCAATTCTGTTACACTGGTCTGTGTGCCTATTTTTGTTCCAGTACCATGCTGTTTTGATGATGATGGCTTTATAATATAGTTTAAGGTCTGGGAGTGTGATGCCTCCATTTATGTTTCTTTTGCTTAAGATGGTTTTGGCAATTCTAGGTGTTTTCAGGTTCCAGATAAATGATTGTAGTGTTTGTTCTATTCTCTTAAAGAAGCTTGGTGGAATTTTGATGGGTATTGCATTAAATTTGTATATGGCTCTGGGGAGAATATTCATTTTGATGATATTTATTCTTCCAATCCATGAGCATGGGATATCTTTTCATTTCTTTGTATCAGTTTCTATTTCCTTGAGTAGCGACTCATAGTTTTCAGCATACAAGTCTTTCAATTCTTTGGTCAACTTTATTCCTAGGTATTTGATTGATATTGCTGAAACAGTAAAGGGGAGTGATTTCTGGATGTCTTCTTCTTCAGATTTAGTGTTTGCATAAAGAAATGCCACTGATTTTTGTACATTGATTTTGTAGCCTGATACCTTGCTATATTGCCTAATAACTCCAGTAGTTTTCTGCTGGATTATTTAGGTATTTCAATGTATACTATCATATCATCTGCAAATAGTGAGAGCTTGACTTCTTTCCTTCCAACCTGTATTCCTTTGATTCCTTTCTCTTGCCTGATTGCTATGGCAACAACTTTCAATATTATGTTGTAAAGTAATGGTGACAGTGGAGAGCCCTGTCTAGTTCCCGATCTGAGGGGGAATGCTTTCAGCTTCTGTCCATTGAGTATGATGTTGGCTATAGGTTTGGTATATATAGACTCCACTATCTTGAGGAATTTCCCATCTATTCCCATTTTTTGTCGAGTTTTGAGCATGAATGGGTGTTGGATTTTGTCAAAGGCTTTCTTTGCATCTATTGAGATAATCATGTGGTTTTTGGCTTTGTTTTGATTGATGTGGTGAATGACATTGATTGACTTACGGACGTTGAACCAGCCTTGCATTCCTGGGATGAATCCCACTTGGTCATGATGAACAATCTTTTTGATATGTTGCTGTATCCGGTTGGCCAAGATATTTTGGCATTATGTTCATCAGATATATTGGTCTGTAGTTTTCCTTTTTTGTTCTTTCCCTATCAGCTTTTGGTATCAGGGTGATGTTGACTTCATAGAAGGTGGAAGGGAGTATTCCTGTTTCTTCAATCTTATGGAAAAGCTTAAGAAGTATGGGTACTAACTGTTTCCTGAAAGTTTTGTAGAATTCGTTTGTGAAGCCATCTGGTCCAGGACTTTTGTTGTTGGGGAGGTTCTTAATAACGGCTTCAATTTCTTTGTCTGTGATTGGTGTATTTAGATTTTGTAGTTCGTCTTGGTTCATTTTTGGAAGGGCATATGCTTCTAGGAATTGTTCCATTTCTTCCAGATTCTCTAGCTTGGTGGCGTATAGTTCTTTATAGAAGTTTCGCAGAATTCTCTGGATTTCTGTGGTGTCAGTTTTGACATCTCCTCCATCGTTTACAATTCTATTAATTTGAGTCTTCTCTCTTTTTTGTTTGGTGAGTCTGGCTAGGGGTTTGTCAATTTTGTTTAATCTTTCAAAGAACCAACATTTGGCTTCATTGATCTTTTGTATGGTTCTTTTATTTTCGATGTTGTTTATTTCTGCTCTAACTTTAGTGATTTCTGTCCTTCTGGATCCTTTAGGGTTCCTTTGTTCCTCTTCCTCTAAGTCCTTGAGGTGTGCAGTAAGGTCGTTCATTTGAGCTTCTTCTTGGTGTTTAAGATGTGATTGTATGGCTATAAGTTCCCCTCTCAGTACAGCTTTAGCTGTGTCCCAAATATTTTGGTAGGTTGTGTCTTCATTTTCATTTGTTTCCAGGAACATTTGAATTTCCTGCTTGAGTGAATCTCTGACCTAGTGGTTCTTAAGGAGTATGTTGTTTAGTTTCCAAATTCTGACTTTTAATAATTGTCTGTTTGTTGTTAAATGTTAGTTTTACTCCACTGTGGTCTGAGAAGATACTTGGGATGATTTAAATGTTCTTGAATTTATTGATGCTGTCTTTATGGCCTAACATGTTGTCTATCCTTGATTATGTGTTATGTGGATTTGAAAAGAAGGTGTATTCCAGTTTTTGGTGGTGAAGGACTCTGAAAATGTCCAAGAGGTCTAGTCTGTCAATCTCTTTATTCAATTCTCTTGTATCTTTGTTGGTTCTCTGCTTTGTTGATCTGTCTATGTGTGAGAGTGGGGTACTGAAGTCTCCCACTATTATTGTATTACTATTGATGTATTTTTGAAATTCTTTCAGTAGGTGCTTAATGTATTTAGATGGTCCCTCATTGGGTGCATAGATGTTAATAATTGTTAAGTCTTATTGGCTGATTGATCCTCTAATCATTATGTAATGTCCTTGCCTATCTTTTATTACTTTATTTAATTTAAAATCTATCGTGTCTGAGATGAGAATGGCTGTTCCTGCCCTTTTTTGTGATCCGTTATTCTGTATGATAGTTTTCCACCCTTTCACTTTAAGTCTGTGTTTATCTTGTTGTGACAGATGGGATTCTTGCAAGCAGCATATTTTTGGATTATGTTTTCTGATCCATCCCCTAACTCTGTGCCATTTGATGGGTGAGTTTAAGCCAGATTTATAATTTTCATAGAGTGAAAAATCGTAGCCCTAATTAATTCAGCCATTATTTGAACTTCATCCCCCACCACAAACATCCATCGTAGGACTATAATTACATATATGTTAGACAATACTTGACATTCCTTGACATGACCACAGAAGGTTATAACCTAAAAATCAGGGCATGTTTAACTTTATTACTTTTATTTTATGCTTCACTTTGAATAGTTTCTAGGTCTTATTTATATTTTATTCTTCAGAATGCAATTTGATGTTTATCCTCTTTGGTGAAAATTTTATTTTAAATACTGCATTTTTATCTTCTGGAGTTACTTATTATTCATCCTTATTATTATTCATTCCTTTGGATTATATTACTATCTTCATCTTGTTTAATCATCTTTCAAATTCTTGAGTGTGTTTGTAATACCTCTCTTAAAATTCTTGTGTTAATTTTATCATCTCTACTATTTCTTTTAAAAATTTTTATTGGGGGGATTAATAGTTTACAGTCAACAGTAAATGTAGTTGTTGGTACATTTGCCAAATTTCTCAGTTTTATGCAAAACACTCTAACCCCCTCCCTAGGTCCTTCTCTACCATAGTGCACCAGGACCTGAGCCCCCACCTACCCACCCACCCCCACACACAGAGTTCTTTACTTTGGTGCAATACAACAAACCCAGTCCAAGTTGTGCTTTGTGTTTCCCATACTGTTCTTATTTCTCAACTTCTGCCTATGAATTAGATCTCTACTATTTCGAAGTCCGATTCTTCTGACTTAATTCTGTCATAGTTAAGTGTCATGTTTTTATTCTTCATATCTATTAATTTTTAGTTGAATTGCAAACATTTAATTTTTTATTTTTTATTTATAAAAAGGAAACACTGACAAAAACCATAGGATTAGAGGGGTACAACTCCATACAATTCCCACCACCAGAGCTCCGTATCCCACCCCCCCCCATAGCTTTCCTATTTTTAATCCTTCTGGGAGTATGGACCCAGGGTCACCATGGGGTGTAGAAGGTGGAAGGTCTGGCTTCTGTAATTGCTTCCCTGCTAAACATGGGAGTTTTGTCAATCCATACTCCCAGTCTGTCTCTCTCTTTCCCTAGTGGGGTGGGCCTCTGGGGAAGCTTTTCTTTGGACAGGTCTACAGTAGCATTATTCTAGGGTTTGTTTATCCCTGTTGCTAAGTTGCAGTCCTTTGGGATTTGTACTACATACTTTAAGAAATTTCACAAGATCTGTTCTCTAGCATCAGTGGGTAGTTGAATAATTCTCATCCCCTAACATGTCTGCTCCTTTGCAGTTGTTCTTCCTAGCAATTATATTTTGCCTGCAGTTAAGACATTTCACTCTATGTACAAGGAGATTGATATTCAAATATTGACTTAAGAAAACAAAGATAAACATTTCTGGCGGATGTTCTCCATGTAGCACTCTCTGCTTTGGAACTCTGCCCTCCCATCCCATATTTAGAAATCTTAGCCTTCCCAACTTTCATTTTTTGTCTCCTCAGCTCAGGAAGGAGATGAAAGATTATTTGATATCCCCTTCCTTGGCCACAATTTAGAGGTTTCTTCCTAGCAGGAATCTGGGCCCATCTTAGAGCTCTCTTTATAGATTTCCCTTTTCCCTAAGATCATGGCCTTATGTTATAATTTTTATTATCATAGAACAATGCTTTATATTTTCTAGATTTCTGTATATTGAAAGAATATTTCATAGCAGTTATTACCTATTTTACAGAAATGGAAAAGCATGTAGTGAGTTTTTATATGAAATGTTTGATATACCCAAGTCTTGCATCATAATGAATCAGAATGGTAAAACTGTAAAAAATGCATACCTTAACTGTGTTTTTGAATGATGGGATAGTAAATTAGACTAACTTTCTAATTGATGACAACTAAGTAAAAAGAAATTTTAAAGACGATCTCTTCAAAACATGGGAGAACTAACAATATATTGAAAAATTTCCAGGAAAAATGTAAATAGTGGTGTGTATCAAATTCATCCAATAGAAAAAAATAATTTGGCCAGAACTTCTAGGGGGTGTGGCCATGGCATAGCAGCAACAGAAATATCATGCCTGGGAATAACCAGGTAAATCAATGAAAAAACACCAGGAATCTTAAAACTTTGCAAATGCAACATTTACATAAATTCACTGAGCCATAGGTGGGTGCAGGTGCTTGTGATATGAGATACAAGAGAAACTTACAAGATAAAAACTGCTTGAACCTGGAGCCAGTTGTGGGCAGACTATACCATTTTATTAGTCACACAGCAAAACACACAGGTCCCACCCCAAGAAGCAGGAAAACCCTAGTCTGAAACTAAAACTGTGTGGTCTATGTATACTGCAACAATGGACTTTCAGAGGCCAGAGTGCAGCCTGAAACAAGGCAGCAAGAACCTATTCTGCCTACCCAAGGTAATATGGAAGTCTCCTCTCCCCGTTCCCACCAACCAAAATCACAGTGCCACCTGCTGGCAGAACAGCAGAAGCCACACTTACACAAAACATGGGGAAACATACAACTGTTGAAACTCACTAGGATTTGGAAAAAGTACCTGAGTTTAAATTCAGAAAATTCATTATGAAGGCAATTTAAGACTCCAGCCATAACATACTGGCACAAATTTGGGATCTCAGAGATCATTTCACCAAAGAGTTTCAAAGAAAACCCTAAATAGAGCTACATGATATGAAGGACTCTTTGGATGCAATTAAGACTTATGTAAGAGACCCAGTAAGTATAATAAATCAGCTTGAGGAAGGAATACCAGGGCTAAAAGATAAAACCCATTGCACTCTCTAAGTGCAAAGCTATTGGAGAGCATAGGTTTATGAAAATGAACCAGTTCTCTATGAAATAGCAGACTTCATAAGGGTAAAAAAAAGGAGTGAGAGTTACTGGGATACCTGAGGATGAAGAAGAGAGAGGAGCAGAGAACATATTCAAAGAAATCATAGCAGAAGAAAATTCACACCCAGACAATGTTCAAAACACAGACTTCAGAAAGCTGAATAAACACCCATGTTCCTGAATCCAAAATGGCCCACACCACAGTACATCACAGTAAAACTATCCAAAAGGAAGAACAAAAAAGAGAGAGAGAGAGAGAGAGAGAGAGAGAGAGAGAGAGAGATTGCAGGCTGCTACAGAAAGGAAGAACCTGGCATACAGATGTAGACCCACCAGGCCCTTATCCAATTTTTCATCACAGACCTTATAGGCAAGAAGGGAGTGGAATGATGTATTCACAGTAGTAAAAGATAAGAATTGCCAGTCATGAATACTCTGTGCTGCCAAATTACCCTATAAATATGAAGGAGAAATTAAAATCTGCCCAAACATACAAAACCTGAAGGAATTCACCACCACCAATCCTGCCTTGCAAGAATTATTGAAAGGAGACTTACATGACATAAAGCAAAGGAACTCCAGCTCTAAATGAGATGACCAGTGGTAGTACAGAATTGGGAACACAAGTAACAGCAATAAAAGAAGCCAATATATAGGGGAAAGGAGGACAAAATGAACCATGATAAAAGCAATGTTGGTGAACCAAGGCCAACTATCAAAGATCTAGACATTAAACCAGAAACTCTACAGTTACTATCTTTGCCAAACCCTGGTAGCACCCTGAAGGAAAAGTGTTAAATGGAATGAGTCAGGAATAGAAGGATGAATAATAGATGACCTCATGTGTAGGTGGAACTTGAGAGACAGAGTCAGAAAGGGAGAATACAGACTGAAACCATGGACTGGGCGTGGTGTACCACACCAAAGCAAGGACTCATGGAAAGGAATGGAAAATGGGGTCTAAGGATCAGGTTGGGGTACTAGGTTAGGGGTGAGAATATTTTGCAGACACCCATGATGTAGAGCTTGGAAATGGTGCCTATGTTTATGTAGACAGCTTTGCTGTAAACCATGAACCCCCAATAAAATTTAAAAGGGGGAAAAGAGATGAGAAAACAAAAAAGCAAAAATAATTTCTCCATATATGAGTACTATATATTATTTTTAATTTTGTAGTAATCATTTGAAAAGGCATAAAGGAGCAGGTGAGGGGCTAGCAGAGGGTTCATCTGGCAGAATCCATGCCTTACAATGGGTAAGGCCCCGAGTCATACCGAGGTGCCACAAGGGAGCTCCAAGGATGGTGGAACAGTACTGAGATGTTTCTCTCTCTCTTGCTCTAAATAAACTTTAAAAAAATGAAAATATTGGGCCTGGGAGGTGATTCAGCAGTATCACACATGTTCAAGGCTCAGAGTTCATTCCTTGACACTGCATTTAAAAAGTAGATGAAAATAATTTTAATTATATATTTAAATGTACACAGTACATCTAAAGTATCATTATGTTGACATGCTAGCAACATAAACATTATATTCCTTATCTCACTAAATCTTGCATTCCATTGTGTACTTTATACAGTTTCCCCCTAGTTGTATTTCTTTTCTTTTTAATTTATTTTTTATTTAAGAAAGGATAAATTAACAAAACCATAGGGTAGGAGGGGTACAATTCTACACAATCCCCACCACCCAATCTCCATATCCCATCCCCTCCCCTGATAGTTACCCATTTTCTGTCCCTCTGGGAGCATGGACCCAGGGTCATTGTGGGTTGCAGAAGGTGGAAGGTCTGGCTTCTGTAATTGCTTCCCCACTGAACATGGAGGTTGAATGGTCACTCCATACTCCCAGTCTGCCTCTGTCTTTCCCTAGTAGGGTGGGTCTCTGGGGAAGCAGAGCACCAAGACACATTGGTGGGGTCTTCAGTCCAGGGAAGCCTGGCTGGCATCCTGATGACATCTGGAACCTGGGGGCTGAAAAGAGAGTTAACATACAAAGCCTGGCTGAAAAGAGAGTTAACATACAAAGCCAAACAAATTGTTGAGCAATCATAGACCCAAAGGTTGGAATAGTGGAAAGGAAGTGCTGGGGGGGGGTGCTCACTGCAAACTCTAATATACTTCTGCTTTCAGGTATATATTTTGCACTTGTTTATGGATGTGTGTGAAAATATGCTCTCTCTCACAGAAACTGGTGTATATCTAGGTTTTGGGACTTTGTTAGAAAGTGATCCACCTGGAATGGAATTAGAGAATGCTGTGAAAGGAAAGATCTCACCCAAATAATGAAGCTGAAGGGTTGTCATTCCACACCTCAGACACAGTCTGAGCTGAAGCTTATTGATGTGGCAATCATCCCATTGATTAGGTTGCGATAGGCAGATGCAATATTATTTGATATGGATTGGGAGAGGCATACGGGAAAGTGGGCCCTACCCTAAGGTTCCAGGACTGGGGGAAATATAGGCTCTATAGTGGAGATGTGAGGTTCCTGCTGTCTTAGTGTTCAAAAAGCCAACAGATAGTTAATGTTATCATCACGTAATTTGGTACCTGGGTTAACTTTGAAAAGTCCTTTTGTTAGGGTTTGCTATATAGTACCCAGTATCTTGTAAATAGCTGTGCCACTGGTTGCCTCTGATCTACTTGGTCTAGGCTTTTGAGAGAGTCCAGATATAAAATACACAGCCTATATATTAAGAAGACTCAGTCTGTGTCTTAAAAACTTCGAGACATACAATTAATTTTCCCCCTCTCATATTAATTAACTAGTGATTTATATGACTACACTTTACTAGGAGTGTACATAAACACCATTCCCACCACCAAAAGACTATGTCCCATCCCTCCCACCCACCTCCACCCACCACCGGCCCAGGAAGCCTCATGTCTACCCCTCATCATAGGGTTTTTACTTTGGTGCCCTACTTTCAATTTAGCCGGATCCTGCTTTTAGTTTCCCTTTCAGATCTTCTTTCTCAACTTCTGTTGATGAGTGGGATAATTCGATACTCATCTTTATCTTTCTGACTTAGCTCACTTAACAAAATTCCTTCTAGCTCTGTCCAAGATGGGTCAGAGAAGGTGGGTTCATTGTTCTTTATAGCTGTGTAGTATTCCACTGTTTATATATACCAAGCTTTCTCAGCCACTCATATGTTGTTGGGAACCTGGGTTGCTTCCAGGTTTTAGCTACTATGAATTGTGCTGCTATGAACATAGGAGTACATGCCTCTTTTTGGATGGGTGTTATGGAGTCCTTGGGGTATAACCCCAGGAGAGGAATTACTGGATCATATGGAAGGTCCATCTCTAGCCTTGTGAGAGTTTTCCAGACTGCTCTCCACAGAGGCTGGACCAATTTACATTCCCACCAGCAATGCAAAAGGGTTCTTCTGTCCCCACAGCCTCTCCGGCATTTGTTGCTGCTGTCCTTTAGGATGTGAGCCATTCTTACAGGAGTGATGTGGTATCTCAATGTTGTCTTAATTTGTATTTCTCTGACAATCAGCGACCTGGAGCAGTTTTTCATATGTTTGTTAGCCTTCTGGATCTCCTCTGAGGTGAATGTTCTGTTCATATCCTCTGCCCATTTTTGGATGGGGTCATTTGATTTTTTTGGTGCTAAGCTCTTTATATATTTTGGTGATTAGTTTCTTGTCTGATGTATGACATGTGAATATCTTCTCCCATTCTGTGAGGGGTCTCTTTGTTTGTTTAATAGTTTCTTTGGATGTGCAGAAGTTTTTCAATTTGATGTAGTCCCATTGGATTGTTTCTGCTTTAGTCTTTCTTGCGACTGGGTTTATTTCATCAAAGATGTCCTTGAGGTTTAAGTGGGAAAGTGTTTTACCAATGTTTTCCTCTAAGTATTTGATTGTTTCTGGTCTGACATCTAGGTCTTTGATCCATTCGGAGTTGATTTTTGTTTCTGGTGAGATAAAGTGGTTCAATTTCATTCTTCTGCATGTTACAACCCAGTTTTCCCAGCACCATTTATTGAAGAGATCCTCCTTCTTCCATTTAATGATTTGGGCCCCCTTATCAAAGATTAGATATCCATAGGTGTGGGGATTTATTTCTGGGCTTTCAATTCTGTTCCACTGGTCTGTGTGACTATTTTTGTTCCAGTACCATGCTGCTTTGATGATGATGACTTTATAATATAGTTTGAGATCTGGGAGTGTGATGCCTCCATTTCTGTTTCTTTTCCTCAAGATGGTTTTGGCAATTCTAGGTATTTTCAGGTTCCAGATAAATGATTGTAGTGTTTGTTCTATTCTCTTAAAGAAGCTTGGTGGAACTTTGATGGGTATTGCATTAAATTTGTATATGGCTATGGGGAGAATATTCATTTTGATATTTATTCTTCCAATCCATGAGCATGGAATGTCTTTCCATTTCTTGGTATCAGTTTCTATTTCCTTGAGTAGCGACTCATAGTTTTCAGCATACAAGTCTTTCAATTCTTTGGTCAACTTTATTCCTAGGTATTTGATTGATATTGCTGTAACAGTAAATGGGAGTGATTTCTGGATGTCTTCTTCAGATTTAGTGTTTGCATAGAGAAATGGCATTGATTTTTGTACATTGATTTTTAGCCTGACACCTTGCATTATTGCCTAATAATTTCCAGTAGTTTTCTGCTGGATTCTTTAGGTTTTTCTATGTATACTATCATATCATCTGCAAATAGTGAGAGCTTGACTTCTTCCCTTCCAATCTGTATTCCTTTGATTTCTTCCTCTTGCCTGATTGCTATGGCAACAACTTTCAATACTATGTTGAAAAGTAATGGTGGCTGTGGAGAGCCCTGTCTAGTCCCTGATCTGAGGGGGAATGCTTTCAGTTTCTGTCCATTGAGTACGATGTTGGCTGTAGGTTTGCTATATATGGATTCCACTATCTTGAGGAATTTCCCATCTATTCCCATTTTTTGTCGAGTTTTGAGCATGAATGGGTGTTGGATTTTGTCAAAGGCTTTCTCTGCATCTATTGAGATAATCATGTGGTTTTTGGCTTTGCTTTTATTCATGTGGTGAATGATATTGATTGACTTACGGATGTTGAACCAGCCTTGCATTCCTGGGATGAATCCCACTTGGTCGTGATGAACAATCTTTTTGATGTGCTGCAGTATCTGGTTAGCCAAGATCTTGTTTAATATTTTGGCATCTATGTTCATCAGATATATTGGTCTTAGTTTTCCTTTTTTGTTCTGTCCCTATCAGCTTTTGGTATCAGGTTGATGTTGACTTCATAGAAGGTGGAAGGGAGTATTCCTGTTTCTTCAATCTTATGGAAAAGCTTAAGAAGTATGGGTACTAACTGTTTCCTGAAAGTTTTGTAGAATTCATTTGTGAAGCCAGGAGTTTTGTTGTTGAGGAGATTTTTAATAACGATTTCAATTTCTTTGTCTGTGATTGGTGCATTTAGGTTTTGTAGTTCTTTTGGTTCAGTTTTGGAAGGGCATATGTTTCCAGGAATTGTTCCATTTCTTCCAGATTATCTAGCTTGGTGGCATATAGTTCTTCATAGAAGTTTCGCATGATTTCCTGGATTTCTGTGGTGTCAGTTGTGATATTTCCTCCATTGTTTACAATTCTATTAATTTGAGTCTTCTCTCTTTTTTGTTTGGTGAGTCTGTCTAGGGGTTTGTCAATTTTGTTTAATCTTTCAAAGAACCAACATTTGGCTTCATTGGTCTTTTGTATGGTTCTTTTATTTTTGATGTTGTTTATTTCTGTTCTAATTTTAGTGATTTCTGTCCTTCTGGTTGCTTTAGGGTTCCTTTGTCCCTCTTCCTCTAAGTCCTTGAGGAATGCAGTAAGGTCGTTCATTTGAGTTTTTTCTTGTTCTTTAATATGTGATTGTATAGCTATAAGTTTCCCTCTCAGTACTGCTTTAGCTGTGTCCAAAATATTTTGATAGGTTGTGTCTTCATTTTCATTTGTTTCCAAGGAACATTTGAATTTCTTGCTTGAGTGACTCTCTGACTTAGTGGTTCTTAAGCTGTATGTTGTTTAGTTTCCAAATTCTGTGACTTTTACTATTTTTCTGTTTGTTGTTAAATGTTAGTTTTACTCCACTGTGGTCTGAGAAGATACTTGGGATAATTTCAATGTTCTTGAATTTATTGATGCTTTGTGGCCTAACATGTGGTCTATCCTTGAGTATGTGTTATGTGGATTTGAAAAGAAGGTATATTCCAGTTTTGGGGGGTGAAGGACTCTGAAAATGTCCAAGAGGTCTAGTCTGTCAATCTTGTCATTTAATTATCTTGTTTCTTTGTTGATTCTCTGCTTTGTTGATCTGTCTACATGTGCGAGTGGGGTGTTAAAGTCTCCCACTATTATTGCATTACTATTGATGTATTTTTTAAGTTTTTTCAGTAAGTGCTTCACGTATTTAGATGGTCCCTCATTGGGTGCATAGATGCTAATAATTGTTAAGTCTTCTTGGCTGATTGATCCTCTAATAATTACGTAATGTCCTTGCCTATCTTTTATTACTTTATTTAATTTAAAATCTATCGTGTCTGATATGAGAATGGCTGTTCCTGCCCTTTTTTGTGGTCCATTATCCTGTATGATAGTTTTCCACCCTTTCACTTTAAGTCTGTGTTTATCTTGTTGTGACATATGGGTTTCTTGCAAGCAGCATAGGGTTGGGTTATGTTTTCTGATCCATCCCCCCACTCTGCGCCTATTCATGGGTGAGTTTAAGCCATTGACATTTATTGATATATTGCAAGCGTTATAGTGATGTTCTTGTTTATAAGAGGTATTTTAGAACCTCTTTCAGGGCCGTTTTGTTGATGGTTGCCTCCTTTAACTGATGTTTGTCTAAGAAGGTTTTATCCCTCCATCTAGTTTGAATGAAAGTCTAACAGGATATATTACCCTTGGTTGACACCCTTTTTCATTCAGGGCTCGATAGATATCTTGCCATTCTCTTCTGGCTTTTAGAGTTTGAGTGGAGAAGTCTGCTCTTCTGTAATTTCCTCTAGAATGTTTGCTTCCCATTCCTCTCTTTCTTCCTCTGGCAGGCCAATTATACGAATGTTACTTCTTTTGAGATCATCACATATGTCTCTGTTGTTGTTTTCAGTGTCTCTCAATCTCTTTTTAAGCTCTTTCACCTCTTTCTTCGTTTTCTCTATCTCATCCTCTGTCTGACTGATTCTGTTTTCTGCTTCTGTTAGTCTGCTTTCCCTTGCCTCAGCTTCTTTCCTCAGTTCAGCTATTTCAGGTTTAAGTTCTCTAATTGCCTCAATATAATCAGTATTTTCCTTGGGAGGTCTCAACTGTTGTTATCCTAATACTGCCATTCCTTTTCTCCAATGTTGTTTTCATTTCAGTGATTAATAAGTTTATTATTGCTTGTATACTTTTCTTATCTATGGTTACTTCTGGTTGATTTATAGTTTCTTCTGGGCTCTTATCTTCATTGATTGTAGTAGCAGTTTTATTTGTTTTTGATCTAACTATTTTTATTTATTTTTTTCTTATTTTTATGTTCTCTTGTTCCTCAGTTGTTGTGTTTTGAGTAGAAGCAACACTGTACTAAATACCTTTATGACAATTGCACTGACCAACCTCAGAAATTACAATAGAAACTGAAGCAAGGATTGAAGTAGTTTAATCACTACCAGTTAGCCAAACAATGTCTCCAGTCTGTGAAAAAATAGCAACCAAGTACAAGTGAAGAAGAAAGAAAAGGAAAGAAGGTATAGCAAGAATAGACAGTTATGCAAATCTACTCTCCACTGTATATTCTAGGGGTAGCAAGAGGAGAAAGGGTAGTTGAGCAGAGATACACACACAGAGAGTCCACTCCGAGTCAGATTTCTTCCCCAAAATAATTTACAAATGAATATCAGTGAATTCAGAAAGCCAAAGAAGAAGGAAGGAAGAAAGGAAGACAAAATAAAAAAGAGAAACAACAGAGAGAAAAGAAAAAAGATAAGAAAAAGAGCTGTAATAAAAGAGCAGTGAAAGGAAAGTTTTTAATTGATTGATTTTCATATTTTATTTTATTTTTATTTAGGAAAGGATAAATTAACAAACCATAGGGTAGGAGGGGTACAACTCCACACAATTCTCACCACCCAATATCCATATAACACCCCCTTCCCTGATAGCTTTCCCACTCTCTATCCCTCTGGGAGCATGGACCCAGGGTCATTTTGGTTTGTAGAAGGTGGATTGTATGGCTTCTGTAATTGCTTCCCTGCTGAACATGGGCATTGACTGGTCGGTCCATATTCCCAGTCTGCCTCTATCCCTAGTATGGTGGGTCTCTGGGGAAGCGGAGCTCCAGGACACATTGGTGGGGTCTTCAGTCCAGGGAAGCCTGGTTGGCATCCTGATGACATCTGGAACCTGGTGACTGAAAAGAGAGTTAACATACAAAGCCAAACAAATTGTTGAGCAATCATGGACCCAAAGCTTGGAACAGTGGAGATGAAGTGTTAGGGGGATACTCACTGCAAACTCTAGTGTACTTCTGCTTTCAGGTATATATTTTGCAGTAGTTTATGGATATGTGTGAACATATGCTCTCTCTCACAGAAACTGGTGTATATCTAGGTTTTGGGACTTTGCTAGAAAGTGAACCACCTGAGATGGAATTAGAGTAAACTATGAAAGGAAAGGTCTCACCCGAGTAATGAAGCTGAAGGGTTGTCATTCCACACGTGAAGTCTCTGGACACAGTCTGAAATGAAGCATTTTGAGGTGGCCATAGTTGTGTTGATTAGGTTGTGATTGGTAGATGCAATATTATTTGATATGGATTGGAAGAGGCATACAGGAAAGTGGGCCCTATCTAATGGTTCCAGGACTGGGGGAAGTAGAGGCTCTATAGTACAGATGTGAGGTTCCTGCTGTCTTAGGGTTCAAAAAGACAATGGATCGTTAATGTTATCATCACATTATTTGGTAATTGGGTTAACTTTGAAAAGTCCTTTTGTTAGGGTTTGTTGTACAGTACCCAGTATCTTGTATATAGGTGTGCTATTGGTTGCTTCTGATCTACTTGGTCTAGGCTTTTGAGAGAAAGTTTTTTAATTAATTTATTTTTATTTTATTTTATTTTTTAATTAGCTAGGAGGAGGGAGAAGGGGAGAGTCTGTAGAGGAGGTAGGAGTAGTGAAACAAGTTCCTCTTGCAGTGGATAAGACGTTCAGTCCCCTAGCAATGAAAGATAACCTAAGAGTTAATTCTGGTCAGTGTAAAGGAGAGGGGGGAAAGAGATACACCTTTATATAATATTAATAATAAAATAGAGCAGGGTAAAAAATCTGTCCCAGATTTCCTCAAGCCTCCTGAGCAGAGGCAGTTGATTGTTAAGAAAGTAAAAAAAAAAAAAAAAAACAGAAAAATAAACCACCTCAGGCATAGACAAGAATAGCATGAATAGACAGTTATGCAAATCTACTATCCACTGTATATTCTAGGGGTAGCTAGGGGAGAAAGGGAAGTAGAGCAGAGATACACGCAGAGAGAGTCCAATCTGAGTCAAATTTCTTCCCCAAAATATTTCCCAAACGTGTTCAGTGAATTCAGAAAGCTGAAGGAGGAAGGAAGAAAGGATGACAAGAATGAGAAAAAGAAGAAAAATTAAAAAGAGAGAGAGAAAAGAAAAAGATAAGAAAAAGAACAGTAATAAAAGAGCAGTGTAAGGAAAGAGTTTTTATTTATTTATTTATTTTTTATTATTTAATTAGTTATGCGGGGGGGAGGGAGAGAATGCGTAGGGGAGGTAGGAAGAGTGAAACAAATTACATTAGCAGTGGATAAGGCACCAGTCTCCTATCAATGGAAAATACACTAAGATTTAATTCTGGTCAACCTTAAGGAGAGGGGGAAAGGGCTACATGTTTATCTTGTATTGATAATAAATAGAACAGAGGAACAAACCTGTCCTGTCTTCAGCTTTGATGGCTCCAGATTGCCTCATGCCCCCTGAGCAGAGGCAGCTGATTGTTGAGAAAATAAAGCAAAAAAAAAAAACCTCTGATGGTCTTTCCCTGTCTGAGTAAGACTCTGCTTGGTGGAATATCTGTATCTGGAATTGGCTACTTAGAAAGAAAAAAGGACAAAGGTTTCAGAAAGGAATAGAATTAGAATGAATGACACCCCCTGGTGGGACAGGAATCTTGGCAAATAAAGATGCTCAGCAGGAGAGTCTGCTAGGAGCAGATCTCTGGCCCCCAGGGACTGGTTATAGGGGGGAGGGGGGAGGGGGTGCGCTTCGGGAATAATAATTTAAAAAAAATTTTCCTTTCATTTTACTCTATTTTCTAACCCAAATTGAGTTATAGTCACCTTTTTGGTGTCACCACTAAGACCCCTTATTGACTGTCCTGCTAAAGGCAAAAAAATCCTACTGTTTCCAGTAGATGTTGTTGGAGCTCAAGCCACTAGAAGCTTCTCATTCCGTCATCTTCCGGAATCTCTCCCTGGTTGTATTTCAAGTATTAAGTACTCATTGTGGTGAACAGCAGCTGTGATGGATGGTACAGGTCAGGGTTGTGAGTGACATTTAGCACTGCATGTTGCAACAAAAACAAAGAATTTATAGAAGAGGTTTAAAGCACAGAGCATAATATAGGCATAGTAGCAATAAGTTTGGGAACTGAGGTGGATAATGCTTGACTGCAAATACTGAACCTCAGTTGACAATTAAATAGCTAAATCTAGGATTAGATTTTTAAGACAGGAGTAGTCTAAAGATACGAATTGAGAGGCAAGAAAGTGATACAGATTGGACTCAAATCCAGCTCTGTCACATAGGGAAGGGTTTTATGGAAGAAAAAGCATAATAGGTTTGCATTTTAGAAATGTTGCTTAATTTTGATACTACCAGTGAATTTCAGGGAGACCAAAAATAGGCCAAGCATCCCTTTAGGAGCTGCTGTGACCTGGGAGTAATTTGATGCTGCCTTAGAGGAGAGGCCATTGAGATGTAAATAAGTTGATGGAATCAAGAAGATGCAGCCATTGTTTGGTTGGGAATCATGAGGAATTGAGGGTGATGTCCACGTTTCCAGATGAGCAGCATCATTTTTATACTATTCTTCTTGGAATGTATGCAGTGATTAACTGCACATGTTTGAATTAATTTTAAAATAATATGAGTTGGCTGTAAGAGCTCATTCATTTGGCATACTGCTTTGCCATGTGTGTGGCCCAGGTTTGAGCCCAGTCCCCATCACACTGAAGGAAACTTCAGTGTTTTGATTTCTCTCCCCACTCCATTCTCACTGCTTCTATAAAAAAATAAATGAACAAATATAAAAAATTAAATACTAGGAGTGTTTTTGTTTGTATTTAAATGATGCTATTTATCAGCTATGACATGGGAAGAAGAAAACAAGTTATTGTGAGCATGAATGGACTGGAAAGGATAGAAATTTAGTACTGGGTAGGATCTCATCCCTTTTTCAAAATTGTGACCTCCAGCGTGCTTTTCACTTAAGTTTTGCAAATACAGGAGTAAACATTCTTCATTTTAGCAATTTTATTGAGATGGACTTCAGAAGTTTTTACACTCACAGAGTTACATAATCGTTACTAATATAAACCTTGCACGTTGTAGCAATCACTTTCCACCTCAACTCCCAGCCCTTGACAACCACTAGTCCAATTTTTATTTCTATGTAGTTTCCTGTTCTGGACAAGTAGTTCTTTTACTAAAGCAATTATTTACTAGACTTTAACATGTACATTAAGCAGCACAGTGTGTTGCTTCAATTATGAGTGTGTAGATTATTAGTGTACAACTTAGTGAATCTTCAAAAGTGACTGTTACTGAATATACCTAACACCCACATCTGTAAGTAAAGTATTGTCAGCACCACAGAATCTCCCTCTTGTGCCCCTCCCTGTTCTTATTTAAAAGAATACAACTATTTTGAATTTTGTCACTCTCTTATAATTTTATCTCATTTTGAGTAGTAAACAAATGTTCAAATGTTTAACTTGTTTTGTTCACCATCATTTTTGAGATTCATTTGTATATTTATTCTATTTTAATGTTGATTGCTTTCAAAGTAGTTTGTGTTGTATTTTTCCTTTTGGCTTAATTTCATTGCAGTGTGTATAAATATAGATTATTTTTTACTGATATGATCCTCTTTGGAGTAGTTTGGAGTATTAAAATCTATGGATTGGTCCTTTCCATCAATTTTAGAGAATTATCAATTATTGTATGTTCAAATACTGTTTCTCACTTATGCTGTCTTCCTAGCTTTTCAAATAAATACAATATCCTTTTTTATGTAGCACTAGAGGATGAACTTTGCACATGTGGGATACCACCCAGCATCTTCCACTGCCCAATTTCTTTTTTTATTCTTTTTACATGCTTGGAGACACACACACGCACACGCACGTACACACACACACACACACACACACACACACCCAAAGCACTACTCTGCCATCCACGGAGTTCCCTTTGGTGCTGTCCATGGTACTTAGGTATAGTGCTTGAAAGCCCCTGTCCATTACAGCTGTCCATTAGGAAGTGCCCATTATAGATCCTGGTCATTACAATACACAGTGTTTTGTCACAGGATGTGGTTGTTTTCCACGAAGCCACTTCAACATAATGAAACCCTGCCTGGCATTGTCTAATGGAGCCACCTTCCCACCCCTTGCACACAAAACACTACCCCCACCACCATCTTCATAGAGTTTAAAACCCACTAGTCTGTGAGAGTCAGAGATGATATGGACTTCCTTGTCCCCAGTCCCTCTCAAATTCCCTGCAATAAACCTGCCTTCGCCTCCAAACATGTATCTCTCTTCCTCCATGCTCCAACCCTCAATTTTCTATCACTGCTGGAGATGGAATCCAATGTGTTGTGTGTGATCTACCCACTAAGTTATCTCCCAGCTTTATATAATGTATTTTAAGGTTTTACCAGTTCACACTTTAAAAAAGCACTTTTTAAAATGTATTAATATACAATGAAATGAATATTTTTAAATTGAGAGTTAAACTGCAAGTATACACCCTGACGATGTTCCATCCTGATTAAAATACAGCACCTTTCCCAATACTTTCTTACTTCTTTTGTAGAGAAGGCTAAATAATTTGCCCTATACCACTCTAGGTCCTTGGTTATAGAAAAAAATTAACAGGCACAATAACTAATAGATGGTTAATGACATGTATACTTCCATAAATATGGGAGAAGCCCAGGAAAACGGAGTGATTCCCTCAAATGCCCTAAACCACCATTGTAAATACCATCTCCAGCTAAAGACAAAAGAAATTCATGGTGGTGAAGGGAAGCCAGTTAGTGGAGGTTATTTAAGACTGCCCCCTCCACTATTAAGAGAATATTTTATATCTCCCACTTTCTGATAGAGAGAGGGAGGTGCTCTATTAAAAGGGTAGCATCCTCACATTTTTTCAGAGCTTTTCCTTAAAAATGACCAGCTCAGTAGAATCCTTACATCAAATGATATTGTGGAATAGAGTATTCTTGTCTCTTCCAAAACCCTTTCCTTTGATCTGATTTATTTTGTTAGTTGCCCAATTATTTACTTTATTATCCTTGGTTTTTTATTTATTTATTTATTTATTTATGTATTTATGTATTTATGTATTTATGTATTTATGTATTTATTTATTTATTGGATAGAGACAGAGAAACTGAGGGTAGAGGGGGAAACAGAGAGAGGGAGAGAAAGATAGACACCTGCAGGCCTGCTTCACTGCATATGAAGTGGCCCCTCCTGCAAGTGGCTGGAACTAGGATCCTTACTCTGGTCCTTGTGCCATGTGCATTTAACCCACTACCACCTGGCCCCTTGTTGTTTTCACCAGAGGATTGCCTAGCTCAGGTTTATAGTGGTGCCTACCTAGGGTTGGCCTCTGGAGCCTTAGGAAAGAAGTCATTTGCATAACCATTATGCTAACTCCAGGGCACCACTGTTCAACTTTTTAAAAACATTTGTTGGGTAAGAGCCTAAAGTCTTCTTCTGGCACTGTGCTAAGTATTGTCCCAAGTTAGTTCAGTATGAAACCATAGATTCAGCACTTGCAATCTTTAAGATAAGAGGATATTAAAATAGTCTTTATAGAATGAAAATAGGTGGCAATAAGTCTTATTTGCTATTATGACTAGAACTGATTCTTTTTTGAGTACATCTATTACAGGCAATAATACTGAAATTGGAAACATGATGAGAATGTGATTATTTTTCATTGATCTAATACTTTTTTAGAAGTGAAACACAGTGGCCTTATATTAGTTATCACTGTGTAACGAACTGCCTCCAAATTTAGTGGTTTAAGACAACAGTCATTACTTCAATTTCGGATTCTGTAGGTTAGAAATGCTGACATTTAACTGGGTTTCCTGCTGTTCTCTTATTTTTATACTTTGTTTATTTTTGTGATACGAACAAGTAACGTGATGTGTGCCATCAAGTTTTTAAGTAGCAATCAATAATCTTCTGTGCAGCCCAGTAGATTGCTAGGACTTATTCATCTTAAATCACTGAAATTGTCTACCCTTTGATTAATGTTGGAGAAGAGAAGAAATCTCCATCATACTCCATTGGGTTCTGGTCAAGTAATAAAATTGACATCAGATAGATTCTTAGAGGAGAAAAATAAAATTGACCACATACTTGTTGAGCATTTACATAGATGTGGATTCCTGAGAAAGTGGGGCAGAGTGTATGGGGGAGGTATATATATCCTGAGCCAGGGAATAGAACCAGTCTCTGGGGCTTCAAGAACAGAGGAAACTGGGTCTCTGAAGGAGGGGGAGAGGCTCATGTGAGGAAAATCAGATGTTTTGCCTGCCATATGGATCGGTTTCTCTGAAAGGTGGCTTCTGATCAAAATCCTAATGCTGGAGAACATCCCCATTTTTAATGTAATAACGATTTTATTTATTTATTCTCTTTTTAAATTTTATTAGTGACTTAATGATTTACAAAACTATGTGATGACAGGGGTATAGTACCGCACCGTAGCCACCACCAGAGTTATGTGTCCCCATTCCCTACAGTGGAAACATCAGTAGTTCTCTCAAGATCACAGATATGGGTTAACTATTATTTCTGTAACTATCTGTCTTTATACATATTTGCCCATTTTTCCTGTGGTCCTACCTTCTCTTCCTTTCTAAGTCACACCTATACCTATTACCACTTCTGAGTGCTTCCTTTTTTCCTCTTCTCTTTTCAGATCCTGATGGAATTGCAGCTCAGAGCCCTCTGGTCATCTTCCCCTAACACTTTTACCCCTCTGGGAGAATGGGCCAAAATTCTTTACGGGTGCAAAAGGTGGGAGTTCTGGCTTCTGTAACTTCTTCTCTGCTGGACATGGATGTTGGAAAGTCGATCCATACCCCAGTCTGTTTCTATCTTTCCCTAGTGGGGTAGGGCTCTGAAGAGGTGAGGTTCCAGGACACATTAGTGAGGTTATCAACCCGAGAAAGTCAGCATGTAATGTAGTAGTATCTGCAACTTGGTGGCTGAAAGGCAGTAAGATATAAAGCAGGACAAAATGATTAATAAATAGGAATCAAAAGGTAGGAATAGAACAGAGAATAGGGATCTTAGAGTGGAAAGAAGCTAGGAAATCTATTTTAGGTATGTTCCTAGGGGCCCATGGCTTTAGTGACTTTTACTTGATTTTGATAACTAACATGAGGATGGACTAAAAAAAATATTGTCTGGCTAGATGGTGTCAGAGTTGAGAATAGGGCTAGAAAGTTGTATTAGGGAAAAGAGTAGCTCCTAAAGTTGAAGATAATGTATCCATAAAATTAATTGTTTATCCCATCAATTTGACCCAGGGCCATATAAAACATCCCCAATTTTCATTCTTTTAGCTAGTTGAAAAAATGATACAGGACTGGCAAAATAGCTCACTTGGTATGCTGCTTTGCCATGTGTGCAGCCCAGATTAAAGCCTGGACCCCACTGCATCAAAGGAAGCTTTGGTGCTATATATTCTCTCTTTCTCTCTCCCTCTCCCTCTCCCTCTCCCTCTCCCTCTCCCTCTCCCTCTCCCTCTCCCTCTCCCTCTCCCCCTCCCCTCTCTTCCTCTATCTAAAAGGGGGAAAAAGGAAGAAAGACATGATTTCTTGATAGCCTTCAGGGCCTTAATTGACTTTATCATATCCAAGTAATCCAAATGTGAAAATGCCATCTTTGCCCTGAACATCTTGGGGAGACCTATCTTTAAACAGATCTACTTTCCCATGCCTTCCAGTTTCTGTCATTGCACTGTCCCTTTCAGTCCCCATTCCACTCTCTGCTTCTATTAATTTGACTGTTTTTAGATTCACCTTATAGCTGATATTATGTGGAATTTGTCCTTCTTTGTGAGTAATTTTTAAGTTCAACTTCCTCTGCATCTGCACTCAGATGGCCTTGAGAGCAGGGCTGGCTGACTGTCAGCCATGGTGATAGAGGACAAGCAAGCCACTTATCTCTACCTCTCCCAGATGACCAGCCTGTCCCAGCTGACTAGCCTGGGGTTGTTCACTTGGCAGAAGTCTCCAAGAGATGCAAAAGAGTTTCAAACCACAAGCATTTTTCAGACCTCCTAAGGACCAAAGCAGGTCATAGCACCCAGCCCAGGGTCAGTGTGGTGGGGACAGTCAGACAGGTGTGGTAGTTGCTATTGCAATGATCTGCCTCTAACGTTTGTACTTATGTTTTGAGAATCATTTCTCTTCTGATTTTTTTCCCTGACCCTCATATTAATATCCATTGCCTCTCATCTCTCTGTGTCACTTGTACTGTCTCTCTGTCTTAGACACACACACACACACACACACACACACACACACACTTTCTGTCTGCTGAGAAAAAGAATATATCCTTAATGAAGAGCATATAAACCAATAGTATGTTTCATAATGAAGACAATATACCTCATTTTTTTCTCCATCTTAGCTCTCAGAAACAACAGTAGGTATTTGAAACTATACAATTGGATTGCTATCAAAAACAAAATCCTTAAATTAGCTTTTTCTAGGGGAACAAAAGCGACCATGGTCTAGACGTCAACAAAGAATTGCTGCATACAGACAGCAGCCAGAGCTACATGGCCGGCAGAGAGACGCAGCATACCGAATTGCCTTGCCAGCCTCTCTTCAATTGCCTTCACCACGGTACCCAGACAGCCTGCAAGTTTTTGTTTCTATTTGTGCTTTGCTTCAGTGTTAACTTTCAATTTAGCCTTTTTAAATGGAAACTCAATCTTGAAATCAGTTTGGATGCCAGAAAAGCACTTTTTGAGGAGACAAGGAAGCATAGACATTATATTTATATATAAAAAATGGACAGATGAGGAACTGTAATAAGAATTCCCAGAGTGGCTCTTTTTTTTTTTTTTCCCTTGTGGTCTGTTCTTTTGTCCCTAGCTAATTCACAGACCTTGACTTAAGAGTTTTATAGGTTTCTCCTAAAATAGCTATTGAGGAAAACTTATGCTAATGATGTATATGATCAGCTCACTGAATGTGAATGGTATGCTTTTTCTGGGGCTTAGCATGTGTTTATATATTTACCTCTTTATATATTTAACTATTTTGAGTTAAATATATAAAGTTAAATATATTTTAAGTTTATATATTCAGCTCTTTTGAGTTTTTGTTACTGATTTAACAGTATTTAACTGGATTATAAAAATTCAGGGGTAAAATTTCACATCCATGCATGGGGTACTTGAACCACCATACCTTCTACCAATGTTCTGTTCATAGAACTGGCACCTTCTGAGGCCAAGCAGCTTCATATTCCAGTGAGTGTGTACCAAGGCACTACCCCAGTAGTCAAAATGGGAGCTTAAAATGATGTGTGTGTGTGTGTGTGTGTGTGTGTGTGTGTCTAAGTGTAAAAATAGGACAAAAAATAGTACATAATTCAGTGGAAACTGCTAGCCCAATCTAAATAGAATGTTCCTTCTCTGTAAAGATTCAAAATTAAAAGCTATGCCAAACCAATTATATCTGTAGAGATGAACTTCTAATTCACATTTTTTATCCTTACAACAGCTAAATATATTTGACATATTTCCTCTGTTTCATTGATAAAACTATCTATCCTTCAAAGAAGGTGATAGAAAAGATTCATAGGGGTGGGGGCAAGTGATAGTGGACTTGGTTAAGCATACACATTATAGTACACAAGGACCTGGGTTCAAGCCCCTGTTCTCCACCTCCAGGGGGAAAGCTTCAAGAATGGTGAAGTGGTACTTTAGGACTTTAGGTGTCTCTCTGTCCCTTTCCCTCTCTGCATTCCCCTCTTCTCTTTATTTCTCTCCATCTCTGCCCAATAATAAATACATTAAAATTAAAAAAGAACAGATGCACCAGGCTTCAAATGCTACCACTAAACCATGTCTCCTCCAGGACTGGTAGCAGATAGCTGGTGGAACTTTATCAGCCCACTAATGCCCCACACCATGTTGCACAGTGCTAGCCTGCATAATCATTGACACCAGCTCAAACAACACAGTTACTTTATATGTGCTCTGTCGCCTTAGCAGCACTTGCCCCCCCCATTTGTTTTTGTTACCAGAGTTTTCATTGGCACTCAGTGCCTGCATGATTAATTCACTGTTGCTGCTTGCCTTTTTTTTCTGACAGTGACAGAAATAGAGAGGTATTTGCAGCACTGCTCCACCTTTCCTGAAGCTTCCCCCTGCAGGTGGGCACCAGGGGTTCAAACCCAAGTCCTTGCACATGGTAAGGTGGGCACATGTGCATTCTACCAGGTGTGCCACCACCCAGGTCCAGCAGCACATATTCTAAAATTGGAATGATCTGGGGAAAATAATGTATCTCATATATTTATGATCTTATTTGATATCAGAAGTAGAAAAAGTGGCATGCTGTACTTGGTATAATCAAAGTAAGTGACTCTGGGGCAGAGGGAAGCTTTCAGGTCCTGGTACATGATGGTGGAGGAGGACCTAGGCTAGGGGTGAGAGTGTTTTGGAGAAAACTGAGAGATTTTACACATGTACCAACAACTGCATTTACTGTAAATCTCTAATTTCCCCCAATAAAAATAAATTTAAAAAGAAAAAAAAGAAACTAAGAAAATACATAGGATATTAATGATTAACTACCTGTAGGTATTGGGCAGGAATAGAGTGACTAGGATAAATAGGAAAAAAAATGAAGGTGTATTTTATATATTAGTGAAACAACTCTGTTAAATGCCCTGACTCTTTAGTTGTGTCGTGTCTGTCTTAGTATGTTCCTGCTCTGTGGGAACACGTGCTGAAACGTGTATGTATGTAGGGCTGGAGTCTGCAACCTGAACGCAGGTGGTTTAGGGAACTAACGTTCGTTATTGATGTGTCTGACTGAGGGCTATGCACATGATTGTTGGTTTCATTCTTGCATCTCTTCTGCAGCATACTTTGTTGGGATAAAAGCTATATACACAGAACTTATCAGAAGATCAGAAACAGTAGCAGCTAGATTTTAAGTTACATTTACTAATGTCCTATTTCACTTTTGATATACTTTTAGCATTGAGACTGTGAACGGAATAATAGTGATTTTTAGCCTATATTTACTCTGGCAAAATTTTGTGCAGTCTTTGAAAATCATGCATTAAATGTTGTATCTAATTAATCTCCTGCCAGATGCTTAATCTCCTGTGAAATTCAGCTGCTATGGAAATAATTTGACAATGTGACTTCTATTGTTCATCATAAGGCTATCTGAAAATGTGTACCAAATTATAGATGCCTCCATCATCTGTACTGATAGGCAGCCTAAGAAACAAAACCAAAATCCAGCATTAGTACCAAGTTATATTATTATTATTATTATTACTATACAAGACTTTCTGGCAAAAAAGGACATAAATTATGGTGAAGTCTTGTATGTACAGCAAATGCTAACAAAGGGATTTTTCTTTTTTTAAATTATTTTTATTTATTGGATAAAGAGTCAGAAATCAACAGGGAAGGAGTGATAGGGAGAGAGACAGAGAGACACCTGCAGCACTGCTTCACCACTCACAAAGCTTTCCCCCTGTAGGTGGGGACTGGGGGCTTGAAACCAGGTCCTTGCACATTGTTATATGTGTGCTTAACCAGGTGCACCACCACCCAGCCCTAACAAAGGAATTTTCAAAGTTAACCAATTGCCAAATAATTTGTTTATAGTAATAACTCTCCATTGCTTTCTTAAACCCTTAGACAGCAGGAAACTTACCCCTTCTCTATAAAGCCCATTTTTCTCTAAGGCCTGGAACCTCTAGGGTGGGGCTCACTTTCCTGCATGCTTCTATCAGTTCATAACAAATGATACTGTATCTGCTGATCTCAACCTAAGCAATACAACCCGCACCACCTCATTATGCTTTACTTCGGACTGTGTCCAGAGACATCAGGTGTAAAATGTCAACCCTTCAGCTTCATTATTCTGCTGAGAACTTTCCTAGCTCATAGGACTCTTTAATTACATTTTGAGTGGTGTGCTTCTTAACAAAAGCTCAAAACCTAGATATAGACCAGAGCCAAAGAGATAGGGCTTATATACACATGCACACACAAGTTGGGAGAAAATACATACCTTAAAGCAAAAGTGCACAATAGTTTTCAGTGAGTCAATAAATGAAGCAAGCAAGTAGAAAGACCTTAAAAGACACCTTAAAGTACCTAATGAAACAGTTTCTGCTTAGACCTAGATACCCTCCTCACCTACCTCCTATTACATGTCCCTCAATCACTCCAAAGCTAACTGTGTCAGACAAAGTACAAAAGCTTAATAAGGGCAAGAGACTGACAAACTTTAATGATGACTCTTTAGTCTCTACCAGGACACCCCCATCACCTAGGGTCCTAGTCAGGGAGTACCTGGGATTCACACACAGACATGATGTGCCTAGACCTCTAACAGATCCCTCTCACCACTGTCACTGGTCATCTCCATCAGGAACAAGAAAATGGACTCCTTTGTTGGCCCCTATAG
The DNA here is from genome assembly GCF_950295315.1 of Erinaceus europaeus. Classification (NCBI taxonomy): domain Eukaryota; kingdom Metazoa; phylum Chordata; class Mammalia; order Eulipotyphla; family Erinaceidae; genus Erinaceus; species Erinaceus europaeus. Next base: position 110,822,115 of record NC_080185.1, on the reverse strand, counting down.
GACCTGGCCCTCAGTGTGGATCAACAATGTTAGGGAATGTTCCATTCTCCGAAAGGAGGTTGGATAGCATACTTTGCCTATCACCTGGGGATTATGGGTCCTGAAATTGACACAGCCTGGAAATGTTCCTAGCCATGATCACAGAGTGTGAGCTCAGGCCTACAGAGATGCAGAGGTTACATAGGCTCCTTTGCTGACTATGAGCCACAGATCAAATGGATTGGGGTTTACAGTTAACAATATTTATACACTTTTCCCACATTTGGGAGCTACTCTATTCCCTGATCCAGCTTTCTGGTCCTTTGTTCCAACTATGACACCATCCCCCCCCCATACAATATCTTAGGTCACTTGCATATTAGATGTCAGGTACATGTGAAAACTAGTAGGGTCATGGGCACCTTGGAATATACCTAAAATAGACCTACTAGCTTTTTCCAAAATGAAGACCCCCCCAAATCTTCACCTGCAATATTCCAGCCTTTAGGTTCATAATTAATAAACAATTTGTTCTGCTTTATACCTTAACTATTTTTCAGCCACCAGGTTCTAGATGATACCATGATGCCAATCTGACATCCCTGGGCAGACAATCCTACCATGTGTCCTGGAGCCCCACCTCCCCAGAGCTCTACCCCACTATGGAAAGAGAAAGACAGGCTGGGAATATGGACCTGTCAATGCCCATGCATTGGGGAAGCAATTACAAAATCCAGACCTCCCACCTTCTGCACTCCATAATAATCCTGAGTCCGTACTCCCAGAGGGATAATGAATAGGAGAGCTATCAGGGGAGGGGACTGGATACAGATTTCTGTTGGTAGAAATTGTGTGGACTTGTACCCCTCCTATCCTATAGTCTTGTCTGTATTTCCATTTCATTAATATTTTTTAAAGTTTACTATAAATCAAGTAATGTTTGTTCATACAATGTAAATTCATCTTTTAATTAATTTATTTATTTTTATTAGTGATTTAATCATAATTGACAAATTTATGGGATAAGATTTTTACAATTCCATCCAGATTTCACCACCAAAGTCCCATATCTCCTCCACTTCTTAGAAGTTTCCCTATAATTCCTGTTATTTCTGAAGAAGAACAAAGTGGCATTAATTTGGTTAAGGCCCCTGATGAGTTTACTTGACACGAGGTAGGGGATTAGCAGCACAAATTATTCCTCTTCTCTTAAATAGTTGATTTGCAAATTCTCTTCATAGCTACTAGACAATTGATTCCCAGTAGGTCTCTAGCTTTTGAGTCTTGTACTATAAATTCTTCCAGCTCAGACATCTTATAATCAATTCCACCCAGAGAGGCTCATCCCTGCCAATGGGGATCTTTTACGAAGAATAGGCTATATGGAATTCAATGCTCTAGTGCCTTAGAAAGTCATAACAGCTTTCTCAGCCAATCATCTGTTGTTGGGCACCTGGGTTGCTTCCAGGTTTAGCTATTAAGAATTGTGCTGCTATGAACATAGGAGTACACACCACTTTTTGGTTGGGTGTTATGGAGTCCTTGAGGTATAACCGCAGGAGAGGAATTACTGGATCATATGGAAGGTCCATCTCTAGACTTGTGAGAGTTTTCCAGACTGCTCTCCACAGAGGCTGGACCAATATACATTCCCACCAGCAATGCAAAAGGCTTCCTCTGTCCCCACAGCCTCTCCAGCATTTGTTGCTGCTGTCCTTTTTGATGTATGCCATTCTCACAGGAGTGAGGTGGTATCTTAGTGTTGTCTTAATTTGCATTTCTCTGACAATCAGTGACCTGGAGCAGTTTTTCATATGTTTGTTAGCCTTTTGGATCTCCTCTGTAGCGAATGTTTTGTTCATATCCTCTGCCCATTATTGGATGAGGTCATTTGCTTTTTTTTTTTTAATTCTCAAATTTTTTTTTTATTTAAGAAAGGATAAATTAACAAAACCATAGGGTAGGAGGGGTACAACTCCACACAGTTCTTACCATACAATCTCCATATATCCCACCCCCTCCCCTGAGAGTTTTCCCAGTCTCTATCCCTCTGAGAACATGGACCCAGGGACATTGTGGGTTGCAGAAGGTGGGAGGTCTGGCTTCTGTAATTGATTCCTCGCTGAACATCGGTGTTGCTTTTTGGTGCTAAGTTTGCTGAGCTCTTTATATATTTTGGTAATTAGTTTCTTATCTGATGTATCGCATGTGAAGATCTTCTTCCATTCTGCGAGGGGTCTATTTGTTTGTTTAATAGTTTCTTTGGATGTGCAGAAGCTTTTAAATTTGATGTAGTCCCATTGGTTTGTTTCTGCTTTAGTCTTTCTGCAAATTGGGTTTGATTCATCAAAAATGTCCTTGAGGTATAGGTGGGAAAGTGTTTTAGCAGTGTTTTCCTCTAAGTATTTGATTGTTTCTGGTCTGACATCTAGGTCTTTGATCCATTTGGAGTTGATATTTGTTACTGGTGAGATAAAGTGGTTCAATTTCATTCTTCTGCATGTTACAACCCAGTTTTCCCAGCAACATTTATTGAAGAGAGCCTCCTTATTCCATTTAATCCATTGGGCCCCCTTATCAAAGATTAGATATCAATAGGTGTGGGGATTTATTTCTGGGCTTTCAATTCTGTTCCACTGGTCTGTGTGCCTATTTTTGTTCCAGTACCATGCTGTTTTGATGATGATGGCTTTATAATATAGTTTAAGGTCTGGGAGTGTGATGCCTCCATTTCTGTTTCTTTTCCTCAAGACGGTTTTGGCAATTCTAGGTGTTTTCAGGTTCCAGATAAATGATTTTAGTGTGTTTGTTCTATTCTCTCAGAAAGCTGTGGTATATATACACAATGGAATACTATGCAGCTATGAAGAACAATAAACCCACCTTCTCTGACTCATCTTGGGCAGAGCTAGAAGGAATTATGTTAAGTGAGCTAAGTCATAAAGATAAAGATGAGTATGGGATGATCCCACTCATCAACAGAAGTTGAGTAAGAAGATCTGTAAGGGAAACTAAAAGCAGGACCTGACCAAATTGTAAGTAGGGCACCAAATTAAAAACCCTGAGGTGAGGGGTAGACATACAGCTTCCTGGGCCAGTGGGGTGTGGGATTGTGTGGGAAGGATGGGTCACAGTCTTTTGGTGGTGGGAATGGTGTTTACGTACACTCCTAGTAAAGTGTAGTCATATAAATCACTAGTTAATTAATATGAGAGGGGGAAATTAATTGTATGTCTCGAAGTTTTTAAAACACAGACTGAGTCTTTTTAATATACAGGCTGTGTATTTGATATGCAGACTCTCTCAAAAGCCTAGACCAAGTAGATCAGAAGCAACCAATAGCACAGTTATATACAAGATACTGGGTATTGTACAGCAAATCACAACAAAAGAACTTTTCAAAGTTAACCCAATTACCAAATAATGTGATGATAACATTAACTATCAATTGTCTTTTTGAACCCTAAGACAACAGGAACCTCACATCTCCACTATAGAGCCTCTACTTCCCCCAGTCATGGAACCTTTGGATAGGGCACACTTTCCCGTATGCTTCTCCCAATCCATATCATATAATATTGCATCTACCGATCGCAACCTAAAAAACACAACGATTGCCACCTCAACATGCTTCAGCTCAGACTGTGTCCAGAGACTTCACGTGTGGAATGACAACCTTTCAGCTTCAATATTAGGGTGAGACCTTTACTTTCATAGTATTCTGTAATTCCATCCCAGGTGGTTCACTTTCTAACAAATTCCCAAAATCTAGATATACACCAGTTTCTGTGAGAGAATATGTTCACACGTATCCATAAACTACTGCAAAATATATACCTGGAAGCAGAAGTACACTAGAGTTTGCAGTGAGTACCCCCCTAACACTTCCTCTCTACTACTCCAAGCTTTGGGTCCATGATTGCTCAACAATTTGTTTGGCTTCGTATGTTAACTCTCTTTTCAGTCACCAGGTTCCAGATGTCATCAGGATGCCGGCCAGGTTTCCCTGGATTGAAGACCCCACCAATGTGTCCTGGAGCTCAGCTTCCCCAGAGACCCATCCTACTAGGGAAAGAGAGAGGCAGACTGGGAGTATAGACCAACCAGTAAACACCCATGTTCAGTGGGGAAGAAATTACAGAAGCCAGGCCTCCCACCTACTGCAACCCACAACGACCCTGGGTCCATGCTCCCAGAGGGATAGAGAATGGGAAAGCTATCAGGGGAGTGGGTAGGATATGGATATTGGGTGGTGGGAATTGTGTGGAGTTGTACCGCTCCTACACTATAGTTTTGTTAATTTATCCTCTCTTAAATAAAAATAAAAATAAAGAAAGTCATAAAAGGCCGTGCTTGTATATCTCTTGTTTACAGAAAATATAAAGCCCAGTGACAAGTGTAGAATTTTTTGCTTGGATTAGCCAGCCCACCTCCCTGCCTGCCTTCTTTACTCCCAGAAATATTTGTTATTACTTACTATGAAAATGATGCATTATAATTATGCCCTCGTATGAATGTCATCAGCTATTAGCATTCCCAAGTATATTCATAGTCTCTCTCATTGTGTAACCAAAGCATTGCAGCTCATATATTAAAGAGATTTCAAGCTAAAGAAACTGTAGCAGTACAATTTTATTCAACATTTTCCTATAGAAATATAAGAGAAGTAGTTTTTATATTTAACTTCTTGAATTCTTCTTAACTTAAAGAAATTTTTTGAAGAGTGCATTATTTAAAATTACATCTTAGATGTAGTTTTCAAAGACAACTTTCTTTTTATTTTATTATTATTATTATTTTTATTTAAGAAAGGATTAATTGTGGTCCGGGAGGTGGCACAGTGATAAAGCTTTGGACTCTCAAGCATGAGGTTCCGAGTTCGATCCCCGGCAGCACATGTGTCAGAGTGATGTCTGGTTCTTTCTCTCTCCTCCTATCTTTCTCATAAATAAATAAAATCTTAAAAAAAAAGAAAGGATTAATTAACAAAACCATAGGGTTGGAGGGGTACAATTCCCACCACCCAATCACCATATCCCACCCCCTCCACTATTATCTTTGCCATTCTCTATCCCTCTGGGAGCATGGACCCAAGGTCCTTGTGGGTTGCAGAAGGTAGAAGGTCTGGCTTCTGTAATTGCTTCCCCGCTGAACGTGGGCGTTGACTGGACGGTACATACTCCCAGTCTGCCTCTCTCTTTCCCTAGTAGGGTGGGTCTCTGGGGAAGCGGAGCTCCAGGACACATCGGTGGGGTCTTCAATCTAGGGAAGCCTGGCCGGCATCTGATGACATCTGGAACCTGGTGACTGAAAAGAGAGTTAACGTACAAAGCCAAACAAATTGTTGAGCAATCATGGACCCAAAGCTTGGAGTAGTGGAGAGGAAGTGTTAGGGGGGTACTCACTGCAAACTCTAGTGTACTTCTGCTTTCAGGTATATATTTTGCAGTAGTTTATGGATACGTGTGAACATATGCTCTCTCTCACAAAAACTGGTGTATATCTAGGTTTTGGGACTTTGTTAGAAAGTGAACAACCTGAGATGGAATTAGAGTATACTATGAAAGGAAAGGTCTCACTCGAGTAATGAAGCTGAAGGGTTGTCATTCCACACGTGAAGTCTCTGGACACAGTCTGAAATGAAGCATGTTGAGGTGGCAATCATTGTGTTGATTAGGTTGTGATCAGCAGATGCAATATTATTTGATATGAATTGGGAGAGGCATAGGGGAAACTGGGCCCTATCCAAGGGTTCCAGGACTGTGGGAACTAGAAGCTCTGTAGAGGAGATGTAAGGGTTCCAAAAGACAATCAATAGTTAACGTTATCATTACATTAATTGGTAATTGGGTTAACTTTGAAAAGTCCTTTTGTTAGGGTTTACTGCACAGTACCCAGTATCTTGTATATAGCTGTGCTATTGGTTGCTTCTGATGTACTTGGTCTAGGCTTTTGAGAGAGTCTGCATATCAATTACACAGCCTATATATTGAAAAGATTCAGTTTGTGTTTTGAAAAACTTCGAGACATACGAGACATACTGTGACCCATCCCTCTCACCCACTCCCACCCACCACTGTCCCAGGAAGCTTCGTGTCTACCCCTCACCACAGCATTTTTACTTTGATGCCCTACTTACAATTTGGTCAGGTCCTGCTTTTAGTTTCCTTTTCAGATCTTCTTACTCAACTTCTGTTGATGAATGGGATCATCCCATACTCATCTTTATCTTTCTGACTTAGCTCACTTAACATAATTCCTTCTAGCCCTGCCCAAGATGGGTCAGAGAAGGTGGGTTCATTGTTCTTGATAGCTGCATAGTATTCCATTGTGTATATATAACACAACTTTCTCAGCCACTCATCTGTTGTTGAGCACCTGGGTTGCTTCCAGGTTTAGCTATTATGAATTGTGCTGCTATGAACATAGGTGTACACACCACTTTTTGGTTGGGTGTTATGGAGTCCTTGGGGTATAACCCCAGGAGAGAAATTACTGGATCATATGGAAGGTCCATATCTAGCCTTCTGAGAGTTTTCCAGACTGCTCTCCACAGAGGCTGTACCAATTTACATTCCCACCAGCAATGTAGAAGGCTTCCTCTGTCCCCACAACCTCCCAAGCATTTGTTGCTTGCCAGGAGCCAATTCTCTGCTTGATAGATGATAAGCTTTGAGACAATGGAACCCCTCAAGACAAGTGTTAATTCCCCCCTGGGCAAGCCATTTCCCCTCAGGTAAACCATTTATCACTAATCAAGTGAGTCAACACACAGTTTGGTTTCCGCCATTTGTTGCAAGGAACATTCCGCTTTGAAGCTTGCTCCCCCTCCCCCCTCCTCCAGCATTCCCTCTCCTTCCCCAAAGCCTTATAATGCCTGTGAACACAATAAAAATTTGCAGCTTGATCAGAAACCTGTCTTGCTGTCGTTCTTTCGTGTCTCGTGTCCCTTTCATTCCAGGTCTTTTTGGGTTCCTAGCCCCTGCTCACAGCCCCGCTGGTCGGGGCAGTTGCTGCTGTCCTTTTTGATGTATGCCATTCTTACAGGAGTGAGGTGGTATCTTAGTGTTGTCTTAATTTGCATTTCTCTGACAATCAGTGACCTAGAGCAGTTTTTCATTTGTTTGTTAGCCTTTTGGATCTCCTCTGTAGTGAATGTTTTGTTCATATCCTCTGCCCATTTTTGCATGGGGACATTTGCTTTTTTGGTGGTAAGTTTGCTAAGCTCTTTATATATTTTGGTGATTAGTTTCTTGTCTGATGTCTGGCATGTGAAGATCTTCTCCCATTATGTGAGGGGTCTCTCTGTTTGTTTAATAGTTTCTTTGGATGTGCAGAAGCTTTTCAATTTGATGTAGTCCCATTGGTTTGTTTCTGCTTTAGTCTTCCTTGAATTTGGGTTTGATTCATCAAAGATGTCCTTGAGGTGTAGGTGGGAAAGTGTTTTACCAATGTTTTCCCCTAAGTATTTGATTGTTTCTGGTCTGACATCTAGGTCTTTGATCCATTTGGAGTTGATTTTTGTTTCTGGTGAGATAAAGTGGTTCAATTTCGTTCTTCTGCATGTGTCCCAGCACCATTTATTGATGAGAGCCACCTTTTTCCATTTAATCCTTTGGGCACCCTTATCAAAGATTAGATGTACATAGGTGTGGGGATTTATTTCTGGGCTTTCAATTCTGTTCCACTGGTCTGTGTGCCTATTTTTGTTCCAATATCATGCTGTTTTGATATTGATGGCTTTATAATATAGTTTAAGGTCTGGGAGTGTGATGCCTCCATTTCTGTTTCCTTTTCTTAAGATTGTTTTTGGCAAATCTAGGTTTTTTCATGTTCCAGATTAATGATTGCAGTGTTTGTTCTATTCTCTTAAAGAAGCTTTCTGGAACTTTGGTGGGTGTTGCATTAAATTTGTATATGGCTCTAGCGAGAATATTCATTTTGATGATATTTATTTTTCCAATCCATGAGCATGGGATATCTTTCCATTTATTGGTATCAGTTTCTATTTCCTTGAGTAGCGACTCATAGTTTTCAGCATACAGGTCTTTCACTACTTTGGTTAACTTTATTCCTAGGTATTTGATTGATTTTGCTGAAACAGTAAAGGGGAGTGATTTCTGGATGTCTTCTTCTTCAGATTTAGTGTTTGCATAAAGAAATGCCACTGATTTTTGTACATTGATTTTGTAGCCTGATACCTTGCTATATTGCCTAATAACTTCCTGTAGTCAATAACTGTTTCAATTTCTTTGTCTGTGATTGGTGCATTTAGATTTCGTAGTTCTTCTTGGTTCAGTTTTGGAAGGGCATATGCTTCTAGGAATTGTTCCATTTCTTCCAGATTCTCTAGCTTGGTGGTGTATAGTTCTTTATAGAAGTTTTGCAGGATTCTCTGGATTTCTGTGGTGTCAGTTGTGATATCTCCTCCATTGTTTACAATTCTATTAATTTGAGTCTTCTCTCTTTTTTGTTTGGTGATTCTGCTAGGGGTTTGTCAATTTTGTTTAATCTTTCAAAGAACCAACATTGACTTCATTGATCTTTTGTATGGTTCTTTTATTTTCAATGTTGTTTATTTCTGCTCTAACTTTAGTGATTTCTGTCTTTCTGGATGCTTTAGGGTTCCTTCATTTCTCTTCCTCTAATTCCTTGAGGTGTGCAGTAAGGTCGTTCATTTGAGCTTCTTTTTGGTGTTTAATATGTGATTGTAAGTCTATAAGTTCCCCTCTCAGTATAGCTTTAGCTGTGTCCCAAATATTTTGGTAGGTTGTGTCTTCATTTCATTTGTTTCCAGGAACATTTGAATTTCCTGCTTGAGTGAATCTCTGACCCAGTGTTTCTTAAGGAGTATGTTGTTTAGTTTCCAAATTCTGACTTTTAATAATTGTCTGTTTGTTGTTAAATGTTAGTTTTACTCCACTGTGGTCTGAGAAGATACTTGGGATGGTTTCAATGTTCTTGAATTTATTGATGCTGTCTTTGTAGTCTAATATGTCGTCTATCCTTGAGTATGTGTTATGTGGATTTGAAAAGAAGGTGTATTCCAATTTTTGGGGGGTGAAGGACTCTGAAAATGTCTAAGAGGTCTAGTCTGTCAATATCTTTACTCAATTCTCTTGTATCTTTGTTGGTTCTCTGCTTTGTTGATCTGTCTATGTGTGAGAGTGGGGTATTGAAGTCTCCCACTATTATTGTATTACTATTGATGTATTTTTAAAATTCTTTCAGTAAGTGCTTGACGTATTTAGATGGTCCCTCATTGGGTGCATAGATGTTAATTATTGTTAAGTCTTCTTGGGTGATTGATCCTCTAGTCATTATGTAATGTCCTTGCCTATCTTTTATTACTTTATTTACTTTAAAATCTATCGTGTCTGAGATGAGAATGGCTGTTCCTGCCCTATTTTGTGGTCCGTTATCCTGTATGATAGTTTTCCATCCTTTCACTTTAAGTCTGTGTTTATCTTGTTGTGACAGATGGGATTCTTGCAAGCAGCATATGGTTGGATTATGGTTTCTGATCCATCCCCCAACTCTGTGCCTTTTGATGGATGAGTTTAAGCCATTGACATTTATTGATATTATGGATTTAGTGTATTGTAGTGCCATTGTTCAAAAAAATTTTTTGTTTGTTTGCTCTGACATATTGCCAGTATTATAGTGATCTTCTTGTTTGTAAGAATTCTTTTAGAACCTCTTTCAGGGCCGGTTTGGTGATGGTTGCCTCCTTTAACTGTTGTTTGTCTAAGAAGGTTTTGATCCCTCCATCTAGTTTGAATGAAAGTCTAGCAGGATATATTATCCTTGGTTGAAACCCTTTTTCATTCAGGGCTCGATAGATATCTTTCCATTCTCTTCTGGCTTTTAGAGTTTGAGTGGAGAAGTCTTGATAGTCTTAAGCTTTTCCTCTGTATGTGATTTTTTGTTTCTCTCTTGCAGCCTTTAGGATCCTTTCTTTATCCTTACTTCTTCTCATTGTGACTATGATGTGTCTTGGTGTCTTCAGGTCTGGGTTGATTCTGTTTGGTACTCTCTGGGCCTCTTGAATATTGATGTCCTTTCTGTTATTCAGGTCTGGGAAGTTTTCTTCTATTATTTCCTCTAGAATGTTTGCTTCCCTTTCCTCTCTTTCTTCCTCTGGCAGGCCAATTATACGAATGTTACTTCTTTTGAGATCATCCCATATGTCTCTGTTGTTGTTTTCAGTGTATCTCAATCTCTTTTTAAGCTCTTTCACCTCTTCCTTCATTTTCTCTATCTCATCCTCTGTCTGACTAATTCTGTGTTCTGCTTCTGTTAGTCTTCTTTCCCTTGCCTCAGCTTCTTTCTTCATTACAGCTATTTCAGCTTTCAGTTCTCTAATTGCCTCAAGATAATGAGTATTTTCCTTAGGGGTCTCTACTGTTGTTTCCCTAATACTGCCATTCCTTTCCTCCAATGTTGTTTTCATTTCTGTGATCAATAAGTTTATTATTGCTTGCATATTTTTCTTATCTATTGTTACTTCTGGCTGATTTGTAGTTTCTTCTGGACTGTTGTCTTTATTCATTGGAGTCGCAGTTTTATTTGTTTTTGATCTACCCAATTTTTTGATTTGTGTTTCTTTTTTTATGCTCTGTTGTTCCTCAGCTGTTGTGTCTTGAGTACAAACAACACTGTACTAAATTCCTTTATGACAATTGCACTCACCAACCTCAGGAATTACAGTAGCAACTGAAGCAAGTATTGAAGCAGTTTAATCACTACCAGTTAACCAAACAATTTCTCCACTCCGTGAAAAAATAGTAACCAAATCCCAGTGAAGAAGAAAGAGAAAAGAAAGAAGGGATAGCAAGAATAGTCAGTTATGCAAATCTACTATCCACTGTATATTCTATGGGTAACAAGAGAGGAAAGGGACGTAGAGCAGAGATACACACATAGAGAGTCCACTCTGAGTCAGATTTCTTCCCCAAAATAATTCACAATTTCAGAAAGGCAAAGAAAAAGGAAGGAAGAAGTGTATGACAAGATAAAAAAAATAAAAAGAATAAAAAGAAAGTCCATGCTGAGTCAGAATTCTTCCCCAAAATAATTCCCAAATGTGTATCAGTGAATTAAAAAAAGCACACTGTTTGGTGGTGTGGGGGCTGGGGCCTGTGGCTTTGGAAGCTGTAGGATTAAGGAAGAAAGGATGACAAGAATGAGAAAAAGAAAAAAAAGAGAGAGAGAAAAATGAAAAAGGTAAGAAAAAGAACAGTCTTAAAAGAGAGGTGAAAGGAAAGAGGTTTTTTTTAATTAATTATTTATTTTTAATTATTTAATTAGCTATGCGGGGTGAGGTGGGGGGGATTGGCTACTTAGAAAGAAAAAAGGCCAGAGGTTTCAGAAGGGTATAGGCTTAAAATGAATGATACTCCCTGGTGGAATAGGAATTTGGTAAAGACAGAAGCTCAGTAGGGGAGCCTGCTAGGAGCTGGTCCCCAGGGATTGCTTATGGGGGGGTGAGGGGGAGGAGGTGTGCTTACTAATTAAAAGGAAAAAATTTGTTCCCTTTTTTTCTACTCTATTTCTTAACTCAAATTAAGTTATAGTCACCTCCTTGGTGTCACCACTAGGACCCCTTATTGACTGGCCTACTAAAGGCAGAAAATCCTACTGTTTCCAGAAGATGTGGTCAGAGCTCAAGCCACTAGCAGCTTCTCAATCTGCCATCTTCCGGGAACCCCCCCAAAGACAACTTTCCTTCTTATTATCTATTTACCTGATGGATAACTTTGAATCCTCATTCTCCTTGGCACACCAGTTACTTTTAACAAGAGTCTCTTATTTCCTGTTTTTAATTATATCTGGCTTATTGTTCTTTGTCACCCATGCCTTCCCCTTTTCTACACTGAAATCAAGTTTCCCAGTACTTGAACACTAGTGTGTGGGAAAGGATACTTGTGAGACAGCACCCCTGCAAAAAAATCACACACACAATCACACTTATATTTAACCATTCTCAAACATCAGTGACAAACTCAGTGAAAAGACATGGTTCCAAACACACTTGCTATCAGTAAAACTTGTTTCCTGCTCGTAGGATATTTGATCCTGACTCAGGGGTAGGCACTCAAGCTCATCAGCAATTATATCCCAAAGGAGAGAGCCTTGCAAGGATTTAAGCTCTACATGCCAATTTTTGTATCCAGACTTCATAAAACAAAACTGTCTTTTCTATCTTGGAAAGAAATGAAAGAGGAAAGCTGGGGGATGGGTCCAAGTTATTTTCTTAGTAATGTTTTTTTCTTGGAGAATAGAATGGAAGTTAAAATATGAAAATATAAGGAGAGTAGGATTCCTATTATGATTGTTTCTGTTGTGTTCACTATTATCAGCGGTGTGTCTCTAGCATGGACATATCCTTTACTTTTTGTATATTCAACTGATCTGTATAACTTTTCCACTGAGTTGTGTCATTGGCAGATAAAAGTTAGCATGCTTAACCTTTTAAATATGTGGACCTGTACTAGTCTCAGCCATTACAGTAGTTTCATCCTAACCCACTGAATTGTTTAAACCGGAAATCTAGGAGTCTTCTTTTAGCATTCTTTTCCTAGTATATTTGTTTTTTAAGCAAAATATGTATCAGCCCCATTTGTTCATCTATCTGTACAGCCACCAGCATATTCAAAGCAATGATCATCTATCATCCGGACTACTACAATAACTTTTTCCTGCCTGTACTCTTTCCTCCAATCCATGATGCTTATTGCAGCCACAGAGAACATTTTAATAATATAAATCCAATTTCAATGAGCCTCTACCTATAAAACTTCCATGACTTCTCATTTTCTTTGGGATAAAAATGCATACTTCTGTCCTTATTCCAGCAACTTGTCTACTATCATTTTTGTTAAACTTTATTTATTTAATTTGACTTGAGAGGAAGAAGGATAGAGAGGGAGAGGGAAGGAGGGAGGGAGGGAGAGAGAGAGAGAGAGAGAGAGAGAGAGAGAGAGAGAGACCTGCAGCACTACTTCACCACTTGTGAAGTTTTCCTCCCTGCAGGTGAGAACTGGGAGATTGATCCCAGATCTTGGGCATGGTAGTACATGCACTTAACCAGGTACACCACCACCCATTCCCTATCTATTACCATTTTAACCCTGCAGCTAGTAATGATTTTCTTTAAATCACTGTCTCTCCCTCTTCTACTATAATCTACACTCTATGAAGGTGGTAACTACCTTCCAGCTAGCTCATCACTATGACTGCAGAGATAGAAACCTATGTGACTGAAAGCCTGTGTGTGTGAAAACGTTTCTATTTTTTTAATCTTTATTTATTGGATAGAGACCACTAAAAATCGAGAGTGCAGGGGGAGATAGAGGGGAAGAAAGAGATACACCTGCTTCACCACTCACAAAGCTTTCCCACTGTAAGTAGGGACTGGGGGCTGGACCCTGGGTCGTTGTGCATTGTAATATGTGCAGTCAATCAGGTATGCCAATATCAGGACCCACCTGTGGTAAATTCTTCGGCTATGGCATTACATTTGATGCACACAGCATTCCGATAAGACTGCTAATATTCCAGTTTGGTATGAGGAAAAAGAAAACACCCTGAGGCTTAGCATGGCTAAATAAATTTCCCAAGATCACACAACTCTTAAGTGGTTTTTGGACCCACATTTGTCTGTCATCAAAGCCTGAGTATTCTACCTCTGGCTATTCTGTTTTGTGAATATGAAATTCAGAACAAAGGTAAGCCATTTTTTTCCCCTAAGGGAACTTAAACAACAAAGAGCTAGGATAAAAAAATCAGATGAAACATAATGATTTTTCTTTCTTCAGGGAATTTTATAGTACAGTAGGCCAAATAATTAAATTTTAGGGGACCACTCTTGTCCATGAGAGTTGAACATTTGCCTCTTTTGAAAAGCAACCAACGGCAGAGAGGCAGTGTAATGGTTATGCCAAAAGGCTTACATGCCTGAAGTACCAACATCCAAGGCTCAATCTCCAGCACCATCATAAACTAGAACTAAGCAGTGCTCTTGTATCTCTCTCTGTCTTTCTATCTGTATCTTTTTCATTGTATTATCACTTTTATTAGATAAATAAAAATATTAAAAAAGCAAAGCAATCAAAATAAGTTTATTACTCTGGAATATTACCACAGTATGCAGGAATGTTTTCACCATCAGACATTTAGAACCAAAATCATATCTTGATTTATAATTAAACAATCAGGAAATGGTTTGTTGATATTTACCACATTATCAATCATTGCAACTTTACATTGTAAGAGTTATGTGAGCACACAATCTTTTCTTTCAAAAGTTTGAAATAGAATGTGATAAACAACTGTGTAAATAACTAAATGAAGTACAATTCAGAATAAAATAATAAAAGCAGAGGCAGAAATGTCTTTTTTTTACTTACAGCTTGTAGTTTCAGTATTGAATACACTCATTCATAAAATATCTGATGAGTCTGGCAGTTTTTTGTACAGTCATCTAATTATACTAAGCCGTGTACATAGCACCTTAGAATTTTATTTGTTTGTGTCTCTGTGTATCTGAGACTGAGGAAACATAGCCTGGTGTTTAAGAGGGCAGTTTGTAATGGCGCCTGTCAAATTCCCAGCTCTGGCTCTTATGTATCTTTTAGCAAGTTTATTAAATCTAAGCCTTACTTCATTCTTTGGTGAAAGAGCGTCATAACAGTGTCTTAACTCCTAGGGCTTAGGGACAGATTGAATGTGTTAGTGCCACTATAATTCTCAGGAATTCTGGCATCTGTCAATTCTCAATTGCATAAGCTATTACTATCATGGTGGTAATTTATATTGAAGGTGTTGTGGGTCCTATATAAAATATAGGCACATGCAAAGTATGTTTGCAAACCAAAATAATAATAATAGTAATAATAATGCAATGTACAACAAAATCACATACCATTTAGCTCTATATCTATTCTGTGTCTTTAAACTCAAATAACTTTAGGCAATATTAACATTCAAAACAGAGATGTTTCAGTGCTGCATGCCTTTCCTTTCTCATTACAAGGCAGTTATGGAAGGGTAGAAATGTTCACATACAGATACAGACACAGATACACAGAGGTTTGTTGAACATTTTTTCCAGAGATAAAACAGAAGCTGACTAAGTATGTATATTTCTATTCTAAAAATAAAGTTTTTGTGCTTGCTTTAGTCTCAAAAGAAGCCTATATGACCTTTATAAATCTCATAATTGAAATATGTCAAACCACTAACCATGCACCACCAAGATGATCTGAAGTTCTCCAAGAGGTTCTGTGACAATGTCCTGATGTCTCCCATATGAAAATCTTCAGTCAAGGTTCTCCCTTGCTTGTACTAATTACTCCCCATCAGAAAAACTTCAAATGCCCTATATCCAAAGCAGCACAAACCTGCTGTTAGTCCCATACAGTAGACAATTAGAACATTAGACAGTGATTCTTATGGGGGGTGGCTTTGCCTACCTGTGGACAGTTGACGACATTTGAAGATATTTTGTGATTGTCAACTGGGAGGTGGGAATAGAGTGTCCTATTGATTTTTTAGTGGTTGGAAGCCATACTGTAGTGCACAGGACAGCAACCCTTGAAATATTTTAGGTGGTTTCCACCTGGCAACTCACACAGGAAACATGGGAAGCATCCTAAATCCTTCTTCCAAGCATACTATAGAACAGTCTGTCAAGAAAAAATTTTCTATGTACCCATACTTTCTATTACCATTGCAAAAAAAAAAAAAAGCCTCAAACTCCTGCAGTTTCCTTTAAATAGGTCTATATAACTTGTTCCTTCTAATCCACTCTGTTTTTTGTTTTGTTTTCGGAATTACCTTTTTTAAATGAAAGGTTGTAAATATGCCTGTCCTACTTGTAATATCAGGACTGAAATAAAACTGCTAATAGACTAAAGTCCCTTCAACTTTAGAAATACCTAGTCTACCTCTTCAAGACTACCACCTCTTGCTAAAACTATCCACATATTAGGATCCAGGCACTTTTTCATGCTTGACAACATTCCCTTTATCCCCTTCATTTGCTTTCTTTTTTCTTTTATCAGAAGTCGGTGATTTGTTACATTCTTCATTTTCTCTTGAACTTCACTTGCTTTTTTTTCTTTATTTTTTTATGTGGGAGGTTTGTGGTTTACATACAGTTGTTGTTACATGGGTACAATTTCTCATCTCACCAATACAGACTTCTGCAAAACACTCTCACCTCCAATTTATGTCTTTTTCTATCATCATGTACCAGGACCTAAAAACCCCACCTCCCCACACTCCTCTCCCAGTCCCCTTTCCCCATAGGTCTTTGCTTTGGTGCAATATACAAGATCCAGTCCAAGTTATGCTTTGTGTTTTTCCCTTCTGTTCTTATTTTTCAACTTCTGTCTGTGAGTGCGATCATCCCATATTCATCCTTATCTTTCTGGTTTATCTCACTTAACATGATTCCTTCAAGCTCCGTACAAGAAAAGGTGAAGAAGGTGACTTCATTGTTCTTAATAACTGAGTAGTAATCATATATATATATATATATATATATATATATATATATATATATATATATCACAACTTTCTTAGCCACTCATCTGTAGTTGGACACTTAAGTTGCTTCCATGTTTGGGCTATTGCATTGTGCTGTTTTGAACGTTTAGGTATACACAATTCTTTTTGGATGGGTGTGTTTATTTCCTTAGGATATAATCCCAGGAGAGGAATTGCAGAGTCATAGGGTACGTCTATTTCTAGCCTTCTGGGAATTCTCCAAACTGATCTCCACAAAAACTGGACCAATTTACATTCCCATCCACAGTGTTAAAAGGTTTTATTATCCCTGCAGTCTTCAACAGTTTTTACTTTCCTTTCTGAGGTATAACATTCTCACAGGGGTGAAGTGATATCTTGTTGTTGTCTTTATGTACATAACTCAGATAATCTGTGACTGAGGTTTTTTTTCATATGTCTGTTGGCCTTTTGGATCTCTTTTTTGGTGAATGTTCTATCCATGTCCCCTCCCCACTTTTGAATAGGGTTGTATTGTTGCTAAGTTTGGTGAGCTCTTTATATATATTGGTTTTTAACCTTTTGTTTGATATATGGTACAAAATATCTTCTCTCATTCCATAAGGAGTCTCTATTTGGGTGATGATTTATTTTGTCTTGCAAAAAATTTCAATTTTTTGTGGTCCCATTGGTTTATTGTTTTTGTTTTCCTTGTGAATGGATTTGAGTCATTGAAGACAGCTGTAAAACCTAGATTGAAAAGAATTCTACTGATGTTTTCCTCTAAATATTTGATGGTTTCTGTTCTATTTTAATTTTTAATATTTATTTATTCCCTTTTGTTGCCCTTGTTGTTTTTTATTGTTGTAGTTATTATTGTTGTTATTGATGTTGTCATTGTTGGATAGTACAGAGAGAAATGGAGAGAGGAGGGGAAGACAGAAAGATAGACACCTGCAGACCTGCTTCACCTCTTGTGAAGTGACCCCCCCTGCAGGTGGGGAGCCAGGGGCTCAAAATGAGATCCTTACACCAGCCCTTGCGCTTTGTGCTACATGCACTTAACCCGTTGCACTACCGCCCAACTCCATTTTTTTTAAAAAAATTGTTTATAAGAAGGTTTCTGTTTTAACATCTAAATCTTGATCCATTTGGAGTTTACTCTTTGTGGATGGTGAGATGAGATGCTTCAGCTTCATTCTTTTGCCTGTTTCAGCCCAATTATTCCCAATACTATTTGTTGAAGAGACTTTCCTTTCCCCATTTAATATTTTGGGCCACCTTTTCAAAAATTAGATGTCCATAGGTGCTTAGTTCCTGGGTCTCAATTCCATCCCACTGGTCACTGTGTCTATTTTTGTTACAAAACCAGGCAGTTTTGATTATAATAGCCTTATAATATAGGTTGATATCTGGGAGTGTGATAACTCCAGTCTTGTTCTTTTTTTCCCTTCAAGTTTGCTTTATGATTCCATGTATTTTCTTCTCCCAGATAAATTTTATAGCTTTTTTTATATTCTCAAAATAAATTTTGTAGAACCTTGATGGGGATTTCATTAATTCTCTATATGTCTCTGGGTAGAATAGTCATTTTATTATGTTAATTCTTCCTGTCCATTAACATTTGACATCTTTCCACTTTTTGTATCTTATTATATTTCCCTCAATAGTGATTTATAAATTTCAGTATACAAGTCTTTCACTTCTTTTGTTAGGTTTAGTCCTAGATATCTGTTTTTGCTGCTATAGTAAATGGGATAATTTCTAATTTTTTCTTCATCTGATTAGTGTTTGAATAGAGGAATGACACTGATTTTAGTATATTAATTTTGTAACCTGCCCCCTTACTGTATTGGCTAGTAACTTCCAGGAGCTTTCTGCTGATTCTTCAGAGTTTCCTATGTGGACCATCATATCATTCCTGAATAGTGACAGTTTGACTTCATCTATTCCAACCTGTATCCCTCTAATTCCATTTTTGCCTAATTGCAGTGACTAGGATTTTGAACACTATATTGAATAATAATGGCACTGGCGTGCAGCCCTGTCTAGTATCTGATCAAAGTGGAAATATGTTCAGTCTCTCATCATTGAGTATGATGTTGGCAGTAGGCTTGCTGTATATAAATTCAACTAGATATAGGAATTTTCTGTCTATTCCCATTTTTTAGTGATTTTATTATGAAAGGGTTTGGGATCTTGTCAAAGGTTTTCTCTGCATCTGTTGAAATAATCATGTGGCTTTTAATTTTCCTTTTGTTGATGTGGTAGATCACATTTATTGATTTACATATATTGAGCCAGCCTTGCATGCCTGGAATAAACCTCATTTAATCATGATGTACAATCTTTTTCATTTCATGTTTTGCAGTATCCACTATAATTTTCTTCAGTATCTTAGCATCTATGTTTATTAGAGATATTGGTCTGCTGTTTGTTTTTTTTTTTTTTGTCTATGTCTACTTTTGGTACTGAGGTGATGTTGGTTTCATAGAAGGTGCTAGGAAGAATATCTGTGTCCTTGATAGTTTGAAAGAGCATGAAAAGTATGGCTATTAGCTCTTCCTTGAAGGTTTTGTAGAATTCATTTGTAAAACCATCTGACTCTGGACCTTTATTTTTGGAAAGCTCTTAGTGACTGTTTCCATTTCATTGGCTGTGATTAGTTATTCATGTTTTCTAGTTCCTCCTGGTTCAGTTTGTAAGGTTATGTGCTTCTATGAACTTTTCTATCTCTTCCAAGTTTTCTAGCTTGGTGGCATTTAGTTGTTCATAGAAGCTTTGCATAATACTTCTGATTCCTGTGGTGTCTATTGTGGTTTCTCCTTTTAATTTACAGTTCTATTTATTTGAGTCATATCTCTTTTGTAATGAGTGTGTGTGGACATAGGTTTGTCAAGTTTATTTACTTTTCAAAGAATCAACATTTAGCTTCATTGATCTTCTGTATGGTTCTTAATTTTGATGTTATTTATTTCTGCCCTAATTTTAGTTATTTCAGTCCTGCTGAATGCTTTAGGGTCATTTGTTCTTCTTCTGAGTCCTTAAGATATGTGTTAAGGTTATTTACTTGACTTATTTCATGTTTCCTAATGTGTGCCTGGATGGCTATGAATGTCCCTCTTAGTACTACCTAAGTTGTGTGCGAAATATTTTGATAGCTCGTGTCTTCCTTTTCATTTGATTCTAGGAAAATTTTCATTTCTTCCTTAATTTCTTCTTTAACCCAGTAATTGTTAGTGTACTGTTGAGTTTCCATATTTTGGGACTTTTACTAACTTTCTGTTTGTTGTTAAATGTTAGTTTAATTCTACTGTGGTCTGAAAAGATTCTTGGGATGGCTTCAGTATTCTTGTATTTACTGACAGTCTTTGTGGCCTAACATATGGTCTGTCCTTGAGAATGTTCCATATGGACTTGAAAATTATGTGTATTCTAGTTTCTTTTTTTTTCTTATTTTTTTATTTAAGAAAGTATTAATTAACAAAACCATAGGGTAGGAGGGGTACAACTCCACACAATTCCCGCCACCCACTCTCCACATCCCACCCCCTCCCCTGATAGCCCTCCCACTCTCTATCCCTCTGGGAGCATGGACCCAGGGTCATTGTGGGTTGCAGAAGGTAGAAGGTCTGGCTTGGGGTAAAGAGTTCTCATGATGCCTAGTCAGTCTAGTCTATCCATGTCTTCATTTATTTCTTGTGTGTCCTTATTAATTCTCTACCTGCATGATCTGTGTATTTGAGAGAGTGGGGTGTTAACATCTGTTGTAACACAGTATACCAGCCAACCATAGAAAGTTGGACACAGCACTTGGCTGACATCAAGCTGTCATCAGCCTGGTGACAAAGCATACTACAATCTGCACAAATGCACAATGGATTGCATGTGAGTGGATTGAATGGACTTAAACACAGCCAGCCATTTGGCTGCTGCTTCTTCTCCTGCTCAGATGGATCTTGGCTGAGGGTGCTTGAGGTGCCCACCATGGGTGCCTCTCCTGGGAACTGAACACGTGTGACTCAGCTAGCTGGTAAACTCTAAGACTCCTCTACAGCCATATGAATAACCTATACCTCTGCTGATAATTGTTTATCTCATGGGGCTGAACTTTTGGTAACTAATTCATGGGTTTATTAGGCTGGCTTATTTACCCCTGCCTATAGTTCTTTATTTTGTGGTACCTAATATATTATGTTCCATACTCTTGTACTGCTATAATAATGATTTGATTGTTTAAACCCACTCCCAGCCATGCCACAACCAAGCCTATTATGCACTGCAGCAAAGTCTTTTTATTTTAGTTACAACATCTCCTACTGTTACTGTGTTGCTATTGATGTATTTTTGTAGCTTTCTCAGCAGATGTTTAACCTATCTTGATGGCCTCTCATTGTATATGTAAGTGTTAATTGTTAAGTCTTCTTGGTTTACTGATCTTCTAAGCATTATGTAGTGTCCATCACTGGGGGTATGGATCAACCTGTCAATGCCCATGTCCAACAGAGAAGCCAGACCTCCCACTTTCTCCACCTTATGAAGATCTTTGGTCCATACTCCCAGAGGGATAAAGAATAGGGAAGCTTCCAATGGAAGGGATGAAATATGAAACTCTGGTGGTGGGAATTGTATGGAATTGTACACCTCTTATCCCACAATCTTGTTGATCATTATTAAATCACTAATATAAAAAATATAATTCTTATTCTCTCCTACAGTTTCATCTGTTGTTTCCCCATTTCTATTAATATTTCCATTGAGTTTTTCATCATTCAATTAATGTTTGGATGTTTTCATCCTTCTTATTTGCTTCTGGATTTTTTTCTAGGATTCTGTCCTGGCTCATTGCTTCAGAAGTTCTTTTTTGTCTTAGTATTATATGTAGTGCCTTTTGAAATTTGTGTCCTGTGTGTTTACACAGTTTCCACAGTTGTTCCTTGATTTTTGTTTATCTCTTTTCAGGATGTGTGGATCCTTTTTCCTCTGCAGATACAGCTGAGTCCCAGAGAAGTGTCTTGTAGGAAACCCACCATGATAGATTGAGATGAAGATGGAGTAAACTAAAGTCCATCTGCAGAGGTAGGTAAGTCCAAGAAAACAACTCCCAAGTAACAAAACAATAAACTCCTATCCACAAGTTTCTTTGATAGCAGTGTACCAGTCAGTCCAGGGTTGCCACTGAAGGCTGGGTCAGGTTTTTAGATTCTGTGTGTAGGGGCAGTACTTATGGCATGCCTTCAATAGTCATTGGGCTTCCAGTGCAAATATAGATCATATTAGGGTGTAGATACTGGCCCTTGTAGGACAGGGGTGGCTGCTTTTTAGGGGAAATAGCCTTTAGAATCTGGCATTGGTGTTCAGGTATGGAGCAAGGTTATCTCTTTTCTACTGGTTCCAAGACCCCTGAAACAAGCCACCTTATATGTCTCAGGAGTGAGTGGTGCTGTTTTGGAAGGTGGCACCACTGCATCTGGTAGATGAGAGTCTGGGGAAATTAGATGCTACAAAGGCATGTGGGTCGACTATGTTCAAACTATAGCGAGAAACAGACAAATATAACAAAAAAGAAAAAGAAAAAAGCAACTACAATAATGAAAGAAGCACACACAAAGAAGGAATAAAAGATTGATAGAACATGTATACACTCTCAAAGGGAGATAAAGAGACACAAAACAACAAAGGAAAGGAAAAAATAAGAGTATACACACATGCACACATTCAGTGATGGTAGTGGTCCTAGAGTGTAGAGGACTTTCAGGAGACAAGAAACAGACTAGTTTCCTGGTCTAGTTCCCTGGTGGGGTCACTGATTTGATGAAGTTTCCAAAGTATCAATCTTTGCAAGCCTTTGCTACAATGGTGAGTGGGCAGGACTACAGACTTGGGTGTTGCTACCTGGTTCTTTCAGGGAGTGGACAAACAACTTGCCAGCTTGCCTCTGGCCTGATCTACAGTTCAGGATCAGTCAAGGGAGAGCCACCCACCCTTGCATTGTACTTGACTCAACAGTAAGACTAGTCTAAAGACAAGCTGTCCCTTTGGAATTTCTGCTCATGGTTATAACCCACTCCTTTCTACTGCCACTGGAGCTTGTCTGTGTTGTACGTTGGTCCTTCTGGTCTTGTGTTCTCTGAAGACTTGGTTTAGGCACAATATTGGGATTAGGATAGGCTTGGCAGAAGACTCTTCTCTCTGAGAGGTTTAATTCCCTGGTGGTCACATGCAGTTCACTGGAACTCCTAAGCCCTGCCCTCAACTCACTCCTTCCAAATATTCTACAAGGATTGAAAACTTCTGACTAACCAAGCCTCACTCTGCACAAACTTCTTGAGCAAGTTCACAATAGATGTGTTAGGTACTGTAACCAACTTTTATAATACTAGCAATCCAAAAAAAAGTCACAGAAAATTTTTTTTCATGCAAGAATCTGCAGTGCAGTTAACTTCTAGTATGTGCTAATTCAGTTTCCCCAGGATTAGCTTCAAGAAGCCATCTTGGCTCTGCCCTTTTTTCCTTTTTCAACACTGTGTTTTTAGCATCCCATGCCTTCTTGCTGGCATACCCTTCATGTAAACTCCATACCATTCCCAGCAGCTCCTAGTCATCCTTAGAAGGCCTTGCCTCTGGCATTGCCTGCTTGGGATGCTTTCTCTGACCCTTGCATTTGGAGTAAATACCCCTACTTTCCAAGTTTCTCTGTAATACTACCTATCAAGATGTATTCATGTCTGAAGTTGTCAATTCTTGACGGCAATGTTATATTTTATCTTAGTGTCCTCAGTGCCTGACAGTATCTGAAACATGATAATGGCACTTCATTTTGTTGAAATAACAAAACCAAACTAAAATGTATAGGCTGTTCCTTAAACTAAAAATGCCTGTATCAGAGTGTCAGTAGGAAACAGATAAAATACTCAGATGAAATATTTTGAAGATAATATAATAAAGAAAATATTTACATAGTAGTAGTAACTGTTAAAGAAATCACAGTGTTTTGGGTCTAGGAATACAAGGTTGGCTTTGCTACCATGGCCTAACTGAGGACAGGGTAGGGACCATTTCTGGAACCAAGGCTGGAGAGAGAGAGAGAGAGAGAGACACAGAGAGAGAGGTGTTCTAGAACAGCAGCTGTCAGATTTCCTGCCAGGGTTCAGGGAAATGTTGCATGTCTCTGCAGTCAATATATATCTGGCTCCAAGGATCCAAATCAAGATGGAGAAGGGTGAAAATAGGTCCAGATAGGGTAAGTGGAAAGCATCCAATGCCAGGGCATAGTGAAAAGAAGTGTGAATTTTAAAGTCTGACAAACCTTAGTTTCACATTTAAGTGCATGTTTCTCTAGCTGTGTGATCACGGGTAAGATGCTTTGCCTGGTTGGACTTTAGGTAATAGGAATAGCAACACTACCCTTTCAATTGAAGCTTATGACTAGCAGAAAATTGTCTAGCATAGAGTGGAGCCACCAAGGTCAAGAGTTGCAATATTGTTTAAGTTAGATTTACTCTGAACTAAGCCAAAATAAACAGAAATAAATATATTGTGCCTAGTCCTTACCTGTAGATGCTGGAACTGTAATAGAGCTAGTCCCACCAATGGAAAAATTTCCCTGTATCAGTTACTATCCTCGTGTGCTTTTGTGTATATGTACATACAAAATGAAGCTGGAAAGCTCAAAAATGCCTGCATCTGTACCTTTACTAGCTGTTTATTTCACAGTTGGTTTGAAATTTGCTTGAGAAGTATTTATATTTTCCTCATATAGAATATATCTGCTTTCAGAAGTAGTCCAGTTTAAATAGAAAGAAATAATCCATTGAAGATACACAATTTGGTTGAAACATCTGTTTGATATTCTTTGCAACCAAATTCATCTATTCTCCATACATAAAGAACACAATCTTACTTATAATAAACATTTTTTATAACAGCAATCATGCAGCTGCAGCAAACATGGTTTATCATTAGATAATCACATCCTTGGGGATTGGATGCACCCAACTGCGTCTTATGCTTTCTATGTTGGGAATTTAATTGTCTCATAAATGTCAGAACTGTTGCCTTGCCACATATTGCTTAATTAATAATTAAACCATAATTCCATCATCATAAACTATATTTAAATCTACATGCTATATGTATGTATACATAATAAAAGCAGGACTAAACATAGATAACAGAGCCGTTTGTGTCTCAGATAAGCGCAGTTACATTTCATACCCTAATATTAACTTGTAACAGTTGGTACATTTACTCCATCAGTGAAAACATCAGCTGATAGAAACGATTTAACTGAAGCAGCATATCCTATTTCTTAATATTCTCCCATTGCTGTATGATATGCGTCAACCCAGATTTTTACTAGAGCAAATTAAGTATAAGAATGCATATGAGTATATTCCACATCTTCCTTAGTGGAGTCCTTCCAAAGATCCAGTGAATCAAAGGGGAGATGGAGAGAGCTGAAAGGGGTTGATGGCTTATAGTGAAGGAATCTGTCAGTGTGGAAGAGGAACAAAATACAGCCCCAGGAAGGGGATGAGAGCCATGCCAGAACAGAACCACTCCCAAATGACACCTGACTAAGACAATTGAGTTTCCAGCAGATAACAGACACAAGATTGAACCCAGCCTAGATCAGTCTAAACTCAGCTAAGAGCTAGATAACTAATGCCATTGGGACATAATAGTTGTTGCTTTTGCAACATGATTATGACCAGAATTAATTATGACCTTAGCCTCCCTTGACTTACATCACTGCAATTTTGTTGGACAGTACCATTCATTCCATTTTTTCACCTGCAACAACACAACACAACTACACAATAACAACACAACAAAACAGCACAACTACACAACACAACTACACAATAACAACACAACAAAACAGCACAACTACACAACACAACTACACAATAACAACACAACTACACAACACAACTACACAACACAACACAACTACACAACAACACAACAAAACACAACTACACAACACAACACACCTACACAACAGCAAAACTACACAACACAACTACACAAAAACATTACACAATTACACAACACATCTGTACAACACAACTTCACAAAACAATTACACAACAAAATAACACTACACAACTACACAACAAAACAACTACACAACAAAACAACTACACAACAAAACACAACTACATAACACAAGTACACAAACAACACAACTACACAACCCAACACAACTACACTACTACACAACAACACAAGTACACAAACAACACAAGTATACAACACAACTACACAACAACACAACTATACAACAACACAACTATACAACATAACACAACTAAACAACTACACAACAACACAACACAACTACACAACACAACACAACTACACAACACAACACAACTACACAACACCACAACTACACAACACAACTGCACAGCAACACAGCTACACAACACACATACACAACTACACAACACAACTACACAACAGCACAACTACACAACACAACTACACAACAAAACTACACACCAACAAAACTACACAACAATACAACTACACAATACAAAACAACAGAACTACTCAACTACACAACAACACAACTACATAACAACACAACTACACAACAAAACTACACAACACAACTACAAAACAACAGAACTACTCAACTACACAACAACACAACTACACAACACTACACAATCATGATCCTGCAAGGCAGATTTGCAGATGTCTTTCTACCTCTCTCCTTCCCTATTTATCAAGGTTTCTATGTCCTGTCAAATAGAGAGTGAGGAAAAAAAAAAAAGAAAGTCACTAAGAGCAGTGAATTGTACTGCTGGCACCATGTGTCAAAAACAATCCTGGTGGCAATAAAATGAAATAACAAAAAATACTAAAATAGGAAGAGCAATTTCTTTTTCTTTTTCTTCCTTTCTTTCTCTTTCTTTCTCTTTTTCTTCCTTCCTTCCTTCCTTCCTTTCTTTCTTTCTTTCTTTCTTTCTTTCTTTCTTTCTTTCTTCCTTTTTTTTTTGTCTCCAGGGTCATTGCTGGAGTTTGGTGCCTGACCATGAATCCACTGTTCCTGGAGGCTATTTTTTTCCCTTTTGTTGCCCTGGTTATTATTATTTTTTTTCTTAATCCTTGTGTCAGATAGGACAGAGAGAAATGGAGAGAGGAGGGGAAGACAGAGAGTAGGAAAGAAAACAGACACATGCAGATCCTGCAGGTGGGGAGCTAGGGGCTCAAATCCGCATCCTTACGCTGGTCCTTGTGCTTCATGCCACGTATGCTTAACCCTGCTGCGTTACTGCCCACAATTTCAATGATGACTTAATAATTCTGGGACAAGATTGTATGAAACATGGCTTGTAGGCTGTTCTAGGCAGTCATGTAGTTTTTTTAATTATAGTTATTGATATTTTCCCAGTAATCCATTCTAATGTTTCCTTCTATTAGTGGTAATTAAAGTTTTCAAAGGTAGTGTAAAAAATAGTGGGAAGATGGCGGCCTGAGCAGCGAGCGCTCTGACGGCATCGTCAGCAACGGTAGGATTTTCTGCCTTTAGCAGGCCAGTTAATAAGGAGTGACACCAAAGAGTGGGTACAATTTAATTTGGGTTAAGAATTAGAGTAAAGGTGACACGGACTAGCGGGGCTCCAGAATTCCCAGGGCGCCGGGCAAGGAGAGTGCGCCGGGCATTGTCCTCCGCCCGCCCAGGAAGGCGGCTCCTCCGCCAGTTGCAGAGCGCGGCGGGCAGAGGACCCGGAGAGAGCACTTTAGCTCGGGGGCTTCCTCTTGGGAGAATCCAGGGTCCACCGTGACCCTGAGAGCAGATCCAAAGACTTCTTGAGTATAGCTCTCATTGGATCAAAGGATTTGGAGCTAGTTTTCATTTTTGAGAAATCCTTTAAAAAAGTCTGGAGGGGGGGGTTTCCCGGAAGATGGCGGACAAAGGAGAAGTGGCTAGCCTTTGAGCTCCGGACACATCTCTTGTAAACAATAGGATTTTCTGCCTTTAGCAGGCCAGCCAATAAGGGGCCACAGCAGTCATACCAAAGAGCTGTCTATAACTTAATTTGGGTTAAGAATTAGAGTAGGGGAAAAAAATTCTTTTTTCTTCCTTTTAATTTTCAAGCATACATCCTTCCCGCCGCTCCCCCCCACCCCCCACCATAAGCAGTGCCTGGGACCAGCTTCTAGCAGGATACCCCATACCACCAAACAGGGTTTTTTTTTTTTTTTTTTTTTTTTAAACTCACTGATAACACATTTGGGAAGTTCCTCGCACTGCTCTTTAATTACAACCCTTCTTCTTATATTCTCCCTTTTCTCTCTCTTATCTCTCTCTATCTCTTTTTTTATTTTTTATTATTATTATTATTTTTTTATCTTGTCATACACTTCTTTCTTCTTTGCCTTTCTGAATTTGTGAATTACTTTGGGGAAGAAATCTGACCCAGAGTGGACTCTCTATGTGTGTATCTCTGCTCTAGTTCCCTTTACACTCTTGTTACCCTAGAATATACACTGGATAGTAGATTTTCATAACTGTCTATTCTTGCTATCCTCTCTTTCTTTTCTCTTTCTTCACTGGGATTTGGTTACTATTTTTTCACGGACTGGAGAAATTGTTTGGCTAACTGGTAATGATTAAACTCCTTCAATACTTACTTCAGTTGCTACTGTAATTCCGGAGGTTGGTGAGTGCAATTGTCATAAAGGTATTTAGTACAGTGTTACTTGTGCTCAAAACACAACAACTGAGGAACAACAGAGCATTAAAAAAAAAAAAGAGAGAAACACATAAATAAAAAAAATGGGTAGATTAAAAACAAATAAAACTGCTACCCCAATGAATGAAGACAAGAGCCCAGAAGAAACCATAAATCAGTCAGAAGTAACCATAGATAAGAAAATTATGCAAGCAATAATAAACTTATTAATCACAGAAATGAAAACAACATTGGAGGAAAGGAATGGCAGTATTAGGGAAACAACAGTTGAGACACCCAAGGAAAATACTGATTATCTTGAGACAATTAGAGAACTGAAAGCTGAAATAGCTGTAATGAAGAAAGAAGCTGAGGCAAGGGAAAGCAGACTAACAGAAGCAGAAAACAGAATTAGTCAGACAGAGGATGAGTTAGAGAAAACTAAGAAAGAGGTGAAAGAGCTTAAAAAGAGATTGAGAGACACTGAAAACAACAACAGAGACATATGGGATGATCTCAAAAGAAGTAACATTCGTATAATTGGCCTGCCAGAGGAAGAAAGAGAGGAAGGGGAAGCAAACATTCTAGAGGAAATAATACAAGAAAATTTCCCAGACCTGAATAACAGAAAGGATATCAAGGTGCAAGAGGCCCAGAGAGTACCAAACAGAATCAACCCAGACCTGAAAACACCAAGACACATCATAGTCACAATGAGAAGAAGTAAGGATAAAGAAAGGATCCTAAAGGCTTCAAGAGAGAAACAAAAAGTCACATACAGGGGAAAACCCATAAGACTTTCTGCAGATTTCTCCACTCAAACTCTAAAAGCCAGAAGGGAGTGGCAAGATATCTATCGAGCCCTGAATGAAAAAGGGTTTCAACCAAGGATAATATATCCTGCTAGACTTTCATTCAAGCTAGACGGAGGGATCAAAACCTTCTTAGACAAACAACAGTTAAAGGAGGCAACTATCACCAAGCCGGCCCTGAAAGAGGTACTAAAAGACCTCTTATAAACAAGAACATCACTATAATACTTGTAATATATCAGAGTAAACAAATCGTTTTTTAGAACAATGGCACTACAATACATTAAATCCATAATATCAATAAATGTCAATGGCTTAAACTCACCCATCAAAAGGCACAGGGTGGGGGGATGGATCAGAAAACATAACCCAACCATATGCTGCTTGCAAGAATCCCATCTGTCACAACAAGATAAACACAGACTTAAAGTGAAAGGATGGAAAACTATCATACAGGCTAACGGTCCACAAAAAAGGGCAGGAACAGCCATTCTCATCTCAGACACGATAGATTTTAAATTAAATAAAGTAATAAAAGATAGGCAAGGACATTACATAATGATTAGAGGATCAATCAGCCAAGAAGACTTAACAATTATTAACATCTATGCACCCAACGAGGGACCATCTAAATACATTAAACACCTACTGAAAGAATTTCAAAAATACATCAATAGTAATACAATAATAGTGGGAGACTTCAATACCCCACTCTCACACTTAGACAGATCAACAAAGCAGAGAACCAATAAAGATACAAGAGAATTGAATGAAGAGATTGACAGACTAGACCTCTTGGACATTTTCAGACTCCTCCACCCCAAAAAACTGGAATACACCTTCTTTTCAAATCCACATAACACATACTCAAGGATAGACCACATGTTAGGCCACAAAGACAGCATCAATAAATTCAAGAGCATTGAAATCATCCCAAGTATCTTCTCAGACCACAGTGGAGTAAAACTAACTTTTAACAACAAACGGAAAATTATTAAAAGACATAGAATTTGGAAACTAAACAACATGCTCCTTAAGAACCACTGGGTCAGAGACTCACTCAAACAGGAAATTCAAATGTTCCTGGAAACTAATGAAAATGAAGACACAACCTATCAAAATATTTGGGACACAGCGAAAGCAGTACTGAGAGGGAAACTTATAGCCATACAATCACATATTAAACACCAAGAAGAAGCCCAAATGAACGACCTTACTAGACACCTCAAGGACTTAGAGGAAGAGGAACAAAGGAACCCTAAAGCAACCAGAAGGACAGAAATCACTAAAGTTAGAGCAGAAATAAACAACATCGAAAATAAAAGAACCATACAAAAGATCAATGAAGCCAAATGTTGGTTCTTTGAAAGATTAAACAAAATTGACAAACCCCTAGCCAGACTCACCAAACAAAAAAGAGAGAAGACTCAAATTAATAGAATTGTAAACGATGCAGGAGATATCACAACTGACACCACAGAAATCCAGAGAATTCTGCGAAACTTCTATAAAGAACTATATGCCACCAAGCTAGAGAATCTGGAAGAAATGGAACAATTCCTAGAAACCTATGCACTTCCAAAACTGAACCAAGAAGAACTACAAAATCTAAATGCACCAATCACAGACAAAGAAATTGAAACCGTTATTAAGAATCTCCCCAACAACAAAAGTCCTGGACCAGATGGCTTCACAAATGAATTCTACAAAACTTTCAGGAAACAGTTAATACCCATACTTCTTAAGCTATTCCATAAGATTGAAGAAACAGGAATACTCCCTTCCACCTTTTATGAAGCCAACATCACCCTGATACCAAAAGCTGATAGGGACAGAACAAAAAAGGAAAACTACAGACCAATATCTCTGATGAACATAGATGCCAAAATATTAAACAAGATCTTGGCCAACCGGATACAGCAACACATCAAAAAGATTGTTCATCATGACCAAGTGGGATTCATCCCAGGAATGCAAGGCTGGTTCAACATCCGTAAATCAATCAATGTCATTCATCACATCAATAAAAGCAAAGCCAAAAACCACATGATTATCTCAATAGATGCAGAGAAAGCCTTTGACAAAATCCAACACCCATTCATGCTCAAAACTCTACAGAAAATGGGAATAGATGGGAAATTCCTCAAGATAGTGGAGTCTATATATAGCAAACCTACAGCCAACATCATACTCAATGGAGAGAAGCTGAAAGCATTCCCCCTCAGATCGGGGACTAGACAGGGCTGTCCACTGTCACCGTTACTCTTCAACATAGTATTGGAAGTTCTTGCCATAGCAATCAGGCAAGAGAAAGAAATCAAAGGGATACAGATTGGAAGGGAAGAAGTCAAGCTCTCACTATTTGCAGATGATATGATAGTATACATAGAAAGACCTAAAGAATCCAGTAGAAAATTACTGGAAGTTGTTAGGCAATATAGCAAGGTATCAGGCTACAAAATCAATGTACAAAAATCAGTGGCATTTCTTTATGCAAACACTAAATCTGAAGAAGAAGACATCCAGAAATCACTCCCATTTACTGTTTCAGCAAAATCAATCAAATACCTAGGAATAAAGTTGACCAAAGAAGTGAAAGACTTGTATACTGAAAACTATGAGTCGCTACTCAAGGAGATAGAAACTGATACCAAGAAATGGAAAGATATCCCATGCTCATGGATTGGAAGAATAAATATCATCAAAATGAATATTCTCCCCAGAGCCATATACAAATTTAATGCAATACCCATCAAAGTTCCACCAGGCTTCTTTAAGAGAATAGAACAAACGCTACAATCATTTATCTGGAACCTGAAAACACCTAGAATTGCCAAAACCATCTTAAGGAAAAGAAACAGAAATGGAGGCATCACACTCCCAGACCTTAAACTATATTATAAAGCCATCATCATCAAAACAGCATGGTACTGGAACAAAAATAGGCATACAGACCAGTGGAACAGAATTGAAAGCCCAGAAGTAAATCCCAACACCTATGGGCATCTAATCTTTGATAAGGGGGCCCAAAGGATTAAATGGAAAAAGGAGGCTCTCTTCAATAAATGGTGCTGGGAAAACTGGGTTGAAACATGCAGAAGAATGAAATTGAACCACTTTATCTCACCAGAAACAAAAATCAACTCCAAATGGATCAAAGACCTAGATGTCAGACCAGAAACAATCAAATACTTAGAGGAAAACATTGGTAAAACACTTTCCCACATACACCTCAAGGACATCTTTGATGAATCAAACCCAATTGCAAGGAAGACCAAAGCAGAAACAAACCAATGGGACTACATCAAATTGAAAAGCTTCTGCACATCCAAAGAAACTATTAAACAAACAGAGAGACCCCTCACAGAATGGGAGAAGATCTTCACATGCCAGACATCAGACAAGAAACTAATCACCAAAATATATAAAGAGCTCAGCAAACTCAGCCGCAAAAAAGCAAATGACCCCATCCAAAAATGGGCAGAGGAAATGAACAAAACATTCACCACAGAGGAGATCCAAAAGGCTAACAAACATATGAAAAACTGCTCTAGGTCACTGATTATCAGAGAAATGCAAATCAAGACAACACTAAGATACCACCTCACTCCTGTAAGAATGGCATACATCAAAAAGGACAGCAGCAACAAATGCTGGAGAGGATGTGGGGACAGAGGAACCCTTTTACATTGCTGGTGGGAATGTAAATTGGTACAGCCTCTGTGGAGAGCAGTCTGGAAAACTCTCAGAAGGCTAGACATGGACCTTCCATATGACCCAATAATTCCTCTCCTGGGGTTATACCCCAAGGACTCCATAACACCCAACCAAAAAGAGGTGTGTACTCCTATGTTAATAGCAGCACAATTCATAATAGCTAAAACCTGGAAGCAACCCAGGTGCCCAACAACAGATGAGTGGCTGAGAAAGCTGTGGTATATATACACAATGGAATACTATGCAGCTATCAAGAACAATGAACCCACCTTCTCTGACCCATCTTGGACAGAGCTAGAAGGAATTATGTTAAGTGAATTAAGTCAGAAAGATAAAGATGAGTATGGGATGATCCCACTCATCAACAGAAGCTGACTAAGAAGATCTGAAAGGGAAACTAAAAGCAGGACCTGATCAAATTGTAAGTAGGGCACCAAAGTAAAAACCCAGTGGTGAGGGGTAGGCATGTAGCTTCCTGGGCCAGTGGGGGGTGGAAGTGGGCGGGAGGGATGGGTCACAGTCCTTTGGTGGTGGGAATGGTGTTTATGTACACTCCTAGCAAAATGTAGACATATAAATCAGTAGTTAACTAATATGAGAGGGGGAAATCAATTGTATGTCTCAAAGTTTCTCAAAAGACAAACTGAATCTTTTTAATATATAGGCTATGTATTTGATATGCGGACTCTCTCAAAAGCCTAGACCAAGTAGATTAGAAGCTTCCAATAGCACAGCTATATACAAGATACTGGGTACTGTCCAGGAAACCATAACAAAGGGACTTTTCAAAGTTAACCCAATTAACAAATAATGTGATGATAATATTAACTATCGATTGTCTTTTTGAACCCTAAGACAGCAGGAACCTCACATCTTCACTATAGAGCCCCTACTTCCCCCAGTCCTGGAACCCTTGGATAGGGCCCACTTTCCCGTATGCATCTCCCAATCCAAACCAAACAACATTGCATCTGCCGATCACAAACTAACCAAAGCAACGATTGCTACCTCAACATGCTTCACCCCAGAATGTATCCAGAGACTTCACGTGTGGAATGACAACCCTTCAGCTTCATTACTTGGGTGAGACCTTTCCTTTAATAGTACACTCTAATTTCATCTCAGGTAGTTCACTTTCCAACAAAGTCCCATAACCTAGATATACACCAGTTTCTGTGAGAGAGAGCTTATGTGCACACGTATCCATAAACTACTGCAAAATATATACCTGAAAGCAGGACTACACTAGAGTTTGCAGTGAGTACCTCCCTAACACTTCCTCTCCACTATTCCAAGCTTGGGATCCATGATTGCTCAACAAATTGTTTGGCTTCATATGTTAACTCTCTTTTCAATCACCAGGTTCCAGATGCCACCAGGATGCTGGCTAGGCTTCCCTGGATTGAAGACCCCACCAATGTGTCCTGGAGCTCAGCTTCCCCAGAGTCACACCCTACTAGGGAAAGAGAGAGGCAGACTGGGGGTATGGACCGACCAGTCAACGCCCATGTTCAGCGGGGAAGCAATTACAGAAGCCAGACCTTCTACCTTCTGCATCCCTCAACGACCCTGAGTCCATGCTCCCAGAGGGATAGAGAATGGGAAAGCTATCAGGGGAGGGGGTGGGTTATGGGGATTGGGTGTTGGGAATTGTGTGGAGTTGTACCCCTCCTACCTTATGCTTTTGTTCACTAATCCTTTCTTAAATAAAAAAAAAAAAAAAAAAAAAATAGTGACAATACACATATGATTTTGACACACAACCAGTGAAACCTCATCTATTACAGATTTAGACATATTGTGCATTAGTTTCTGAAAAATGAAATTGATTCAAAAAGCCCCATTTCTCAGATAAACTTTTAGTCTTCTGAGTAATCATTATAATTGGAATCAACTGAAAAAGGCAAAGTTTTCACTTACAAAACAGGACAACATTTTGAGACATTTAGTTTTTTCCCTATAAGTTTCCTTAGGCCTACTGTTACTGTCTTCACTAGGCTGCATTCTCAGGTGGTCAACAAATATAGTCAAAAAGTTAATGGAGCTCCTGAAAGAAGCAAAAACGAAAACAGACAAACAGCAGAGGTAATATTTCTGAAAGGTAAGACTTTCAATCTGAAGAGCAAAATCTTGAATGTAAGAAATAAACTTTGTATGCTTTTCTAATTCTAAAGATTTGCTAGGTGTGTTAAGAAGACTAAGATACAAGTAAATAGAGAATTTTAAAAAATGAGGAAGGTGTGCAGGCAGGGTCAAAGTGGAGACCTGAGTCCTTTCATTTCAATCATTTATTCTTCCAATTAACTTCTTTGAATATACTTAAAAGTGGGCAGAATTAAATGACTTGTGATGGGGAAAACTGGTAGGAATGGAGATTCGCAAACATAAGTTCAATATGAAAGAAAGCCCCATGCACATCTGAAATGCAATTGTTAATTACCAACTGGCTGTACTTCTGCTCCAGTGATTTCTGTTTTATTAGGGAGACATTTTCTCCAGAGAAATCAATGTGGTCATTGCTCAGCCATGTCCTCCAGGGACCACAGCACCTGCTGTACTCATCATTTCCGAATCAAAACTTAGTTATTTCTATAAAGCTGTACATATTGTTTCCATAGCAAAATATTTAATTTTAAAACTTGAGATTGTCCTTTCTACAATAGAGAACTTTTTAAAGGAAAATATGAACTTATCTGCAGCCTAAGGTAAAGATCATGCAACCCACAGTACTGTCAGCAAGCACTTCCTCATCCTCAGTCATCTCTCTGCCCTAGAGCAGAGGTTGAAATAAAATGTCTATATGTTTGCTACTAATAGGCTGTCAGAAAAGTCATGACATATTTTTTGCATTAAAAATGCAAAGACCAGCATAAGGATCCGGATTTGAACCCCTAGCTCCCCACCTGCAGGGGTAGTTTGCTTCGCAGGTGGTGAAGTGGGTCTGCAGGTGTTTGTCTTTTTTTCCTCCTCTCTGTCTTCCCCTCCTCTCTCCATTTCTCTCTGTTCTATCTGACACAACGATTAAGAAAAAAAATAAATAACCAGGGCAACAAAAGGGAAAAGATAGCCTCCAGGAACAGTGGATTCATGGTCAGGCACTGAACTCCAACAATGACCCTGGAGACAAAAACGAAAAAAAAAAGAAAAAAAAAGAAAGAAAGAAGGAAAGAAAGAAAGAAAGAAAGAAAGAGAAAAAGAAATTGCTCTTCCTGTTTTAGTATTTTTGTTATTTAATTTTATTGTCACCAGGATTGTTATTGACACATGATGCCAGCACTACAATTCACTCCACCTAGTGACTTTTTTTTTTCTCTCTCTCTCTATTTGACAGGACAGAGAAACCTTGATAAATGGGAAAAGAGATAGAGAGGAAGATAGAAAGACATCTTCAAATCTGCCTCACAGGATCATGAAGAGCCCCCCCACACACGCAGGTAGGGTGTGGGGGGTTGAAACCAGGTCCTTGTGTATGCTAATGTATGTGCTTAACCTGGTGCACCATTGCCTGATCCCCTAGTTTGTTTTTCTCTCTATGTTGTTTGAGTCAGATGAACTTTCATCAACCTTTCATAACATCAGCTCACTGACTGAAAGCTAGAAGGAACTTAACTATTAACCATTAGAAACGATCCTAATTTCTTTAGCCAGAGTTTAGTAATTTTATGGATTGTTCCAAATACCTTGTTTTTGTTGTTTTATGATTTGACCATTCTGGTGTCACAAGGTGACTAGATGCCATCTATCAAGACACTCAGTCTGTGACTGGATGAGAAGTGGGCCAGACTTAGTTAATACTCTATTGAATTTAACAAAAGATGTCAAGCTATCACAGACCAAATTCTAGAATGGGCTGTATATTAGATCCAGTTAAAAAAATCTAATAGAAAGGAAGGCAAGTCTATCATGGTGTCATATAATAATCCAGAGGAATGCATGTGGATAGGCTCAGTCCTTACCAACTCAGGCTCACGACTGATCATCTCTTCCAAGGATAGTACAAGTCATCTTATTCATTTTGATCACTCACACAAGTCTAGTCAACCAGTTAGTTCTCATTCTTTTCAGAGGTATTCCTACTTTTTCTAAAAAGTAAGCAAGCTGACATCATTGAGCATTTACTCTATGCATTTTGACTCCATAGGTTTATCAGCCAGAAACTTTGCCCATTATAGTTCCTGTTAGTAGGTAGACTCTTCTTTCTCTTATTTTTCTTCTTTCTTTTGAGTGCTATAAGTGGACTGTTAGGAAATTCATGATACATTTTTGCATAGAAGAACAGAAAAATGTGCCATGACTTTTACAGCAACCCAGTAGTACAGCTAAGCTACTGATTAGAGAGAAATATTATATATGATTTAGATAGTGGGATATCAATTTATTCTGAATTACTGTAAGCACCCAACTCTTAGAAGAGTTATGGAATTATTGTTCATAGGAGTGTTTGTAGATATGGTCAAGTAAAACTTTTGCCTTTGGTTTTTTGAGAGAAGCAAAATTTTAGTTACCTATACCACTCTTCACACTGTTCTCCTTTGGCCTATCTTTGTGAATGTTTCTATTCATGTTGGACACCAAATAGCTTTCCCCAAGAGATTAAGATCTTCTTTGTAGATTATTTTGGTTACTGTGTTTGTTTTTGCAAGCTATGACAGAAACTACAGAGAAATGTAGGAATGATAGGGGAAAATAATTCTAGTTGTTAGAAACATATAAACAATGAAAAGGATAGTATTTATAAAATTGATATCTCAACACTCAAAGACGGTATAGAGCAGTAAAAGCTAAGAGAAGACAGTATTTGAGGGAATTATGAACAAATACATGCCTCTCTGTCTATTATTTGAAGCAAGAAAGAAGAATCACACAGAGAAAATAATGTTGGAGCTATAATATGTACTCTATTTCAGAAAAGGAAATTGATTTGTATCATAGCTCCTGAAACTAAAGCATTATTTTAAAAGAATTTCACATTTCTGAAACTGGATTTCTGTAAGAATCTTTACCACTTAGGAAAAGAAATTGCATCTTTCCAAAAATTAATCATCAGATATCTACCACATGCTTTCTAGATATAGGACTAGATAATGGCTAGATTATATAAAGTAGACAGTGACTCTAAGTAAAATAGAAAGTTTTCCTTCTCTAGAGGAGTTTGAAGTTTTCTAGAGAGCAAGACCTGAGAAAATATCCCCTTGGTTTCCATAATATTTTTCTGCTCTCCCTTCCTCTCTCTCTCTCTTTTTCTCTCCCTCTCTCTGTCTCTCTCTCCCTCTCTCTGTCTCTCTCACTCTCTCTCCCTTTCTCTCTGTCTCTCTCTGTCTCTCTTACTCTGTCTCTCTTGCTCTCTTTCTCTGTCTCTCTCTCTCTCTCTCTCTCTAGCTGAGGACCCCAGTTGGATTTTCATACAGAGAGAAACACCACAGCACCAGAGTCTCCTGATGCCCCAGTACTCACACCTATATGGTTCCAAGATTCAAGCCTGGACTGCACACAGAGCAAGGCATTTGCACTACCCAGTGAGTTATCTTTCCAACTTCAGAATGTATTCTTTTATAGTTTTCTAAGTAACTCTTTCAGTACTTTTTTGTTATTCTCCCCTTTTTGGACTTGAGGGGAGCATCAGTCTTCCTCTTGGCATTGATATCCATCAGACTTGATTAAAATCCTATGTGGGTGGTCCCATCTGTTAACTTTGCTTTACCTGCAGACTACTAACACCAATCTAAATAGAATATATATATATATATCACTAAAATCCAGTCCTATATGGTTGGGGT
Source organism: Erinaceus europaeus (assembly GCF_950295315.1). NCBI lineage: Eukaryota > Metazoa > Chordata > Mammalia > Eulipotyphla > Erinaceidae > Erinaceus > Erinaceus europaeus. The sequence continues at coordinate 110,783,625 of NC_080185.1, read as the reverse complement.
GACCATACTGACAAAACAGAAACATTTGGGGATATGAAAGGTAATGCTGCTAATAATTTTTCTTCCTTGGGTCAAGGAACATAAACAAAAACTCTCTTGGGTAAATTTATAGATGAGATCAGTGTGTGTGTGTGTGTGTGTGTGTGTGTGTTTGTGTTGGACACAAACTTGTGGACACCTGAAACAATTCAGCTTCCTTCCCTTTCACATTTATTTTTCTTACATTTTTTACCATAACACATTTATCCACCTAGTTGCCTGAGTCAGAATTATGGTCAATATTCACAATACTTCTGAATCCCTCAAAAATTTCTAATTAGGCCATCAAATCTTTTGGATGTTTTCCTAATTAATGACTTCTAAATCTGGCCCTTGTCTACACAACATATCATATTGCTTTAATTGATGCTCTCATTTTTTTATCTAGATGAGAGAATGACCATCTAATGAATTTATAGACCTGATCTGAATCCCTTCACTCCATTCTTCACATTTATATTGCTTGAAGATTATATACATATTTGGTGTAATCTTCCTCAGTTCAAAATCACCCAAACAACCCTCCATGTTTCTTCCAGGGTAAAGTCTTAAGTTCCTTAGAGGACACTGAAATTCCACATGATGTGACTCTTAGGTACCTTTCATCTCTTATCATTCTTCTTCATCTAAATCACACCTTTTTACCTTCCTTGGTGTTTGGAATCAGTACCCTTCTCTTCTGATCCTTAATTTTCCAATGTATGCTCATTTTCTAGATCTCACATTGACTGCAACTTTTACAGCAAATTATTTTTGAGTCTTTCTTAAACATAAACATGAATTTCTCCTTTAATTTCCTTTTCTTCTTCTTCTTCTTCTTCTTCTTCTTCTTCTTCTTCTTCTTCTTCTTCTTCTTCTTCTTCTTCTTCTCTCTCTCTCTCTCTCTCTCTCTCTCTCTCTCTCTCTCTCTCTCTCCAGAGTATTCCATGGACTAAATATCCCAGGATTTCTTTACCAGTTATCTATCCTTGGACATTTAGATTATTTCCATATTTTGTCTACTATAAATAGTGCATCCATAGAGGTACATATATGCTTTTGAGTTAGAACTCACATGTTCTTTCAATATATGCACAGGACTGGCATTCCTGGATGATAAGGTATTTTCTTCTTCTTCTTTAATTGCTACCAGTGTTATAGCTGTGGCTTGGTGCTTGCAGGATGATTCCACCACTCAGCAGCCATTTACCTTCTCTTTACTTGATAGGACAGAGAGAAATTGAGAGTATGTGGTTGAAAGGAAGAGGAAGAGAGTGACCTGAAGACCTACTTCACTACTCCTGAAACTTCTTCCCCCTGCAGGTGGGGAAAGAAGGGTTTGATCCCGGGTCCTCTCACATAGTGGCATGTATACTCAAGCAAGTGTTCCTCTCAAGCCCCGTATTTCCATTATTTTACTTGTTTAAGAACATTGCTGTTTTTCATCGGGGTTGCGTCAGTTTGCATTCCCACTAAGACTGTATCAATTTTTCTTCACTTGCCATTTCCTGCTTTGTAGATATAGTTGATTTTCACTGGCATGAGACAGAATATCAGTGTGATATTAACATGTGTTTCCCTAATGATAATTGAAGTGGAATATTTCTCACATGTCTGTGGACCATCTGAATGTCTTCTCTAGAGAATTGTCTACTGAGATATTTTGCCCACTTTCTACTGGGTTATTTGCTGGTTTTGAGCTGTTATATATTTTTTCAATTATAGTACTTTATTAAATATGTGATATATAAATTTCTTCAACCAATTTTCCTTGGTTGTCTTTATATCCTTGTGTAATTTTCTTTTGATGTATACAACAGTTCTAATCTTATGTAGTCAAATTGGTTTATTCTTTCTTTAATTTTGCATTGCCTGTGGAATTCAGTTTCTAAATGCATCCTTTCTTTGCCCCATTGAGTGGTTTGTTACCTTTTGTCTTTAATTATATTTCCATATGTGTATAGATTACTTTTTTCTTTTTTTTTAAAGTCATTCTTTTTTTATTCATTACCTTTTGTTGCCCTTGTTGTTTTACTGTTGCTGTAGTTATTATTGTTGTTGTTATTGATGTCATTGTTGTTGGATAGGACAGAGAGAAATGGAGAGAGGAGGGGAAGACAGAGAGGGAGAGAAGAAAGACAGACAGCTGCAGACCTGCTTCACCACCTGTGAAGAGACTCCCTGCAGGTGAGGAGCCGGGGGCTCAAACTGGGATCCTTATGCCAGTCCTGGCACTTCGCGCCATGTGCGCTTAACCCAGTGCACTACCGCCTGACTCTCTTTGTATAGATTTCTATCTTGGCTCTCTACTCTGTTCCACTTGACTTAGTGCCTGTTTTTTACACAATACCATGATGTTTGATTCCGTCAGTAGTGATTTACAAGATTATCAGATAAAATAGTCATGGGACCTTTGGAATATAACTAAAATAGGCCTACTATCTACAAAACGGAGACCCTCAACTCTTCATCTGAACTATTCCAGCCTTTAGGTTCATGATTACTCAACAATTTGTTTGGCTTTATATGATAACTCTTTTTTCAACCACCAGGTTCCAGATGCTAACATGATGCCAACTGGACTTCCCTGGGCAGAAGACCCCACCAATGTGTCCTGGAGCCCCACCTCCCCCAGATCCCAGCAATAACTCTGGAGGCAGAAAGAAAGAAAGAAAGAAAGAAAGAAAGAAAGAAAGGAGGGGAGAGAAAGAAAGAGAGAGAGAGATGGAGAGAGAGAGGGAGAGAGGGAGGGATGAAGGAAGGAAGGAAAGAGGGGAGAGAAAGAGAGAGAGAGAGAGAGAGAGAGAGAGAGAGGAAGGAAGCAATGGAAAGGACCCCAGCAGTGTGTCCTGGAGCCCCACTTCCCCAGAGCCCCACCCCACTAGGGAAAAAGACAGACTGGGAGTATGGATCCGCCTGTCAATGACTTCACCATGAATTCCCTGCTCCTGAAAGTTACTTTTTCCCTTTATGTTGCCCTTGTTGTTTATCGTTGTTGTTATTATTGTTTTTGTTATTGTTGTTGTTGTTGAATAGGACAGAGAGAAATGGAGAGAGGAGGGAAAGACAGACAGAGAGATATAAAAATAGACGCCTGCAGACCTGCAAGTGGGGAGCCTGAGGCTCGAAATGGGATCCTTATGCCAGTCCTTGCGCTTAGTGCCATGTGCGCTTAACCCACTGAACTACCGACCGACCCCCGCCCCTTCTTTTCTTACTTTACAACTTCTTTTAAACCTGTTTTTTAAATTTTTATTTATTTCCTTTTGTTGCTTTATTGTTGTAGTTATTATTATTATTGTTGTTGTTGTTGGATAGGACAGAAAGAAATGGAGAGAGGAGGGGAAGACAGAGAGGAGGAAAGAAAGATAGACACCTGCAGACCTGCCTCACTGCCTGTGAAGCGACTCCCCTAAAGGTGGGGAGCCGGGGGCTCGAACTGGGATCCTTACACTGGTCCTTACGCTTTGTGCCACGTGTGCTTAACCCGCTGTGCTACCGCCCGACTTCACTTTTCAACTTCTATGAGTGAGATCATCCCATATTCATCCTTATCTTTTTTCTTTAATAGCTGAGTAGTATTCTATTGTGTATATATACCACAACTTATTCAGCTACTCATCTGTTGTTGGGCACTTAGGTTGCTTCCAGGTTTTGGCTATTACAAATTGTTCGGCTATGAACATAGGTATACACAAATCTTTTTGGATGTGTGTGTGTTTGGATTCATTAGGATATATCCCCAGGAGAGGAACTGTGGGGTCATGGGGTAGGCTCACTTTTAGCCTTCTGAGAGTTCTCCAAACTTCTCATCACAGGGGATGGAACAATTGACTATTTCCACTATCAGTGCAAGAGGGTTCCTTTTTCCCCACAACCCTTCCAGCATTTGTTGTTGCTATATTTTCTGATGTATAACATTTTTACAGGAGTGAAGTGGTATCTCATTGTTGTCTTTATTCGTATTTCTCTGACAGTCAATGACTAGGAGCATTTTTTCACATGTTTGTCAGCCTTCTATAGGTTTTATTTTGCTAAGATTTTATAAGTGTTCTTCGGGAATATTGGTATATACTTTTTGTTTGTTTATTTGTATAATCTTTTCCTGCTTTGGGGATCAGAATGATATTTGTCACATAGAATGCATTTGGAATCGTTTCTTCCCCTTCAATTTTTTCAAAGAGTTTGAGTATCTTATAGATACTTGAAAATCTTTTTTAAAAAATTCATTGTTAAAGCTGTTGAAACTTAGGCTTTTATTGGGAAATTTTTTCACTTCTGTTTAAATTTTGGCACAGTACTTGGCCTGTTCAGGCTATTTCCTGGTGGATTATTCTTGAACAGTGGGATGACTCTAAGAAAGGGCCTAATTCATCAAGGTTGTCCAATTTGTTTGCATATAGATGTGCATAATATTCTTTTATGATTAGGGGCTGGACACACAACTGAGCACATTGGCAACCATAAATTAAGACCCAGGTTTGAGCCCTTGCTCCCCACCTGCAGGAGAGATCTTTCAGGAGTCATGAAGCAAGTCTGCAGGTGTCTATCTTTCTCTTTTCTCTGTCCACCTAGCCTCTCAATTTCTCTCTGTCATGTTTAATAAATAAGAACCAAAAAAGGGAGACAATGGCTACTAGAAGCAATTGATTTGTAGTATCTGCACTGAGTCCCCAATTTTATTGGTGGCAATAATTTTTAAAAATTATTTTATGATCCTTTGCATTTCTGTCTCATCAGTTGTAATCTCACTTCCCTTGTTTCTGATTGTTTTCATCATAGCTTTCTCTCTGTTTTCTTAAACTGGAAAGTGATGTATCAGTTTTGTTTATTTTTGTCAAAAAAACAGTTATTGGTTTTGTTAATATTTTTCTAAACTATTTATTTATTTGTTGAATAGATTGAGAATAAGAACATAACTCTGGCACATGCAATGCTGAGGATCAACCTTAGGACCTCATGCTTGAGAGTCTATTGCTTTATAAAGGGTGCCACCTCCTAAACTGCTTATTAATCTTGGGTGTCATCTTTTAGGTTTTTCTTTCATTTCTGCTCTAATTTTTGTTATTTTCTTCACTGTTTACTTTTAGGTCAGTGTGTTGTTTCTTTTCTAGTTGCTTCAGTTGTAATGTTAGGTTGTTTGCTAATTCCTCCCCCTCCTCCTACTCTTCCACTTCCCCTTCCCCTCCCCCTCCCCCTGCTCCTCCTCCTCCCCCATCTCTGAGGCTAGGTGCCTGCACTATGAATCCACTGCTCCTGGTGGCCATTTTGTTCATTTTATAGGATAGGACAGAGAGAAATTGAGAGAGGAGGGGGAGGTCAAGAGGGAGAGAGAAAGACAGAAACCTACAGACCTGCCTCATCACTTGCGAAGCATCCTCCCTGCAGCTCGGGATCCGGAGGCTTGAACTGGGAATAATTTCTTCTTTTTTAACAGTTGCTATGAACAGTGCTTACATAAGGACCCCCCCATTCCTGGTGAATTTTTTACTTTATATTCTGATAGAGACAGAAGTAAATAGGGGCGAAGAATCGGGGAGAGAAAGAGACAAATCTGCAGCTCTGCTGCACTCCACTTATAAAGCATCTCCTTGCAGATGTGGACCAGAGGTTTGAACCTGGATCCTTGCACATGAAGTGTGCACTCTAATGGGTGTACCACTGCCCTGCCCACTATAAACTTCCCTCTTAATATTACATTGATGACATCTTGATTCATCTTGCAGAGCTTAATTTCAGTACTTCCTTTAGAGGTCCTTTCAGGAAGATCAATGAGTAATCAATTTCCTCAGCCTTTATTTGCAACATTTTGTTTTTCCCTTGTCTCTAATAAATTAATCTCCTGACTTTGACTTCAGATAAATTACTTACTATCATTAAGTAATAGGTAAGCATCCATGTTTATGTAAAAGGCATTGCATTATTAGACTTTTGGTGAAAATAAGTGATTTAGATCTGTAATATTGCTAAAACACTTTCTAGGTATTTAAGTGTGTTTGATGTGAAGATTAAATTGTAGTCACTACTATGTGCTGTGTTTTTTTGAATTTTTTTATAGATTGCTTAAATCGTGTTTTTGAATTTCAATCATATCTTCTTTTGCTTTTATAAAAATGAGGAAGAGCATGGGTATATGCCTCATTCAGCAAGTTACTGCTTAATAAGCATCCTTGTGGTGTTAGAAAAAATGTCAACTATGAACCAGAATGCATGTAACTTGAACAAGAATCTTAATAAGCTCTGTAGGGGTAACTGTACATTAGAATTCCAAATAAGGAGAAGTTAATTGTCAGCCAAATTTTCAGCCAAAGGGGAAGGATCAGTTACTAAATTAATGCCAAGATTGGGACCTATATCCTGTATTAGGATAAAAACCCTGAAATGTCCTCACACATTTCTTCTTGATCAAGGCTACTTTTATGATAGGGACTTTTGCCCAGAAGTGGGGTAGAGGAGTACTGCAAAGCAAATGGATTTGAGAGAGAAAAGGAACTTTATCTAATACCACTATAAATTGTTCCACAAAGCTAATGACAAAGTCTGTGATAGAATACTTAATAAATAGTTAAAAAATGAACAAAATGAACAAATCATTTTGGATAGTTTCAATGCATAGGGTTAGCTGTTGAATTTTTTAGTGTGCTATCATATTTAATAATCTTCCAAGGAAAAGAAGTACTTTCATTTCTCAAAATAATATCCGTTCATCTCTCTAATGAAATATTTTGTGTAGAAAATGGAATAGTTGAGACTTTTGGAGAGGCTGGTGAGCCTTGCTTATATTATTGAAGAAGTTTTTATAGTTTTATGTGATCTGTAGTTGTAGTTGGATCACTTCCACATGGCACAGAAGTTAAACTAGCCAGCGGTTTTTCAACTTTTGGCCACAGCATTGCATCACCACTCAAGCATAGTTCACTCCCCTTTCAACAGCCATCTCCACAAGCGGTGCCCTTAAATTGTTAACCTCTGAAGGGCTATACTTTTGGGAAAAAATAATATTTTTCATCTTCCTCAATGTAACTTATAAAGCAGACGAATAACCCATATTTTTATGAAATTGCTATGAAACTGAGAAAATAGGTATTGACTAGGGCTAGGGACTAATTCTAACACTTCCTTTTAAGAGCTGGGGGTAGTGGTTTTTCAGTGTGTATAGTTGTGGCTTCAGCTGGTGAGTGTTGCAGATTACAAAGTCACTTTGCCTCTAAGAATTTTTTAAAGTGTAGTCTGCATTGATTTGTGTCAGTGCACAACTGCTTATCCAAATGAGAATATGCTGTCCATTTAGGTGAGCAGGTGTTTTGTATGTGCTTGAATATGGAGCTTATAGTACATTAAAGCTATAATGGTGCATGTTCATTATGTTTGTTAATATGTCATTTGGGCATTTACGATAGGATGGTAGAAAGTGGGATTAAGAATGTAGGATTACTCATTTGAATGAACAACATAAAAACGTTTGAAGTGATAACTTGCTGAGTTACCTTGATACAATCATTTGACTTCCTTGGATATCAGTCTTGGGGCCAGGTCGTGACATACTCAGTTAAATGCATGTATCATCATGTGCAAGGTTCTGAGATAAAGGCCCCCCCCCCACTCTCCACCTGCAGAGGCTACTTCATGAGTGGTGAAGTAAGTTTTCAGGGTCTATCTTTCTCTCTCCCTGTCTATAACCCCTTCCCTCCAATTACTCTCTGCCCTATAAAAATATATATCAGTTTCCTAGTCTGTAAATAGGTTGATCTTTGGAAAACCCCATTGTTTCTCTCATTAGCTGAGATGTTGTGAACAGTTTATTCTTGCAAGGAGAATAGAAAATGTGGAAGATGATTTTTAGAAGTATGAATTTACTTTAAAACTAAATAGACTAAATACCAGTGAGCAGAAGATAGAAAAAAAATCTTCTTGGCTTCTTGAAAGCTTAGAAAATGATCAAGATGGTTAATTCCTTGAGTCCTGTAAAGCTGTAAGATGTTATTGGTCTCAGTGATGATTAAATTACCCTAACATTTCTTTGAAATGTGTATTGGGTAATTAAATATGGATCTGTAGTATTTCTCCATTGGGTAGGTCGTCAGAAGGGGAGAGACCACAGGGAAGAGTGTAGGAGAGAGAATAGAAACTGTGTGATTAAAAGCCAACAAGTTCACATCAAAATTGGAAGAGCTTGCTTTTAGGGCAACACATGTTCCTAAAGCACTTTACAGCACAAGGCAACTAGTTACTTTATAATTATAAATTCGTTTTGGCTTGGGAAATGAAGTATTCTTATAAAGATCATTTCTGCTCAGCAAGTAGAGTTGAAATGTAGGAAAACAGAGTGATGAAAGAAACTCATGCTGTGTCGGGGGCTGAAGCACTGCCATTACCCAGCAACATGGGCCCCATGGGCTGGGATAGATGACGCTTAAGCATTAGTTCATATTTTTCCAATTAAGCGTAAGTTGTGTTTCTTTATATGCTACAAAAGCATTAGTCATTTAGTCCCCATATGGAGTATTTTATCAAAAGCAACGATTATAGCCAGAGACAAAGAAGTTTGTAACTGGATTAGAGGCCTCCCCTCATTCTAACAGGATTTAGCTCTATAGATAGCTAATTGTGATGTAATGCTGATAGCTTTTGGAATGAAAATAGTTGTTAATAAAAGAGGAAGCTGGCAAGATGTTATGAATGAAATGATGGTTGCAGAGTTAAATAAAACTTTCTCAAAACTGTATAATTAAGCATAAAGGAAATGAGCAGGTACATAGCATAGTCATTTAATACTTAACTTGGATTTTCTTAGCTTTCTATTTACCTCTGGGTCATTATCTTTATAGGCCTGAGAGTAACTTGGAAGAGGTACCTCAAACAGTTTAGATATCCCCAAAACTTGATTTTAGATTTAAAGATTTATTATTATATTACCATATATTTAACCCAAAATCTATCTTTGGCACCTTGCAAATTCAATTTCAAGTTTCAGAAAAATTGTGTTCAAGACCCACAATTTCTACCAACTAGATATCTCTCATTTGAAAAAGTATAATATTGTTATATTGAATAATAACATCATAGAACTACCGTGGGGAAAAAAACCCAAGGAGAGAATGAGTGTAAAGAACCCGATAGAATAATGGACACGTGCATAGTAGGTTCTCTATAGATATTAACTATAGTTTCTGCCAAGAGTAATTTGACAAGCCAGATGGGAAATTAACCCTTCCATTCAGGTCTGTATACTTGTTTGTATAAGTGTGCTTCTCAAATTCTGGTCAGTTAGGAATTATTAGTACTCCAAATAACCAAGATACAATGACTTTGCCCATTTGCTTTCTAGAAGGCAAACTTGAATATTTAGTTGCAGGTAGACTGAGATTTGAGCTGTTGGTGCTGAATCCTCATTCAGTCAGTTCATTCAGTTTCTATGTCCCATGTCATGTTACTGATGCTTTGTCACAGTGACCAATAGTGGGTGAGGATTATGTGCAGTGTCAAGATTCCTCAAAATAGTTATGTAGCAAGATAAAATTTTGAGAATTTCAACCATGCTTCAGTCTTGAGTTCATCCCACCTTTACACCCTGTTTGGAAAACTAGGCTACATGGCAAGCTCTGTATACACAAGATGTCCATTCTTGGTGTTTAAATTCAAAAATGTTAAATCTCAGAGAGCATTAAAACCAGGCACAAACAAGTTTAGAAAAAATGATAACTCTTGGTGTAAATCTCTCTTCCTTTCAAAAGTAGATACCCGAAATGAAGCCAAGAGAATCAGTGTTTTCATATCCTTTGACAATATGCCTAAGAGTGATTTGCAGAATCAGAAGGCATTTCCTTTTTTTTTTTAATGTCTCATTATACAGTTTTTCACAGAGGTTGCACTAGTTTGTATTTCCACAAAATGTTTAACAGAGTTCCTGTTTCTCCACATCCTCCCCAACACTTGTCATTTCCTGTTTTGTTGGTGTAGGCTATTTTTACAGATATACAGTAGAATCTTAATTCGATTTGAATTTGTATTCCTCTAATGTTAAATAGACCATTTTCTTTCATATTTCTGTTTGCCATCTATATTTCTTCTTTAGAAAAAATTGTCTGTTCAGATCTTTTGCCCAGTTTCTTATTGGGTTCTTCATTTGATGTTCGGCTGTATGATTTACCTGTATATATTTGATGTGAATCCCTTTTCAGATATGTAATATGCTAATATATTCTCCCAGTTACTGGGCTGCATTTTCATCCTTGTGGAATTTTCTTTTGTGGTGTGTGGAAGCTTTTCAATTCTATGTAGCTGCATTTATTTAATCTTGTTTTAGTTTCCCTTGCACATGAGAAACTGTGCTGTGAATACATGTTTGATTTTAAGGTCCTGAAATGTTTCACTGTTATATTTTTCTATTTGTTTTATGGTTTCAGGTCTTTGAGCCATTTGTTGAAGAGGACTTCTCTCCCCCACTGAATGGTTTTTGATATATATATATATATATATATATATATATATATATATATATATATATTCCATATGGTTTGCATTAACTTCTGGACTAAGAATTTGCATTTCTCTTTTATTTTATTATATTTTTTATTTAAGAAAGGATTAATTAACAAAATCATAGGGTATGAGGGGTATAACTCCACACACTTCCCACCACCCAATCTCCATATCCCATCCCCTCCCCTGATAGCCCTCCCACTCTCTATCCCTCTGGGAGCATGGAACCAGGGTCATTGTGGGTTGTAGAAGGTGGAAGGTCTGGATTCTGTAATTGCTTCCCCGCTGAACATGGGCTTTGACTGGTCAGTCCATACTCCCAGTCTGCCTCTCTCTTTCCCTAGTAGGGTGGGTCTCTGGGGAAGTGGAGTTCCAGGACACATTGGTGGGGTCTTCAGTCCAGGGAAGCCTGGCCGGCATCCTGATGACATCTGGAACCTGGTGACTGAAATGAGAGTTAACATACAAAGCCAAACAAATTGTTGAGCAATCATGGACCCAAAGCTTGGAATAGTGGAGAGGAAGTGTTAGCGGGGTACTCACTGCAAACTCTAGTGTACTTCTGCTTTCAGGTATATATTTTGCAGTAGTTTATGGATACTTGTGAACATAAGCTCTCTCTCACATAATCTGGTGTATATCTAGTTTTTGGGACTTTGTTAGAAAGTGAACCACCTGAGATGGAATTAGAGTATACTATGAAAGGAAAGGTCTCACTCGAGTAATGAAGCTGAAGGGTTGTCATTCCACACGTGAAGTCTCTGGACACAGTCTGAAGTGAAGCATGTTGAGGTGACAATCGTTGCGTTGATTAGGTTGTGATCAGTAGATGCAATATTATTTGATATGGATTGGGAGAGGCATACGGGAAACTGGGCCCTATCCAAGGGTTCCAGGACTGGGGGAAATAGAGGCTCTATAGTGGAGATGTGAGTTTCCTGCTGTCTTAGGGTTCAAAAAGACAATGGGTAGTTAATGTTATCATCACATTATTTGGTAATTGCGTTAACTTTGAAAAGTCCTTTTGTTAGGGTTTGCTGTACAGTACCCAGTATCTTGTATATAGCTGTGCTATTGGTTGCTTCTGATCTACTTGGTCTAGGCTTTTGAGAGAGTCTGTATATCAATTATACAGCCTATATATTTAAAAAATTCAGTCTGTGTTTTAAAAAACTTTGAGACATACAATGAATTTTCCCCCTCTCATATTAATTAACTAGTGATTTATATGACTACATTTTACTAGGAGTGTACATAAACACCATTTCTTTTTTTATATAAAATTTCTTTTTTTTATTTAAGAAAGGATTATTTAACAAAACCATAAGGTAGGAGGGGTACAACTCCACACATTCCCACCACCCAATCTCCATAACCCACCCCCTCCCCTGACAGCTTTCCCATTCTCTATCCCTCTGGGAGCATGGACTCAGGGTCATTGAGGGTTGCAGAAGGTAGAAGGTCTGGCTTCTGTAATTGCTTCCCCGCTGAACATGGGCATTGACTGGTCAGTCCATACTCCCAGTCTGCCTCTCTCTTTCCCTAGTAGGGTGGGTCTCTGGGGAAGCAGAGCTCCAGGACACATTGGTGGGGTCTTCAATCAAGGGAAGCCTGGCCAGCATCCTGGTGGCATCTGGAACCTGGTGATTGAAAAGAGAGTTAACATATGAAGCCAAACAAATTATTGAGGAATCATGGACCCAAAGCTTGGAATAGTGGAGAGGAAGTGTTAGGGGGGTACTCACTGCAAACTCTAGTGTACTTCTGCTTTCAGGTATATATTTTACGGTAGTTTATGGATACTTGTGAACATAAGCTCTCTCTCACAAAAACTGGTGTATATCTAGGTTATGGGACTTAGTTAGGAAGTGAACCACCTGAGATGAAATTAGAGTGTACTATAAAACGAAAGGTCTCACCCGAGTAATAAAGCTGAAGGGTTGTCATTACACTCGTGAAGTCTCTGGACACAGTCTGAGGTGAAGCATGTTGAGGTGGCAATCGTTCAGTTGGTTAGGTTGTGATCGGCGGATGCAATATTATTTGGTATGGATTGGGAGACGCATACGGGAAAGTGGGCCCTATCCAAGGGTTCCAGGACTGGGGTAAGTAGAGGCTCTGTAGTGGAGATGTGAGTTTCCTGCTGTCTTAGCGTTCAAAAAGACAATCGATAGTTAATGTTATCATCACATTATTTGGTAATTGGGTTAACTTTGAAAAGTCCTTTTGTTATGGTTTGCAGTACAGTATCCAGTATCTTGTATATAGCTGTGCTATTGGATGCTTCTAATCTACTTGGTCTAGGCTTTTGAGAGAGTCTGCATATCAAATACACAGCCTATATATTAAAAATATTCAGTTTGTATTTTGAAAAACTTTGACACATACAATTGATTTTCCCCCTCTCATATTAATCAACTACAGATTTATATGTCTACATTTTTCTAGGAGTGTACATAAACACCATTCCCACCACCAAAAGACTGTGACCCATCCCTCCCACCCACTCCCACCTCCCACTGGCCCAGGAAGCTGCATGTCTACCCCTCACCACAGGGTTTTTACTTTGGTTCCCTACTTACAATTTGATCAGATCCTGCTTTTAGTTTCCCTTTCATATTTTCTTACTCAACTTCTGTTGATGAGTGGGATCATCCCAAAATCATCTTTATCTTTCTGACTTAGTTCACTTAACATAATTCCTTCTAGCTCTGTCCAAGATGGGTCAGAGAAGGTGGGTTCACTGTTCTTGATAGCTGCATAGTATTCCATTGTGTATATATACCACAGCTTTCTCAGCCACTCATCTGTTTTTGGGAACTAGGGTTGCTTCCAGGTTTTAGCTATTATGAATTGTGCTGCTATGAACATAGGAGTACATACCTCTTTTTGGTTAGGTGTTATGGAGTCCTTGGGGTATAACCCCAGGAGAGGAATTACTGGATCATATGGAAGGTCCATGTCTAGCCTTCTGAGAGTTTTCCAGACTGCTCTCCACAGAGGCTGTACCAATTTACATTCCCACCAGCAATGTAAAAGGCTTCCTCTGTCTCCAAATCCTCTCCAGCATTCGTTGCTGCTGTCCTTTTTGATGTATGCCATTCTTACAGGAGTGAGGTGGTATCTTAATGTTGTCTTAATTTGCATTTCACTGACAATCAGTGACCTAGAGCAGTTTTTCATTTGTTTGTTAGCCTTTTGGATCTCCTCTGTAGTGAATGTTTTGTTCATATCCTCTGCCCATTTTTGGATGGGGTCATTTGCTTTTTTGGTGCTAAGTTTGCTGAGTTCTTTATATATTTTGGTGATTAGTTTCTTGTCTGAAGTATGGCATGTGAAGATCTTCTCCCATTCTGTGAGGGGTCTCTCTGTTTAATAGTTTCTTTGGATGTGCAGAAGTTTTTCAATTTGATGTAGTCCCATTGGTTTGTTTCTGCTTTAGTCTTCCTTGCAATTGGGTTTGATTCATCAAAGATGTCCTTGAGGAGTAGGTGGGAAAGTATTTTACCAATGTTTTCCTCTAAGTATTTGATTGTTTCTGGTCAGACATCTAGGTCTTTGATCCATGTGGAGTTGATTTTTGTTTCTGGTGAGATAAAGTGGTTCAATTTCATTCTTCTGCATGTTACAACCCAGTTTTCCCAGCAACATTTATTGAAGAGAGACTCCTTTTTCCATTTAATCCTTTGGGCCCCCTTATGAAAGATTAGATGCCCATAGGTGTTGGGATTTACTTCTGGGCTTTCAATTCTGTTCCACTGTTCTGTGTGCCTATTTTTGTTCCAGTACCCTGCTGTTTTGATAATGATGGCTTTATAATATAGTTTAAGGTCTGGGAGAGTGATGCCTGCATTTCTGTTTCTTTTCCTCAAGATGGTTTTGGCAATTCTAGGTGTTTTCGGGTTCCAGATAAATGATTGTAGTGTTTGTTCTATTCTCTTAAAGAAGCTTGGTGGAAATTTGATGGGTATTGCATTAAGTTTGTATATGGCTCTTTGGAGAATATTCATTTTGATGATATTTATTCTTCCAATCCACGAGCATGGGATATCTTTCCATTTCTTGGTATCAGTTTCTATTTCCTTGAGTAGCGACTCATAGTTTTCAGCATACAAGTCTTTCACTTCTTTGGTCAACTTTATTCCTAGGTATTTGATTGATTTTGTTGAAACAGTAAATGGGAGTGATTTCTGGATGTCTTCTTCTTCAGATTTAGTGTTTGCATAAAGAAATGCCACTGATTTTTGTACATTGATTTTGTAGCCTGATACCTTGCTATATTGCCTAATAACTTCCAGTAATTTTCTGCTGATTCTTTAGGTCTTGCTATGTATACTATCATATCATCTGCAGATAGTGAGAGCTTGACTTCTTCCCTACCAATCTGTATTCCTTTGATTTCTTTCTCTTGCCTGATTGCTATGGCAAGAACTTCCAATACTATGTTGAAGAGTAACGGTGACAGTGGACAGCCCTGTCTAGTCCCCGATCTGAGGGGGAGTGTTTTCAACTTCTGTCCATTGAGTATGATGTTGGCTGTAGGTTTGCTATATATAGACTCCACTATCTTGATGAATTTCCCATCTATTCCCATTTTTTGTAGAGTTTTGAGCATGAATGGGTGGTGTATCTTGTCAAGGGCTTTCTCTGCATCTATTGAGACAATCATGTGGTTTTTGGCTTTGCTTTTATTGATGTGGTGAATGACATTGGTTGACTTATGGATGTTGAACCAACCTTGCAGTCCTGAGATGAATCCCACTTGGTCATGATGAACAATCTTTTTGATATGTTGCTATATCCGGTTGGCCAAGATCTTGTTTAATATTTTGGCATCTATGTTCATAGAGATATTGGTCTGTAGTTTTCCTTTTTTGTTCTGTCCCTTTCAGCTTTTGATATCAGGGTAATGTTGGCTTCATAGAAGGTGGAAGGGAGTATTCCTGTTTCTTCAATCTTTTGGAAAACCTTAAGAAGTATGGGTACTAACTGTTTCCTGAAAATTTTGTAGAATTCATTTGTGAAGCCATCTGGTCCAGGACTTTTGTGGTTGGGAAGATTCTTAATAACTGTTTCAATTTCTTTGTCTGTGATTGGTGCATTTAGGTTTTGTAGTTCTTCTTGGTTCAGTTTTGGAAGGGCATATGTTTCTAGGAATTGTTCCATTTCTTCCAGATTTTATAGCTTGGTGGCATATAGTTCTTTTTAGAAGTTTCATAGGATTCTCTGGATTTCTGTGGTGTTAGTTGTGATATCTCCTCCATCGTTTACAATTCTATTAATTTGAGTCTTCTCTCTTTTTTGTTTGGTGAGTCTGGCTAGAGGTTTGTCAATTTTGTTTAATCTTTCAAAGAATCAACATTTGGCTTCACTGATCTTTTGTATGTTCTTTTATTTTCGATGCTGTTTATTTCTGCTCTAACTTTAGTGATTTCTGTCCTTCTGGTTGCTTTAGGGTTTCTTTGTTCCTCTTCCTCCTGTTCCTTGAGGTGTGCAGTAAGGTCGTTCATTTGAGCTTCTTCTTGGTGTTTGTGATTGTATGGTTATAAGTTTCCCTCTCAGTACTGCTTTAGCTGTGTCCCAAATATTTTGATAGGTTGTGTCTTCATTTCCATTAATTTCCAGGAACATTTGCATTTCCTGCTTGAGTGAGTCTCTGACCCAGTGGTTCTTAAGGAGCATGTTGTTTAGTTTCCAAATTCTGTGTCTTTTAATAATTTTCCGTTTGTTGTTAAATGTTAGTTTTACTCCACTGTGGTCTGAGAAGATACTTGGGATGATTTCAATGCTCTTGAATTTATTGATGCTGTCTTTGTGGCCTAACATGTGGTCTATCCTTGAGTATGTGTTATGTGGATTTGAAAAGAAGGTGTATTCCAGATTTTTGGGGTGAAGGACTCTGAAAATGTCCAAGAGGTCTAGTCTGTCGAACTCTTCATTCAATTCTCTTGTATCTTTATTGGTTCTCTGCTTTTTTGATCTGTCTAAGTGTGAGAGTGGGGTATTGAAGTCTCCCACTATTATTGTATTACTATTGATGTATTTTTTAAATTCTTTCAGTAAGTGCTTGACGTATTTAGATGGTCCCTCATTGGGTGCATAGATGTTAATAATTGTTAAGTCTTCTTGGGTGATTGATCCTCTAGTCATTATGTAATGTCCTTGCCTATCTTTTATTACTTTATTTACTTTAAAATCTATCGTGTCTGAGATGAGAATGGCTGTTCCTGCCCTTTTTTGTGGTCCGTTATCCTGTATGATAGTTTTCCACCCTTTCACTTTAAGTCTGTGTTTATCTTGTTGTGACAGATGGGATTCTTGCAAGCAGCATATGGTTGGATTATGGTTTCTGATCCATCCCCCAACTCTGTGCCTTTTGATGGATGAGTTTAAGCCATTGACCTTTATTAATATTATGGATTTAGTGTATTGTAGTGCCATTGTTCAAAAAAATTTTTTTTTGTTTGCTCTGATATATTGCCAGTATTATAGTGATGTTCTTGTTTGTAAGAGTTCTTTTAGAACCTCTTTCAGGGCCGGTTTGGTGATGGTTGCCTCCTTTAACTGTTGTTTGTCTAAGAAGGTTTTGATCCCTCCATCTAGTTTGAATGAAAGTCTAGCAGGATATATTATCCTTGGTTGAAACCCTTTTTCATTCAGGGCTCGATAGATATCTTTCCATTCTCTTCTGGCTTTTAGAGTTTGAGTGGAGAAGTCTTGATAGTCTTAAGCTTTTCCTCTGTATGTGATTTTTTGTTTCTCTCTTGCAGCCTTTAGGATCCTTTCTTTATCCTTACTTCTTCTCATTGTGACTATGATGTGTCTTGGTGTCTTCAGGTCTGGGTTGATTCTGTTTGGTACTCTCTGGGCCTCTTGAATATTGATGTCCTTTCTGTTATTCAGGTCTGGGAAGTTTTCTTCTATTATTTCCTCTAGAATGTTTGCTTCCCCTTCCTCTCTTTCTTCCTCTGGCAGGCCAATTATACGAATGTTACTTCTTTTCAGATCACCCCATATGTCTCTGTTGTTGTTTTCAGTGTCTCTCAATCTCTTTTTAAGCTCTTTCACCTCTTCCTTTGTTTTCTCTAACTCATCCTCTGTCTGACTATTTCTGTTTTCTGCTTCTGTTAGTCTGCTTTCCCTTGCCTCAGCTTCTTTCTTCATTACTGCTATTTCAGCTTTCAGTTCTCTAATTGCCTCAAGATAATCAGTGTTTTCCTTGGGGTTCTCTACTGTTGTTTCCCTAATACTGCCATTCCTTTCCTCCAATGTTTTTTTCATTTCTGTGATCAATAAGTTTATTATTGCTTGCATACTTTTCTTATCTATGGTTACTTCTGGCTGATTTGTAGTTTCTTCTGGGATCTTGTCTTCATTCATTGGAGTAGCAGTTTTATTTGTTTTTGATCTACCCATTTTTTTGATTTATGTGTTTCCTTTTTTTATGTTCTGTTGTTCCTCAGTTCTTGTGTCTTGAGTACAAGTACCACTGTACTAAATTCCTTTATGACAATTGCACTCACCAACCTCAGGAATTACAGTAGCAACTGAAGCAAGTATTGAAGTATTTTAATTGTTACCTGTTAGCCAAACAACTTCTCCAATCCGTGAATAATAGTAACCAAATCCCAGTGAAGAAAGAGAAAAGAAAGAAAGGATAGCAAGAATAGACAGTTACGCAAATCTACTATCACTGTATATTCTAGGGGTAACAAGAGAGGAAAGGGAAGTAGAGCAGAGATACACACATATAGAGTCCACTCTGAGTCAGATTTCTTCCCCAAAATAATTCACAAATTCAGAAAGGCAAAGAAGAAGGAAGACGTGTATGACAAGATTAAAAAAAAGAGAGAGAGAGAGAGAGAGACGAGAGAGAGAAAACGGAAAAGATAAGAAAAAGAGCTGTAATTAAAAAGCAGTGAATGGAAATTCCCAAATGTGTATCAGTGAATTCAAAAAAGGACACTGTGGTGTGGGGGATGGGGGCTGTGACTTTGGAAGCTGTAGGATTAAGGAAGAAGGGATGACAAGAATGAGAAAAAGAAAAAAAGAAAGAAAGAAAGAGAGAGAGAAAAAAAGGAAAAGATAAGAAAAAGAACAGTCATAAGAGGGCAGTGAAAGGAAAGGTTTTTTTTGTATTTATTTTTAATTATTTAATTAGCTATGTGGGGTGAGGTGGTGGGGGTTGGCTACTTAGAAAGAAAAAAGGCCAGAGGTTTCAGAAGGGTATAGACTTAGAATTAATGATACTCCCTGGTGGGGCAGGAATTTGGTAAAGAAAAGGAGCTCCCCTCTCCTGCTAGGAGCTGGTCCCCTGGGACTGGTTGGGGGGGGCGGGAAGGAGGTATGCTTGAAAATTAAAAGGAAGAAAAAAATTTTTCCCCTTTTTTCCCTACTCTAATTCTTAACTCAAATTAAGTTATAGTCACCTCCTTGGTGTCACCGCTAGGACCCCTTATTGGCTGGCCTGCTAAAGGCAGAAAATCCTACCGTTTCCAGTTGTGGTCAGAGCTCAGCCACTAGCAGCTTCTCAGTCCACCATCTTCCGGGAAACCCTCCCCCCCCCCGAAGCTTTTTTAAAGGATTGCTCAAAAATGAAAACTAGCTCCAAGTCCTTTTGATCCAATGAGAGCTGTACTCATGGATGTCCTCGGATCTGCCCTCAGTGTCGAGGTGGTCCCTGGAGTCTCCCAAGAGAAAGCCCCCGGCCTACAGTGCTCCCTCCCGGCTGCCCAGCAGCACTCTGCAACTGGCCGAGGAGCCGCCTTCCCGGGCTGAGGACAGTGCCCGGCTCACCCGCCTTGCCCACTGTCGCCTGGGAAGTCTGGAGCAGCCTGCCCGCTAGTCCGTGCCACCTCTACTCTAATTCTTTTTTTTTAATATTTATTTTATTTATTTATTCCCTTTTGTTGCCCTTGTTGTTTTATTGTTGTAGTTATTATTGTTGTTGTCGTTGTTGGACAGGACAGAGAGAAATGGAGAGAGGAGGGGAAGACAGAGAGGAGGAGAGAAAGATAGACACCTGCAGACCTGCTTCACCGCCTGTGAAGGGACTCCCTTGCAGGTGGGGAGCATGGGTTCGAACCGGGATCCTTATGCCAGTCCTTGTGCTTTGCGCCACCTGCGCTTAATCCGCTGCACTACAGCCCGACACCCTCTACTCTAATTCTTAACCCAAATTAATTTATAGTCATCTCCTTGGTGTCACCACTAGGACCCCTTATTGACTGGCCTACTAAAGGCAGAAAATCCTACCGTTTCCAGAAGATGTGATCAGAGGTCAAGCCACTAGCAGCTTCTCAGTCCGCCATCTTCCAGAAACCCCCATAAACACCATTTCTAAGGATTTTCAGGAGATGCCTATACTGATGTCCTGCAGACCAGTCCTTGAGGCATACAGCATTCATTTATGTTCATCCTTTTGTCCCTGAACTGTAGCAGGTCTACAAGCTATGACTGTGCTTATTAGAACTCCCCAAAAGACAGTGATCTTTGCATCCTGGCAGCATGAACACATACCTTTGAGATAGAGTAGCCTTAGTGATGTCTATCCAACAACATAGTGGGAAAGGCCCAGCTTGTTCTCATTAATCAGATAGAATGTTTCTGTATCTGTCATGCACAGTCCTCCCAGATCATGAGCCCTGAAATTCAGTAATTTATCTCTATCACAAAAACTGCAGTGAATCTGACTTAATATGACTGGCGAGGAGGCATTTAAGGCTTTGTAGATATGCTGCGATCATTACCCTGGCAAAGAGAGGAAGATCTGGCTAATAGAGATGTCCAAGTGATAGAATGCTGCATAAACCAGCTTTCAGGATACTTCGGGTGGTGGAATACAGATGAACTCAGAGGGATGACACACCAGAAATTCATGGACCAATATTCCATTATCAGTCTTTGAACCATCTGGTCAGATTCACAGTTTATCTAGTCTCTGTCATAAAAACCAATGGACAAGGAAAGACTCTTACTTCAGTCAGAACTGAAAGCTTGTGTGGCATAGAGCTTTACTGAGTATCTGCTACAGTATCAATCATATTAAAAATAAATGCTCAATTGCACTTCATCTTAGAGAGAGAACTGGAATATAATTCAAAACTGGGGGTGTTTGTGTGTGGTTAGGCCTTCATATATGCAGGAAAGTATGAGAGAATTGAACTACCATTCATTGAAAGTTGTATAGCTCTAATCCTTAGGTGGCTTTTAAAAAAAGCAAAAATGGGGCCAGGAGATTGTGCACCTGGTTAAGCACACATATTACCATGTTCAAGAACCCAGGTTCAAGCCCTTGGGCTCCACCTGCAGGAGGGAAAGCTTCACAAGTGGTGAAGCAGGTCTGCAGGTGTCTCTCTGTCTCTCTCCCTCTCTATCTCCCTTCCCATCTCAATTTCTCTTTGTCTCTATTCAATAATAAATAAATAAATAAATAAATATTTTTCTTTTTTTAATATTTATTTTATTTATTTATTCCCTTTTGTTGTCCTTGTTGTTTTATTGTTGTAGTTATTATTGTTGTTGTCATTGTTGGATAGGACAGAGAGAAATGGAGAGAGGAGGGGAAGACAGAGAGGAGGAGAGAAAGATAGACACCTGCCGACCTGCTTCACTGCCTGTGAAGCGACTCCCCTGCAGGTGGGGAGCCGGGGTTTGAACCAGGAATAAAAATATTTTTAAGTAAAATATATTTTAAAGAAAGGAAAAGTAAAAAATACTTGGTTCAGAGAGACACCAGGTAAAAGGCAAAGGCAAAAATGTTTGAATTCAAGGAAACTAATGCAGCACAAGCTGCATCAAATCCTCCCTACCAGCACTAATTCTCAATAAAGCTCAGCATGGCGGTTCAAAATAAAGCAGAGACTTGACAGCACAATAACTCTGGAAGCATTTGAATGAGGCACAATAAGTTCCCCTTCTCTCTTCTGTGCTTATCCTGGGATTTTCTCCAAATACCTGAGGGATCCAAAGGGGCCTTAACAGTTGATTCTTTCATGTCCAGGGACCGATTTTCCTTTCTTTCTTCTACAATTCCTGTGGGCATCCAGCACTGTGGTCATGGCACATGGGGTGGAAAGGGAGTGGGAGTGGCCTGTGGTGGCAGTATTGCTGTGGAATATACCATGGCAAAACTTCCCTGACAAACAAGACATGTTTCTTTTGCTCAGGAGTCTGGGGACTGGTTGTGTGTAAACTGGTCTAGACTGGGCTCACCTGAGGTGGCTGTAGTCACCTCTAGAGCTCAAGGTGTTGAAAGTATGCAAGTGGGCAGACACACTAGATTCCTCAGTGCTCAGGCTTATAAATGGCAAGCTATCCTGTCTGTTCTGGTCAAATATATAGCACAGTCCAAGGTTATATACTCAATGCATTAACAGATTATGATAGATATAAATAAACATACATCTTTACAGTGATGGATAATAAGCCCAGTACCTTGTGCACAACAAAATACCACTACTGAGCAGACTTCCAGAACTGGCTTTTTACTATGGAAATAATGATTTACAAGCTAGTGGTCACATGGGTACAATTTCTCATCATTTCACAATAGGTGTCTGCACAACACCTCCACCACCAACTTAAGTCCTTCCTATCATTGTGCAATTTTCATTCTTTATTTTAGAGAGAGAAGGAGAGGCACCAGCGCCCCACACCCTAAGTGGAGCTCCCCCTGGTGCTGTGTGTAGTGCCTCCCCCACCCTCCACTCCCCACCCCGGTGGTGCCGGGCTTGACCCCAGGCAATATGCACAGTTTACTGGCTGGGCTATCTCCAGGCCCACCCTTTTTGTGAGAATTATCTCGAAAATTTGAGCACCCAGGTATAGAGGTGACAGAAACCTGAGGTGCCATTGTAACATATATAGGAAGAAAGATGTATCCAAGTCTTAGATCAATTTAAGACAAATGCAGGAAGGAAGGGAAGACAAAGAAGAATAAAGTTACCCCCAAAGGTACAAGATGCTCAATTAAATATGAGTTTCAAATAAACACTATTTTTATGAATAAATATGTCTTAAACAATATTTGATAGCTAGTTGGGTATAAACTGGTCCACATTGGGGTTTTGTAGTATTGAGGACTTACACTAAACAATCACTCACTGGTTATCAGAACGTCAAATTGAACTCAGTGTCAAGTTCTTCGGTTCACTTAAATTAAACATCCCTGAGGATGAAGGCATTGACAGTGAGCATTGCACCTCTAAGAAGCCAGGAAGGATGATTCTTATCTACAATATACTTTGCAAATACTATCATATTTCTTGCCTCCAATGATTTTTTTTTACCACTTTTGTACTTTTTTTTAATCACCTATTTCCCCCAGGACCTCGTTCCTGGAAGAGATGCTACTTGGCCAATGCCAGTCTGGTAACCCACTCACAATGTTTCTCAAGATGGATCAGGCATTGGAACAGTTGTTCTGTGCCCATGCAATCAATACCAGCTGTTTAGTATTTTGATTTTCTTTCCTGCTTATTGGCAGACACGTAGGCACCTGAGTGTGACTTAATTATGTCAGCCTACTGTGAAAGCTGGTGATGTGATGCCTGATGAGGCATTAATCTTTTAACACATCCCAAAATATTTATTTCAAAGTAAGGCTAAGCGTCATAAGAGATAAAAGAAACTTGTATAACCCCATCACCAAACACAAAAACTGGGTGGCCACAGGAACTGTGTGTACTTAAAAGGCACACATTTTGTTTTGAAAATAAATTGCCACAGACTTCATGGCTGAATATGGTATTCATTTATTACTTCCCAGTTCCATGGGTCCAATGTGGCAATGCAGGCTCTCAGTTCAGGGCATCACAGCCTCAAGTCATGGTGTCAGTTAGACTGTGTTCTCATTTGAAAAATGACAAAAATTCACTTCCAAAGGGCCAGATGGCACATATGGTTAAGTGCACATATCATCATGCACAAAGACCAGGGTTCAAGACCCTGGTGCCCACCTTCAGGGAGAAAGCTTCCCAAGTGGTAAAACAGTGCTGCAGTTATCCCTCTATGTTTTCCTCTCTAACTCCCCCTTCCTTCTTGATTTACCTCTGTCTCTATTAAATAGAAATTAATTAATTAAAACAAACAAGCAAACAACACTTCACTTCCAAAAGCGTTATTGTTGGCAGAATTCAGTTCCTGGTGCCCGTTCCCTTACTGCTGGTTCACAGAGGCCACTCTTGATACCAAAGTTTACTGCATTCCCTGGCACGTGGAGCCTTCATTATCAAGCCAGCATTGGCACTTTGCAACTCTTCTTCCTTTGTCACCAACCAAAGGAAACCTAGGGTTTTTTTTTTTCAACTTCAGTATTACTTTATTGAAGGAATGTTGGTATACAGAATTGTTGTCACAAGGATACATTTCCACATTTACCCAAGATAGATGTGAGTACATCCCACCCAGCATCAATCTGTTATCCTGCTCCACCAGGTAGACACTGTCCCTTCCCCTCCAAGTCCCCAAACCTGTGGCAGACCACAGTTCGTTGAGGATTCACTTTGTTGTCCTTTGCTTAGTTTCTTAGATCCCATCTATGTTTGAGATCATCCAATATTCATGCTTCGATTTATGACTTATTTTGCTCAATGTGATTCCCTACAGTTCCATCCATGCTGTAGCAAAGGAGAGTCCATCATTTCTTACAGCTGAATATTCCACTGGATCTACCACAACTTTTTAAACTTCCCATCTATTATTCTACACTTGAGTTGTTTCCAAATAGCCAACTGACATGAACATAGGTATGCACAGATTTTTTAATAGGTGCTTTTGTGTTCTTTGAACAGATACCTACACAAAGACTTGCTTATCATTGTTTATCATTGGTCATGTTGATTTTTAGTGTTTTCAGAAATGTCCAAGATTTTTTCCACAGGGGCTTCACTAATTTGCATCCCCACCAACAGTGTATAAGGAAGATTCTCTTCTCTCTATATCCTCTACAGCACTGTTGTCTTTGGGTTGTTTTTGTTCTCTTGCTTGCTTTTGATGAAAGCCATTCTCACAGGGATGAGCAGGTATATCATTTTTATCTTGATTGGCATTTCTCTGATAATCAGTGATTTTGAGCAGGTTTTATACGCGTGCTTTCCATCTGAATTTCTTTGGTTAGGGTTTGTTCAGTTCTCTCCCCCATATTTTATGGGGTTTTTTGCTTTTTCTTAGTGCTAAATTTTGTGGATTCTTTATATCTGTTGCTTGATAGTCCTTTGTCTGATGTATGGTGCATTAAATACCTTCTCCTGTTCATTAAGTTGTCTTTCTGTTTAGGAGATGAAGATGGCTCCCTTTGTTGTGCAGAATCTTTTTAGTTTGATTCATTAGTATATTTATGCTATTGTTTTCCTAGCTGTTATGCCGCCTATGAAGACATTTTCACAGTAGGCATCAGGTAGTGTTCTGCTGATCCTGTCCTTCTTTAATTAATTGATTGCCACTGGAGTTGTTGCTGGGGCTCAGTGCCAGCACTACGAATCCACCACTCCTGGCAGCCATTTTTCTTTCTTTTTTTTTCTTTCTAATTTTTATTAGATAGGATAGAGAGAAATTGAGAGAGGACGAGGAGATAGAGGAACAGAAAGATTAACACCTTCAGACCTGCTTCATGGCTCTTGAAGCGGATCCCCTGCAGGTAGGGAGTGGGGCCTTGAACTCTGGTCCTTGTGTTTGGTAATGCACAAGTTTAACCAGGTGCACCACCGTCCAGCCCCCTGATGCTTTTTTCTCATACTTTATGTTTTCTAACAGACTCACTTAGATGTTCTCTGTGTCTCAAGATCAACTGATTGCAAAACTCCTTTCCACAGTACCGAGGTTATTTTTTGGCTGAATAACTGGAAGAGAAGGCTGAGAATTCTCAATGGGCAACTTAGAAGCCTGCTTACTCATTGGTCATGGCTTTTGAGGTGGCTTTTCAATCTCCACCACTCCCCTAGGAGGCACCTCTCCAGTTCCCAAATCCTAGTACTCTGTTTATCTATGTGTAGCACTCTTGCAGAAATGATCACTTATTGATAGCATTTTTATCTTGATTGAGAGACAGCTCGCTCAGTAGGACATGTGACCCAGGTTTGAACTCTAACACTACATGGGAGTGCAGCAGCATCTGGAGAAACTGCTGTGCTGTATTGTTTCTCCTTCTCTCTCTGTTCCTTCTCCCGAGTCTATCTATGTAAAATAAAAGATCATAAAAGTTGGTCTAGAAGCAGTGAAATCAAGTATGCGTGAGTTCCTAAAATCACTCACACATGACAAAAAATAATCATTTCTCACTTCTTTATTTTTTCCCCAGAACACTGCTCAGTTCTGGTTTATGGTGGTGCAGGAGATTGAACCTGGGACTTAAGAGGCTCAGGCATGAAACTCTCTTTGCATAACCATTATGCTATCTGCCCCCACCCTCACTTCTTTCTTCAAAACGTTTCTCAAGGATGGTTCTGGTGGCTTTTATAAATTGGTGATTCAGATTATCTGTCCTCTCTCAGAAACAACTCTGTCCTATCATGTAGTCACTGTTTTAAAATATATATATATGTATATATTATATTATATTATTTATTTATTTATTTAGGATGGAAACAGAGGGAAGTTGAAGGGAAGGGGAAATAGACAGAGTAATGCTTCACCAGTAATGAAGCTTTCCCCTTGCAAGTTGGAGACTAGGGTCTTGAACCTGAGGTCCTCTCACATGATAGTATTGCGCTCTACCAGGTACACCACTGCCCAGTCCCTGGAATCACAATCTTGATGGTCATTTTTTTTTTGTATACTTGATTTTATTTTTGACTATACAATGGCAAACTGGAGGACACTGAAATTTTTTGTATCTTTTCTCCAACTTTCCCATAGCAAGGTGAGTTTTATTTTGTTTTGTTTTTTTACCAGAACACTACTTAGCACTGGCTTATGGTGGTTTGGGGGTTGAATCTGGAATCTCTGGTGTTTTTGTCATGGAAGTCCTTTCGCATAGCCATTATACTATCTCCCCAGCCAGTGATCTGAATGTAGCAGAATCTAAGGATCCAATTTTTTGAAGTTAATTTATGGACATTATTTTTTCCTCTAATTGTGGATCATTTTGTGTGTCTGTTACAGAAGGAGAAAATTTATAATGTCATGTACTATCTATGCATTCTTGCTGGTGGAAGACAGGTTTGCTGCCCTTAAGCAGCTGCTTGTTGTTGTCAGAAAATGATTCCCCGATTATTTCTTGATGATGATTAACAACTAAGATTTTCTTTTGCAGGCTTTTCATTTTGCTATGCACATATAAATGACCTACTTCCCCCCCCCCGATTTTCACAAGCACCATGATTATTTTTCATTCTATTTATTCCAGAAGATGGCGCTGCTGCATCTCTAGCCAAAGAACATCACAGGAAAAAGAAAACCTCAGTAGGCTAATTTAACATTTCATAATAATACACCAGGCATCCGTATTGACAAAAAATACATTTTAAAAATGACATTTGAAAATACCTACTACATTCCCTTCCTCCATATGTTTAGTTTGTTTTTTTAGAAGAAGAGACCACAACTCGCACGCATTAAAAGTCTGTTGAGGCAGAAGTATAAACCCTCAGGGATGCTTTGTTGTCTGGATTAAGACTCATCTGGTGACTGAACTGAATAGTTGTCCTTAAGAGGGTGACAGTTAGACATTTATCCAAAGGACACACAAACACTAATTTGAGGGTCCAGGCCATGGAAAACCTGGTTAAGCACACACATTGTAGTGTGCAAGGACCCAGGTTCAAGCCCCTGGTCCCTACCTGCAAGAGGGAAGTTTCACGAGTGGTAAAGCAGGGCTGCAGGTGTCTCTCTGTCTCTTTTCCTCTCTCTATCACTCTCTTCCCTCTCAATTTGTCTCTATCCAATAATAAATTATATATATATATATATATATATATATATATATATATTTTTTTTTTTTACCAGAACACTGTTCAGTTCTGGCTTATGGTAGTGCAGGGGATTGAACCTGGGATGTTGGAGTCTCCAGCATGAGAGTCTGTTTGCATAACCATTATACTGTCTACCCTGTGCCCATAAATAAAATATTTTTTAAGACATTAATTTGAAGGGACATATGCACCCCTATGTTCACAGCTGCATTATTCAATCACCAAAGAGTGAAGCAGCCTAAATAGCCATTAACAGATGATTGGCTAAAGAAGTTATGGGATAGGGGCCATGTGGTGATGCACCTGGTTAAACGCTCACATTATAGCACACAAGGAACTGGGTTCAAGCCTCTGGAGGGGCTAAACTTCACAAGTGGTGAAGCAGGGCTACAGGTATCTCTCTGTCTCTGTCCCTCTCTATATCCTCTTCCCCTCTTAATTTCTCTCCAATTTCAATTTCTCTATCCAATAATAAATAAATAAAATATTAAAAAAAACATGTTATGGGATATATATTCCATGGAATATTACTCTGTGATAAAAATATGATATTGTATCCCTTGGGACAAAGCGGATGGAACTAGAGGTGATTATGCTTAAGAGATGAAAGAGAACTACCAGATGGTTTCACTGATATGTGGCTTCTAGAGAACTGATAGACATGAACTTGCAAAAAAAGGAGAGAAAAAAGAGAGAGAAAGAAGAAAGAAAATAGAAACAAGTTGTTTCTAAGACTTTGTGAGAACTTGCTGGGAAATTGTGCAGATGCAGTCACATCTGCCATGTTGTCCCCTCAGCTACTGCTAATTCCCGCGAGAGTTGGGACATTCTTGGAGTGCCTGTTCCGCCATGTTATTCCCTCAGGGCATTGTCTATTTCCCCGCGATATTTGGAGTGCTATGGTTACTCCTCCCCCTTCCCATTCTCGAGAAAGCTGCTCCTATAAAAGCCCTTCTTCTTCCGCACCTCACTCTCTTGCCTGTGCTTCCCTTCAGTGTTTAGACATAGGAAAGATTACTGCGTGAGGCAGACATTTTCGCTACCTCCACGTGGCCCAACCTGCTTCTCTTGCACCCAACTCTGAGATGCCAGCGCAAATAAAGATTTATGTTCCCTCTTCGCTCCGGACCTCCTCTCTCTCTTCCCCGCAGCACAGAACGACAAGAACTATGGTGGTTATCTTTGGGAAGTGGGAGAGTAGGGACACAGAACTTTAGTGGTGGGTACAGTAGGAACTATTACACCCTATAATAGAGTGTAACCCACTATTTAAAAAAAATATTTTATTTATAAGAAGGAAACATTGACAAAACCATAGGATAAGAGGGGTACAACTTCCTACAATGCCCAACACCAGACCTCAGTATCCCATCCCCTCCCCTTATAGCTTTCCTATTCTTTAGCCCTCTGGGAGTATGGACCCAAGATCATTGTGGGATGTAGAAGGTTGAAGGTCTCTTTCTGTAATTGCTTCCCTGCTGAACATGGGTGTTGACAGGTCGATCCATACTCCCAGCCTGTCTCTCTCTTTCCCTAGTGGGGAAGGGCTCTGGGGAAGTGGAGCTCCAGGACACATTGGTGGGGTTGTCTGTCCAGGGAAGTCTGGTTGCATCCTTCTAGCATCTAGGAACCTGGTGGCTGAAAAGAGAGTTAACATACAAAGCCAAACAAATTGTTGACCAATCATGAACCTAAAGGCTGGAATACTGCAGATGAAGTGTTGGGGGGGGGCTCCATTTTTTAGATAGCTAGTAGGCATAATTTAGTTATATTTCAAAGGGTCTGTAGCTATACTAGTGTTTTTTTTGTTTTGTTTTGTTGCCTGAGCCTGAAATCTGATATGCAGGTGGATCCTAATTATTGTCTGGGGAGATGATGTCATGGCTGGGAAAAGGACCAGAAAGCTGGATCAGGGAAGAGAATAGCTCCCTAATATGGGAAAGGTGTAATCCGCTATTAATCACAATTAAAAAACAGAAAAATAAAAATCTCTCCCCTATTAGTCATAAGTTCTATTGATAAAAATAGCTCGGAGTCAGACGGTAGCGCAGCAGGTCAAGCGCACAAATGAATTCTACAAAACCTTCAAGGAAGAGTTAATACCTCTACTTTTAAAACTCTTTCAGAAGACTGAAGACACAGGAATACTCCCTTCCAGCTTCTATGAAGCCAACATCCCTCTGACACCAAAAGCAGACAGGGTTACACGAACAACAGTAACAAAAGACCTATATCTCTGATGAGCATAGATGCTAAAATATTGAACAAAATTCTAACCAACTGAATACAGCAGTATATTTAAAAAATTGTTCATCACGACCAAGTGGGTTTTATCCCAGGGATGCAAGGTTGGTTTAATAGACACCAGAAATTGAAAGTAAGAGGGAGGCAAATAGACACCTGCAGCCCTGCTTCACCACTTGGGAAGCTTTTCCTTCATGTGGGGACAGGGGCTTGAACCTGGTCCTTATGCACTGTGTAACATATGCACTCAACCAGGTGCATGATCACCCAGTCCTATACCACATTTTCTTTATTAGCTCATCCACTTATATAAAGTTTTGGGTTTCTCCTATGAACGGTGATCTGTAAATATCTCTTAGGAATCCTGTTTTGAGTTCTTTTTGACATATATCTAGAAAGAGCTAATCATTCTGAAGGTCTGTTCCAAAAAACCTTGTGGTGGAATTTCATAGTTATTTTTGGGGTCTAGTATTAGAATATGGTTTATGAAAATGTGTCTTTTTTATTTGTGTGGAGCTAAAGGGCAAGTAATCTACCAGTAGCATTCAGTTTTTCTGAATTATCAGTCAAATATATTTTTTCATTCCATTTTTTTTTGGAGCCAAGTCTTCATGCCTGCTCAACTCCACCACTCCTGGAAATTCTCTTTTAATTTAGGGAGAGAGAGGAGACACACCACAGCACCACTCCACTACTGTAAAGCTTCCCCTGGGGTCATGCATGGCGCTCCCGTGTGACCCTGAGGGGTATTTGAATCTGTGTCCTCAGAATGGCAAATTAATCCCATGAGGTATCTTCTAACTCCCATTATTTATTTTCAAAGAAAAAAAGAGCAACCCATTATTTATGTTGCATTTCATTCATCTGCTCAGTACTTAACAACAAATTCAATAAGAGATTTTAGTGATAATTGACATTTGCTTTTTCCTAAGACTCTTGATTTATCATTCCTGATTCTATTTGAACAGCCTTGGGAATCTAAACTTTGTAAAATTTCCTCCTCTGCCCTGCCTTTGAAAATTATTTTTTATTTGGTACATGTACATATTGTAATATGGTTGCCATTATAGTGATAGGACCTCTCTTATGTCATATACTTAGAGAGAGAGAGAGAGAAAGAGAGAGAGTGTGTGTTGGGGATAATTAAGGTTCAGTCTCCTATGCTGAGTTTGTTTTCCTTTGTCCCAGGGTTTGGCTCTTGGTTGGAGTAGCAATAATAAGATTTAACTGCTTTATTTCTTCCACAGTCACATGCTTTTTAGTGGGATCAATTCTATTTCTCAGAAAATATCAACAATACTTATATTTTCAGATAAATTTACACAGACTCTTGTGATGTTTCTATCAGTCAGAATCCTGAAAGGAGACAGATGGCATATTTAACCTGGGCATTTTGAGGACAGTTGGATGAAAGCACGGGTACAAAGATATGGGCAAATTTTAAGCAAGTGGAAGAGAAATGGCACAGAATTCTGGCCTTGGAACAGTGGAGCTCTCTCACCAGCCCAGGGAAGAGGCAGTAAGGAGGAGTGAGGAGTGGAAGCAGGAAAGGTAGCTTCATAGTGAGGCCCACCAAGCAGGAGTGTAACCTTTGTAAAAACAGCCAACCCAAAGTAGCTTCATGTGAGCCCGGTAAGATAGCTCACCTGAATAGTATACCTGTTTGCCATGTGCCTCCTTTCAGGATTCTGACTGATAGAAACATCACAAGATTCATGTGTGGCACTCAGTATTTTTTTTTTATCACTGGGGTTTCACGGCTTCAGTTTAACTTTTCCAGACAGAAAGACAAAGACAGCACAGCACCAAAATATCTCCCAGTGCAGTGGGGGCTAGGTTTGCACCTGATTTGCAAGCATGGCAAGTCAGGCACCCTCCCAGGTGAGCTATCTCACCCACCCCAGATACTTTTTTTCAAGCCATATTTTAATCAAGCTATTTTTTAAATTTTTGATTAATAGAAGATTGTAAAATTTCAGGGTATAATTCCACACTGCATCCACCATCAAAATTCTGTGCTCCCACCATCAAAATTCTGTGCTCCCATCATCCCAAAAATAACTACAGTAGTTCTCACAAACTTTTATGACCAGTCTGATTACTTTTGTGGGTTTTTTTTTTTTGTAAATTCATGTATTTCAATTTTCTAGATTCCACATATGAATAAAGCCATCAGGTAGTTGTCCTTAATTTTTTCTAATAGAGGAAATATAATCATCTTAATTTAGGATTCCTTTCTAAGCATAACTTAAGTTCTCTTCCTTAAGGATTATTTTCTTTGGAAAAGGTTTTAGATTTCCTGAACCACAAAATTATTATCAATTCCCCTTATACTACTGTTACTAATTTATGCAGCGTAGTAATGACACATATCAATTTCACTTGCAACTTCAGAGTAGTTATCATTTCTGTCTTACAGAGATGATATGAAAATTAGAAGTAGTTTTTCATGTTGATACTTTTCAGTATTTGGCAGGGATGCATTGGATCGACCTTCTCGTGGTGCATCCCGTGAGTACCCATTCATTGGGGAAACTGACGATCCTTCCTAGCTGACTGAATCCACATGGATCCCAGTCACTTTCAAAGCCAGCAACAAGCAGCTCCTGACAGCTTTCAACCTGACGCTGTTGACTGGCTACGGAAGAAGGGCAAACGCTAGAAGAAGAAGTATTTGGCACATGGATATTAATTTATATATTAGAACTTGATTATTGTGTGGCTCTTGTGTGCTCGTTTCTTCTTTTCCTCTTGCCCCAATTGGACATCCATGAGTCCTTGTACTAGTTCTCACTCTGCCCTATTCTCCCATCCCAGTGCTAAGCACAGAGTAGTTACTCCATGAACATTTTTTTTTTTTTGCAAGGATCATTGTTTACCCCATAATGGTAAAGCATAGTATATGGCAGGAATGTAATGAGGGAGAAGGGAATAAGGGAATACAATAAGTGAAGCTGTTAGAATTAAAGTGGAAATAGAAACTAATTAAACAGTGTGAGGGCAGCCCATTAGTCTATAGCTAAAAGAGAAGCTTATGGAGGCAGCATGATGTAGTGGAAAGAGCTAATGCTTTGGAGTTAGCCCCACACTTTAATTTGATTTTCTTCACTTCTAAGCTATGTATCCTTGGGGAAGCTATTTGACTCGCCCTGAGCTTTAGTTTTCACATCTATTATAAATTTTTAAAAGAAAGTCAATGGAGATTAAATTGACTAGAAATTAAAATGATTGATATTATATTTTTCAAAAGATTCATTGAGATTATGTGTATGTGTAGTATTGGCAGTAATATGTAACACATAGCAAGCATTCGCCAAGTATTTTTTTATGTTTTTATTTCCTTATTGGGGGATTAATGGTTTACAGTTGACAGTGAAATACAATAGTTTGTACATGCATAACATTTCCACATAATAATACAGCCCCCACTAGGTCTTCCTCTGCCATCATGTTCCAGGACCTGAGCCCTCCCACCCACCCCAGAGTCTTTTACTTTGGTGCAATACACCATAAACAGGTATTTCTTTTTTATTTTTATTTTTATTTTTTTTATTAAAGAAAGGATTAATTAACAAAACCATAGGGTATGAGGGGTACAACTCCACACAATTCCCGCCACCCAATCTCCATAACCCACCCCCTCCCCTGATAGCTTTCCCATTCTCTATCTCTCTGGGAGCATGGACCCAGGGTCATTGAGGGTTGCAGAAGGTAGAAGGTCTGGCTTCTGTAATTGCTTCCTCGCTGAACATGGGCGTTGACTGGTCGGTCCATACTCCCAGTCTGCCTCTCTCTTTCCCTAGTAGGATGGGTCTCTGGGGAAGCTGAGCTCCAGGACACATTGGTGGTGTCTTCAATCCAGGGAAGTCTGGCCGGTATTTCTTTTTTAAAAAAAGATTTTATTTATTTATGAGACAGATAGGAGGAGAGAGAGAACCAAACATCACTCTGTCACATGTGCTGCTGGGGATCAAACTCGGGACCTCATGCTTGAGAGTCCAAAGCTTTATCACTGCGCCACCTCCCGTACCACAACAAGTATTTCTTGAAATAACTTCTTTTTAAACTTAAAATAAAATTTAGATCCCAATTTTAGTTAAATTAAGTTGACAAAAAATAGTTCTACAATGAGCTTAGAGAAGTCCTTTAATCATATTTTATGAAGTTCACTGTGCGATTTTTATTCTATTTTCTATCCTTTTCCTGTGACAAGGTGACATATAATTTTGATAAAGAGTTTAATTTTTCATACTGGAACTCTCTAAAGAAGAAAGAATATAAAATATAATGGACTTTATGAGTTTCTTTGAAAAGAGAAGGTAGCTAATGTTCTTGCTGTTAAGTCTAATAGACAGAAAGTTGTGATCCTTAAAGTCAGAAAGAATTCTTCTAAGCTATAATCAGTAATACATGTATAAAAACTTGCTTAGACCTATATGTACATTTACTCAGCTCTCCTTGTGACCAGATATATTCTTTCATTCATTCCATTTGCTATTTAAAATATTTTGGTACATCTACTCAATTTAATATATATATATATATATATATATTCAATATATAAATAGCTGCCAATGTAGTCTTTCTAAATAAGTGTTGTCCTCAGTCTCTCATACTACTCTTTAGATATGGCAGAAGATCCGTGGCCCCTCCATCTAAAGATGATAAACCACCATGTTAATAATCTGAAAAATCTTTTGTCATCTGTGAAGCAGTTAAGTT
Organism: Erinaceus europaeus; assembly: GCF_950295315.1. Taxonomy (NCBI): domain Eukaryota; kingdom Metazoa; phylum Chordata; class Mammalia; order Eulipotyphla; family Erinaceidae; genus Erinaceus; species Erinaceus europaeus. The sequence continues at coordinate 110,749,249 of NC_080185.1, read as the reverse complement.
GAGAAACAGCTGAAAGAATGAACACTTTCATGTAATAAGATCAGTGTTTTGTTACAAACTCCAGGGACTGAGTGGTGGTTCACCTGGGTTCAAGCCCCTGGGATCCATTTTCAGTCTCTCTCTCTCCTTTATCCTCTTCCCCTTTCTATCTCTGTCCTATCATTAATTAATTAATATAAAATAAAACATTTAAAAAAGTAAGCAACCTCCAAACACTAAGCCAAACTAATGGGATTGTGTCAAAAAAGTAAATGTCAGATTAGAACCTCAAGTGCTTTATATATTTCTTCCTCTTCTAGACATGTTTTACACTGATGAATGAGAAGCTGAAGTTATGCTCTATAATTACTGTCTGAAAAGTTACTTATTGAATACACTTCCTAATATTGATTATCTTGAAGGGTTACAATAAGTTCATAAAATGTTTTTTTCTTATTTTGTTTAGCTTTAAATTTATATTTCTTTTAAATTAAACAAAAACTTAGGATTTCTTTTTTATGTTATATGTGGTGTTAATTTCTTTTTTAAATTTTTATTTATAAAAAGAAAGCACTGCCAAAAAACATAGGATAAGAGGGGCACAACTCCACACAATTCCCACCAGCAGAACTCTGTATCCCATCCCCTCCCCTGATAGCTTTCCTCTTCTTTATTCCCCTTGGAGGATGGAACAAGGGACATTATGGGGTGCAGAAGGTGGAAGGTCTGGATTATGTAATTGTTTCCCTGCTGAACATGGGCTTTGACAGATCGATCCATACTCCCAGCTTGTCTCTCTCTTTCCCTAGTGAAGCAGGGCTCTGGGGAAGCGGGGCTCCAGGACACATTGGTGGGGTTGTCTGCCCAGGCAAGTCCGGTTGGCATTACAGTATAATCTGGAACTTGGTAGTTAAAAGAACAGTTAACATATAAAGCCAAACAAATTGTTGACTAATCATGAAACTAAAGGCTAGAATACTGCAGATGAAGATTTGTGGGTCTCCGTTTTGTAAATAGTAGGCCTATTTTAGTTATATTCCAAAGTACTCATGACTATACTAAGTTTTTTTTTTTTTCCTGAGCCTGACATCTGATATGCATGTGGACCCAAGTTATTGTCTGAGGAGGTGATGTCATAGCTGGCAGAAGGACCAGAAAGCTAGATCAGGGAAGAGAGTAGCTCCCAAATATGAGAAATTTATATAAATATTGTTGACTGTAAACCCCATCAATTTGATGTGATATGGGGCCCATATCCAGCTTAGGAGCCTATGTGACCTCTGCATCCCTGTAGATCTGAGCTCACATTCTGCGGTCATGAGTAGGAATGTTCTAAGCTACCCCAATTTCAGAACCCATCTTCCTTAGGTGGAACATTCTTTGAACGATGGAACATTCTCTACTGTTGTTGATCCATGCTCAGGACAAGGTCCTATGGGGGCAAAGAGGGGTCTATTGTGTTGTTCTTGATGATGATGACTAGTAATAATGGAGAGAAGGACCATAGGCTGAGTCTTTGAAATGCTGACTTTCTCAAAAAGCTTATACCAGGGAGAACAGAAGCACAGCTAGATATAAATAATGTCAATGTACATAAATTATGGTGATGTTGTATATGATACAGCAAATCCTAACAAAAGGATTTTCAAAGTTAACCTAATTGCCAAATAGTTTGACTACAGCAATAACTACCTACAGCCTTCTTAAACCCTAAGACAGTAGGAACCTCCTGCTTCCTCTATAGAGCCTATATTTCCCCCAGTCCTGGAACCTCTAGGGCTGGACTCACTTTCCTGCATGCTTCTTTCAATTTATAACAAATGTTATTGCATCTGCTGATCTCAACCTAATCAATGCATCACCTCAGCAAGCTTCACTCCAGACTGTATCCAGAGATATCAGGCATAGAATGTCAACCCTTCAGCCTCATTATTCAGGTGAGACCTTTCCTTTCATAGGATTCTCCAATTCCATTTCAGTTGGTTCACTTCCTAACAAAGTCCCAAAACCTAGATATAGACCAGGTCCCATGAGATAGAGCATATGCTCAATGTATCCATAAGTTAGGGCAAAATATATACCTGAAAGCAAAAGTGCACAATAGTCTGCAGTGAGTCAGTATATGCAGCAAGTAGAAAGACCTAAAAAGACACCATAAAGCTCATAATTAAATAGTGTCTACTTAGACTTAGATACCCTCCTCACCTACTTCCTATTACACTTTCCTCAGTCACTCCAAAGCTAACCTTATAAAAGTAAGGACTACAAAAGCTGAATAAGGGCAAGAGACTGGCATACTTTAACGGTGACTCTTTAGTCACTATCAGGTCACTCCATCAAATGGGACCATAGTTGGGGATTCCCAAAAACTTGGGATTTCTAATTTAAGACTTTATTGAAGGAAATAATGACTTACAAGTCTCTTGTCATTAAATGTGTAGTTTTATATCTCCCTATAACAGGGATCAGCACACTATACTTTCCATTAATCTGTCCTCCCTCTCTACCCCAGGACACTGGGTTCCAAGCCTTCTTCTTTTTTTAATCATGTAATAATGATTAACAAGATAGTAAGATAACAGGAATGCAATTCCCACTACCAGAGTTCCATATTGCTTCCTTTCCATTGGAAGGTTCCCTATTCTTTATCCCTCTGGGAGTATGGACCAAAATTGTTTATAGTATGCAGAAGATGGGAGGCCTGGCATCTGTAGTAGGGACATTGGCAGGTCAGTCCATACCTCCATCCTGTTTCTTCTCTTTTTATTCAAATATTCTTTTTTATTTAATTGATTTAATAATGACTGACAAGATTGTAGGATAAGAGGGGGTACATCTCCATACAATTCCCACCACCAGAGTGCCATATCACGTCCCCTCCATTGGAAACTTCCCTATTCTTTATCCCTCTGGGAGTATGGACCCAGGATCATTATGGGATGCAGAAGGTGGGAGGTCTGGCTTCTGTAATTGCTTCTCCTCTGGACATGGGCATTGGCAGGTTGATCCATACTCCCAACCTGTTTCTATATACCCCGAGTGGGGTAGGGCTCTGGGGAGGTGGGGTTTCAGAACACATTAGTGAGGTTATCTGCCCAGAGAAGTAAGGTCAGCATCGTGGTAGTAGCTGCAACTTGGTGAGTAAAAACATTGAGATATAAAGCAGAACAAAATGTTTTATAATCAGGAATCTAAATGTAAAAATACAGAAGATGAGATTTGGGGTCTCCATTTTGGAAAAAGCTAAGAAGTCTATTTTAGGTATATTCCAAGGGGCCCATGACTTTACTAATTTTGTCTTGAGCCTTACATTTCTGGGGAAATGCTATCAGAGTTGGAAATAGGACTAGAAAGGTGGACCAGATTAGAAAATGTCTCCTAAATATGGGAAATTATATAAATACCATTAACTTTAGACCTCCATCTATCTGATCTGGGGCCCATGTTTATTCATATCCAGCACAAGAGCCTGTGTAACCTCTGCATCCCTGTCAGTCTGAGCTCACATTCTAAGGTAATATCTAGGAGTATTCTAGGCTGCACTCATTTCAGGACCAGTCTTCCTCCAGTGGCAGAGTATGTTGACTCAGCCTCCCTTCAGAGAGTGGGGCCAATTGTTGTTCTACATTGAGGAGAAAAGTCCTATAAAGGCCTACAAGAGGGTTTATGATGTTGTTCCTGATGGAGATGATCAGCAGTGATGGAGAGAGAGATCTGTTAAAGGTCTAGGCCCATCATGTCTTTGTGAGAATCCCAGGATTCCCTGACTAGGGGCCCCAGATGGTGGGGTGGCATAGTGGTGACCAAAAGTGTGCAACTCTGTTACTCTCATCCAGCTTTTGTAATCCTTACTTTATCTGACACAGTTGGACTTCGAGTAATTGAGGGAAGTGAAATAGGAAGTAGGTAAGGAAGGTATCTATGTCAAAGTAGAAACTATTTGATTAAGTACTTTATGATGTCTTTTTTAAGAAAGGAGACATTAACAAAACCATAGGATAAGAGGGGTACAGTTACACACCATTCCCACCACCGGATCTCTATATCCCATCCCCTCTCCTGATAGTTTTCCCATTCTCTATCCCTCTGGGAGTATGGACCCAGGGTCGTTGTGGGTTGCAGAAAGTGGAAGCTCTGGCTTCTGTAATTGCTTCCCCGCTGTGCATGGGCATTGACTGGTCGATCCATACTCCCAGCCTGCCTCTCTGTTTCCCTAGTAGGATGGGTCTCTGGGGAAGTGGAGCTCCAGTACACATTGATGAGGTCTTCTGTCCAGGAAAGTCTGGTCGGCATCATGCTGGCATCCAGAACCTGGTGGCTGAAAAGAGTTAACATACAAAGCCAAACAAATTGTTGAACAACCATGGACCTAAGACTGGAATAGTGCAGATGAAGTGTTGGGGGGGTATTCCCTGCATGCTCTTGTGTACTTCAGCTTTCAGGTATATATTTTTCCCTAGTTTATGGGCACGTGTGAACATATGCTCTATTTCAGGGGACCTGGACTATATCTAGGTTTGGGGACTTTATTGGGGAGTGGAACACCTGGAATGGAATTAGAGAATACTATGAAAGGAAAGGTCTCACCTGAGTGATGAAGCTGGAGGGTTGTCATTCCACACCTGAAGTCTCTGGACACAGTCTGAAGTGAAGCATGCTGGGGTGGCACTCTTTGTGTTGATTGGGTTGTGATCTGTGGATGCAATATTATTTGATTTGTATTGAGAGAAGCATGCAGGAAAGTGGGCCTCACCCTGAGGTTCCAGGACTGGGGGAAATATAGGCTCTATAGTGGAAATGTGAGGTTCCTGCTGTCTTAGGGTTCAAGAAGACAATGGATAGTTATTGTTATCATCACATTATTTGGTGATTGGGTTAACTTTGAAAAGTCCCTTTGTCTGGGTTTGGGGTATGTCTTTTTTAAGTCTTCTTGCTTGATGCATTTCTTGAGTCACTGCAAACTATTGTGCATTTTTACTTTGAAGTATATATTTTCCCCTAACTTATAGATACACGTGCACATGTGCCCCATCTTATAGGCCCTGGTCTATATCTAGGTTCTGTAGCTTTGTTAGGAAGTGTGCTACCAGAAATGGAATTAAGGAGTCCTATGAGCTAGGAAAGTTATCACCAGCATAATGAAGCTGAAAGGTTAACAACCCAGGCCTGGTGTCTCTGGACATAGTGTGAAGTAAAACATGTTGAAGTTGTACTGTTTACATTGATTACTTGAGATCAGCAGATGTAGTATCAAAAGATCAAGAGAAGCATGAAGGTAAATGAGCCACTCCCCACAGGTTCTAGGACTGGGAGAAATATGAGTGTTACAGAGGAGGAGGAAATTCCCTTGCTGTCTCAGAGTTTAAGGAGGCAGTAGTCTTTTCCTAGTAGGGTAGGATTCTGGAGAGGTGTGACTTCAGGATACATAGATGAGCTGGACTGCCCGGGGAAGTCAGCATGGCATCATGTTAGCAATGCAACTTGGTGACTGAAAGGTGGTAAGATAGAAAGCAGGACATATTTAATAAACAGGTCAGAATATAGAAGATGAAACCATCAGTCAGAAAGCAGCTAAGAGGAAGACTGGTCCTGAAATGAGTGCAGCCTAGAATTTCCTAGCTGTAACCATGGAATGTGAGCTCAGACTGACAGGGATGCATAGGTTACACAGGCTCCTGTGCTAAGTATGAATACACATGGGCCCTAGGTCAGATCAACTGGTTTTACAATTATTGGTATTTATATAGTTTCCTCATATTTGGGTGCTACTCTCTGCCCTTAACCAGATTTTTAATCCTATTCCCAATTCTGACAGCATCTTCCCAGACAGTACTTTGAGTCCACGTGCATGTTAGCTGTCAGGATCAAACAAGTTAGTAAAGTCATAGACCCCTTGAAATATACCTAAAATAGATTTTCCTAGCTTCTTCCCACATGAAGGCCATTTGTTTCATGCATGCTAATAGTACCAAACCTTTATTTGATATGAGAGAGATACTGAGAGGGGAGGAGGAGATGCAGGGTGGGGGGGGGGTGGCAGAAACTTGCAGCACTCCACTACTCATGATGTGTGTACTCAACTAGGTGTGCCACTACCCTCCCCACCCCTTGTTTAACCATTTATAAAATATCACTAGCCTACCCATAGTCATCTACCCAAAGTCAACACAAATGGCTGTATATAGGTTTATTTAGACTTAATTTATTTCTTAGCAGGCATTGTGCAACATTACAGTATAAGCTAACATATGACGTATTTTGTAGCCCCACAGAAAGTAATCTGTAAACAAAACAGTTTGACTCTTACTGCTGAAAACTTAAGACAGAGAGTATTCCCTCCCCCAAAGGAGAGTTTTTAGTCAAGTCCTTTAAGGTGCCTAGTAAAAGTATTCAATATTTTACTCTTCTGAAACTTCATTAGACTGTTATTTCATCCCCCCCTTTAATGACCTCAGATCTGTAGGCCTGGGGCAAGAATTTATGCATGGTTTCTTCTTATATTTCCCCCTGCTTTGTTTCCTAAATCACACATGAGTGAGATCATCTGGTATTTGAATTTCTCTTTCTAGCTTGTTTCACAAAGCATGTTAATTAGACTCATGGTGGGCATACCCCAAGGTAGATTGAGAGGTAGACAGTAGGCTGAGGTGCATGACCTGGCTCACCCATACCTTGGGTGGACATATCTGAGTTCTTTTTTTAAAATTTTTTTATTAATTTATTTTTGGATAGAGACAGACAGAAATTGAGTGGGAAGGGGGAGATATAGAGGGAGACAGAGAGACAGAGAGACATCTGCAGCCCTGCTTTACCACTCATGAAGCCTTCCCCCTGCAGATGGGGACCAGGGGCTTGAACCTGGGCCCTTTTGCACTGTAGTGTGTGCGCTTAACCAGGTTTGCCACCACCTGGCCCCCATATCTGAGTTCTTTTCATACATTATATAGGCATTTGAAAAGACACTGGTCCAGTGATCTTGGTAGAGAAAAAAAAAGAATTGATATGGAGTGATTATGGAAGGAGTTACATTAAAGTAATTTATCTTGCAATCTGAATGAGCACTGATCCATCCTTTGAACCTACAGTAGAAGGATTGTGTTTAGTGTTCATTACTCTCCTAAATCTTTCCACATTGAAGTTCAGAAAACTTAAATCACAAATAAAATATATCAGTGAAGATTATTATGTTAGGAATTTTAGTATACATCAGCCCAATGCTTTCTTGTCAGAAATGTGTATAGTCAGTATTCACAACAATCAAATTATGGAAACAACCTAAATGCCCATTGACAAATGACTGGACATAGTAGGTATGGGACATAGATTACATGAAATAACACTCTGAAATAACAAAAGATAAGATTGTATCACTTGGGCCAAAAGGGGTAGAACTGGTAGTGAGTATACTAAGTTAAATAAATAGGTAAAAGACAGTCACCAGGTAGTTCCACTCATATGTGGAATACAGATGGCTAAGGCAAACTAACTAGTGAATAAATAGCACCTGGACTGTCTCTTAGACTTTGTAAGAACTATAGAGGTTGTTAGAGGAGGAGCACAGGACTTTGGTGGTGGGTCTGGTGAATTACACATTTTCATATATGGGTGTGAAACTAAACCCTTGAAATCTTAGAATTTTGTAAACCACTTTAAAATCAATAATAATCATTACAAAAATTAAAATCTTGAAAAATGTGGATGCAAAGTCATAATTTAATTTTTTCATTTATTCATAAATCAAATATAGGGGTCAGGCAGTAGCAATCACAATAAAGCACACATGTTAACCATGTACCCGGGTCCAAGCCCCCAGTTCCTACCTTCAGTGGGGATGTTTCATGAGTAGTGAAGCAGTGTTGTAGGTGTCCTCTCGCTCCCTCTCCCTCTCTATTTTCCCTTCCCATCTCAATTTCTCTATCCTATCAAATGAAAGGGGGGGATGATGGCCACCAGGAATGTATTCCTTGTGTAGGCACCAAGATTCACCTATAACCCTGTTGGCAATAAAAATAAATTGGGGCCGGGAGGTAGCACACCTGGTTAAACACACATCATGCGAAGCGCTAGGACCAGCACAAGGTTCCCGGTTTAAACCCCCGGCTCCCCACCTGCAGGGTGGTCACTTCACAAGTGGTTAAGCAGGTCTGCAGGTATCTATCCTTCTCTCCCCGTCTTCCCCCTCCTCTCTCAATTTCTCTGTGTCCTATCCAACAACAACAACAACAAAATGGAAAAAAAGATGGTCAGCAGGACCAGTGTATTCCTGGTGCAGGCACCGAGCTCCAGTGATAACCCTGGAGGCAGTAATAATAATAATAACAATAACAATAATAAATTACAGAATCCAGACCTTCCACCTTCTGCACTCCATAATGATCCTGGGTCCATACTCCCTGAGGGATAAAGAATAGGAAAGCTATTAGAGGCGGGGATTAGATACGGAGTTCTGGTGGTGGGAACTGTGTGAAATTGTACTCCTGTTACCCTATGGTCTTTTCAGTGTTTCCACTTTATAAAGAAATTATAAAAAATAGTAATTTAAGTACAAATACATTAATTATAAGTGAAATAAAATGTCATAATATAAAAATATACTGTAATACTCAGGCTCAGGCAACACTCAGTCCTTATGTCCTAATTTCTGTCTTGGGTTTCTTTCCTCTCAGTCCATCAGTGTTGTAGCATTTGCAAATGGCAAGATTTTTTTCTTTTGGGTGCTGAATAACATTCCAGTGTGTGTGTGTGTGTGTGTGTGTGTGTGTGTATTTGTGTGCATGTGCATCTACATGTATCTCATGTTTTCTTTATCCATTCTTTATAAATGAACTGCCAGCTTCCATGTCTTGGTTTTTGTAAATCTGCAGTGAATATAAGGTGCATACTTTTTTTGTATGTCAGTGTTTATTTTTTCCTTTTAAATAACTACCTGGAAGTGAAATTGCTGCATAATATGATAGTTCTAGTTTCTTAAAGAAAAAATGCTCCGTACAGTTTTCTATAATGTTTTCAATAAGTTACCTTTCTGCCAGCAGTGCATATGGTTTTCTTTTTTTTTTTTTACATACTTACAATACTTGCTATTTCTTGTCTTTTTGCTAATATCCATTTAATAGGTTTGAGGTTCTATCTCATTGTGTTTTTGATTTGCTTTTTTCTGATGATTAGTGACGTTGAACACTTTTTCATGTACCTATTATTTATCTTCTTTGGTAAAATATCTGCTCACATTGTCTACCCATATTTTAACTGGAACTTTAATTTGTCTGAGTTTTTTTACATATTGAATAACAACCTCTTCTGAGATACATAATCTACAAATATTTTCTCCTATTACGTCCTTTGTCATTTCGTTTTCCTGGCTGTTTCTTTTGTGGTGCACAAACATTTTAGTTTGATATGATTCCACTGGTTTCTTTTTGCTCTTGCTGTTGGTGCTTTTTGCTTATGTTTCCAATTTTATGTTTAAGTTTTTTATACATTCTTGAGTTGATTTCTTTTTTCTTTTCTTTTTTTTTTCTTCCAGGTTATCACTGAGGCTCTGTGCCAGCACTACAAATCTACTGCTCCTAGCGGCTATTTTTTCCCATTTTATTTGATAGGGCAGAGAGAAAATGAGAGGGGGAGGGGGAAGTATAGAGGGGGAGAGAAGAGGATGGGACTGGGCAGTGGGGCACCTGGTTGAGCTCACATGTTACAATACACAAGGACTCAGATTCCAGCCCCCAGTCCCCACCTGCAGGGGGAAAACTTTGCAAGTGGTAAAACAGGTCTGCAGATGTCTCTCTCTCTCTATCTCTTTCTCTCTCCCTCCCTTTCTATCTCCCCCTTCCCTCTCAATTTCTGAATATCTATTACAATAAATAAAATTTTTAAAAGATAATAAAAAAGAGAGGGAGAGTGTTCTGGGAGATGACTCAGTGGATGAAGCATTGGACTCTCAAGCATGAGGTCCTGAGTTCGATCCCTGGCAGCACATGTGCCAGAGTGATGTCTCGTTCTTTCTCTCTCTCTCTTCTTATCCCTATCATTGAGAAATAAATAAAATATTTTTTTAAAAAAGAGAGAGAGGGATAGAGAAAGATAGACACTTGCAGACCTGCTTCACCACTTGTGAAGCATCCCTTCCTGCAAGTGGGGAGCCAGGAGTTCCAACCTGGATCCTTGTGCGGGTCCTTGTGCTTTGTATTATGTGCGCTTCCCCAGGTGCACCACTGCCCGGCAACCCTTGAGTTGACTTTTCTGTATGGTTTCAGATAGTGGTCCAGGACTGGAGAGGTAGATCGCCAGATATGGCATAGATTTGTCATGTGTGTGACCCAGGTTTACATGGGAGATGCTATAGCATAAGAGGAATCTCTGGTGTTGTGGTATCTTTCCACCCCACCCCACCCCAGCTCTCTGTATCAAAGTAGAAAAGCATCCTAGAGTGGTGAAATCTTGCATGTGAAAGACTTGAATCCCTCTCTTGAAAAAAAGATAGTTGTCGATGTCATCTTTTGCTTTATTTTCTTTCCTAGTTTGCATAACATCAGTTTTTTAAAAAATTTATTTTTTGGTGGTGGCTGGAGGGGTCCCCTGTGATCTCTTCCTTTTGGCCCCACTGCTGCTACCTTCCTTTTATTCTTTTTTAAAATATTTATTTATGTATTCCCTTTTTTTGTCCTTGTTTTATTGTTGTAGTTATTATTGTTGTTGTTACTGATGTCATTATTGTTGGATAGGACAGAGAAATGGAGAGAGGAGGGGAAGACAGAGAGGGGGAGAGAAAGATAGACACCTGCAGATCTGCTTCACCGCTTGTGAAGCAACTCCCCTGCAGTTGGGGAGCCAGGGACTCGAACTGGGATCCTTAACGCTGGTCCTTGCACTTCGCACCACGTGCGCTTAACCCAATGTGCTACTGCCCAACTCCCTGCATAATATCACTTTTAAAGAGACTATTCTTTCTCCATTGTATTGGCTCCTTTGCTGTAAACCATTTTACCATGTATCAGTCGCCTTATTTCTGCGTTATTGTGTTCCATTAATCTATGTGTTTGTTTTATGCCAATGTCATACTGTTTTGATTACTATAATTGCAAAATATAACTTGAAATCATATTGTGAGTGACCAAGAATGCACTGGGCAGGGGTGGGCAGGAACCGGAGCATCACTGTGGTACACAGAATGTCAGGGTTTGATCTCAAGTCAATGCTCTAATCTGGGCCACTGGCACATGTGAACCCAGGGATTGAACTCAGGACCTTATACTTGAGTGTTCAATGCCTTATCCATTGTGGTACCTCCCAACCTCCCAGTGTGCTGAATTTCTCTTTCTGATAATTAATTAATGATGAACATAAATGAAATAGATTTTTCACTGTATTTAAAAATATTTTATGAAAGAGAGACAGAGAGAGAGAGAGAGAAGGAGGCGGATGTGCCAAAGCACTGCTCAGCTCTGCCATATGATGGGGCTGGGGATTAGACTTTGGACCTCAGAGACTCAGACAGGAAAGTCTTTTTGCATAACCATGACTCTATGTCCTGTGAGCTTATTGCATGCTGATTTGTTCTAGCATTTTTGTGACATATTATATACGTGTGTGTGTGTGTGTGTGTGTGTGTGTGTGTGTGTGTGTGTGTGTGTGAATGGTTAACAGTTTCTTTCTCTCCCTTTCTTTGTCAGAGTACTGCTCTGCTCTGGCTTATGTTGGTGTGGAGGATTGACCATGGGAACCTCAGGCATAGAAGTCTTTTGTGTAACCATTATGTTCTACCCCACTCTTATTCTTCCTTTCTATTTTGGATTGTTTTTACTTATTTTTCTTGCCTACTTTCTTTAGTTAATTCTTCCAGTATGTTGGATAAAATTTGAAAGAATAGAACTATAAAATAGCTCATTTGGACAGTGTATTTACTTTGCCATACATGTGACCTAGTTTGAAGCCAAGCCAACATAGCACTGGAGGAATCATCAGTACTATATTTTTCCCTATCTCTTTCTATCTGAAAAAGTTATCCTGGATCAGTGAAGTATCAGCAATGGCCACCACCACCCAAAAAAAAGTCAGGATTGAATATCCTTGTCTTATTCTTGTTTTGTTTTTTCTTCAGAGTTATCATGCCCGCAGTACAAATCCAACACTCCTGGTGGCCATTTTTCCCTCTTTTTTTCCTTCCATTTTACTTGATAAGATAGAGAGAACTTGAAAAGGAGGGAGTAGGTAGAGAGGGTGAGAAAAAGAGAGACATCGGGTGAGGGATATAGCATAATGGTTATGCAAAGAGACTCTCTTGCCTGAGGCTCCAAAGCCCCAGGTCCCAGGTTCAATCCCCCGCACCACATGGTTGTGCCACTAACTGTCCCCCATAGTATTTTTTAACATTTACTTATTTGTTCCCTTTTGTTGCCCTTGTTGCTTTTATTGTTGTAGTTATTATTGTTGTTGTTATTGATGTCGTTGTTGTTGGATAGGACAGAGAGAAATAGAGAGAGGAGGGAAGACAGAGAGGGGAAGAGAAAGACAGACACCTGCAGACCTGCTTCACCACCTGTGAAGCGACTCCCCTGCAGGTAGGGAGCCGGGGGGCTCGAACCAGGATCCTTAAGCTGGTCCTTGTGCTTTGTGCCATGTGCGCTTAACCCGCTGAGCTATACTCTACTAGTTGAAGTACTCTACTAGTTGAAAGCGTACTCTACTAGTTGAAGCATTTCTCTACTCCCTTGTTTCTGGCTTTACAGGAATAATGTTTCACTTGTTACCACTGAATCTGATAATTAGCAGTAGATTTGTCTTATAAGGCCTTTAACATGTTAAGATACATTCCCTCTATACCTACTCTATTGAGTTTGATATAATACACTAATATTTGGGGAAATCATTAATCAATTCTATGTACTAATTCATCCATAACTTCTTTATTGTAATTATTACTACTACTACTAACTCTACTGATCATTCTGCCTAATATTTACAAAGTATCCACTATGTCCTATTCAAAACCGCATACATTTGTTAACTAATTTAATCCTTATAAAAACTCCAAGATAGATGTGATTATAACCCCTATTTCATTGGTAAGGACATTGAAACACAGAGAGGTTAAGTAGCCTGCTCTAAGTCATGCTGATAGTAATTGTTTTAATAAAAAATAAAGCTCTTGGGCATTCAGCTATTTCACTCTTATTAAAGTCATGAGAATTGGAGTTTGGGGGTAGATTTTGTGATCTCTGTCTCTCTCACAGACAGAGCGTTACAGATGTATATTCAAAGTATAACTGAGGCTGTTTAATTCAGACTTTTCTCAAGGTATTTGTGCTGCAGATACTCTGACAGGTAGGACTAATTTACACAGTGGTACTAAGAATGCTCTTTTAACCTTGGCATTATTATTTTACTTTTCATCTATCTCTCAGTCTCATTTTCCTTTTACTCTGAAGCATTTCCTCGTTTCCTCAGTTACATTTTCCTAATATCTGTTACTCTCTGCCTTCATTTTGTACTCTTCTCTTTCATCATCTCTTCCCCCTTTTCTTTCTTCCTTTCTTTTTTCCTCTCACCAGAGTTCTCATGATTATTTTTCCTGAATATCCCCTTTATAATCATCTGGGTCATTTGTTCCTTTTCCCCAGACAACTAATTTCTCAGTCTATTTTTTTTTCTTACAGGAGACATAACTAAACATGCTGAATAAATCTCTCAAATAGTTTGCTGCTTTTCTTTCTTTTGGCTTTTGACATTAATTATGGTAGTCAGTGCCCTGTCTTTATGTGTAACAAATGCAGCCTAAACCCTTTAATCCCTATCTGTTCAAAACCATGCCTTCTAAAGATCAGTGAGTTTGTTCACAATGCTAAAAAGCAGATGTGATTTTTCCCCCTTCCCTCTGCTATTTTTTGGCTTACTCAGTTTCAGCATGTTAAATTGCTGTAGTTTTCAGACATAACTGTGTTTTCAGAAACCAAAACATATGCACCATGAAAAAGATGAAAATGAATACTCTTAAAATAATGCTTCCAAAGGAATGATGACAAGGAAAAAAATCACTCTGAGGGAGAGAATTTTTATTATATTAATATAACTTATAAATATTTTGATAGATTTGAATTTTGACTGGGGAGATATTAACTCAAGACTGCTAGTAAGGATGTGAAATGGAGGAAATGAGAATGGTCTTGAATTAATTATCTTGTGATAGAATTTCACTAGGAAAAATAGCACATAAATGTGAAGAGATAACAGAAGTGGGAAATTAATCATCTTGTGTCCTATTTCACATTGGCTTTGTTAAAACTGAAGTATTAAGAAATATCCAAGAGAGGAGATAAGATTGCTCTTCAAATGAATACTATCAATCACTGTAAAAGATTCAAAAATTGGATGGAAATTACTCAACGAATTATGATAAAGCAAGCAGAGGAAGGGATAATTTGTCTGGAAATAATGCTGGCAGGGAGAAAGAACATGACTATTAGTGGAATCTAAACTGATCTAACCTTTGGGAGCACAGATGCCTAGGATTAGACACCCAGAGTCATTTGGGGATAGGGAAATGGGGTGGGAGATCCATCAACAGATGTTTCCAAGATTTTGCAAACAGGAAGTTCAAATTGTTACTTAGAGCCTAGGGGACAGCATGATAGAGAAACAGAAGCATTAGAAGCAGCTATTGACCGCCCTCATCTGGAATAAATTTGCATAGGCTTCTGTGAGGATTTGTGGATTAACAGGCATTATATTAGTGTTGACAAATAGTGGTGCTAAAGACGAAAGAGCAACTAACTCCTGGCATGCTCTTGGTTAGAGGATTGGAAAAGCGAACTCTGTTTCCTTTTAGTCCAGAACAGAATTTTAGAATTGCAAATACAGTACTTGAAATTGTTTTGAAAAACTGCATATAGCTCAGGGACACCTTAATAATTAAATAAGAATTGTGGTGAAGTTTAGAATAAAGAAAACATCAAGTTACAAAAAAGTATAAAAATGGGGACCAGGTGGTGGCACACCTGATTAAGCACACATGTTGCAATGCACAAGGACCCAGGTTCAAGCCCCAGGTCCCCATCGCTTTGCAAGCAGTGAAGCAGTGCTGTAGGTGTCTCTCTGTCTCTCTTCCTCTCTATCTATGCCTTCTCTATCGATTTCTTTTTTTTTTCCCTCCAGGGTTATTGCTGGGCTCGGTGCCTGCACCATGAATCCACGGCTCCTGGAGGCCATTTTCCCCCTTTTTGTTGCCCTAGTTGTTGCAGCCTAGTTGCGGTTATTATTGCCATTGTTGACGTTGCTTTGTTGTTGGATATGACAGAGAGAAATGGAGAGAGGAGGGGAAGACAGAGAGAGAGGGGGAGAGAAAGATAGACACCTGCATACCTGCTTCACCGCCCGTGAAGGTGGGGAGGAGGGCTCGAACCGGGATCCTTACACTGGTCCCTGTGCTTTGCGCCACGTGCGCTTAACCCACTGCGCCACTGCTCGACCCCCTCTCTATCGATTTCTGACTGTCTCTATCCAATAAATAAATAAAGATAATGAAAAATTACAAAACAGTTCTATTTTTACTAGAATTTGTTTTATAGGGGAAGGCTTATAAACCATCTTTACTTTCTGTTTGAAATGGCTAAGTCTGTATGTTGGAAATGAGAGTTTGTACCAGTTAACATCTCGTGCTACCTTACTGGATATAATAGCCAGTGAATTTGGAACTTTTGGTATATCTGTAGGTGACATTTATTTTTATTTTTATATTTTTAAAATATTTAATAGCCCCTACTTCACTTCCCTCAAACACTCTATCTACTCAACTACACAAAAAATAAGATATCTCCAAATCTCTTCAGACAGCATCAGTATTATTATCACTCCTTGATAATATTTAGAAGAAACACTGTATACAGTTAGCCAAGAGATATACTGGCAAAAAATGTATATATCAAATAAAGGACAATTATTGACAACTTTTATTGGAATTCTCAAACAAGTAAATACAATAAAACTTAAGGTTAAGATTTATCTTCTTAAATTGAACTCAGCCTCACACACTGGTATAACCATTCTGAAAAAAAAAGTAATAATGCTTAGTGAAATTAAATGTCTGTATCTGTAGTCAGGATATGTATCTTAAAGAATTCTTAACAGGTCCATCAATAAAAAAATAAATAAATAGAAACTTAATTTTGGTAACAAGAAGTTGAAGATGACTACTTGTTGTGATAATTATTTTGTAAAATATATGTATATTAAATCATCACAGTTATATAAAATTATATAACTTCACATGTCAACTATATCTCAATAAATCTATAAGGAAAGAAGTTCAAAACAACTAGATTCATACCTCAAAGGGAAGTGAGAAGGAAAGTATGGTCAGTGCATACCATGGGATGGTATGTAGCAGTTGGAACCAACTAGATAGTTATATCAGAAAATAGTTCTTTTGAGAGACAGGCTGGGAGTATGGCAATGCCTGTCAATGCCCATGTTCAGCAGGGAAGCAATTACAGAAGCCAGACCTTCTGCATCCCACAAGGACCTTGGGTCCATAGTCCCAGAGGGTTAAAGAATAGGAAAGCTATTAGGGGAGGGGATGTGATATGGAGTTCTGGTGGTGGGAATTGTGTGGACTTGTATCCCTCTTATCCTATGGTTTTA
The DNA here is from genome assembly GCF_950295315.1 of Erinaceus europaeus. Lineage (NCBI taxonomy): Eukaryota > Metazoa > Chordata > Mammalia > Eulipotyphla > Erinaceidae > Erinaceus > Erinaceus europaeus. Next base: position 110,732,638 of record NC_080185.1, on the reverse strand, counting down.
TCAATGTTTCCATTAAATAAACAAATAAATAAATAAATGAAAATAGCTCTTTTATGTCCTATCAGGGAGATAATATTTTACAAGACAATCATATGAATTAAATAATGCTTTTAAAATAACGCTGAGTTAAAGCAGTAAGAAAAAAAGCAAACTGTATACATAGAAAAAGAAAAAGTGTGTATACATGATACTCTGCACATGAAAATGGATTTACTGATACATTAGATAATTACTCAATAGCAATAAATGGAAATTATGAATAGGTCTAGAAGAGGGTAAATATATTGAATAAGACATTAGTCTTCCAGGGATGAATGATGTAGCTCTTTGAACTGTGGAATATGATTAATGCAGATTTCAAAGAACAAAACAAACAATAACAGAAGTCTTATAAATGCAGATGAACTAAGTGCTGTTTGGGTAAGGAGAAAGAATATTTATTCTAGTAACTTTAAATTAAGGCAGGTAACATGATGGAGTGGAACAATCGAGTTAATTGGAAAAATATGTGAAAAAATGCATCATAAAAAAATTGGAAAAATTGGGTTGAAACATGCAGAAGAAAGAAACTGAACCACCACATTTCACCACACACAAAAGTAAATTCCAAATGGATCAACAACATGGATATTAGACCAGAAACTATCAAATACTTAGAGGACAATACTGGCAGAACTCTTTTCCATTTAAATTTTATAGGCTTCTGCAATGATATGAATCCAATTACAAGGAAGACTAAACAAAAATAAACCAACAGGACTACATCAATTTGAAGCTTCTGCACAGCAAAAGAAACCACGACCTAAACAGAGACTCCTTACAGAATGGGAGAAGATCTTTATATGCCATACATCATCAGACAAAAGTTTAATAACCAAAATATATAAAGAGCTCACCAAACTCAGCAACAACAAGAACAAAATTACTCCATCCAAAATGGAGAAAGGATATGAACAGAACATTCACCAAAGAAGAGATCCAAAAGACCATCAAACACATGAAAAAATGCTCCAGGTCATTGATTGTCAGAGAAATACAAATAAAGACAACAATGAGATACCACTTCACTCCTGTGAGAATATCATACATCAGAAAAGGTAGCAACAACAAATGCTGGAGAGATTGTGTGGACAAAGGAACCCTCCTGCTCTGCTGGTTAGAATAGAAATGGTTCCAACCCCTGTGGAGAGAAATTTGGAGAACTCTCAGAAGGCTAGTAGACCTACCATATGGCCCTGCAATTCCTCTCCTGGGGATATATCCTAAGGAACCCAACACACCCATCCAAAAAGATTTGTGTATACCTATGTTCATAGCAGGACATTTTGTGATAACCAAAACCTGGAAGCAACAAGTATCCAACAACAGATGAGTAAGTTGTGGAATATTACTCAGCTATTAAAAATGGTGACTTCACCATTTTTAGCCCATCTTAGATGGAGCTTGAAGAAATCATGTTAAGTGAGATAAGTCAGAAAACAGAAGGACTGAATATGGGATGATCTCACTCTCAGGCAGAAGTTGAAAAAAAAAAGATCAAAAGAGAAAACACTAAGCAGAACCTGGACTGGAGTTGGTTTATTTCACCAAAGTAAAAGATTCTGGGGTCGGAGGGTCGAGAGTTCAGGTCCTGGAATAGGATGGACCTAGTGGGGGTTGAATTGTTATGTGTAAAACTGGGGATATGCATGTACAAACTATTGTATTTACTGTTGACTGTGAAACATTAGTCCCCCAATAAAGAATTTTTTTTTATATGGTGAGTTTACCTTCTTTACCTCATCTTGGGTGGAGCTTGAAGGAATCATGTTAAGTGAGATAAGCCAAAAATAAAAGGATGAATATGGGATGATCCCACTCATAGACAGAAGTTGACAAATAACAGAAGTGGAAACATAAAACACAACTTGGACTGGGTCTTGCATATTGCACCAAAGTAAAGGACTTTGGTGGGACTTTGAGGTCAGTGCATGGATACTGAATGAATGAATGAATGAATGAATGAATGAATATTTTTGAAAACTTGGATTGAGTCATGAATCCTGACAACCCTATTCCAGTCTTTCTAATTATTTAAGATCTCTAAGCCTCGGTTTTCTAATCTGTATGTGGAAATGATAGTAAGTAATGCATCAAACACATTACAACAGTGCTACATTGGTTTTATTGGGCAGAAAATGTTACAGTCCATAGATATTTTCATAATGGTAGGCTCAACTATTTTGTGTATGTTGCTAACTCTCAGATCTGTCCAGTCACAACTTTGATTTTTTTAATTTATTTTTATTTTTTATATTTTTATATTGCAAAATTATTCCAAATTATATTCCTCCATGAGGATAATTTCTGGAACCATCCGTTCCACCCCAGTTCCATGGCTGCCAGTTCTTAGCAACATCACCCCTCCAGATATTCATTGGGATGCGGCATCATCTAAGTTCATTTCCCACGTCTGCGCTCGACCGGACCTGCCAATATACGCGGATATCTTCGCCCACCCTGTCCAACGCTTGACGTCTCGTCACCCAATCTGGTCCCCTATGCCTACACTGAACTTCTCTGTTCCAGACTCTTGGAAACAGAGTTGGCAGTCAGCTGAGGTCAAGAACAAACACCTCATCACAGACCCCTGCAAGCGTCAACCCGGCTTTGACCTAGCACGTTATGATTGGGCCCTCCTCAATCGCTATGGAACAGGCCATGACCGGTGCGCCGCTATGTTCCATCGCTGGGGAGCCAGAGAGGACCCGAACTGCCCCTGCAGCTACAGACAGACTATGACCCACATAGTCAATGACTGCCACCTCTCCAGATTCAAAGGAGGTCTCGAAACTTTACATCGGGCTCAACCTGATGCTGTTGACTGACTATGGAAGAAGGGCAAACGCTAGAAGAAAAATTGCAAAATTACATGTCGACAGGGGTTTGAATCTACACCATTCCCACCACCAGAGTTCTGAATCTTCACTCTCCCCACTGCAACCCACCACAATTCCCCTAAAGTTGTAGACATGGGCCAACCATATTCTCTACAACTATCTGTACACATTTATACAAAGTTGTCCCTTCTTTTCCTGATTCAGTCCTCTCTTTCCCTCTAAACCACTCATGACATCATAACTACCTCCAGATGTCCCTCTCCTTTTCCTTCTCTCTCTCTGGGTGCTCATGGAGCTGGACCGCAGAGTTCTATCTTCATCCTATCACTTTTCCCCCAATGGGAGTATGGATCAAGGTTGTTTTATTATTATTGTTGTTTATTTATAAAAAGGAAACATTGACAAAACCATAGGATAAGAGGAGTACAACTCCACACAATTCCCACCACCAGATCTCCGTATTCCATCCCCTCCCTTGATAGCTTTCCTATTCTTTAACCCTCTGTGAGTATGGAACCAAGGTCATTGTGAGATACAGAAGGTGGAAGGTCTAGCTTCTGTAATTGCTTCCCTGCTGAACATGGGCATTCACAGGTCAACCCATACTCCCAGCCTGCCTCTCTCTTTCCCTAGTAGGGTGGGGTTCTGGGGAAGCAGAGCTCCAGGACACATTGGTGGGGGTGTCTGTCCAGGGAAATCTGGTCAGCATCATGCTAGCATCTGGAGCCTGGTGCTGAAAAGAGAGATAACATACAAAGCCAAACAAATTGTTGACCAATCATGAAACTAAAGGCTGGAATAGTGCAGATGAAGAGTTGGGGGGTCCTCTATTTTGTAGATAGCTAGTAGGTATATTTTAGTTATATTCCAAAGGGCCTGTGGCTATACTAGGTTTTTGTATGTTTGTTTGTTTTGCCTGAGCCTGAAATCTGATATGCAGGTGGATCCAAGTTATTGTCTGGGGAGATGATGTCATGGCTGGAAAAGGAACAGAAAGCTGGATCAGGGAAGGGAGTAGCTCCCTAATATCAGGAATAACAGCTCAGTTTGGGATAATCTGGCTAAGAAATCAAAATTGTCCCCCCATAGGACCTTGCCCTCAACATGGATCAAGAACGGTAGAAAATGTTCCATCCTCTGAAGGGAGGATGGACAACATACTCTATGTTTCACCTGAGGAAGATGGGTTCTGAAATTGGAGCAGCTTAGAACATTCCTACTCATGACCACAGAATGTTGTTGATCCATGTTGAGGGCAAGGTCCTATGGGGGGGACAATTTTGATTTCTTATCCAGATTCATATATTTACTTTTTGGCTTCTTAACTCTGCCTGGATATCCAAAAAAACTTTTGATTACCCCAAACTCTCTCTCTCTCTCTCTCTCTCTCTCTCTCTCTCTCTCTCTCCAGTGTTCAAATCTGGCTTATAGTGGTGCAGGGGATTGAACCTCTGGTGCCTCAGCTATGAAAGTTATTTGCATAATCATTATGCTGTCTTCCATATTTTTAAAACAGTGCATCATGATGCTTTAGTCTCATGTCCATTTGTTAGTAGGTGTTGACAAACACTTTTAAAATAAAATAGGATATAAAATAGCAGCCATTTCTTATAGTGTAGCTAAGAATTATATCATGACATTTTGGTGAATACATCTATAAATAGAAACACACAAACATATGTGCTCATATACACATGTACATGCATACAGTATCTATATGTGTCACATATGCATAAAGAATTTATAAGTGACAAAATATCATATTTTTTTCTTTTTGCCTCCAAGGTTATCGCTGGGGCTCAGTGCCTACACCACAATACCACTGCTCCAGGCAGCCATCCCCTGTCCATTGTTGTTGTTGCTGTTATTGTTATTATTATTGTTGCTGCTGCTATTGTTGTTGTTGGATAGGACAGAGAGAAATTGAGAGAGGAGGGGGAGACAGGGGAGATAAAGATAGACACCTGCAGACCTGCTTCACCGCTTGCAAAGTGAACCCCCTACAGGTGGGGAGCCGGAAGCTTGAACCAGAATCCTTGCACCAGTCCCTGACCTCTACCCTGGTCTCCAAAATATTGTCTTTTTATTGCTGAGTAATACTCCATTGAATATATGCCCCATAGCTTTTTTATCCAGTTATCTCTTGATGGGCATTTTGGTTGTTTCTAAGTTTTTGCTATTGGTATAAACATGAGAGTGCACATATCCTTTCAAATCAGTGTTATTATGGGTAAATGCCTAGGAGTGGAATTGCTGGATCATAAGGTGCTTCCATTTGTATTTGTTTAAGGACTCTCCATACTGTTCTCCATAATGGCTGCACCAGTTTGCACTCCCAACAGCAGTGCAGTAGAGTTCTCTTCTGTCTACATCCTCTCCAACACTTCTCTTCTTTTATTCATGAAGTGTACTCCCACAGGTGTGAGGTGGAATCTCAATGTGGGTTTCATTTGCATTCCTCTAATGATGAATGAATTGGAGCACTGTTGCATATGTCTGTGGGCCATATGTATCTCTTCTTTAGAGATCCATCTATTCATATGTTTTGCCCACATTTTTATTGAGCTATTCTTTTTCTTTTTGTCGAGTTTCTTACCACTTTTAACAACTACTGTCATTTCCTTGGCCAGTCAAATCTGATGGACTGCTTGCAGCTTTGTCAACATACTGTGGGGTTTTTTTTCCTTTGAGATCTATATTTCCACTTCCAGAAATGTCCTTACTCCATCTCACTGGACAACTCTTACTTTTTAGTCATTCAATCTCAGAGTCTTACTTTTTAGTCATTCAGTCTCAGAGTCACCTCTTTATATTATGTCTTTTTCTGTGTGGCCTTGTAAAAATACTTTATGTTTATGTCTGTTATTCCTCCATCACATTAGATTTCCATTTCCTGGCTAGGGATTTTTTCCCTCTTGAAACAGCTCCCTGAGAACAAAGTCTATATTACTACCATCATTTTGTTTTATTTCCACAAACTTGATGGAACATACAAGGCAATCTCCAAAACTCACTCCAGAAATCTAAATTTCTAGACTTATCTAACTCTTAGATTTGACATCTTAGGGGTATTTGTGATAGACTGTATAGGTGTTGATTGACCTACTTTGGCCATCAATGTGGCTGAGCTATTATTTAGGATTTGGTGGTTTTGACATGTTTATATCTGTTGCTGATCAAATATCATATAGTTGTGTTATGGGGCAAAGCTATAGTAAGATTTATTTATTATTCACAATTGTTAGTAATATCCAAGATGGAAGAAAATAATAAGTAAGCTTTTGTGATTGGATGGGAGAAGCTAGTCTTTTTCTGTGGGTCTGAAGACATGCTGATAAAATATGAAAAGCTCACTCAACCAGGGGTTTCCAAACATCTACTTGTCAGGCATAATGAATATATTGTATCACATTGCCATTTATGCTTTAATCCAGATGTTCTATACTTCTGTGAATCCATCACACTGCCCTTGTACAGATACATGTGTTAAATGACAAATGCTGTGTTTCTCAACACCCAGTTATCCAAATACCTAATACACTGTACTTAGTATTTTCTATAAACTAAAGTTATTATGCTCCTCTCAGGGAATTTTGCTACCATGAAATTAATGATAGTGCAAGAACTCTGTTAAGGCCAAGAGCAAAAAGGTGGGGGGGTGGCCTTTAGGAAACTAACTATGTACCTGATGAAAAAAAATCAATGGTAAGAGAAAAAGTCATTGTTATAAATGCCCTAACTCTGCTGACTAACCATCCCATTTTTCTTTTATAAAGGAAAAAAAATTCCAAGAGAATCCTTTGGGGCAAACAATTTCTTCTCTTATTTTTGCTCATACATATTTTTAATTCCATCATATTCCTTGGCATTGTTTCAAGTAGATTCACTCTTATAATTCTAGATTTAAAGTGCCTTTGTAGTTCACTTATCACTTTAGATGTTATATTTATTTTAAAATTACAGGAAATCTTGTCTCTTCTCATCCTCATCTTCTTTTCTTTTGCAGCTGCCATTTTTTGTCCATTCCTCTCTTCTGATCAAACCTCTCCTATTTCCTTTCCAACAGCTGTTCTATTGCCTAGAATTCAGGCTAGCCTCCACTCTCACTCTCACTCTCCCTCTCTTTCTCCCTTTCCCTCTCCTCTCTTCTTTGTTTCCCACCAGGGTTATCATTGGTACTCTGCGGCACTATGAATTCATCACTCCCAGTGGCCTTTTTTTCTTCTAACTTTTTAAAAATCTGTATTCATTTCCTTTTTTCTTCTATTTTTTTATTAGGTAGGACAGAGTGAAATTGAGGATGGGGAGACAGAGAGGGAGAGAGAAAGACACTTGCAGACCTGCTTCACGGCTCCTAAAGCGGAACCCCTGCAAGTGGGAAGCTGGAGCTTGAAGCTCATCTTTGAGATTGGGAATGTGTACACTTAACCTGGTATGCCACCACCAGGCTCCCCTTTTGTTCATTTTTATTGAGGTGTTAATGGTTTATATACATGGGTACAATTGTGGTGTGTGTGTGTGTGTAGAACTAGAGCTGATTGTGTGATTTTACTTCTCCCAGGCAAACATTTTATTTATTAGTGATTTAATATTGATTAACAGTATTGTAGGGTAAGAGGGGTACAATTCCACATAAAATTCCCACCCCGAGAGTTCTGTATCCCATCCCCTCCATTGGAAGCTTCCCTCTAAAGTGCAGAAGGTGGAAGGTCTGGCTTCTGTAATTGCTTCTCTGCTGAGCATGGGTGTTGACAAGTTGATCCATACCCCTAGCCTGTCTATATTTCCCTAGTTGGGGAGGGCAGACTTTAGGACACATTGGTGAGATCATCTGCCCAGGGAAGTCAGGTTAGCATTATGGTAGGGTCTGCAACTTGGTGACTGAAAAGTGGTAAGATAGAAAGCAGGAAAAAATGTTTAATAAGAAGAAACCTAAAGGTAAGAATAGAGAAGATGGGACTGAGGGTCTTTGTATGGGAAGAAGCTAGGAAGTCTATTTTAGATATATTCCAAGGGGCCCATGAGACTTTAGTAGTTTTTGACTGAGCCCGACAGCTAACATGCAGGTGGGCTAAAAGTACTATCTGGGAAAATGGTGTCAGAATTTGGAATAGAACTAGAAAACTGGATCAGGGCAGAGAGTAGCTCCCAAATATGAAGAAAGCATATAAATACCATTTATTGTAAACCCCATCAATATGACCCATATATGGCCCATATATATTCACATTTATCACAGGAGCCTGTGTAACCTCTGCATCCCTGTGGGTCTGAGCTCACAGTCCAAGGTCACAACTAGGAACATTCTAGGCTGCACTCATTTCAGGACCAGTCTTCCTCAAGTGGCAGAGTAGGTTGACCCAGCCTCCCTTTGGAGGAGCGAATGAGTGAAGCAACAAGACAGCATCACTTTGCTTTCCGTGGAATTTTCCCTAGTGCCATCCATGGTGCTTTCATTTGGTGCCAGAGACTTGAACTGAGGACCCTGTGTAAGGTGAAGTATGCACTTTACCAGGTGAGCTATCTCCCGACTCATAGATCACCTTTTTGCTATAGCTCCTTATAGGAGAAGGAGGAAGAAAGTTCTCGGGTGTCTCTTATATATGCCATTCATCATGACCTAATCAGCTCCTAACACCAGTGAATTGGGGTTAGGCATTAATACATGAATAAACGAGCATCATAAACTTTCAATCTGTAACACAACGGTGTGGCCCACAGCACTAAAGTGTATTTCTAATGGTGTTCAAGCTGACAAGGTCAAGGTAAAACAGTATAAGGCATAATCATTTCAAAGTTTCCCATATTATTAACTGTAGGTTGTAGACCTAAGCTATGTACTTTAGGGGGAGATTAGCTGGCCATGCATGTATACACTTCATGAATCCATAATTGAACAAACCTCCACTTTGAATTATATCATAGAACTGACATCATTAGTTGTCGATAAATGGGAAATTCCAGGTCTGCTTTTTTCTTTTTTTTTCCTTTGTCTTTTTATCCTTGCATTTTATAACTCAAAATAGGAGACTTTTTCTATTGAAGGCAAATATGTAAAGGCATCCTATGGAGATTAAACTCTTGGAACGTTCTAGCTAGTCCTGAACTACTAGATCTCTGTGGACATCATATTATGTGGTATCTTTGTAGGAGAGACTTTCTTTTTCCCTGAAGGAGACAAAAAGCTTTTCTTTTTGACACCCAAAAGTAACAGTTGGCATGGAATTGGAGGATGAGAGCAATGGAGGAAACTGGATGGTGGCATTTCTTTCTTACTTGCTCTTAGATATTTGATAGTTTTTTAAGATCTGACTTTATTGTGAAATGTATGCATTAAACATTCAAGCAATATGAAAAATGATGATTTAAAAATGAATAAAATGAGGGCTGGGCAGTGATGTATCTGATTAAGCCACACATGTGTTCAAGGCCCCAGATTTGATCCCCTGCTCCCCAGCTGCAAGGGACACTTCAAGAATAGTAAAGCAGGTCTGCAGGTATCTATTTTTCTCCCTCTCTGTCTTCCCCTCCTCTTTCAATGTCTCCCTGTCCTGTCAAATAAAATAGAAAGAAAAAAAGGAAACAATAGCCACTGGGAGCAGTGGACTTGTAGAGCAAGCAATGAGCCCCAGTGGTAGTAAAAATTCCGAATAAACTGAAATAATCACCAGAAGAGTGTTAATATTTGGGCGCCATTACAGTTATCATTTTTATACCAATAAAAAGGTGATATTTATAGACATTATTTTATAAAATGTGATCCATATCTGCTTATTTAAATACAGCTATTGAGATGAGTTATGTTGTTGAAGACTAAAGTGATTTACACTTTTTTGTGATTTATCCTTTTTAAAAAGTTTTTATTATCTTTATTTCTGTATTGCATAGAGACAGTCAGAAATCAAGAGGGAAGGAGAAGAGAGAGAGAGAAAGAGACCTTCAGCATTGCCTCACCACTTGCAAAGCTTTTCCTCTGCAGGTGGGCACTGGGGACTAAAACCTGGGTCCTTATGCACTGTAACATGTGCGCTCAACCAGGTGTACCAACCACCCAGCCCCTTGATTTAGACTTTTGATCACTTGTATTTTTCAATTAAACATGCATCTGTTCCTAAAGTAGCTATTTAAGACTTAATCAAAAGCTTATATCAAGTAATTTGCTTTGATTCTCTTCTATTAAAAACGAAGTAGTAAGGGACACATGTTACAAAGTAGTTAATATTCTTAAAATGTATCCCACTTTGTGGTCTGGAAGGTGGAGCAGTGGAAAAAGCACTGGACTCTCACACATGAGGTTGTCCGTTCGATCCTCAGCAGCACATATGCCAGAGTGATATCTGGTTCTCTTTCTCCTCCTGTCTTTCTCATGAATAAACAAATAAAATATTTTTAAAAATTGTCCCACTTTAAAAAAATATTGTGCATATTTTTACTTTGCTGAGGTTTACAGGAGCATGTTTAATTCACATTTTACAAGCTAACATTCAGTCTTTACAATCACAACAAATTTGTTAACATTTATTATGTTGACAGACACATGATACTTAAACTGAAATGCAGTAACAAGAACCAACTCTTAGATATCTCAATCCCTTTTCCATTCACTGCTGGATTTTATTTTATTTTTTTTAAATTCTCAGCAAGCTGCTTACTGAAGAAATGCATAATATTAAGACAAAATGGAATCAGCCCTGCAGGAGGGAAGAAACAGTTCTGAGGTCTCTATAATTCCTTCGTTCACAATAAATATTCAATAACTAGTTTCAAGGCAGAATTGTTTGAATACAGATTTCCTTTTGTTCCCTCCATTTGCCTAGGGAGTTGTTTTAAAATGTGTATTGGTATTTATAATATTTAATATGTATGCTGAACTCTATATTAGAGGTTTAAAGCACTTTTAAAGATAATTTTTATTGTGACTCATCTTTCAGATGTATTCATCTCCAAGTTAGGAATTTATAGTTCTGTAGAACACTTAGTGTATAGATGTGTGTATTTGGTTGTGTACACTAGTTTCCTTGATCCTTTTTTATTGGGAGGGTAATGGTTTACAGTACAGTTGTTGGCACATGGATGCAATTTCCCGTCTCAACATGACCATCATCATGTACCAGGACTTGAAAGTCCCTGCCCCCCCCCCCAACTCTTCCTGTCCTCCTTCCCTGATCCTTTGGTTCTTTATTTAGTTACAAATATACCCTCTTAGTTCTGTCTCTTGATTTTCTGAACCATTTTTGCAGTCTCTCAAAAAGCACACTGAAAAGTTAACTTCTTTAATGTTTAAATATGTCTTTTGGGGAGCCAGGCAGTGGCACATCTGGTAGATCATACACATTACCAGGTGCAAGAACCTGAATTGGAGACGTCAGTCCTTACTGGTGGGATGTTTCAAGGACAGTGAGCAGTGCTGAACGTGTGTGTCTCTCTCCATCTCATTTCCTGCCTCCCTCTCAAATTTCCCGTTTCTATCCAAAAAAAGAGGGATATTAAAAAGGGGGGGGAGGATGGCCACTGGGAGCAGCGAATTCATGCCCCAGCAATAACTCTCTTGGCAACAACAAAAATCTTCTGTTGCTTATTTTCTTAAGCAACAATGTGTCCATATATGCTAGTTGATCCTCAGAACTCAAGGACAGTGCTCCATTGCTCTGACATTAGCTACTCAAGTGGAGAATCTAAGACCAGTTTACATTTCCTCCTTAATGGGTGAGTTCATTCTTCAGTCTAGATGCCAGGACAATTATTTACTTTTAGGGTTTTTTTTTTCCTCCAGGGTTATTGCTGAGGCTCAGTGCCTGCACTATGAATCCACTGCTTCTGGAGGCCATTTTTTCCTTTTGTTGCCCTTGTTGTTTATCATTGTTGTTGTTGTTATTGTTGTTATTGCTGTCGTTGCTGTTGGATAGGACAGAGCGAAATGGAGAGAGGAGGGGAAGACAGAGAGGGAGAGAGAAAGATAGACACCTGCAGCTCTGTTTCACCACTTGTGAAGCGACCCCCCTGCAGGTGGGGAGCTGGGGGTTTGAACCGGGATCCTTACCCCGGTCCTTGAGTTTTGTGCCATATGCGCTTAACCCGCCACGCTACTGCCCAGCCCCCTACTTTTAGTATTTGAAAGCTTGTTGAACCTTTGTTTTAGAACCTGATCCAGTTTTGCTAGTGTGACCCTTTACATCTACAAGTCTATTCTTCACTTTTGTACCTAGTATTTCCAGTAGTTTTTTTTTTTTTAAGATTTTTATTTTATTTATGAGAAAGATAGGAGAGAGAAAGAACCAGACATCACTCTGGCACATGTGCTGCCGGGGATCGAACTTAAGACCTCATGCTTGAGACTCCAAAGCCTTATCACTGCACCACCTCCTGGACCACTATAAATTATCTCTTTAGTGTATCTCAGTAGTTATCACTGAGTACAGTTTTATGTTTGAAATGTTGAGTTCTTCATTTATGGAACACCAGTTATCTATGTGATTTTCTTTTCATACAAGAACTAGTTAGTGACAATTGTAAGTGACTCTCTATAAGTTTGATTACTAGTTTTTGAAAGAGACTCCAAAGCCTTATCACTGCACCACCTCCTGGACCACTATAAATTATCTCTTTAGTGTATCTCAGTAGTTACCACTGAGTACAGTTTTATGTTTGAAATGTTGAGTTCTTCATTTATGGAACACCAGTCATCCATGTGATTTTCTTTTCATACAAGAACTAGTTAGTGACAATTGTAAGTGACTCTCTATAAGTTTGATTACTAGTTTTTGAAATTGTAGTATTGCTGAGAGAGAGAGAGAGAGACAGAGAGAGAGAGAGAGACAGAGAGTTGGAGATCAAAACCATATAACTGATGTTTCCTTCAATGGAGTGGGTACCAGGTTTGAACATGGACCTTGCACATGGGAAAACAACATGCTATCCAAGTGAGCTATTTCACTGGCCTGTTTTTGCTATTTTGATATGGGAATAACAATGTGATCGATTTTGAATTTTAAATCTCTTACCACAGTTCTATTTATATTATATTTTTTCTGCCTGCAAATAATCAAACATAATCAAATGTAGATATAGTAACATAATAGACTTATTGTGTCTATTACTCAGCTTAAAGTTACTGTTGGTACCTCAAAGCATGACAAAATAAGGCCTGCATTTACCCTTCTGTAACTGATAAGAAAAATGGAAAAATCTATAGATATTAGTTATAGGACATTGAGGATTGTGAGCTCTATGGAATAGGGGAAAAAGGTGAGGGGAGTGAACCTATTACCTGGAGGTGTTTCAGAGCAAGGAAACTCCCCTGATTTAAAAAGACAGGAAGGCTGAGGTGGCTGGAACTTGCAGGGCAGAATATGAGCTAGGAAGGAGCTTTACAAAGCCCAAACCAACAGAAATCTGTATAAAAGGACCCTTGAGTCTCTTCCTGTAATTGAAGCTATGTATATGGATGAAGAACTTCCAGGAGACTGGGCCAAAGTCAGCCAGAAAGCTGAGCTGAAGGGGCTCCCAGGGGTCTCACAGGGTTGACAGATGCAGTTCCCTATAGTTCTAGTCCCAGCTGTTTGTCTGTTTCTAACATCAGATGCCACACATGCCCCAATCTTAGAGTCACCCCAGTCGGTGCTTGGCAGAGCAGGGCCAGGCTGTCTCAACTAAGACCCATCCTGCGTGATAACTTACAAGAAGAGGCCATGCTTTCAGTTCAAGCATTCTGGGTGGTCGTAGTACGTGTTCAGAGCTCATCCTATATGCTTCTAGGTTATAGTTTCTCAGTTATCACAACAAGGGGTCTAGGGGGTATCCGTCCTTACACAAGTAAAAACTCAGCCTGTATAATTTATAGTGTGCCTTCCATATCCACAAGGCCCACCTCCCAGGATTCAATCCACACCCATAGCTGGCTATGTTGATGCATCCATGCATAAGAGTGGATCAGCATGGTGCAGATCTGTGTTTTTTAAGGACCAACTGCTTCTCCAAATGTAGAGGGAGAAATTGTTCTCTGGACTCCTCTCTCTGTCTCTCTTTTTCTCTCCCTCTCTCCCCCTCCCCTCCCTCCCTCTTTTGTAGCTTACATGCCTTTGCTTGGTGAACCTCCTAGGTCCAGAAATTGCTTCTCTACTCAAGCTGATGCTAGATGCCTAGGAAGGAGGTGGGTATCTGCGACAGTAACTTTTCTTTCTGGTGAATCCCTTTTCCAAGAGCCCACTTCTGAATGACATTGTCTTCAGATGGAAAGTGCTCTCTAACAAAATTGCTCCCCTCCTCCCAGCAATATCCCAAGTTAGGATGTGTTAGCAATGTTTTCCTTTACTTATTTCCTATTTGTCATTTCCTTAGTCTGAAATTCATGTCATCCCTTTTGAAAACTATTTACTAGTTCAGCTCCAAGGAAGATTTTTCCTTTTGATCCTAAATCCTTTCTAATCTTATTCTTTAATTATTTCATTGGTGGTGGGGGGATAATGGTTTGCAGTACAATTTCTGGCACACAGATAGACTTTTTCATCTCCCCATGATAAGTTATTTTTAAGCTGGTTCATCTAGTAGGCTATTCTCTCTCTCTGATATAATTTATGCTGACCATACTTTTTTCCTTTAATGAAAAAGATTCCATTATATGTATGAATATCTCCCCATATGTATATTACTTTTAAGAATAGTTAAGAGCCAAAGATAAAAGCGGAACATATTTACAGCAAATGTGACAGGTTTAGTGCAGGCCCTAACCTAAACACTCAACATCTGAAGGGTCATTGCATTATTATAATGTAGTATCATTTTCAGGTGAGCATCACTGCAAGCTCTATCAACATTCGGAATTCTTTATGAACATGTTTTTGTTGAGGGGTTTTGCCTATATATTGTGAGATGCTTAGTAACATTTCTGGTCTCTACCAACCAGATGCCATGATAGTACCTTGATTTGCTATAAGCAAAACTATGTCCAGACAATGCTTATATCTGATGTGGGGTACAAAATTCACTCCCTCGTTTGGAACTATTATTTTAGGGCTTATCCCTTTATTAATTTGGCTAGGCTAGGGTAGGCTAGCTAGGCTACCGCTCAATGTAAAATGTGTTTTTCATATGCACCACAGACCTTCACAGGTCAGTTGACTCTACTCTAGCTTTTCCCTATAGAAGGATATCAGGGGCACACGCGGTAAAGCACACATGCCACCATACACAAAGAGCCAGATTCAAGCCTCTGGTCCTATGAGCACTGTAGCAATGCTGCAGACATCTGTGTTTCTAGCTCTCTCCATCTCCCCTTTCCTCTCAGTTTCTCTCTGTTATTTATTTATTATCAAATAAATAAATGAAATATATTTTTAAATAGGCCAATATCTAGGACAACTTCCATATTGATTTTTCAGGCCTCTTCATGGCAAAGCTTCCTTACTGCTATTTGGCCATCTCAGTAGTTCTTCACTTCCGCTATAAAGAAGACAAGAAAAAAAAATATTGCTTTTAACTGCCTCAGACTAGAGTAATACATTGCTTTTGCTCATCTTTCAGTTGATGACACAACAGCCACATCACCCCAAATCTACATTCAACAAAGACTGGAAAACAAACTTCCTGTGTAAATAGAAAAGTAATGGTGTGGCAAACCAACTTCATTGTCATTGTAAACATACCTTATCTGAAAAATGATCCCTGAAAATAATTCCTAAAATCTCTACTTTGAAATGTCAAATGTGAATAATTACAGTATTTATAGACCGATACTTCACCAAGGAAATGTAAATGCAAGCTGGGGTGCAGCTCAGCCTGGTGGAGGACCAGATTGCATCTTTGAGGCCCCAGAGGTCACAGGTTCAGTCCTCTTCAATTTATGTCAGAGTTGACATAAATTGGTCTCTCTCTCTCCCCTCTCAGAAAAAATATATCTTTAGTTGAAAAGGAAACACAAATACAATGAATATTAAAATGTTCAAACTTGCTAATAAGCCAAGAAAAATTAAAATCTTTCTCCCATAATGTTGACAAATATTAAAACTGAAAATATTAAATTTTTGACTTGCTGATGAAGATAAAGCAAGCTAGTACCTTCATATATGGCTGGCAAGACAGTTAATTATTTAAATAGTGTGGAAAGTCTCTTCAACAACTGATGTTGGAAAAAAAATGGGTTGAAACATGCAGAAGAATGAAACTGAACCACTATATTTCACCAAATACAAAAGTAAATTCCAAGTGGATCAAGGACTTGGGTGTTAGAGCACAAACTATCAGATACATAGAGGAAATTATTGGCAGAACTCTTTTCCTCATAAATTTTGAAGACATCTTCAGTAAAACGAATCCAATTACAAAGAAGACTAAGACAAGCATAAATCTATGGGACTACATAAAATTAAAAATCTTCTGCACAGCTAAAGAAACTACTACCCAAACCAAGAGACCCCTCACAGAATGGGAGAAGATCTTTACATGCCATACATCAGACAAGAGGCTAATAACCAGAATATATCAAGAACTTGCAAATCTCAACAACAAGACAACAAATAACCCCATCCAAAAATGGGGGGAGGACATGGACAGACTTCACCAGAGAAGAGATCCAAAAGGCAGAAAAACACATGAAAAAATGTTCCAAGTCTCTGATGTCAGAGAAATGCAAGTAAAGACAACAATGAGATACCACTTCACTCCTGTGAGAATGTCATTCATCAGAAAAGGTAACAGCAGAAAATGGTGGAGAGATTGAGGGAATGTCAATTGGTCCAACCTCTGTGGAGAACAGTCTGGAGAACTCTCAGAAGGCTAGAAATGGACCTACCCTATGATCCTGCAATTCCTCTCCAAGGGGTTATATCCTAAGGAACCCAACACACCCATCCAAAAAGATCTGTGTATACATATGTTCTTATCAGCACAATTTATAATAGCCAAAACCTGGAAGCAACCCAGGTGTCCAACAACAGATGAGTAGTTGAGCAAGTTGTGGTATATATACACAATGGAATACTACTCAGCTATTAAAAATGGTAACTTCACTATTTTCAGCCGATCTTGGATGCAGCTTGAAAAAATAATGTTAAATGAAATAAGTCAGAAACATAAGGATGAATATGGGATCATCTCACTCTCAGGCAGAAGTTGAAAAACAAGATCAGAAAAGAAAACACAAGTGGAACCTTAACTGGAATTGGCATATTACACCAAAGTAAAAGACTCTGGGGTGGGTGGGGAGAATACAGATCCAAGAAGGGTGACCGAGGACCTAGTGGGGGTTGTATTCTGCTCTGGCAGAAGCTTAAGTACTGTGCTGCATTTTTCCCTTTCTGTCCCTCTCTTTCTTTCTTTCTTTCTTTCTTTCTTTCTTTCTTTCTTTCTTTCTTTCTTTCTTTCTTCTTCTTTTTTTTGAGGGGGTAGTATTTATTAATGAGAAAGAGAAAGAGAGCCAAAGCATCACTATGGCATATGTGGTGACAGGAATCAAACTCAGAACCCTGTGCCTGAGAGATCAACACTTTATCCACTGTGCCATCCTTGGCCTCTGTTTCTATCTTTAAAAACAAAAGTCAGTCTGGAGTGGTGATGCCCCTGTGATGTCAAAAACCAAAATCTATTATCTTAGCACCTTTTAAATATGCCAAAGTAGTGTTATAACCTGAGGACTGATGTGTTTTGTAACTGAGAGATTTTAACTTTTGACCCCAATTTCCCCATCTTATGGCCTCCCCAGGCTCTTGCCCCTTACAGACACCAGTCTAGCCTCTGTACCTATGCATTTTCTGAAAATAATGAAAGGAAATTAAAAAGTGCTCACATTTTCAGCTTCATTGTAATGAAGACTAGGCCTAGGTCTCCATCCTCTCACCTCCATCTCCTAATCTAGATCTTGGGGCTTTCCTTACTGTAAATCATTCAGTCTATAGTCCAGAGGAGATGGAACAATGATGCCACACACCAGGCTGGACCTGGTAGAAGCTTGAGGGTGGGGGTTTAGATGAGAAAGAGACAGATATACAGAAAATACTATCTTTTAGGCACCACTGGTAATGTGGAACAATTGACCTCATGCTACATGAAAGCTCCATTCAGTTAACCTACTCTGCTTCCTAAAAGTGATCAGTGAATAGGTAACTGGATGAAATGCTAGAAGGTCAGAAGTTTCAAGGTGATACTGCTGCCTTCTGGGTGCTAAAACAGATTTTTTTTTGTCATCCAGATAATGCTAGTAGGGGGAGTGGATAAGAGTTCTTGATCTAACAAAATTGGGCTCATCCAATACTAGAATATTAGAATCACAGAATATTGTATACTCATTGAAAATAATAATAGAGGGATAATAATATTTGGAGAAGTAGGACTTGTGAAAAGAAGCCTACTATAAAGGTAAGTAAAAAATGCAGAGAGTTTTATAAGTCATTTCAGGAAAAGTTGATGTGATGTGGATTATCTAAATTAGTGATAGAGTGATGAAAGGCATATATATATATATATATATATATATATATATATATATATATATCCATCAGGGTTACTGCTGGAACTTGGTGCCTGCACGAGGAATCCACCACTCATGGTGACCATTTTTTTCCTTCTGTGAACAGAGACAGAGAAGCTGAGAGGGAAGGGAAAGATAGAAATGGAGAGAGAGGAATAGAGGCACCTATAGCACTGTTTCACCACTCTTGAAACTTCCCTCCAGTAGTTGGGGACTTGAACTTGGGTCTCTGAGCATGATACTGTGTTTGCTCTACCAAGTGTGTCACCGCTTGGCCCCTTCTATTTTATAAAATATATATTCATGAACTTGTTAAAATATTTCATGTCCCTAGCTGTTCTTCTATGCCATTTATTAGAATTAAGGGGTTGTACGTGAGTCTACTTGGTCATTGGCACAGGTTAGGTGCATGTAAGTATTATGTCAAGTTCAGAGGTGCAACAGATTAAGGGTTCACAGAGGAACTAGTACTGTGAAAATGGTCACCTCAAATATAAGAGTCTTGGGGGTTGAATTGTTATGTGGAAAACTGAGAAATGTTATGCATGTACAAACTATTTTGTTTAGTTGGCAACTGTAAACCATTACTCCCCCAATGAAATTAAAAATATATATATATGAGTTGTTTTAGTTGCGAGATGGTCAGGTAAACAAATCATAAAGAAAGGCAATATGTGTGAGATGTGGCTGGGGTGGAGCTGGGGTGTGAGGAGAAATGAATTCTAGGGTCCAAGCTGGCAAAAGTTGGGAGAGCTCTAACTGAAACCAGAGCACTAACATTTATTGATGTTCCTGTTCTAGGATCTCAGTATATATATAATCATTCCGTTGAGGAAACCGTGATGTACAGGACAGTTGTTGGCACACTGGTACATTGACACAGGTAGAAGAGCAAATGGAAGGTGCTAGCAGAAGGGCGTACCCTGCCTGCCACAGGTGCCTCCAAGCCTTAATGAGTAACTCCAGAGGCAGGCATCTAATTGAGAACAGTTGGCTGCTTAATGTGTGAACCCAGAAGCTGATTCCCCACCAAACAAACAAACAAACAAACAAAAAACCCAACTCTGACACTGGCTGTGCTTTTGTAAGTTCCAGATCTGTTTCATTAATATTTCTGCTCTTCTCTCACTGCTTTGTTTCAAACTGGATAGGAAATCAGATAATCTGGTCTGTTGAAAATATACTCTGAAAGAGATAATGAGAGCTGTTTTTGAGTCTTTAATGACTTGCTTTTGTTTATGTTAGGGTTAAGAAATGGCCTAGAGCAGTGGTTCTTAACTTCTCCCAGACCCTGCCTCAGTGGCAACACCTGGGTATGCAAATGTTCAAGCCCCAAGCCAGGTTTAATCGACCTGGAACTCTGGGGGTGGAGCCCAGCGCAGTATTTTAAAGCCTGCCAGAGAATTCTGCCACAGAGGATTCTGGGAGTTACTGGCTTCAGGGCTTATGCCGTAGACCTTGGTTGCTTTGACACCATAGGAATGATAGGTGCTTATAGAACCGAGGGTTTTCTTTGCTCCCGGGTAATTGACTCTTCTCTTCAAGATGCCTGGGTGATTCGAGTGCATGTTTCAGCCTGCAAAACACCAAGACCCAGACTCGACCCAGGTACTAGGTTTTGTTTTAGTTTTTGATGGGTTGGGGTTGGGAACCATACTTTGGTGTCTTTTTGAAGCGTACTGTATAAGGTATATACTTCCTCAACGGGTCTGAAGCCACAATAGTTATAAAAGCTCCTTTGGGCAAAGGTGTTGAATGCACAAGTTAACTGTGTTTAGGATACAGGTTGAAGCCTGAATCTCCACAAGTGGTGCTACAGGTGTCTTTCTCCTTCTCTATTTTCCGTTTCTCTCTGTCCTAGCAAATAAAATAAATAAATTAAAAAAAAAGAAAAGGAGGGGTTGGGCGGTAGCGCAGTGGGTTAAACGCACATGGTAGTAAGCTCAAGGAAGGGAGTAAGGATCCAGGTTGGAGCCCCGGCTCCCCACTTGAAGGGATGCCGCTTCACAAGCGGTGAAATAGGTCGGCAGGTGTCTATTTTTCTCTCCCCCTCTCTGTCTTCTCTCTCCATTTCTCTCTGTCCTGTCCAACAACAATGACATCAATAACAACAATAATAGTAAACATAACAATGATTTTAAAAAAAGGAGGGAGTCGGGCTGTAGCGCAGCGGGTTAAGCGCAGGTGGCGCAAAGCACAAGGACCGGCATAAGGATCCCGGTTCGAACCCCGGCTCCCCACCTGCGGGGGAGTCTCTTCACAGGCGGTGAAGCAGGTCTGCAGGTGTCTATCTTTCTCTCCCCCTCTCTGTCTTCCCCTCCTCTCTCCGTTTCTCTCTGTCCTATCCAACAAAGACGACAACAACAATAAAACAAGGGCAACAAAAGGGAATAAATAAATAAAATAAAATATTAAAAAAATTTAAAAAAAAGGAAAGGAATAGGGAGTCGGGCTATAGCGCAGCGGGTTAAGCGCAGGTGGCGCAAAGCACAAGGACCGGCATAAGGATCCCGGTTCGAACCCCGGCTCCCCACCTGCAGGCGGTGAAGCAGGTCTGCAGGTGTCTATCTTTCTCTCCTCCTCTCTGTCTTCCCCTCCTCTCTCCATTTCTCTCTGTCCTATCCAACAACGACAACAACAATAATAACTACAACAATAAAACAACAAGGGCAACAAAAGGGAATAAATAAATTAAATAAATATTAAAAAAAAAAAAAAAAAAAAAAGGAAAGGAATAAATGGCCGCTTGTGCAGTTATCAAGCCCCAGCGATAACTCTAGTTGCCGAGGTGGGGCGTGGGGACCTCTCTTAGGCAGCCCTAATGGCTGTTGGGTGTCCATTTTGAGAGGGAAAACTATGAAAATTGTATATTCTTAATGTATGTCTGTCTTCCAGCATCCACAGAATCCACATTTTAATGTCTCTGTTCTGATTAAGAGTGTATCTGCAGTTGCTCTTTAAGTAATTATGCTTGTCTCTCCTTGACAATGTGGGCACTAAGCACATACATAATTAGGATACTCTAAATGTATTATCTTTTCATAGTATTTTGTTTATGACTTCTCTATTGAAAGTGCCAAGGATTTGGGGGAAAGAAGCCTGCTCAACTTCATTAATATTTAGTGAAGAGCCTGGATTAAATTGGGCTGATCACTGAACAGGTGCAAAGGGACCTGCTTAATAAAAGGAATATTTCTATGGCGTCAGCATAGTCCTACTCTTTGTAGACAAATGAATGTCAGTTTGTTTGTATGCATGGAGCACAATTTCTCTGTTGGCCCAGATGTTGATTAGCAGCACTAGAATTGAGGAGGCCACTCTGAAAATTTGGATGAAAAACGAAAGTATTTGTTCAGAATCAAAAATATTTGTGGCTCAGCTGTCTCAGAGGATACAAAATACTATGCTGTTTAGCCTTTTTCCCACTGATAATAAGCACCAGAGAAACAGCCTACATTATGCTGCCTAGGCAGACTGAACAAAGAGCAGCAGTAATCCAATTTATGTGATTAAAACTGTGTCACTGATATCTTTGCTCAAGCAGGCCATTGGGCTAAAAGGAAACAAGAAGTTAAAACTATAAAATGAATATCTGCCTAGGAGCAGCCCTACCTTCACTATTAACAGGGAAACAAAGGAAACTGACACGGAGCAGTTATTTTCTTAGAGTATCATTATTTGTATAATAGAAGGAACAAGCAGTTTTAAACAACTGGAATAGTTTACTGAGTCTGGGTTCTGAGGCCTCATATTAAATGTGAACGTAAGCATCCATAAACAAGACATACTGACAGACCATAATGGAAACTATGGCTCCCTGTTCATAGTCCCAGTGATTTGAAATTCATCACTAGGTGAAACATTCAGTGTATTGGTCTCATAATTTATGCAGGCTATAAAAGCCTGAGGTCGCTAAGAATCGTGAGGCGCCTAGTTCTTTATTACGTTAAAGAGCGCAAAGGTGGTAGGATGGTAAAAGGAGCATTAGGAGCTTTCTGGGTGTGAAGGATGGATTGTTTGAGGACCTCAGCTTCCCTATCCACTCATCTAGTCATTGGCCATTCAGGTTGTTTCCGCATATTGACTAACAAAATAGCTTTGCAGTGAACAAAGGTGCGCATAGATCTCTTAAAATATGCCTTTTTTATTGCTCGTTGGACAGACTTCTAGGAGAGGAATTGCTAGATTACATGGTATGCCTATTTTAAACATTTTGAGGAACCTCCAGACTATATTTACACAGCGGCTGGCCTGATTTACACCCCCTACCAATATTGTAGGAGGATTCTGTTCTCTCTGCTTCCTTACCAGCACTCGGCACATTAAGCTTTCTGCGCTGTACTAAGGAGTCCATTTTATTTGTATTTTACATAGGTTTTACCAGAGCATTGCGCAGTTTATGGTAGTGCTGCAAATTGAATATGGGACCTCAGAGCCTCAGGCACGAAGTCTTTGCATAACCATTATGCTGTATGCCCCACTCTAAGGAGTCTATTTTTATGTTATAAAAGTCGAAAAGGGCTTGGGATGGGGGATAATGGTTTAAGAAAAAGAACAAATTGAGTAGTATTTTAATGAAGTCACCATTTACCAGTGAAAAATAGGTATTCTAATATAATTAAAGATGAAATAGGGTTTGGTACCCTCATACATTACTGGTGGAAATATAAAATGTTATAGCCCCTTTGGAGAAGTTTGGTAGTTCTTAAAATGTTTAACAGGTTTTCCATATAGCTCAGCAGTTTCACTACTAGGTATGTGCTCAAGATAAATGAAAACACATATCCACACAAAAACATCCATACATGCTTACAGAAGCATTATTCATGTTAGTAATTAAAGGAAAGGACAAATTTGTTAATGAATTGATGAAATGATACACAATGTGTTATACCCAGACAATACAGTAGCATTTAGTCCTAGGAAGGAATGCTGTAATGATACATCCTGCATGAATGAACCTTGAAAACATTCTGCTAAGTTAAAGAAGCCAGTTAGAGAAGATAGAAACTGTATGTTTTGTTTAAAATATACAGTGTAGGCAAATCTATAAAGACAAAGTAGATTAGTGCTTATGTAGTGCTGGACAGAGGGGGTATGGTGGCAAAATGGGGAGTGTATGTACAAGGCTTCATTTTGGGGGTAGTGATATTCAGTAGTGAAGATGCTTGCATAACTCCAAATATACTAGAAGACACCACATTGTGCATTTTAAAGAGTGAGATTTATTGTGTATGAATCATCTCAGTAAAGCTGTTAAAAATAAAAATAAAAAATAGTCTAAGTGATATCAAATACTGATTATTTCCGAATTGTTGTGACATGGGAATAGCAGAAATGGTACAGAATTTTTCTTCTAAATCAAGGCCGTAACGGAGATAGATGGGAAATACATAATTATCCTAAACTAGCAGAAATAGAAATAGAAAGTTTTTCAGCCAAAGTTTAAACAATGTAGAAACCGGAAATTTCAGGTCATTTTATTATGGTTAAGATTGAATTGAGAAAAACCTCAACCAATGAAATTTAACAGTTCATGGAAATCCAAGTAGCTGTTCTTTAAGGCTATTAGCAGTATCTCTGCTCATTGTCTAGTTTGCCAAGGCACTTGGGTTATGTTGTTTTGGTTTGGACTTGTGTTCATAAGAAATCTCTAAGGAAAGCTAGATTGTGTCACTTTTATTACTCTACAGGGAGCTGTGGGAATATACACCCTACTTTATATGTGTTATCATAGTCAAGACTAATGAATGTACTATTTATATTTTCTTGTAGTCTGTGGCCTATTATTAAATTTTGAATTTTATAACTGAGATTGGTTATAGTGTCCCTCCTAATATGATAGTGAAGAACTGGAACCTGGGTCTGTGAAGAGAAATATTGCCTTTTCCTACCTGTGTATACTAGTCCCCAAGTAGACTATTTCACGTGCAATGATTAGTCCAGGTTGAACAGTGATAGAGACAAAGGATTTGGAAAGTACATTACAACAGTGCTTCTCAAATTTTGGGTTTCAGGGATATGTTTTTTTGATTCATGTAAGAGAAAAAGAAGTTTTTTATGCAAAAATCTTGAAATTCAGTTATTTTTTTCCCCACTAAACACATGGGTTTGATTTGCTGATCTAAATACTGTATACTGTTCCTTTGAGATTAGATCTTTTCTTTCTTGAGGTTGGGCTCAACTTTGGGGCACAGTAAATTATGTAAACCTGTACAGTTTTGAAATTTCAAGATAATTTGCTTATGTCTCTCCAAGGAACTCATTTTATCAACAAAGCAACCAAATAATCTCTGAGTCATTTTAGCTACTCAGCTCATTAAACAAACTACTGTATGCTCTAGGTTTTCCTCTTTTTGAATGCAGCATTATATTCAACTGAAGGGAATCATTTCTTGGGGCAGAAAAAAAAGATTAATGATAAACTTGGAACATCTTACTATTGGGAGACCACTAGGATTCATTCTGAGAAATATTTGCCAAAGAAGTGATTTCATTTGGGAATCTCAATCATGTACAAAAGATGAATATAAGCCCACATACTTGATAAGTTTTCTGCATTTTAACTAGAGACCTGTTTCTTCTCCAGCAGACTCTCCTCAAATTAATGAAACTTTCAGATGATGTGGCTTATCTATATTTCTCTTAGACATTCCACTAGTTGGTTTTGATTCTTGGGAAAACCCCTTAGGAACTCAGCCTTAAAAAAAAAAAAAAAAAAAAAAAAAAAAAAGGGGTTGGGCGGTGGCACAGTGGGTTAAGCGCATGTGGCGCAAAGCGCAGGGACCGGCGTAAGGATCCCAGTTCGAGCCCCCGGCTCCCCACCTGCAGTGGAGTCGCTTCACAGGTGGTGAAGCAGGTCTGCAGGTGTCTATCTTTCTCTCCCCTTCTCTGTCTTCCCCTCCTCTCTACATTTCTCTCTGTCCTATCCAACAACGAATTGTGTCAACAAGGGCAATAATAATAACCACAACGAAGCTACAACAAGGGCAACAAAAGGGGGAAAAAATGGCCTCCAGGAGCGGTGGATTCATGGTGCAAGCACCGAGCCCAGCAATAACCCTGTAGGAGGAAAAAAAAAAAAACTGAGCTAGTTGACTTGAGTTTTGAGTAATATACATAAGCAGGAAGTTTGTATCCCATCAAGTTTGGGTGAATTAGAACATTAGAATAATTGCAGTATGTTTCAGAAAGTCCTTGATATCAAAAAAATCAAATGATTAAGTCAAAGTAGATGTGAAAATTCTTTAAACATGGCCAGGTAAAATTTTCATTTTCTCATTTTACATATGTGATTACTGAGTCCGATGTAGCAAAGTGATTCACCCAACATCACTGAGATGATTAATGTCAAGGTATGCCTTTCAGCTTTTCAGTCCAGTGTTCTATTTCCTAGACCTTTCAATGCCCATGTTCAGTGGGGAAGCAATTACAGAAGCCAGACCTTCCACTTTCTGCACCCAATAATGACCCTGGGTCCATACTCCCAGAGGGTTAAAGAATAGGAAAGCTATCAGGGGAGGAGATGGAATATGGAGTTCTGGTAGTGGGGCTTGTGTGGAATTGTACCCCTCATACCCTATGGTCTTATCGGTGTTTCCATTTATAAATAAAAATATAAAAAATACTTAAATGTGATCTGAAAAGGACATTTCAAGTGATGTTAAACGTTTCTCACAAGTAAAGGATGTTTAGACATATAACCTAGGATTTAGAAAAGATAGTACATGAATAGAAAAGAATAGAAATATTAATATGATTCTTCTGTCAGAAATACATGGGCAGACTAATTTGTCTGAATTTTGCCAAAGTTTGTTCCATTCACCATGTTAATGATGTGTAGAAATACCCAAATTCATCAAAATTTAATCCTGGCAAATGAGAGTGACCAGCTTGATTTAATGGAAAATTTGATTTCTAAAATATAATTAAAATGAATGGAGGGTATTATTTGTAGGTAAACATGGTAGCTAGTCAACAAGTAAAGTGTTTTTTAATTTATTGCCACCAGGGTTTTTACTTGGGTTCATTGCCTGCAGCCTGCATGATTACTTCACTGCCCCTGGTGGCCTACTTTTTTTTTTTTGAGAGAGAGAGAGAGAGGGAGAGAGAGAGAGAGAAGGAGAAAGGAGAGACACTTGCAAATGGGGACTAGGGAATTGAACCTAGGTTTTGAAGCAGAGTAACTTGTGTGCCACTGCCTGACCCTGATTATTTTTTAATTATTTATTTATTATTGGATAGAGATTCAGAGAGGAGGGGGAGATAGAGAGGGAGAGAAACAGACACCTGCAGCTCTATTTAACTACTGTGAAGCTTTTCCCCTGCAGGTGGGGACCAGTGGCTTGAACCTGGGTCCTTATGCACTAGTGCATGTGTTTAACAGGTGCACTACCGCCTGGCCCCAACTCTGATTATTCTTTAGCTTTGTTCTCTATGGTAGGTGATAGAACTGTCTTGCTTTTTTTTAGGTAGATTTCACTTTAGTACTGGCTTTGTCACTTGATTTTAACCAACGCAGTCCACTAATGTAATATTTCATTAGTTTAGTTCTGCATTCAGTGTGTCTGTTTGCAATCTATCTTTGTAAGTTGTCTAAGTATTTTGCTCTTTTCTCCAATGAGTTGTAGAACTACAATATATTCTCTATATTCTGGAAGTAATCCTATCTGATATGTCCTATGCATATTTTCTCCTAGTGTGTCTTGTTATTAGAGCTTAAAATTCATGAAGTGAGGGGCCAGGTGGTGACACATCTAGTTGAGTGACACATGCAGTGCGCAAGGACCCAGGTTCAAGCCCCTGCGCCCCACCTGCAGGCTAAATTAATCTGTCTCTGTCCAATAATGAATTTAAATAAATTCATGAAGTGAAATTTAATAGAATCTAATG
Source organism: Erinaceus europaeus (assembly GCF_950295315.1). Classification (NCBI taxonomy): domain Eukaryota; kingdom Metazoa; phylum Chordata; class Mammalia; order Eulipotyphla; family Erinaceidae; genus Erinaceus; species Erinaceus europaeus. The sequence continues at coordinate 110,705,407 of NC_080185.1, read as the reverse complement.
GGCTATTAAAACAAGATCCTAAAAATAACAGTAATTTGTTGAATTTTTATTTGTTAGAAACTATATTTTATATACTATATTAATTTTTGTGCTGTATATTTTATGATAATCTTTAGTTTTAATATAACAGTTTGTTATTTCACTAGATAATGTATCACTCCATGAAAGGAGTACAGTTTTGGGCATTCTCATTTCTCCCTTGGGCTTTCTAAGATAAATGTTGCAAACGAAGGCTGGCAGTTAACAGAATGAAATCCTCCAGTATGTCCCTCTATAATACTTGGTTTTCTTTCTAGAAAGATGAACAAAGAGTATCACCAAATTGCACTGGCTATGAAACTACATATTATCAAAAGGAGACAAATACACTTTCAACATATCTCATTACTGAGGATTGTAACCAGTGAGGTCGATCATGGCTAGTTCCCTGTGGTCCTCAAGGTTCTTAATGTTCTCATACGGGCTATTCCCAGGAGAACTGTATGTACAAAAAACATTTAAGTTTTTTTTCCCAAAGCACAAAGATTTTATACTAATCAGAATATCAGATGTGAAATCAGGAGTGAATCTATCATTCCTGCTATTGCTGAAGCACTTTAGTTAGGCTTCCTGTGCACCCCTTCCACCCTATAAAGTACAATAGTCATTGACTGAACTCAAGAACTGCTTCATGGTTTTCTAATTCTAGCAAATCAAGAACCCTATGGGGATTTCTGTATCACACAAAGAATAGTTATCAACACTACTTTCTTTTAAATTTTTATTTATAAAAAGGAAACACTGATAAAAACCATAGGATAAGAGGGGTACAATTCCACACAGTTCCCACCACCAGAACTCCATAGTCCATCCCCTTCCCTGATAGCTTCCCTATTCTTTAACCCTCTGGGAGTATGGACCCAGGGTCATTATGGGGTGCAGAAGGTGGGAGGTCTGGCTTCTGTAATTGCTTCCCTGCTGAACATGGGTGTTGGCGGGTCAATCCATACTCCAGCCTGTCTCTCTCTTTCCCTAATGAGACAGGGCTCTGGGGAAGCAGGGGTCATCTTCCCAGGGAAGTCTGTTTGGCATCATGCTAGCATCTGGAACCTAGTGGCTGAAAAAAGAGTTAACATACAGAGCCAAACAAATTGTTGACTAATCATGAACCTAAAGGCTGGAATATTGCAAATGAAGATTTGGGGTCTCCATTTTGAAGATAGCTAATAGGTCAATTTTAGTTATAGTCCAAAGGGCCCATGACTATACTAGTTTTTGCCTGAGCCTGACCTCTGATATGTAGGTGGACCCAAGTTATTGTCTGGGGAGATCATGTCATGGCTGAAAAAAGGACCAGAAAGCTGGATTATGGAAGAGAGTAGCTCCCAAATATGGGAAAGGTGTATAAATATTGTTGACTGTAGACCCCATCGATTTCATCTGGGGCCCATATTCAGCTTAGGAGCCTATGTGACCTCTGCATCCTTGTAGGTATAAGCTTACATTCTGTGGTCATGAGTAGGAACATTCCAAGCTACCCCAATATAAGGACCAATCTTCCAAAGGTGGTAGATAGAGTATGTTGTCCAGCCTCCTTTCAGTGGATGGAGCCTTCTCTACAGTTGTTGATCCACACTGAGGGCCAGGTCCTATGAGGTCCACAATGGGGTCTATTGTATAAACACTACTTTCTAACTTGCATAATAGTAATAGGTGAAAGGTGAAATTTTCTTCCATTTATTTTTCATTCATTTATGCATTAATTTATTTGACAGAGTAATTCGACAATCAAGTGTTAAACATCTTCTGTAGTCCAGAGGCTCTGCAGCTAACCAGAACTTATTTCACTTGGGCAACCCTTCTTCTGTGGAAAACATCTTCACAATCTAATTCTTCAGTCAGAGCTGGGAGACAGAATAATGGTTCTGCAAAAGTCTTTCATGCCCGAAGTTCCAAGTGCCCAGGTTCAATCCACAGCACCACCATCAACAAGAGTGGAACATTGCTCTGGTAAGCAAAAATAAATTACTTAATCTAATACTTTCAAATTAGTTATAATAATTTGATCTGATTGATCTGATCCATTAGTGAATTACAGGAGGTACTCATTTTTTCAGGGTCACACAAGACTATAACAAAAGACCAAGTAGTTCCTTTCCTTTCTCTTCCTTTTCCTTTCCTTTCCTTTCCTTACCCTCTCCTCCCCTCCCTTCCCCATCCCTTTTCTTTCCTTTCCCCTCCCCTGCCCCTCCCCTCCCATCTCCCTCCCCTCCCTTCCTTTCCCTTCCCTTTCCTCCTTTTTCTCTTTTGATAGAGAGGCAGAGAGTATGAGATTGACAGAGAGATTGAGAGGGAGAGAGAGGGGTGAGGGAAGGAAGGGGGAGAGATGGAGAGAGAGAGAGAGAGAGAGAACCTAAGACCACAGCACCAAAGCTTCCTTTAATGCAGTGGGGATTGGTGTTGAACCTACGTCTCATACAGAACAAAGCAGTCACTATCCAAGTGAGCTATTTCACCAGCCTTACCACATATTTTGAGATCATGAAAAATGAACTTCATAATCATCAGAACAAATTGTGATTATTCTGTGACCTTTGAACATTCTTATCAAACTACTGAACTTATCAAACAGCCCCAAGTCCTCTTCTTTGCAATTATAAATATATAAGGCAGTAGATGAATACCAAAAACTAATATTCATTCAGTAACTTGCACGTGAAAATAGATACCATAGTGTTTTCTTTATTTCCTTTTTCAAATTTTTTATTCATAAAAAGGAAATATTGACAAAACCCTAGGATAAGAGTGGTAGAACTTCGCACAGTTCCCACCACAAGACCTCTATATCCCAGCCCCTCCCCTGATAGTTTTCTATTCTTTAACCTTCTGGGAGTATGGACCCAAGATCATTGAGGGATGCAGAAGGTTGAAGGTCTGCCTTCTGTAATTGCTTCCACACTGAACATGGGTGTTGACTGGTCGATCCGTATTCAAGCCTGTCTCTCTCTTTCCCTAGTAGGGAAGGGTTCTGGTCAGGCAGAGCTCCAAAGCGCCTCGGTAGGGTTGCCTGACATTTATTTATTTATTTATTTATTCATTTATTTATTTATTTATTTATTTATTTATTTATGTATATAAGTATGTATTTATTTATTTCAAAAAGGAGACATTAACCAAACCATAGGACAAGAGGAGTACAACTCCACACAGTTCCCACCACCAGATCAACGTATCCTATCCCCTCCCCGATAGCTTTCCTATTCTTTATCCTTCTGGGAGTATGGACACAAAGTCATATTGGGATGGAGAAGGTGGAAAGTCTGGCTTCGGTAATAGCTTCCCCCTGAACATGGGCATTGGTAGGTCGATCCATACTTCCAGCCTGCCTCTGTGTTTCCCTAGTAGGGTGGGTCTCTGAGGAAGTGGGAATCCAGGACACATTGGTGAGGTCGTCTGTCCAGGGAATTCTGGTCGGCATCATGCTGGCATCTGGAACCTGGAGGCTGAAGAGAGAGTTAACATACAAAGCCCAAGAAATTGTTGAACGATCATGGACCTAAAGGCTGGAATAGTGCAGATGAAGTGTTGGGGGTGGTCCTCCATTTTGTAGATAGCTAGGAGGCATATTTTAGTTATGTTTCAAAGGTCCTGTGGCTATAGTCTTGTTTTTTTTTGTTTGTTTGTTTTTTGTTTGTTTGTTTCTTTTTTGCCTGAGCCTGAAATCTGATATGCAGGTGGATCCTAATTATTGTCTGGGGAGATGATGTCATGGTTGATAAAAGGATCAGAAAGCTGGAGAGTAGCTCCCTAATGTGGGAAAGGGGTATACATATTGTGGACTGTTAACCTCATCGATTTGATGTGATCTGGGGCCCTTAATTAGCTTAGGAGCCTGAGTTACCACTGCATCCCCCTAGATCTGAGCTCCCATTCTGTGGTCATGAGTAGGAACATTCCATGCTGCCCCAGTATCGACCCATCTTCCTCAGGTGTAGCATAGAGTATGTTGTCCATCATCCCTTCGGAGGATGGAAAATTCTCTGCCATTACTGATCCAAGTTGAGGGCAAGGTCCTATGGGGGCCCACAAAGGGATCTGTTTTGTTGTTCCATACATGAGTTGTTCTGTTTGGAATAAGTTTTAGAAAAATGTCACATTTATTTATTTATTTATTTATTTATTTATTTATTTATTTATTTATTTAAAAAAGGAGACATTAACCAAACCATAAAACAAGAGGGGTACAACTCCACACAGTTCCCACCACCAAATCAACGTATCCCATCCCCTACCCTGATAGCTTTCCTATTCTTTAACCCTCTGGGAGTATGGACCCAAAGTCATATTGGGATGCAGAAGGTGGAAGGTCTGGCTTTCGTAATGGCTTCCCCGCTGAATATGGGCATTGGTAGGTCGATCCATACTCTTAGTCTGCTGAAGCCCAGGATGCGATGATTTCCAGCAGTTGTTGTCAGAGCTTAAGCCAGCAGCTGCTTCCAAGTCTCCATCTTGGCTCCGCCCCTCCTTCTCCAACTTTCAACCCAGTTTTCCAGGCACCATTTACTGAAGAGAGCCTCGTTCATCCATATAATGCTTTGTGTCCCCTTATCAAAGATTAGCTGTCCATAGGTGTGGGGGTTTGGTTATGGACTTTCAATTCAGTTCCACAGGTCTGTGTGCCTATGTTTGTTCCAATACCAGGCTGTTTGGATGATGATGGCCTTATAATATGGTTTGAGGTCTGGGAGTGTGATGCCTCCATTTCTGTTTCTTTTCCTCAAGATTGTTTTGGCAATTCTGGGTGTTTTGTGGTTCCAGATAAATGATTGTAGTTAATGTTCTGCTCTGTTAAAGAAGCTTGGTGGAACTTTGATGGGTATCGCGTTAAATATGTATATGGCTCTGGGGAGAATATTCATTTTGACGATATTTATTCTTCCATTCCATGAGCATGGGGGCGTCTTTCCATTTGTTGGTATCAGTTTCTCATTCCCTGAATAGTGACTCATAGTTATCATGATACAATTCTTTGACTTCTTTGGTCAGCATTATTCTGAGGTATTTTATTGATTTTGCTGCAGCGGTGAATGGGAGTGATTTCTGGATGTTCATATATGATTTTTAATGAAACAATCTTGACTTCTTACACTAGGGTGGATAAGGTGGGCCATGTCATTTGGGAGTCTGGAAAAGTGAGGTGAATGGCAGAAGGCACACCTGGAAGTCAGTGGTAGCCCAAAGCCACTGCTCTGTCCCTCCCTTCTGGTCCTAATCATACACCATACACTGTTCCCTCTCCCTTTGGGTATTTCTTAACAGGCATTCCATTCATGCTTCTAGAATGGGGTTATGGGTTTCTACAGAGGCAGGAACCTGCTAGCCCACAGCCTGTGCACAGGCATGCTGCCCCAGACAGGAGGTGTTGAGGAGAAAACCATGTTGTGAGGAGTCTGAGCTGAGGCCCAAGCGACAGGACTAGAGGAATCAGGGAGGTTGGCATGAAAAAGCATAGGGATTTGGGGTGGTATGTTGTTGGTGGGGGAGGGCAGGAGCAAGCAGTCATGGCCACCACGTTCAGATCTGTGACACGTTCAGTGAGGTCATCATCAGTCTCCATGGAGTCTTGAGGACAACAGTAGCAGTCAGCACAGATCTGAGCGTCAGGCTGAGTGCTTCAACCTAACCGCGTGGCGTGGAGGAACTTTCTCAGGAAAAATGATGGAGGTACTTCTGTTGGAGAAGACTGACAAACCCTTTGTCTTTCGATATCGGACAGTTCTACGTGAGGCCCCCAAGACCAAGAGGATTTCTACTTTTGCCTTCTTTCTGCGAATGTGCAAAGCTGAACATGAGGAGAAAAACCCCGGTGGCTGCATGAACCTAGTCGAATTTTCTAGGAAATGCTCTCGGAGATGGAGAATGCTGTCAGAGGAAGAGAAGAATGCATTCAGAGACCTGGCGAGGGCTGAGCGCGAGCGCAATGACCCACAAACATGGGGTCATGGACCAGCAGGAAGAAGGGAGAGACATGCCAATGCTCCCAAGAGACCGCTGTCAGCATTTTCCCAGTTCTCTTCCGATTTCCGCCCCAAGGTTCAAGCTGATTATCCTGACATCACCTCGGGCAACATGTCAAAGAAGCTGGGTGAGATGTGGAGCAACCTCAGTAACATGGAGAAAAGGCTGTATGAAGACAAGGCAGCACAGCTGAGGATGCAGTATAACATGGCTGATGCGGAATACAAGGCCATGGATCTGGATGGTTGGTAGAGTCCTCTGAACATTACATAGAAGAAGCTGGAAGAAGATAAAGAGTAAGAAGATTCAGGGGGGGGGATTCCTCTGACAATGGGGAAAGTTGAGATTCGGAGGAGGAGGAAGGAGGTGTAAGTGGGATGTAAGGAGAAGATGAATAAAGAAAGCCCAGCAGAATACAAATCTGTCTGCTTGTAGTAACTTTCGAGAGCGCCATAGCCCCTGTGTATGTGACCTGAAAAGTATCCGTTTCCCTCATAGGTCTAATTACACAATTGCAAAAAATGGAAAAAAGGCAACTGGCCTAGTTGGGCGTCTGCTATGTTACTTGAAAAGCTTGAGCACCCAAATGAAGACCCAAGATGAAGGGTCACACACACGCACACAGGGATGCACACACACACACACACACACACACACACACCCACACACACACACACACACACACACACACACAATATTGAAAAAGGAAGGCACTGAGACAGTTTATTCTATTCTGCAGAACTGGGTCCCTGCCCAACTTGGATCGACCATGGTGGTATGAACCAGAGACCACAACCCAGATTTATTCCCTACTGCTGGTTTGAAACTTCCCTGTTCTATACTGTTTGGATGCACAGATTTAGTCTTCTCACAATTATCTAAGAGCTGAGGGGGAGGGCAGCATATGGGGGAGGGACTCCTGCGGGTTAGGGGCCTGGTTTGGCAATTGCGACCCTCCTCATATAGTTGTGTGGGATTCTTTAGCATATGGAGTCCAAGATCAGCAGTTCAATTATTTCTACAGGGACTGTCAGTAGGTCCTCAGGCAGAGACTCTTTTATCTGGAAGGCACTTGGGGGGTAGTGAAACACTAAAACAACTCATGTTCTATGTATGTTTGTGTGTGTGTGTGTGTATATATATATATATATATATATATATATATATATATATGAGTTTTAAATTTTTTATTTATAAAAAGGAAACATTGACAAAACCACAGGATAAGAGGGGTACAGCTTTGCACAGTTCCCACCACAAGACCTCTGTATATCATCGCCTCCACTGATAGCTTTCCTATTCTTTAACCCTCTGGGAGTATGGATCCAAGATCATTGTAGGATGCAGAAGGTTGAAGGTCTGCCTTCTGTAATTGCTTCCCCACTGAACATGGGTGTTGACTGGTCGATCCGTATTCAAGCCTGTCTCTCTCTTTCCCTAGTTGGGAAGGGTTCTGGTCAGGCAGAGCTCCAAAGCGCCTCGGTAGGGTTGCCTGACATTTATTTATTTATTTATTTATTTATTTATTTATTTATGTATGTATATAAGTATGTTTTTATTTATTTCAAAAAGGAGACATTAACCAAACCATAGGACAAGAGGAGTACAACTCCACACAGTTCCCACCACCAGATCAACGTATCCTATCCCCTCCCCGATAGCTTTCCTATTCTTTATCCCTCTGGGAGTATGGACACAAAGTCATATTGGGATGGAGAAGGTGGAAAGTCTGGCTTCGGTAATGGCTTCCTCCTGAACATGGGCATTGGTAGGTTGATCCATACTTCCAGCCTGCCTCTGTGTTTCCCTAGTAGGGTGGGTCTCTGAGGAAGTGGGAATCCAGGACACATTGGTGAGGTCGTCTGTCCAGGGAATTCTGGTCGGCATCATGCTGGCATCTGGAACCTGGAGGCTGAAGAGAGAGTTAGCATACAAAGCCCAAGAAATTGTTGAACGTTCATGGACCTAAAGGCTAGAATAGTGCAGATGAAGTGTTGGGGGTGGTCCTCCATTTTGTAGATAGCTAGGAGGCATATTTTAGTTATGTTTCAAAGGTCCTGTGGCTATAGTCTTGTTTTTTTTGTTTGTTTGTTTTTTGTTTGTTTGTTTCTTTTTTGCCTGAGCCTGAAATCTGATATGCAGGTGGATCCTAATTATTGTCTGGGGAGATGATGTCATGGTTGATAAAAGGATCAGAAAGCTGGAGAGTAGCTCCCTAATGTGGGAAAGGGGTATAAATATTGTTGACTGTTAACCTCATCGATTTGATGTGATCTGGGGCCCTTAATTAGCTTAGGAGCCTGAGTTACCACTGCATCCCCCTAGATCTGAGCTCCCATTCTGTGGTCATGAGTAGGAACATTCCATGCTGCCCCAGTATCGACCCATCTTCCTCAGGTGTAGCATAGAGTATGTTGTCCATCATCCCTTCGGAGGATGGAAAATTCTCTGCCATTACTGATCCAAGTTGAGGGCAAGGTCCTATGGGGGCCCACAAAGGGATCTGTTTTGTTGTTCCATACATGAGTTGTTCTGTTTGGAATAAGTTTTGGAAAAATGTCACATTTATTTATTTATTTATTTATTTATTTATTATTTATTTATTTATTTAAAAAAGGAGACATTAACCAAACCATAAAACAAGAGGGGTACAACTCCACACAGTTCCCACCACCAAATCAAAGTATCCCATCCCCTACCCTGATAGCTTTCCTATTCTTTAACCCTCTGGGAGTATGGACCCAAAGTCATATTGGGATGCAGAAGGTGGAAGGTCTGGCTTTCGTAATGGCTTCCCCGCTGAATATGGGCATTGGTAGGTCGATCCATACTCCTAGTCTGCTGAAGGCCGGGATGCGATGATTTCCAGCAGTTGTTGTCAGAGCTTAAGCCAGCAGCTGCTTCCAAGTCTCCATCTTGGCTCCGCCCCTCCTTCTCCAACTTTCAACCCAGTTTTTCAGGCACCATTTATTGAAGAGAGCCTCGTTCATCCATTTAATACTTTGTGTCCCCTTATCAAAGATTAGCTGTCCATAGGTGTGGGGATTTGGTTCTGGACTTTCCATTCAGTCCCACAGGTCTGTGTGCCTATGTTTGTTCCAATACCAGGCTGTTTGGATGATGATGGCCTTATAATATGGTTTGAGGTCTGGGAGTGTGATGCCTCCATTTCTGTTTCTTTTCCTCAAGATTGTTTTGGCAATTCTGGGTGTTTTGTGGTTCCAGATAAATGATTGTAGTTAATGTTCTGTTCTGTTAAAGAAGCTTGGTGGAACTTTGATGGGTATCGCGTTAAATATGTATATGGCTCTGGGGAGAATATTCATTTTGACGATATTTATTCTTCCATTCCATGAGCATGGGGGCGTCTTTCCATTTGTTGGTATCAGGTTCTCATTCCCTGAATAGTGACTCATAGTTATCATGATACAAGTCTTTGACTTCTTTGGTCAGCATTATTCTGAGGTATTTTATTGATTTTGCTGCAGCGGTGAATGGGAGTGATTTCTGGATGTCCATATATGATTTTTAATGAAACCATCTTGACTTCTTACACTAGGGTGGATAAGGTGGGCCATGTCATTTGGGAGTCTGGAAAAGTGAGGTGAATGGCAGAAGGCACACCTGGAAGTCAGTGGTAGCCCAAAGCCACTGCTCTGTCCCTCCCTTCTGGTCCTAACCATACACCATACACTGTTCCCTCTCCCTTTGGGTATTTCTTAACAGGCATTCCATTCATGCGTCTAGAATGGGGTTATGGGATTCTACAGAGGCAGGAACCTGCTAGCCCACAGCCTGTGCACAGGCATGCTGCCCCAGACAGGAGGTGTTGAGGAGAAAACCATGTTGTGAGGAGTCTGAGCTGAGGCCCAAGCGACAGGACTAGAGGAATCAGGGAGGTTGGCATGAAAAAGCATAGGGATTTGGGGTGGTATGTTGTTGGTGGGGGAGGGCAGGAGCAAGCAGTCATGGCCACCACGTTCAGATCTGTGACACGTTCAGTGAGGTCATCATCAGTCTCCATGGAGTCTTGAGGACAACAGTAGCAGTCAGCACAGATCTGAGCGTCAGGCTGAGTGCTTCAACCTAACCGCGTGGCGTGGAGGAACTTTCTCAGGAAAAATGATGGAGGTACTTCTGTTGGAGAAGACTGACAAACCCTTTGTCTTTCGATATCGGACAGTTCTACGTGAGGCCCCCAAGACCAAGAGGATTTCTACTTTTGCCTTCTTTCTGCGAATGTGCAAAGCTGAACATGAGGAGAAAAAACCCGGTGGCTGCATGAACCTAGTCGAATTTTCTAGGAAATGCTCTCGGAGATGGAGAATGCTGTCAGAGGAAGAGAAGAATGCATTCAGAGACCTGGCGAGGGCTGAGCGCGAGCGCAATGACCCACAAACATGGGGTCAAGGACCAGCAGGAAGAAGGGAGAGACATGCCAATGCTCCCAAGTGACCGCTGTCAGCATTTTCCCAGTTCTCTTCCGATTTCCGCCCCAAGGTTCAAGCTGATTATCCTGACATCACCTCGGGCAACATGTCAAAGAAGCTGGGTGAGATGTGGAGCAACCTCAGTAACATGGAGAAAAGGCTGTATGAAGACAAGGCAGCACAGCTGAGGATGCAGTATAACATGGCTGATGCGGAATACAAGGCCATGGATCTGGATGGTTGGTAGAGTCCTCTGAACATTACATAGAAGAAGCTGGAAGAAGATAAAGAGTAAGAAGATTCAGGGGGGGGGATTCCTCTGACAATGGGGAAAGTTGAGATTCGGAGGAGGAGGAAGGAGGTGTAAGTGGGATGTAAGGAGAAGATGAATAAAGAAAGCCCAGCAGAATACAAATCTGTCTGCTTGTAGTAACTTTCGAGAGCGCCATAGCCCCTGTGTATGTGACCTGAAAAGTATCCGTTTCCCTCATAGGTCTAATTACACAATTGCAAAAAATGGAAAAAAGGCAACTGGCCTAGTTGGGCGTCTGCTATGTTACTTGAAAAGCTTGAGCACCCATATGAAGACCCAAGATGAAGGCTCACACACACGCACACAGGGATGCACACACACACACACACACACACACACAAACAATATTGAAAAAGGAAGGCACTGAGACAGTTTATTCTATTCTGCAGAACTGGGTCCCTGCCCAACTTGGATCGACCATGGTGGTATGAACCAGAGAACACAAACCAGATTTATTCCCTACTGCTGGTTTGAAACTTCCCTGTTCTATACTGTTTGGATGCACAGATTTAGTCTTCTCACAATTATCTAAGAGCTGAGGGGGAGGGCAGCATATGGGGGAGGGACTCCTGCGGGTTAGGGGCCTGGTTTGGCAATTGCGACCCTCCTCATATAGTTGTGTGGGATTCTTTAGCATATGGAGTCCAAGATCAGCAGTTCAATTATTTCTACAGGGACTGTCAGTAGGTCCTCAGGCAGAGACTCTTTTATCTGGAAGGCACTTGGGGGGTAGTGAAACACTAAAACAACTCATGTTCTATGTATGTTTGTGTGTGTGTATATATATATATATATATATATATATATATATATATATATGAGTTTTAAATTTTTTATTTATAAAAAGGAAACATTGACAAAACCACAGGATAAGAGGGGTACATCTTTGCACAGTTCCCACCACAAGACCTCTGTATATCATCGCCTCCACTGATAGCTTTCTTATTCTTTAACCCTCTGGGAGTATGGATCCAAGATCATTGTAGGATGCAGAAGGTTGAAGGTCTGCCTTCTGTAATTGCTTCCCCACTGAACATGGGTGTTGACTGGTTGATCCGTATTCAAGCCTGTCTCTCTCTTTCCCTAGTTGGGAAGGGTTCTGGTCAGGCAGAGCTCCAAAGCGCCTTGGTAGGGTTGTCTGACATTTATTTATTTATTTATTTATTTATTTATTTATTTATTTATTTATTTATGTATATAAGTATGTATTTATTTATTTCAAAAAGGAGACATTAACCAAACCATAGGACAAGAGGAGTACAACTCCACACAGTTCCCACCACCAGATCAACGTATCCTATCCCCTCCCCGATAGCTTTCCTATTCTTTATCCCTCTGGGAGTATGGACCCAAAGTCATATTGGGATGGAGAAGGTGGAAAGTCTGGCTTCGGTAATGTCTTCCCCCTGAACATGGGCATTGGTAGGTCGATCCATACTTCCAGCCTGCCTCTGTGTTTCCCTAGTAGGGTGGGTCACTGAGGCAGTGGGAATCCAGGACACATTGGTGAGGTCGTCTGTCCAGGGAATTCTGGTCAGCATCATGCTGGCATCTGGAACCTGGAGGCTGAAGAGAGAGTTAGCATACAAAGCCCAAGAAATTGTTGAACGTTCATGGACCTAAAGGCTAGAATAGTGCAGATGAAGTGTTGGGGGTGGTCCTCCATTTTGTAGATAGCTAGGAGGCATATTTTAGTTATGTTTCAAAGGTCCTGTGGCTATAGTCTTGTTTTTTTTGTTTGTTTGTTTTTTGCTTGTTTTTCTTTTTTGCCTGAGCCTGAAATCTGATATGCAGGTGGATCCTAATTATTGTCTGGGGAGATGATGTCATGGTTGATAAAAGGATCAGAAAGCTGGAGAGTAGCTCCCTAATGTGGGAAAGGGGTATAAATATTGTTGACTGTTAACCTCATCGATTTGATGTGATCTGGGGCCCTTAATTAGCTTAGGAGCCTGAGTTACCACTGCATCCCCCTAGATCTGAGCTCCCATTCTGTGGTCATGAGTAGGAACATTCCATGCTGCCCCAGTATCGACCCATCTTCCTCAGGTGTAGCATAGAGTATGTTGTCCATCATCCCTTCGGAGGATGGAAAATTCTCTGCCATTACTGATCCAAGTTGAGGGCAAGGTCCTATGGGGGCCCACAAAGGGATCTGTTTTGTTGTTCCATACATGAGTTGTTCTGTTTGGAATAAGTTTTAGAAAAATGTCACATTTATTTATTTATTTATTTATTTATTTATTTATTTATTTATTTAAAAAAGGAGACATTAACCAAACCATAAAACAAGAGGGGTACAACTCCACACAGTTCCCACCACCAAATCAACGTATCCCATCCCCTACCCTGATAGCTTTCCTATTCTTTAACCCTCTGGGAGTATGGACCCAAAGTCATATTGGGATGCAGAAGGTGGAAGGTCTGGCTTTCGTAATGGCTTCCCCGCTGAATATGGGCATTGGTAGGTCGATCCATACTCCTAGTCTGCTGAAGGCCAGGATGCGATGATTTCCAGCAGTTGTTGTCAGAGCTTAAGCCAGCAGCTGCTTCCAAGTCTCCATCTTGGCTCCGCCCCTCCTTCTCCAACTTTCAACCCAGTTTTCCAGGGACCATTTATTGAAGAGAGCCTCGTTCATCCATTTAATACTTTGTGTCCCCTTATCAAAGATTAGCTGTCCATAGGTGTGGGGATTTGGTTCTGGACTTTCCATTCAGTCCCACAGGTCTGTGTGCCTATGTTTGTTCCAATACCAGGCTGTTTGGATGATGATGGCCTTATAATATGGTTTGAGGTCTGGGAGTGTGATGCCTCCATTTCTGTTTCTTTTCCTCAAGATTGTTTTGGCAATTCTGGGTGTTTTGTGGTTCCAGATAAATGATTGTAGTTAATGTTCTGTTCTGTTAAAGAAGCTTGGTGGAACTTTGATGGGTATCGCGTTAAATATGTATATGGCTCTGGGGAGAATATTCATTTTGACGATATTTATTCTTCCATTCCATGAGCATGAGGGCGTCTTTCCATTTGTTGGTATCAGTTTCTCATTCCCTGAATAGTGACTCATAGTTATCATGATACAAGTCTTTGACTTCTTTGGTCAGCATTATTCTGAGGTATTTTATTGATTTTGCTGCAGCGGTGAATGGGAGTGATTTCTGGATGTCCATATATGATTTTTAATGAAACCATCTTGACTTCTTACACTAGGGTGGATAAGGTGGGCCATGTCATTTGGGAGTCTGGAAAAGTGAGGTGAATGGCAGAAGGCACACCTGGAAGTCAGTGGTAGCCCAAAGCCACTGCTCTGTCCCTCCCTTCTGGTCCTAACCATACACCATACACTGTTCCCTCTCCCTTTGGGTATTTTTTAACAGGCATTCCATTCATGCGTCTAGAATGGGGTTATGGGATTCTACAGAGGCAGGAACCTGCTAGCCCACAGCCTGTGCACAGGCATGCTGCCCCAGACAAGAGGTGTTGAGGAGAAAACCATGTTGTGAGGAGTCTGAGCTGAGGCCCAAGCGACAGGACTAGAGGAATCAGGGAGGTTGGCATGAAAAAGCATAGGGATTTGGGGTGGTATGTTGTTGGTGGGGGAGGGCAGGAGCAAGCAGTCATGGCCACCACGTTCAGATCTGTGACACGTTCAGTGAGGTCATCATCAGTCTCCATGGAGTCTTGAGGACAACAGTAGCAGTCAGCACAGATCTGAGCGTCAGGCTGAGTGCTTCAACCTAACCGCGTGGCGTGGAGGAACTTTCTCAGGAAAAATGATGGAGGTACTTCTGTTGGAGAAGACTGACAAACCCTTTGTCTTTCGATATCGGACAGTTCTACGTGAGGCCCCCAAGACCAAGAGGATTTCTACTTTTGCCTTCTTTCTGCGAATGTGCAAAGCTGAACATGAGGAGAAAAAACCCGGTGGCTGCATGAACCTAGTCGAATTTTCTAGGAAATGCTCTCGGAGATGGAGAATGCTGTCAGAGGAAGAGAAGAATGCATTCAGAGACCTGGCGAGGGCTGAGCGCGAGCGCAATGACCCACAAACATGGGGTCATGGACCAGCAGGAAGAAGGGAGAGACATGCCAATGCTCCCAAGAGACCGCTGTCAGCATTTTCCCAGTTCTCTTCCGATTTCCGCCCCAAGGTTCAAGCTGATTATCCTGACATCACCTCGGGCAACATGTCAAAGAAGCTGGGTGAGATGTGGAGCAACCTCAGTAACATGGAGAAAAGGCTGTATGAAGACAAGGCAGCACAGCTGAGGATGCAGTATAACATGGCTGATGCGGAATACAAGGCCATGGATCTGGATGGTTGGTAGAGTCCTCTGAACATTACATAGAAGAAGCTGGAAGAAGATAAAGAGTAAGAAGATTCGGGGGGGGGGGATTCCTCTGACAATGGGGAAAGTTGAGATTCGGAGGAGGAGGAAGGAGGTGTAAGTGGGATGTAAGGAGAAGATGAATAAAGAAAGCCCAGCAGAATACAAATCTGTCTGCTTGTAGTAACTTTCTAGAGCGCCATAGCCCCTGTGTATGTGACCTGAAAAGTATCTATTGTCCTCATAGGTCTAATTACACAATTGCAAAAAATGGAAAAAAGGCAACTGGCCTAGTTGGGCGTCTGCTATGTTACTTGAAAAGCTTGAGCACCCAAATGAAGACCCAAGATGAAGGGTCACACACACGCACACAGGGATGCACACACACACACACACACACACACACACACACACACACACACACACACACACACAATATTGAAAAAGGAAGGCACTGAGACAGTTTATTCTATTCTGCAGAACTGGGTCCCTGCCCAACATGGATCTACCATGGTGGTATGAACCAGAGACCACAACCCAGATTTATTCCCTACTGCTGGTTTGAAACTTCCCTGTTCTATACTGTTTGGATGCACAGATTTAGTCTTCTCACAATTATCTAAGAGCTGAGGGGGAGGGCAGCATATGGGGGAGGGACTCCTGTGGGTTAGGGGCCTGGTTTGGCAATTGCGTCCCTCCTCATATAGTTGTGTGGGATTCTTTAGCATATGGAGTCCAAGATCAGCAGTTCAATTATTTCTACAGGGACTGTCAGTAGGTCCTCAGGCAGAGACTCTTTTATCTGGAAGGCACTTGGGTGGTAGTGAAACACTAAAACAACTCATGTTCTATGTATGTTTGTGTGTGTGTGTGTATATATATATATATATATATATATGAGTTTTAAATTTTTTATTTATAAAAAGGAAACATTGACAAAACCACAGGATAAGAGGGGTACATCTTTGCACAGTTCCCACCACAAGACCTCTGTATATCATCGCCTCCACTGATAGCTTTCCTATTCTTTAACCCTCTGGGAGTATGGATCCAAGATCATTGTAGGATGCAGAAGGTTGAAGGTCTGCCTTCTGTAATTGCTTCCCCACTGAACATGGGTGTTGACTGGTCGATCCGTATTCAAGCCTGTCTCTCTCTTTCCCTAGTTGGGAAGGGTTCTGGTCAGGCAGAGCTCCAAAGCGCCTCGGTAGGGTTGCCTGACATTTATTTATTTATTTATTTATTTATTTATTTATTTATTTATTTATTTATGTATATAAGTATGTTTTTATTTATTTCAAAAAGGAGACATTAACCAAACCATAGGACAAGAGGAGTACAACTCCACACAGTTCCCACCACCAGATCAACGTATCCTATCCCCTCCCCGATAGCTTTCCTATTCTTTATCCCTCTGGGAGTATGGACACAAAGTCATATTGGGATGGAGAAGGTGGAAAGTCTGGCTTCGGTAATGTCTTCCCCCTGAACATGGGCATTGGTAGGTCGATCCATACTTCCAGCCTGCCTCTGTGTTTCCCTAGTAGGGTGGGTCACTGAGGCAGTGGGAATCCAGGACACATTGGTGAGGTCGTCTGTCCAGGGAATTCTGGTCGGCATCATGCTGGCATCTGGAACCTGGAGGCTGAAGAGAGAGTTAGCATACAAAGCCCAAGAAATTGTTGAACGTTCATGGACCTAAAGGCTAGAATAGTGCAGATGAAGTGTTGGGGGTGGTCCTCCATTTTGTAGATAGCTAGGAGGCATATTTTAGTTATGTTTCAAAGGTCCTGTGGCTATAGTCTTGTTTTTTTTGTTTGTTTGTTTTTTGCTTGTTTTTCTTTTTTGCCTGAGCCTGAAATCTGATATGCAGGTGGATCCTAATTATTGTCTGGGGAGATGATGTCATGGTTGATAAAAGGATCAGAAAGCTGGAGAGTAGCTCCCTAATGTGGGAAAGGGGTATAAATATTGTTGACTGTTAACCTCATCGATTTGATGTGATCTGGGGCCCTTAATTAGCTTAGGAGCCTGAGTTACCACTGCATCCCCCTAGATCTGAGCTCCCATTCTGTGGTCATGAGTAGGAACATTCCATGCTGCCCCAGTATCGACCCATCTTCCTCAGGTGTAGCATAGAGTATGTTGTCCATCATCCCTTCGGAGGATGGAAAATTCTCTGCCATTACTGATCCAAGTTGAGGGCAAGGTCCTATGGGGGCCCACAAAGGGATCTGTTTTGTTGTTCCATACATGAGTTGTTCTGTTTGGAATAAGTTTTAGAAAAATGTCACATTTATTTATTTATTTATTTATTTATTTATTTATTTATTTATTTATTTATTTAAAAAAGGAGACATTAACCAAACCATAAAACAAGAGGGGTACAACTCCACACAGTTCCCACCACCAAATCAACGTATCCCATCCCCTACCCTGATAGCTTTCCTATTCTTTAACCCTCTGGGAGTATGGACCCAAAGTCATATTGGGATGCAGAAGGTGGAAGGTCTGGCTTTCGTAATGGCTTCCCCGCTGAATATGGGCATTGGTAGGTCGATCCATACTCCTAGTCTGCTGAAGGCCAGGATGCGATGATTTCCAGCAGTTGTTGTCAGAGCTTAAGCCAGCAGCTGCTTCCAAGTCTCCATCTTGGCTCCGCCCCTCCTTCTCCAACTTTCAACCCAGTTTTCCAGGGACCATTTATTGAAGAGAGCCTCGTTCATCCATTTAATACTTTGTGTCCCCTTATCAAAGATTAGCTGTCCATAGGTGTGGGGATTTGGTTCTGGACTTTCCATTCAGTCCCACAGGTCTGTGTGCCTATGTTTGTTCCAATACCAGGCTGTTTGGATGATGATGGCCTTATAATATGGTTTGAGGTCTGGGAGTGTGATGCCTCCATTTCTGTTTCTTTTCCTCAAGATTGTTTTGGCAATTCTGGGTGTTTTGTGGTTCCAGATAAATGATTGTAGTTAATGTTCTGTTCTGTTAAAGAAGCTTGGTGGAACTTTGATGGGTATCGCGTTAAATATGTATATGGCTCTGGGGAGAATATTCATTTTGACGATATTTATTCTTCCATTCCATGAGCATGAGGGCGTCTTTCCATTTGTTGGTATCAGTTTCTCATTCCCTGAATAGTGACTCATAGTTATCATGATACAAGTCTTTGACTTCTTTGGTCAGCATTATTCTGAGGTATTTTATTGATTTTGCTGCAGCGGTGAATGGGAGTGATTTCTGGATGTCCATATATGATTTTTAATGAAACCATCTTGACTTCTTACACTAGGGTGGATAAGGTGGGCCATGTCATTTGGGAGTCTGGAAAAGTGAGGTGAATGGCAGAAGGCACACCTGGAAGTCAGTGGTAGCCCAAAGCCACTGCTCTGTCCCTCCCTTCTGGTCCTAACCATACACCATACACTGTTCCCTCTCCCTTTGGGTATTTTTTAACAGGCATTCCATTCATGCGTCTAGAATGGGGTTATGGGATTCTACAGAGGCAGGAACCTGCTAGCCCACAGCCTGTGCACAGGCATGCTGCCCCAGACAAGAGGTGTTGAGGAGAAAACCATGTTGTGAGGAGTCTGAGCTGAGGCCCAAGCGACAGGACTAGAGGAATCAGGGAGGTTGGCATGAAAAAGCATAGGGATTTGGGGTGGTATGTTGTTGGTGGGGGAGGGCAGGAGCAAGCAGTCATGGCCACCACGTTCAGATCTGTGACACGTTCAGTGAGGTCATCATCAGTCTCCATGGAGTCTTGAGGACAACAGTAGCAGTCAGCACAGATCTGAGCGTCAGGCTGAGTGCTTCAACCTAACCGCGTGGCGTGGAGGAACTTTCTCAGGAAAAATGATGGAGGTACTTCTGTTGGAGAAGACTGACAAACCCTTTGTCTTTCGATATCGGACAGTTCTACGTGAGGCCCCCAAGACCAAGAGGATTTCTACTTTTGCCTTCTTTCTGCGAATGTGCAAAGCTGAACATGAGGAGAAAAAACCCGGTGGCTGCATGAACCTAGTCGAATTTTCTAGGAAATGCTCTCGGAGATGGAGAATGCTGTCAGAGGAAGAGAAGAATGCATTCAGAGACCTGGCGAGGGCTGAGCGCGAGCGCAATGACCCACAAACATGGGGTCATGGACCAGCAGGAAGAAGGGAGAGACATGCCAATGCTCCCAAGAGACCGCTGTCAGCATTTTCCCAGTTCTCTTCCGATTTCCGCCCCAAGGTTCAAGCTGATTATCCTGACATCACCTCGGGCAACATGTCAAAGAAGCTGGGTGAGATGTGGAGCAACCTCAGTAACATGGAGAAAAGGCTGTATGAAGACAAGGCAGCACAGCTGAGGATGCAGTATAACATGGCTGATGCGGAATACAAGGCCATGGATCTGGATGGTTGGTAGAGTCCTCTGAACATTACATAGAAGAAGCTGGAAGAAGATAAAGAGTAAGAAGATTCGGGGGGGGGGGATTCCTCTGACAATGGGGAAAGTTGAGATTCGGAGGAGGAGGAAGGAGGTGTAAGTGGGATGTAAGGAGAAGATGAATAAAGAAAGCCCAGCAGAATACAAATCTGTCTGCTTGTAGTAACTTTCTAGAGCGCCATAGCCCCTGTGTATGTGACCTGAAAAGTATCTATTGTCCTCATAGGTCTAATTACACAATTGCAAAAAATGGAAAAAAGGCAACTGGCCTAGTTGGGCGTCTGCTATGTTACTTGAAAAGCTTGAGCACCCAAATGAAGACCCAAGATGAAGGGTCACACACACGCACACAGGGATGCACACACACACACACACACACACACACACACACACACACACACACACACACACACAATATTGAAAAAGGAAGGCACTGAGACAGTTTATTCTATTCTGCAGAACTGGGTCCCTGCCCAACATGGATCTACCATGGTGGTATGAACCAGAGACCACAACCCAGATTTATTCCCTACTGCTGGTTTGAAACTTCCCTGTTCTATACTGTTTGGATGCACAGATTTAGTCTTCTCACAATTATCTAAGAGCTGAGGGGGAGGGCAGCATATGGGGGAGGGACTCCTGCGGGTTAGGGGCCTGGTTTGGCAATTGCGTCCCTCCTCATATAGTTGTGTGGGATTCTTTAGCATATGGAGTCCAAGATCAGCAGTTCAATTATTTCTACAGGGACTGTCAGTAGGTCCTCAGGCAGAGACTCTTTTATCTGGAAGGCACTTGGGTGGTAGTGAAACACTAAAACAACTCATGTTCTATGTATGTTTGTGTGTGTGTGTGTATATATATATATATATATATATATGAGTTTTAAATTTTTTATTTATAAAAAGGAAACATTGACAAAACCACAGGATAAGAGGGGTACATCTTTGCACAGTTCCCACCACAAGACCTCTGTATATCATCGCCTCCACTGATAGCTTTCCTATTCTTTAACCCTCTGGGAGTATGGATCCAAGATCATTGTAGGATGCAGAAGGTTGAAGGTCTGCCTTCTGTAATTGCTTCCCCACTGAACATGGGTGTTGACTGGTCGATCCGTATTCAAGCCTGTCTCTCTCTTTCCCTAGTTGGGAAGGGTTCTGGTCAGGCAGAGCTCCAAAGCGCCTCGGTAGGGTTGCCTGACATTTATTTATTTATTTATTTATTTATTTATTTATTTATTTATTTATTTATTTATTTATGTATATAAGTATGTTTTTATTTATTTCAAAAAGGAGACATTAACCAAACCATAGGACAAGAGGAGTACAACTCCACACAGTTCCCACCACCAGATCAACGTATCCTATCCCCTCCCCGATAGCTTTCCTATTCTTTATCCCTCTGGGAGTATGGACACAAAGTCATATTGGGATGGAGAAGGTGGAAAGTCTGGCTTCGGTAATGTCTTCCCCCTGAACATGGGCATTGGTAGGTCGATCCATACTTCCAGCCTGCCTCTGTGTTTCCCTAGTAGGGTGGGTCACTGAGGCAGTGGGAATCCAGGACACATTGGTGAGGTCGTCTGTCCAGGGAATTCTGGTCGGCATCATGCTGGCATCTGGAACCTGGAGGCTGAAGAGAGAGTTAGCATACAAAGCCCAAGAAATTGTTGAACGTTCATGGACCTAAAGGCTAGAATAGTGCAGATGAAGTGTTGGGGGTGGTCCTCCATTTTGTAGATAGCTAGGAGGCATATTTTAGTTATGTTTCAAAGGTCCTGTGGCTATAGTCTTGTTTTTTTTGTTTGTTTGTTTTTTGCTTGTTTTTCTTTTTTGCCTGAGCCTGAAATCTGATATGCAGGTGGATCCTAATTATTGTCTGGGGAGATGATGTCATGGTTGATAAAAGGATCAGAAAGCTGGAGAGTAGCTCCCTAATGTGGGAAAGGGGTATAAATATTGTTGACTGTTAACCTCATCGATTTGATGTGATCTGGGGCCCTTAATTAGCTTAGGAGCCTGAGTTACCACTGCATCCCCCTAGATCTGAGCTCCCATTCTGTGGTCATGAGTAGGAACATTCCATGCTGCCCCAGTATCGACCCATCTTCCTCAGGTGTAGCATAGAGTATGTTGTCCATCATCCCTTCGGAGGATGGAAAATTCTCTGCCATTACTGATCCAAGTTGAGGGCAAGGTCCTATGGGGGCCCACAAAGGGATCTGTTTTGTTGTTCCATACATGAGTTGTTCTGTTTGGAATAAGTTTTAGAAAAATGTCACATTTATTTATTTATTTATTTATTTATTTATTTATTTATTTATTTATTTAAAAAAGGAGACATTAACCAAACCATAAAACAAGAGGGGTACAACTCCACACAGTTCCCACCACCAAATCAACGTATCCCATCCCCTACCCTGATAGCTTTCCTATTCTTTAACCCTCTGGGAGTATGGACCCAAAGTCATATTGGGATGCAGAAGGTGGAAGGTCTGGCTTTCGTAATGGCTTCCCCGCTGAATATGGGCATTGGTAGGTCGATCCATACTCCTAGTCTGCTGAAGGCCAGGATGCGATGATTTCCAGCAGTTGTTGTCAGAGCTTAAGCCAGCAGCTGCTTCCAAGTCTCCATCTTGGCTCCGCCCCTCCTTCTCCAACTTTCAACCCAGTTTTCCAGGCACCATTTATTGAAGAGAGCCTCGTTCATCCATTTAATACTTTGTGTCCCCTTATCAAAGATTAGCTGTCCATAGGTGTGGGGATTTGGTTCTGGACTTTCCATTCAGTCCCACAGGTCTGTGTGCCTATGTTTGTTCCAATACCAGGCTGTTTGGATGATGATGGCCTTATAATATGGTTTGAGGTCTGGGAGTGTGATGCCTCCATTTCTGTTTCTTTTCCTCAAGATTGTTTTGGCAATTCTGGGTGTTTTGTGGTTCCAGATAAATGATTGTAGTTAATGTTCTGTTCTGTTAAAGAAGCTTGGTGGAACTTTGATGGGTATCGCGTTAAATATGTATATGGCTCTGGGGAGAATATTCATTTTGACGATATTTATTCTTCCATTCCATGAGCATGAGGGCGTCTTTCCATTTGTTGGTATCAGTTTCTCATTCCCTGAATAGTGACTCATAGTTATCATGATACAAGTCTTTGACTTCTTTGGTCAGCATTATTCTGAGGTATTTTATTGATTTTGCTGCAGCGGTGAATGGGAGTGATTTCTGGATGTCCATATATGATTTTTAATGAAACCATCTTGACTTCTTACACTAGGGTGGATAAGGTGGGCCATGTCATTTGGGAGTCTGGAAAAGTGAGGTGAATGGCAGAAGGCACACCTGGAAGTCAGTGGTAGCCCAAAGCCACTGCTCTGTCCCTCCCTTCTGGTCCTAACCATACACCATACACTGTTCCCTCTCCCTTTGGGTATTTTTTAACAGGCATTCCATTCATGCGTCTAGAATGGGGTTATGGGATTCTACAGAGGCAGGAACCTGCTAGCCCACAGCCTGTGCACAGGCATGCTGCCCCAGACAAGAGGTGTTGAGGAGAAAACCATGTTGTGAGGAGTCTGAGCTGAGGCCCAAGCGACAGGACTAGAGGAATCAGGGAGGTTGGCATGAAAAAGCATAGGGATTTGGGGTGGTATGTTGTTGGTGGGGGAGGGCAGGAGCAAGCAGTCATGGCCACCACGTTCAGATCTGTGACACGTTCAGTGAGGTCATCATCAGTCTCCATGGAGTCTTGAGGACAACAGTAGCAGTCAGCACAGATCTGAGCGTCAGGCTGAGTGCTTCAACCTAACCGCGTGGCGTGGAGGAACTTTCTCAGGAAAAATGATGGAGGTACTTCTGTTGGAGAAGACTGACAAACCCTTTGTCTTTCGATATCGGACAGTTCTACGTGAGGCCCCCAAGACCAAGAGGATTTCTACTTTTGCCTTCTTTCTGCGAATGTGCAAAGCTGAACATGAGGAGAAAAAACCCGGTGGCTGCATGAACCTAGTCGAATTTTCTAGGAAATGCTCTCGGAGATGGAGAATGCTGTCAGAGGAAGAGAAGAATGCATTCAGAGACCTGGCGAGGGCTGAGCGCGAGCGCAATGACCCACAAACATGGGGTCATGGACCAGCAGGAAGAAGGGAGAGACATGCCAATGCTCCCAAGAGACCGCTGTCAGCATTTTCCCAGTTCTCTTCCGATTTCCGCCCCAAGGTTCAAGCTGATTATCCTGACATCACCTCGGGCAACATGTCAAAGAAGCTGGGTGAGATGTGGAGCAACCTCAGTAACATGGAGAAAAGGCTGTATGAAGACAAGGCAGCACAGCTGAGGATGCAGTATAACATGGCTGATGCGGAATACAAGGCCATGGATCTGGATGGTTGGTAGAGTCCTCTGAACATTACATAGAAGAAGCTGGAAGAAGATAAAGAGTAAGAAGATTCGGGGGGGGGGGGATTCCTCTGACAATGGGGAAAGTTGAGATTCGGAGGAGGAGGAAGGAGGTGTAAGTGGGATGTAAGGAGAAGATGAATAAAGAAAGCCCAGCAGAATACAAATCTGTCTGCTTGTAGTAACTTTCTAGAGCGCCATAGCCCCTGTGTATGTGACCTGAAAAGTATCTATTGTCCTCATAGGTCTAATTACACAATTGCAAAAAATGGAAAAAAGGCAACTGGCCTAGTTGGGCGTCTGCTATGTTACTTGAAAAGCTTGAGCACCCAAATGAAGACCCAAGATGAAGGGTCACACACACGCACACAGGGATGCACACACACACACACACACACACACACACACACACACACACACACACACACAATATTGAAAAAGGAAGGCACTGAGACAGTTTATTCTATTCTGCAGAACTGGGTCCCTGCCCAACATGGATCTACCATGGTGGTATGAACCAGAGACCACAACCCAGATTTATTCCCTACTGCTGGTTTGAAACTTCCCTGTTCTATACTGTTTGGATGCACAGATTTAGTCTTCTCACAATTATCTAAGAGCTGAGGGGGAGGGCAGCATATGGGGGAGGGACTCCTGCGGGTTAGGGGCCTGGTTTGGCAATTGCGTCCCTCCTCATATAGTTGTGTGGGATTCTTTAGCATATGGAGTCCAAGATCAGCAGTTCAATTATTTCTACAGGGACTGTCAGTAGGTCCTCAGGCAGAGACTCTTTTATCTGGAAGGCACTTGGGTGGTAGTGAAACACTAAAACAACTCATGTTCTATGTATGTTTGTGTGTGTGTGTATATATATATATATATATATATATATATATATATATGAGTTTTAAATTTTTTATTTATAAAAAGGAAACATTGACAAAACCACAGGATAAGAGGGGTACATCTTTGCACAGTTCCCACCACAAGACCTCTGTATATCATCGCCTCCACTGATAGCTTTCCTATTCTTTAACCCTCTGGGAGTATGGATCCAAGATCATTGTAGGATGCAGAAGGTTGAAGGTCTGCCTTCTGTAATTGCTTCCCCACTGAACATGGGTGTTGACTGGTCGATCCGTATTCAAGCCTGTCTCTCTCTTTCCCTAGTTGGGAAGGGTTCTGGTCAGGCAGAGCTCCAAAGCGCCTCGGTAGGGTTGCCTGACATTTATTTATTTATTTATTTATTTATTTATTTATTTATTTATTTATTTATTTATTTATTTATGTATATAAGTATGTTTTTATTTATTTCAAAAAGGAGACATTAACCAAACCATAGGACAAGAGGAGTACAACTCCACACAGTTCCCACCACCAGATCAACGTATCCTATCCCCTCCCCGATAGCTTTCCTATTCTTTATCCCTCTGGGAGTATGGACACAAAGTCATATTGGGATGGAGAAGGTGGAAAGTCTGGCTTCGGTAATGTCTTCCCCCTGAACATGGGCATTGGTAGGTCGATCCATACTTCCAGCCTGCCTCTGTGTTTCCCTAGTAGGGTGGGTCACTGAGGCAGTGGGAATCCAGGACACATTGGTGAGGTCGTCTGTCCAGGGAATTCTGGTCGGCATCATGCTGGCATCTGGAACCTGGAGGCTGAAGAGAGAGTTAGCATACAAAGCCCAAGAAATTGTTGAACGTTCATGGACCTAAAGGCTAGAATAGTGCAGATGAAGTGTTGGGGGTGGTCCTCCATTTTGTAGATAGCTAGGAGGCATATTTTAGTTATGTTTCAAAGGTCCTGTGGCTATAGTCTTGTTTTTTTTGTTTGTTTGTTTTTTGCTTGTTTTTCTTTTTTGCCTGAGCCTGAAATCTGATATGCAGGTGGATCCTAATTATTGTCTGGGGAGATGATGTCATGGTTGATAAAAGGATCAGAAAGCTGGAGAGTAGCTCCCTAATGTGGGAAAGGGGTATAAATATTGTTGACTGTTAACCTCATCGATTTGATGTGATCTGGGGCCCTTAATTAGCTTAGGAGCCTGAGTTACCACTGCATCCCCCTAGATCTGAGCTCCCATTCTGTGGTCATGAGTAGGAACATTCCATGCTGCCCCAGTATCGACCCATCTTCCTCAGGTGTAGCATAGAGTATGTTGTCCATCATCCCTTCGGAGGATGGAAAATTCTCTGCCATTACTGATCCAAGTTGAGGGCAAGGTCCTATGGGGGCCCACAAAGGGATCTGTTTTGTTGTTCCATACATGAGTTGTTCTGTTTGGAATAAGTTTTAGAAAAATGTCACATTTATTTATTTATTTATTTATTTATTTATTTAAAAAAGGAGACATTAACCAAACCATAAAACAAGAGGGGTACAACTCCACACAGTTCCCACCACCAAATCAACGTATCCCATCCCCTACCCTGATAGCTTTCCTATTCTTTAACCCTCTGGGAGTATGGACCCAAAGTCATATTGGGATGCAGAAGGTGGAAGGTCTGGCTTTCGTAATGGCTTCCCCGCTGAATATGGGCATTGGTAGGTCGATCCATACTCCTAGTCTGCTGAAGGCCAGGATGCGATGATTTCCAGCAGTTGTTGTCAGAGCTTAAGCCAGCAGCTGCTTCCAAGTCTCCATCTTGGCTCCGCCCCTCCTTCTCCAACTTTCAACCCAGTTTTCCAGGGACCATTTATTGAAGAGAGCCTCGTTCATCCATTTAATACTTTGTGTCCCCTTATCAAAGATTAGCTGTCCATAGGTGTGGGGATTTGGTTCTGGACTTTCCATTCAGTCCCACAGGTCTGTGTGCCTATGTTTGTTCCAATACCAGGCTGTTTGGATGATGATGGCCTTATAATATGGTTTGAGGTCTGGGAGTGTGATGCCTCCATTTCTGTTTCTTTTCCTCAAGATTGTTTTGGCAATTCTGGGTGTTTTGTGGTTCCAGATAAATGATTGTAGTTAATGTTCTGTTCTGTTAAAGAAGCTTGGTGGAACTTTGATGGGTATCGCGTTAAATATGTATATGGCTCTGGGGAGAATATTCATTTTGACGATATTTATTCTTCCATTCCATGAGCATGAGGGCGTCTTTCCATTTGTTGGTATCAGTTTCTCATTCCCTGAATAGTGACTCATAGTTATCATGATACAAGTCTTTGACTTCTTTGGTCAGCATTATTCTGAGGTATTTTATTGATTTTGCTGCAGCGGTGAATGGGAGTGATTTCTGGATGTCCATATATGATTTTTAATGAAACCATCTTGACTTCTTACACTAGGGTGGATAAGGTGGGCCATGTCATTTGGGAGTCTGGAAAAGTGAGGTGAATGGCAGAAGGCACACCTGGAAGTCAGTGGTAGCCCAAAGCCACTGCTCTGTCCCTCCCTTCTGGTCCTAACCATACACCATACACTGTTCCCTCTCCCTTTGGGTATTTTTTAACAGGCATTCCATTCATGCGTCTAGAATGGGGTTATGGGATTCTACAGAGGCAGGAACCTGCTAGCCCACAGCCTGTGCACAGGCATGCTGCCCCAGACAAGAGGTGTTGAGGAGAAAACCATGTTGTGAGGAGTCTGAGCTGAGGCCCAAGCGACAGGACTAGAGGAATCAGGGAGGTTGGCATGAAAAAGCATAGGGATTTGGGGTGGTATGTTGTTGGTGGGGGAGGGCAGGAGCAAGCAGTCATGGCCACCACGTTCAGATCTGTGACACGTTCAGTGAGGTCATCATCAGTCTCCATGGAGTCTTGAGGACAACAGTAGCAGTCAGCACAGATCTGAGCGTCAGGCTGAGTGCTTCAACCTAACCGCGTGGCGTGGAGGAACTTTCTCAGGAAAAATGATGGAGGTACTTCTGTTGGAGAAGACTGACAAACCCTTTGTCTTTCGATATCGGACAGTTCTACGTGAGGCCCCCAAGACCAAGAGGATTTCTACTTTTGCCTTCTTTCTGCGAATGTGCAAAGCTGAACATGAGGAGAAAAAACCCGGTGGCTGCATGAACCTAGTCGAATTTTCTAGGAAATGCTCTCGGAGATGGAGAATGCTGTCAGAGGAAGAGAAGAATGCATTCAGAGACCTGGCGAGGGCTGAGCGCGAGCGCAATGACCCACAAACATGGGGTCATGGACCAGCAGGAAGAAGGGAGAGACATGCCAATGCTCCCAAGAGACCGCTGTCAGCATTTTCCCAGTTCTCTTCCGATTTCCGCCCCAAGGTTCAAGCTGATTATCCTGACATCACCTCGGGCAACATGTCAAAGAAGCTGGGTGAGATGTGGAGCAACCTCAGTAACATGGAGAAAAGGCTGTATGAAGACAAGGCAGCACAGCTGAGGATGCAGTATAACATGGCTGATGCGGAATACAAGGCCATGGATCTGGATGGTTGGTAGAGTCCTCTGAACATTACATAGAAGAAGCTGGAAGAAGATAAAGAGTAAGAAGATTCGGGGGGGGGGGATTCCTCTGACAATGGGGAAAGTTGAGATTCGGAGGAGGAGGAAGGAGGTGTAAGTGGGATGTAAGGAGAAGATGAATAAAGAAAGCCCAGCAGAATACAAATCTGTCTGCTTGTAGTAACTTTCTAGAGCGCCATAGCCCCTGTGTATGTGACCTGAAAAGTATCTATTGTCCTCATAGGTCTAATTACACAATTGCAAAAAATGGAAAAAAGGCAACTGGCCTAGTTGGGCGTCTGCTATGTTACTTGAAAAGCTTGAGCACCCAAATGAAGACCCAAGATGAAGGGTCACACACACGCACACAGGGATGCACACACACACACACACACACACACACACACACACACACACACACACACACAATATTGAAAAAGGAAGGCACTGAGACAGTTTATTCTATTCTGCAGAACTGGGTCCCTGCCCAACATGGATCTACCATGGTGGTATGAACCAGAGACCACAACCCAGATTTATTCCCTACTGCTGGTTTGAAACTTCCCTGTTCTATACTGTTTGGATGCACAGATTTAGTCTTCTCACAATTATCTAAGAGCTGAGGGGGAGGGCAGCATATGGGGGAGGGACTCCTGCGGGTTAGGGGCCTGGTTTGGCAATTGCGTCCCTCCTCATATAGTTGTGTGGGATTCTTTAGCATATGGAGTCCAAGATCAGCAGTTCAATTATTTCTACAGGGACTGTCAGTAGGTCCTCAGGCAGAGACTCTTTTATCTGGAAGGCACTTGGGTGGTAGTGAAACACTAAAACAACTCATGTTCTATGTATGTTTGTGTGTGTGTGTATATATATATATATATATATATATATATATGAGTTTTAAATTTTTTATTTATAAAAAGGAAACATTGACAAAACCACAGGATAAGAGGGGTACATCTTTGCACAGTTCCCACCACAAGACCTCTGTATATCATCGCCTCCACTGATAGCTTTCCTATTCTTTAACCCTCTGGGAGTATGGATCCAAGATCATTGTAGGATGCAGAAGGTTGAAGGTCTGCCTTCTGTAATTGCTTCCCCACTGAACATGGGTGTTGACTGGTCGATCCGTATTCAAGCCTGTCTCTCTCTTTCCCTAGTTGGGAAGGGTTCTGGTCAGGCAGAGCTCCAAAGCGCCTCGGTAGGGTTGCCTGACATTTATTTATTTATTTATTTATTTATTTATTTATTTATTTATTTATTTATTTATTTATGTATATAAGTATGTTTTTATTTATTTCAAAAAGGAGACATTAACCAAACCATAGGACAAGAGGAGTACAACTCCACACAGTTCCCACCACCAGATCAACGTATCCTATCCCCTCCCCGATAGCTTTCCTATTCTTTATCCCTCTGGGAGTATGGACACAAAGTCATATTGGGATGGAGAAGGTGGAAAGTCTGGCTTCGGTAATGTCTTCCCCCTGAACATGGGCATTGGTAGGTCGATCCATACTTCCAGCCTGCCTCTGTGTTTCCCTAGTAGGGTGGGTCACTGAGGCAGTGGGAATCCAGGACACATTGGTGAGGTCGTCTGTCCAGGGAATTCTGGTCGGCATCATGCTGGCATCTGGAACCTGGAGGCTGAAGAGAGAGTTAGCATACAAAGCCCAAGAAATTGTTGAACGTTCATGGACCTAAAGGCTAGAATAGTGCAGATGAAGTGTTGGGGGTGGTCCTCCATTTTGTAGATAGCTAGGAGGCATATTTTAGTTATGTTTCAAAGGTCCTGTGGCTATAGTCTTGTTTTTTTTGTTTGTTTGTTTTTTGCTTGTTTTTCTTTTTTGCCTGAGCCTGAAATCTGATATGCAGGTGGATCCTAATTATTGTCTGGGGAGATGATGTCATGGTTGATAAAAGGATCAGAAAGCTGGAGAGTAGCTCCCTAATGTGGGAAAGGGGTATAAATATTGTTGACTGTTAACCTCATCGATTTGATGTGATCTGGGGCCCTTAATTAGCTTAGGAGCCTGAGTTACCACTGCATCCCCCTAGATCTGAGCTCCCATTCTGTGGTCATGAGTAGGAACATTCCATGCTGCCCCAGTATCGACCCATCTTCCTCAGGTGTAGCATAGAGTATGTTGTCCATCATCCCTTCGGAGGATGGAAAATTCTCTGCCATTACTGATCCAAGTTGAGGGCAAGGTCCTATGGGGGCCCACAAAGGGATCTGTTTTGTTGTTCCATACATGAGTTGTTCTGTTTGGAATAAGTTTTAGAAAAATGTCACATTTATTTATTTATTTATTTATTTATTTATTTAAAAAAGGAGACATTAACCAAACCATAAAACAAGAGGGGTACAACTCCACACAGTTCCCACCACCAAATCAACGTATCCCATCCCCTACCCTGATAGCTTTCCTATTCTTTAACCCTCTGGGAGTATGGACCCAAAGTCATATTGGGATGCAGAAGGTGGAAGGTCTGGCTTTCGTAATGGCTTCCCCGCTGAATATGGGCATTGGTAGGTCGATCCATACTCCTAGTCTGCTGAAGGCCAGGATGCGATGATTTCCAGCAGTTGTTGTCAGAGCTTAAGCCAGCAGCTGCTTCCAAGTCTCCATCTTGGCTCCGCCCCTCCTTCTCCAACTTTCAACCCAGTTTTCCAGGGACCATTTATTGAAGAGAGCCTCGTTCATCCATTTAATACTTTGTGTCCCCTTATCAAAGATTAGCTGTCCATAGGTGTGGGGATTTGGTTCTGGACTTTCCATTCAGTCCCACAGGTCTGTGTGCCTATGTTTGTTCCAATACCAGGCTGTTTGGATGATGATGGCCTTATAATATGGTTTGAGGTCTGGGAGTGTGATGCCTCCATTTCTGTTTCTTTTCCTCAAGATTGTTTTGGCAATTCTGGGTGTTTTGTGGTTCCAGATAAATGATTGTAGTTAATGTTCTGTTCTGTTAAAGAAGCTTGGTGGAACTTTGATGGGTATCGCGTTAAATATGTATATGGCTCTGGGGAGAATATTCATTTTGACGATATTTATTCTTCCATTCCATGAGCATGAGGGCGTCTTTCCATTTGTTGGTATCAGTTTCTCATTCCCTGAATAGTGACTCATAGTTATCATGATACAAGTCTTTGACTTCTTTGGTCAGCATTATTCTGAGGTATTTTATTGATTTTGCTGCAGCGGTGAATGGGAGTGATTTCTGGATGTCCATATATGATTTTTAATGAAACCATCTTGACTTCTTACACTAGGGTGGATAAGGTGGGCCATGTCATTTGGGAGTCTGGAAAAGTGAGGTGAATGGCAGAAGGCACACCTGGAAGTCAGTGGTAGCCCAAAGCCACTGCTCTGTCCCTCCCTTCTGGTCCTAACCATACACCATACACTGTTCCCTCTCCCTTTGGGTATTTTTTAACAGGCATTCCATTCATGCGTCTAGAATGGGGTTATGGGATTCTACAGAGGCAGGAACCTGCTAGCCCACAGCCTGTGCACAGGCATGCTGCCCCAGACAAGAGGTGTTGAGGAGAAAACCATGTTGTGAGGAGTCTGAGCTGAGGCCCAAGCGACAGGACTAGAGGAATCAGGGAGGTTGGCATGAAAAAGCATAGGGATTTGGGGTGGTATGTTGTTGGTGGGGGAGGGCAGGAGCAAGCAGTCATGGCCACCACGTTCAGATCTGTGACACGTTCAGTGAGGTCATCATCAGTCTCCATGGAGTCTTGAGGACAACAGTAGCAGTCAGCACAGATCTGAGCGTCAGGCTGAGTGCTTCAACCTAACCGCGTGGCGTGGAGGAACTTTCTCAGGAAAAATGATGGAGGTACTTCTGTTGGAGAAGACTGACAAACCCTTTGTCTTTCGATATCGGACAGTTCTACGTGAGGCCCCCAAGACCAAGAGGATTTCTACTTTTGCCTTCTTTCTGCGAATGTGCAAAGCTGAACATGAGGAGAAAAAACCCGGTGGCTGCATGAACCTAGTCGAATTTTCTAGGAAATGCTCTCGGAGATGGAGAATGCTGTCAGAGGAAGAGAAGAATGCATTCAGAGACCTGGCGAGGGCTGAGCGCGAGCGCAATGACCCACAAACATGGGGTCATGGACCAGCAGGAAGAAGGGAGAGACATGCCAATGCTCCCAAGAGACCGCTGTCAGCATTTTCCCAGTTCTCTTCCGATTTCCGCCCCAAGGTTCAAGCTGATTATCCTGACATCACCTCGGGCAACATGTCAAAGAAGCTGGGTGAGATGTGGAGCAACCTCAGTAACATGGAGAAAAGGCTGTATGAAGACAAGGCAGCACAGCTGAGGATGCAGTATAACATGGCTGATGCGGAATACAAGGCCATGGATCTGGATGGTTGGTAGAGTCCTCTGAACATTACATAGAAGAAGCTGGAAGAAGATAAAGAGTAAGAAGATTCGGGGGGGGGGGGATTCCTCTGACAATGGGGAAAGTTGAGATTCGGAGGAGGAGGAAGGAGGTGTAAGTGGGATGTAAGGAGAAGATGAATAAAGAAAGCCCAGCAGAATACAAATCTGTCTGCTTGTAGTAACTTTCGAGAGCGCCATAGCCCCTGTGTATGTGACCTGAAAAGTATCTATTGTCCTCATAGGTCTAATTACACAATTGCAAAAAATGGAAAAAAGGCAACTGGCCTAGTTGGGCGTCTGCTATGTTACTTGAAAAGCTTGAGCACCCAAATGAAGACCCAAGATGAAGGGTCACACACACGCACACAGGGATGCACACACACACACACACACACACACACACACACACACACACACACACACACACACACAATATTGAAAAAGGAAGGCACTGAGACAGTTTATTCTATTCTGCAGAACTGGGTCCCTGCCCAACATGGATCTACCATGGTGGTATGAACCAGAGACCACAACCCAGATTTATTCCCTACTGCTGGTTTGAAACTTCCCTGTTCTATACTGTTTGGATGCACAGATTTAGTCTTCTCACAATTATCTAAGAGCTGAGGGGGAGGGCAGCATATGGGGGAGGGACTCCTGCGGGTTAGGGGCCTGGTTTGGCAATTGCGTCCCTCCTCATATAGTTGTGTGGGATTCTTTAGCATATGGAGTCCAAGATCAGCAGTTCAATTATTTCTACAGGGACTGTCAGTAGGTCCTCAGGCAGAGACTCTTTTATCTGGAAGGCACTTGGGTGGTAGTGAAACACTAAAACAACTCATGTTCTATGTATGTTTGTGTGTGTGTGTATATATATATATATATATATATATATATATATATATATATATATATATATGAGTTTTAAATTTTTTATTTATAAAAAGGAAACATTGACAAAACCACAGGATAAGAGGGGTACATCTTTGCACAGTTCCCACCACAAGACCTCTGTATATCATCGCCTCCACTGATAGCTTTCCTATTCTTTAACCCTCTGGGAGTATGGATCCAAGATCATTGTAGGATGCAGAAGGTTGAAGGTCTGCCTTCTGTAATTGCTTCCCCACTGAACATGGGTGTTGACTGGTCGATCCGTATTCAAGCCTGTCTCTCTCTTTCCCTAGTTGGGAAGGGTTCTGGTCAGGCAGAGCTCCAAAGCGCCTCGGTAGGGTTGCCTGACATTTATTTATTTATTTATTTATTTATTTATTTATTTATTTATTTATTTATTTATGTATATAAGTATGTTTTTATTTATTTCAAAAAGGAGACATTAACCAAACCATAGGACAAGAGGAGTACAACTCCACACAGTTCCCACCACCAGATCAACGTATCCTATCCCCTCCCCGATAGCTTTCCTATTCTTTATCCCTCTGGGAGTATGGACACAAAGTCATATTGGGATGGAGAAGGTGGAAAGTCTGGCTTCGGTAATGGCTTCCTCCTGAACATGGGCATTGGTAGGTCGATCCATACTTCCAGCCTGCCTCTGTGTTTCCCTAGTAGGGTGGGTCTCTGAGGAAGTGGGAATCCAGGACACATTGGTGAGGTCGTCTGTCCAGGGAATTCTGGTCGGCATCATGCTGGCATCTGGAACCTGGAGGCTGAAGAGAGAGTTAGCATACAAAGCCCAAGAAATTGTTGAACGTTCATGGACCTAAAGGCTAGAATAGTGCAGATGAAGTGTTGGGGGTGGTCCTCCATTTTGTAGATAGCTAGGAGGCATATTTTAGTTATGTTTCAAAGGTCCTGTGGCTATAGTCTTGTTTTTTTTGTTTGTTTGTTTTTTGTTTGTTTGTTTCTTTTTTGCCTGAGCCTGAAATCTGATATGCAGGTGGATCCTAATTATTGTCTGGGGAGATGATGTCATGGTTGATAAAAGGATCAGAAAGCTGGAGAGTAGCTCCCTAATGTGGGAAAGGGGTATAAATATTGTTGACTGTTAACCTCATCGATTTGATGTGATCTGGGGCCCTTAATTAGCTTAGGAGCCTGAGTTACCACTGCATCCCCCTAGATCTGAGCTCCCATTCTGTGGTCATGAGTAGGAACATTCCATGCTGCCCCAGTATCGACCCATCTTCCTCAGGTGTAGCATAGAGTATGTTGTCCATCATCCCTTCGGAGGATGGAAAATTCTCTGCCATTACTGATCCAAGTTGAGGGCAAGGTCCTATGGGGGCCCACAAAGGGATCTGTTTTGTTGTTCCATACATGAGTTGTTCTGTTTGGAATAAGTTTTAGAAAAATGTCACATTTATTTATTTATTTATTTATTTATTTATTTATTTATTTATTTATTTAAAAAAGGAGACATTAACCAAACCATAAAACAAGAGGGGTACAACTCCACACAGTTCCCACCACCAAATCAACGTATCCCATCCCCTACCCTGATAGCTTTCCTATTCTTTAACCCTCTGGGAGTATGGACCCAAAGTCATATTGGGATGCAGAAGGTGGAAGGTCTGGCTTTCGTAATGGCTTCCCCGCTGAATATGGGCATTGGTAGGTCGATCCATACTCCTAGTCTGCTGAAGGCCAGGATGCAATGATTTCCAGCAGTTGTTGTCAGAGCTTAAGCCAGCAGCTGCTTCCAAGTCTCCATCTTGGCTCCGCCCCTCCTTCTCCAACTTTCAACCCAGTTTTCCAGGGACCATTTATTGAAGAGAGCCTCGTTCATCCATTTAATACTTTGTGTCCCCTTATCAAAGATTAGCTGTCCATAGGTGTGGGGATTTGGTTCTGGACTTTCAATTCAGTTCCACAGGTCTGTGTGCCTATGTTTGTTCCAATACCAGGCTGTTTGGATGATGATGGCCTTATAATATGGTTTGAGGTCTGGGAGTGTGATGCCTCCATTTCTGTTTCTTTTCCTCAAGATTGTTTTGGCAATTCTGGGTGTTTTGTGGTTCCAGATAAATGATTGTAGTTAATGTTCTGCTCTGTTAAAGAAGCTTGGTGGAACTTTGATGGGTATCGCGTTAAATATGTATATGGCTCTTGGGGAGAATATTCATTTTGACGATATTTATTCTTCCATTCCATGAGCATGGGGGCGTCTTTCCATTTGTTGGTATCAGTTTCTCATTCCCTGAATAGTGACTCATAGTTATCATGATACAAGTCTTTGACTTCTTTGGTCAGCATTATTCTGAGGTATTTTATTGATTTTGCTGCAGCGGTGAATGGGAGTGATTTCTGGATGTCCATATATGATTTTTAATGAAACCATCTTGACTTCTTACACTAGGGTGGATAAGGTGGGCCATGTCATTTGGGAGTCTGGAAAAGTGAGGTGAATGGCAGAAGGCACACCTGGAAGTCAGTGGTAGCCCAAAGCCACTGCTCTGTCCCTCCCTTCTGGTCCTAACCATACACCATACACTGTTCCCTCTCCCTTTGGGTATTTTTTAACAGGCATTCCATTCATGCGTCTAGAATGGGGTTATGGGATTCTACAGAGGCAGGAACCTGCTAGCCCACAGCCTGTGCACAGGCATGCTGCCCCAGACAAGAGGTGTTGAGGAGAAAACCATGTTGTGAGGAGTCTGAGCTGAGGCCCAAGCGACAGGACTAGAGGAATCAGGGAGGTTGGCATGAAAAAGCATAGGGATTTGGGGTGGTATGTTGTTGGTGGGGGAGGGCAGGAGCAAGCAGTCATGGCCACCACGTTCAGATCTGTGACACGTTCAGTGAGGTCATCATCAGTCTCCATGGAGTCTTGAGGACAACAGTAGCAGTCAGCACAGATCTGAGCGTCAGGCTGAGTGCTTCAACCTAACCGCGTGGCGTGGAGGAACTTTCTCAGGAAAAATGATGGAGGTACTTCTGTTGGAGAAGACTGACAAACCCTTTGTCTTTCGATATCGGACAGTTCTACGTGAGGCCCCCAAGACCAAGAGGATTTCTACTTTTGCCTTCTTTCTGCGAATGTGCAAAGCTGAACATGAGGAGAAAAAACCCGGTGGCTGCATGAACCTAGTCGAATTTTCTAGGAAATGCTCTCGGAGATGGAGAATGCTGTCAGAGGAAGAGAAGAATGCATTCAGAGACCTGGCGAGGGCTGAGCGCGAGCGCAATGACCCACAAACATGGGGTCATGGACCAGCAGGAAGAAGGGAGAGAAATGCCAATGCTCCCAAGAGACCGCTGTCAGCATTTTCCCAGTTCTCTTCCGATTTCCGCCCCAAGGTTCAAGCTGATTATCCTGACATCACCTCGGGCAACATGTCAAAGAAGCTGGGTGAGATGTGGAGCAACCTCAGTAACATGGAGAAAAGGCTGTATGAAGACAAGGCAGCACAGCTGAGGATGCAGTATAACATGGCTGATGCGGAATACAAGGCCATGGATCTGGATGGTTGGTAGAGTCCTCTGAACATTACATAGAAGAAGCTGGAAGAAGATAAAGAGTCAGAAGATTCAGGGGGGGGGGATTCCTCTGACAATGGGGAAAGTTGAGATTCGGAGGAGGAGGAAGGAGGTGTAAGTGGGATGTAAGGAGAAGATGAATAAAGAAAGCCCAGCAGAATACAAATCTGTCTGCTTGTAGTAACTTTCGAGAGCGCCATAGCCCCTGTGTATGTGACCTGAAAAGTATCCGTTTCCCTCATAGGTCTAATTACACAATTGCAAAAAATGGAAAAAAGGCAACTGGCCTAGTTGGGCGTCTGCTATGTTACTTGAAAAGCTTGAGCACCCAAATGAAGACCCAAGATGAAGGGTCACACACACGCACACAGGGATGCACACACACACACACACACACACACACACACACACACACACCCACACACACACACACACACACACACACACACACACAATATTGAAAAAGGAAGGCACTGAGACAGTTTATTCTATTCTGCAGAACTGGGTCCCTGCCCAACTTGGATCGACCATGGTGGTATGAACCAGTGACCACAACCCAGATTTATTCCCTACTGCTGGTTTGAAACTTCCCTGTTCTATACTGTTTGGATGCACAGATTTAGTCTTCTCACAATTATCTAAGAGCTGAGGGGGAGGGCAGCATATGGGGGAGGGACTCCTGCGGGTTAGGGGCCTGGTTTGGCAATTGCGACCCTCCTCATATAGTTGTGTGGGATTCTTTAGCATATGGAGTCCAAGATCAGCAGTTCAATTATTTCTACAGGGACTGTCAGTAGGTCCTCAGGCAGAGACTCTTTTATCTGGAAGGCACTTGGGTGGTAGTGAAACACTAAAACAACTCATGTTCTATGTATGTTTGTGTGTGTGTGTATATATATATATATATATATATATATATATATATATATATATATATATATATATATGAGTTTTAAATTTTTTATTTATAAAAAGGAAACATTGACAAAACCACAGGATAAGAGGGGTACATCTTTGCACAGTTCCCACCACAAGACCTCTGTATATCATCACCTCCACTGATAGCTTTCCTATTCTTTAACCCTCTGGGAGTATGGATCCAAGATCATTGTAGGATGCAGAAGGTTGAAGGTCTGCCTTCTGTAATTGCTTCCCCACTGAACATGGGTGTTGACTGGTCGATCCGTATTCAAGCCTGTCTCTCTCTTTCCCTAGTTGGGAAGGGTTCTGGTCAGGCAGAGCTCCAAAGCGCCTCGGTAGGGTTGCCTGACATTTATTTATTTATTTATTTATTTATTTATTTATTTATTTATTTATTTATTTATTTATTTATGTATATAAGTATGTTTTTATTTATTTCAAAAAGGAGACATTAACCAAACCATAGGACAAGAGGAGTACAACTCCACACAGTTCCCACCACCAGATCAACGTATCCTATCCCCTCCCCGATAGCTTTCCTATTCTTTATCCCTCTGGGAGTATGGACACAAAGTCATATTGGGATGGAGAAGGTGGAAAGTCTGGCTTCGGTAATGGCTTCCTCCTGAACATGGGCATTGGTAGGTCGATCCATACTTCCAGCCTGCCTCTGTGTTTCCCTAGTAGGGTGGGTCTCTGAGGAAGTGGGAATCCAGGACACATTGGTGAGGTCGTCTGTCCAGGGAATTCTGGTCGGCATCATGCTGGCATCTGGAACCTGGAGGCTGAAGAGAGAGTTAGCATACAAAGCCCAAGAAATTGTTGAACGTTCATGGACCTAAAGGCTAGAATAGTGCAGATGAAGTGTTGGGGGTGGTCCTCCATTTTGTAGATAGCTAGGAGGCATATTTTAGTTATGTTTCAAAGGTCCTGTGGCTATAGTCTTGTTTTTTTTGTTTGTTTGTTTTTTGTTTGTTTGTTTCTTTTTTGCCTGAGCCTGAAATCTGATATGCAGGTGGATCCTAATTATTGTCTGGGGAGATGATGTCATGGTTGATAAAAGGATCAGAAAGCTGGAGAGTAGCTCCCTAATGTGGGAAAGGGGTATAAATATTGTTGACTGTTAACCTCATCGATTTGATGTGATCTGGGGCCCTTAATTAGCTTAGGAGCCTGAGTTACCACTGCATCCCCCTAGATCTGAGCTCCCATTCTGTGGTCATGAGTAGGAACATTCCATGCTGCCCCAGTATCGACCCATCTTCCTCAGGTGTAGCATAGAGTATGTTGTCCATCATCCCTTCGGAGGATGGAAAATTCTCTGCCATTACTGATCCAAGTTGAGGGCAAGGTCCTATGGGGGCCCACAAAGGGATCTGTTTTGTTGTTCCATACATGAGTTGTTCTGTTTGGAATAAGTTTTAGAAAAATGTCACATTTATTTATTTATTTATTTATTTATTTATTTAAAAAAGGAGACATTAACCAAACCATAAAACAAGAGGGGTACAACTCCACACAGTTCCCACCACCAAATCAACGTATCCCATCCCCTACCCTGATAGCTTTCCTATTCTTTAACCCTCTGGGAGTATGGACCCAAAGTCATATTGGGATGCAGAAGGTGGAAGGTCTGGCTTTCGTAATGGCTTCCCCGCTGAATACGGGCATTGGTAGGTCGATCCATACTCCTAGTCTGCTGAAGGCCAGGATGCGATGATTTCCAGCAGTTGTTGTCAGAGCTTAAGCCAGCAGCTGCTTCCAAGTCTCCATCTTGGCTCCGCCCCTCCTTCTCCAACTTTCAACCCAGTTTTCCAGGCACCATTTATTGAAGAGAGCCTCGTTCATCCATTTAATACTTTGTGTCCCCTTATCAAAGATTAGCTGTCCATAGGTGTGGGGATTTGGTTCTGGACTTTCAATTCAGTTCCACAGGTCTGTGTGCCTATGTTTGTTCCAATACCAGGCTGTTTGGATGATGATGGCCTTATAATATGGTTTGAGGTCTGGGAGTGTGATGCCTCCATTTCTGTTTCTTTTCCTCAAGATTGTTTTGGCAATTCTGGGTGTTTTGTGGTTCCAGATAAATGATTGTAGTTAATGTTCTGCTCTGTTAAAGAAGCTTGGTGGAACTTTGATGGGTATCGCGTTAAATATGTATATGGCTCTTGGGGAGAATATTCATTTTGACGATATTTATTCTTCCATTCCATGAGCATGGGGGCGTCTTTCCATTTGTTGGTATCAGTTTCTCATTCCCTGAATAGTGACTCATAGTTATCATGATACAAGTCTTTGACTTCTTTGGTCAGCATTATTCTGAGGTATTTTATTGATTTTGCTGCAGCGGTGAATGGGAGTGATTTCTGGATGTCCATATATGATTTTTAATGAAACCATCTTGACTTCTTACACTAGGGTGGATAAGGTGGGCCATGTCATTTGGGAGTCTGGAAAAGTGAGGTGAATGGCAGAAGGCACACCTGGAAGTCAGTGGTAGCCCAAAGCCACTGCTCTGTCCCTCCCTTCTGGTCCTAATCATACACCATACACTGTTCCCTCTCCCTTTGGGTATTTCTTAACAGGCATTCCATTCATGCGTCTAGAATGGGGTTATGGGTTTCTACAGAGGCAGGAACCTGCTAGCCCACAGCCTGTGCACAGGCATGCTGCCCCAGACAAGAGGTGTTGAGGAGAAAACCATGTTGTGAGGAGTCTGAGCTGAGGCCCAAGCGACAGGACTAGAGGAATCAGGGAGGTTGGCATGAAAAAGCATAGGGATTTGGGGTGGTATGTTGTTGGTGGGGGAGGGCAGGAGCAAGCAGTCATGGCCACCACGTTCAGATCTGTGACACGTTCAGTGAGGTCATCATCAGTCTCCATGGAGTCTTGAGGACAACAGTAGCAGTCAGCACAGATCTGAGCGTCAGGCTGAGTGCTTCAACCTAACCGCGTGGCGTGGAGGAACTTTCTCAGGAAAAATGATGGAGGTACTTCTGTTGGAGAAGACTGACAAACCCTTTGTCTTTCGATATCGGACAGTTCTACGTGAGGCCCCCAAGACCAAGAGGATTTCTACTTTTGCCTTCTTTCTGCGAATGTGCAAAGCTGAACATGAGGAGAAAAAACCCGGTGGCTGCATGAACCTAGTCGAATTTTCTAGGAAATGCTCTCGGAGATGGAGAATGCTGTCAGAGGAAGAGAAGAATGCATTCAGAGACCTGGCGAGGGCTGAGCGCGAGCGCAATGACCCACAAACATGGGGTCATGGACCAGCAGGAAGAAGGGAGAGAAATGCCAATGCTCCCAAGAGACCGCTGTCAGCATTTTCCCAGTTCTCTTCCGATTTCCGCCCCAAGGTTCAAGCTGATTATCCTGACATCACCTTGGGCAACATGTCAAAGAAGCTGGGTGAGATGTGGAGCAACCTCAGTAACATGGAGAAAAGGCTGTATGAAGACAAGGCAGCACAGCTGAGGCTGCAGTATAACATGGCTGATGCGGAATACAAGGCCATGGATCTGGATGGTTGGTAGAGTCCTCTGAACATTACATAGAAGAAGCTGGAAGAAGATAAAGAGTCAGAAGATTCAGGGGGGGGGATTCCTCTGACAATGGGGAAAGTTGAGATTCGGAGGAGGAGGAAGGAGGTGTAAGTGGGATGTAAGGAGAAGATGAATAAAGAAAGCCCAGCAGAATACAAATCTGTCTGCTTGTAGTAACTTTCGAGAGCGCCATAGCCCCTGTGTATGTGACCTGAAAAGTATCCGTTTCCCTCATAGGTCTAATTACACAATTGCAAAAAATGGAAAAAAGGCAACTGGCCTAGTTGGGCGTCTGCTATGTTACTTGAAAAGCTTGAGCACCCAAATGAAGACCCAAGATGAAGGGTCACACACACGCACACAGGGATGCACACACACACACACACACACACACACACCCACACACACACACACACACACACACACAGTATTGAAAAAGGAAGGCACTGAGACAGTTTATTCTATTCTGCAGAACTGGGTCCCTGCCCAACTTGGATCGACCATGGTGGTATGAACCAGAGACCACAACCCAGATTTATTCCCTACTGCTGGTTTGAAACTTCCCTGTTCTATACTGTTTGGATGCACAGATTTAGTCTTCTCACAATTATCTAAGAGCTGAGGGGGAGGGCAGCATATGGGGGAGGGACTCCTGCGGGTTAGGGGCCTGGTTTGGCAATTGCGACCCTCCTCATATAGTTGTGTGGTATTCTTTAGCATATGGAGTCCAAGATCAGCAGTTCAATTATTTCTACAGGGACTGTCAGTAGGTCCTCAGGCAGAGACTCTTTTATCTGGAAGGCACTTGGGTGGTAGTGAAACACTAAAACAACTCATGTTCTATGTATGTTTGTGTGTGTGTGTATATATATATATATATATATATATATATATATATATGAGTTTTAAATTTTTTATTTATAAAAAGGAAACATTGACAAAACCACAGGATAAGAGGGGTACATCTTTGCACAGTTCCCACCACAAGACCTCTGTATATCATCGCCTCCACTGATAGCTTTCCAATTCTTTAACCCTCTGGGAGTATGGATCCAAGATCATTGTAGGATGCAGAAGGTTGAAGGTCTGCCTTCTGTAATTGCTTCCCCACTGAACATGGGTGTTGACTGGTCGATCCGTATTCAAGCCTGTCTCTCTCTTTCCCTAGTTGGGAAGGGTTCTGGTCAGGCAGAGCTCCAAAGCGCCTTGGTAGGGTTGCCTGACATTTATTTATTTATTTATTTATTTATTTATTTATTTATTTATTTATTTATTTATTTATTTATGTATATAAGTATGTTTTTATTTATTTCAAAAAGGAGACATTAACCAAACCATAGGACAAGAGGAGTACAACTCCACACAGTTCCCACCACCAGATCAACGTATCCTATCCCCTCCCCGATAGCTTTCCTATTCTTTATCCCTCTGGGAGTATGGACACAAAGTCATATTGGGATGGAGAAGGTGGAAAGTCTGGCTTCGGTAATGGCTTCCTCCTGAACATGGGCATTGGTAGGTCGATCCATACTTCCAGCCTGCCTCTGTGTTTCCCTAGTAGGGTGGGTCTCTGAGGAAGTGGGAATCCAGGACACATTGGTGAGGTCGTCTGTCCAGGGAATTCTGGTCGGCATCATGCTGGCATCTGGAACCTGGAGGCTGAAGAGAGAGTTAGCATACAAAGCCCAAGAAATTGTTGAACGTTCATGGACCTAAAGGCTAGAATAGTGCAGATGAAGTGTTGGGGGTGGTCCTCCATTTTGTAGATAGCTAGGAGGCATATTTTAGTTATGTTTCAAAGGTCCTGTGGCTATAGTCTTGTTTTTTTTGTTTGTTTGTTTTTTGTTTGTTTGTTTCTTTTTTGCCTGAGCCTGAAATCTGATATGCAGGTGGATCCTAATTATTGTCTGGGGAGATGATGTCATGGTTGATAAAAGGATCAGAAAGCTGGAGAGTAGCTCCCTAATGTAGGAAAGGGGTATAAATATTGTTGACTGTTAACCTCATCGATTTGATGTGATCTGGGGCCCTTAATTAGCTTAGGAGCCTGAGTTACCACTGCATCCCCCTAGATCTGAGCTCCCATTCTGTGGTCATGAGTAGGAACATTCCATGCTGCCCCAGTATCGACCCATCTTCCTCAGGTGTAGCATAGAGTATGTTGTCCATCATCCCTTCGGAGGATGGAAAATTCTCTGCCATTACTGATCCAAGTTGAGGGCAAGGTCCTATGGGGGCCCACAAAGGGATCTGTTTTGTTGTTCCATACATGAGTTGTTCTGTTTGGAATAAGTTTTAGAAAAATGTCACATTTATTTATTTATTTATTTATTTATTTATTTATTTATTTAAAAAAGGAGACATTAACCAAACCATAAAACAAGAGGGGTACAACTCCACACAGTTCCCACCACCAAATCAACGTATCCCATCCCCTACCCTGATAGCTTTCCTATTCTTTAACCCTCTGGGAGTATGGACCCAAAGTCATATTGGGATGCAGAAGGTGGAAGGTCTGGCTTTCGTAATGGCTTCCCCGCTGAATATGGGCATTGGTAGGTCGATCCATACTCCTAGTCTGCTGAAGGCCAGGATGCGATGATTTCCAGCAGTTGTTGTCAGAGCTTAAGCCAGCAGCTGCTTCCAAGTCTCCATCTTGGCTCCGCCCCTCCTTCTCCAACTTTCAACCCAGTTTTCCAGGCACCATTTATTGAAGAGAGCCTCGTTCATCCATTTAATACTTTGTGTCCCCTTATCAAAGATTAGCTGTCCATAGGTGTGGGGATTTGGTTCTGGACTTTCAATTCAGTTCCACAGGTCTGTGTGCCTATGTTTGTTCCAATACCAGGCTGTTTGGATGATGATGGCCTTATAATATGGTTTGAGGTCTGGGAGTGTGATGCCTCCATTTCTGTTTCTTTTCCTCAAGATTGTTTTGGCAATTCTGGGTGTTTTGTGGTTCCAGATAAATGATTGTAGTTAATGTTCTGCTCTGTTAAAGAAGCTTGGTGGAACTTTGATGGGTATCGCGTTAAATATGTATATGGCTCTTGGGGAGAATATTCAT
Source organism: Erinaceus europaeus (assembly GCF_950295315.1). Taxonomy (NCBI): domain Eukaryota; kingdom Metazoa; phylum Chordata; class Mammalia; order Eulipotyphla; family Erinaceidae; genus Erinaceus; species Erinaceus europaeus. Next base: position 110,660,719 of record NC_080185.1, on the reverse strand, counting down.
TTTGACGATATTTATTCTTCCATTCCATGAGCATGGGGGCGTCTTTCCATTTGTTGGTATCAGTTTCTCATTCCCTGAATAGTGACTCATAGTTATCATGATACAAGTCTTTGACTTCTTTGGTCAGCATTATTCTGAGGTATTTTATTGATTTTGCTGCAGCGGTGAATGGGAGTGATTTCTGGATGTCCATATATGATTTTTAATGAAACCATCTTGACTTCTTACACTAGGGTGGATAAGGTGGGCCATGTCATTTGGGAGTCTGGAAAAGTGAGGTGAATGGCAGAAGGCACACCTGGAAGTCAGTGGTAGCCCAAAGCCACTGCTCTGTCCCTCCCTTCTGGTCCTAATCATACACCATACACTGTTCCCTCTCCCTTTGGGTATTTCTTAACAGGCATTCCATTCATGCGTCTAGAATGGGGTTATGGGTTTCTACAGAGGCAGGAACCTGCTAGCCCACAGCCTGTGCACAGGCATGCTGCCCCAGACAAGAGGTGTTGAGGAGAAAACCATGTTGTGAGGAGTCTGAGCTGAGGCCCAAGCGACAGGACTAGAGGAATCAGGGAGGTTGGCATGAAAAAGCATAGGGATTTGGGGTGGTATGTTGTTGGTGGGGGAGGGCAGGAGCAAGCAGTCATGGCCACCACGTTCAGATCTGTGACACGTTCAGTGAGGTCATCATCAGTCTCCATGGAGTCTTGAGGACAACAGTAGCAGTCAGCACAGATCTGAGCGTCAGGCTGAGTGCTTCAACCTAACCGCGTGGCGTGGAGGAACTTTCTCAGGAAAAATGATGGAGGTACTTCTGTTGGAGAAGACTGACAAACCCTTTGTCTTTCGATATCGGACAGTTCTACGTGAGGCCCCCAAGACCAAGAGGATTTCTACTTTTGCCTTCTTTCTGCGAATGTGCAAAGCTGAACATGAGGAGAAAAAACCCGGTGGCTGCATGAACCTAGTCGAATTTTCTAGGAAATGCTCTCGGAGATGGAGAATGCTGTCAGAGGAAGAGAAGAATGCATTCAGAGACCTGGCGAGGGCTGAGCGCGAGCGCAATGACCCACAAACATGGGGTCATGGACCAGCAGGAAGAAGGGAGAGAAATGCCAATGCTCCCAAGAGACCGCTGTCAGCATTTTCCCAGTTCTCTTCCGATTTCCGCCCCAAGGTTCAAGCTGATTATCCTGACATCACCTCGGGCAACATGTCAAAGAAGCTGGGTGAGATGTGGAGCAACCTCAGTAACATGGAGAAAAGGCTGTATGAAGACAAGGCAGCACAGCTGAGGCTGCAGTATAACATGGCTGATGCGGAATACAAGGCCATGGATCTGGATGGTTGGTAGAGTCCTCTGAACATTACATAGAAGAAGCTGGAAGAAGATAAAGAGTCAGAAGATTCAGGGGGGGGGGATTCCTCTGACAATGGGGAAAGTTGAGATTCGGAGGAGGAGGAAGGAGGTGTAAGTGGGATGTAAGGAGAAGATGAATAAAGAAAGCCCAGCAGAATACAAATCTGTCTGCTTGTAGTAACTTTCGAGAGCGCCATAGCCCCTGTGTATGTGACCTGAAAAGTATCCGTTTCCCTCATAGGTCTAATTACACAATTGCAAAAAATGGAAAAAAGGCAACTGGCCTAGTTGGGCGTCTGCTATGTTACTTGAAAAGCTTGAGCACCCAAATGAAGACCCAAGATGAAGGGTCACACACACGCACACAGGGATGCACACACACACACACACACACACACACACACACACACCCACACACACACACACACACACACACACACAATATTGAAAAAGGAAGGCACTGAGACAGTTTATTCTATTCTGCAGAACTGGGTCCCTGCCCAACTTGGATCGACCATGGTGGTATGAACCAGAGACCACAACCCAGATTTATTCCCTACTGCTGGTTTGAAACTTCCCTGTTCTATACTGTTTGGATGCACAGATTTAGTCTTCTCACAATTATCTAAGAGCTGAGGGGGAGGGCAGCATATGGGGGAGGGACTCCTGCGGGTTAGGGGCCTGGTTTGGCAATTGCGACCCTCCTCATATAGTTGTGTGGGATTCTTTAGCATATGGAGTCCAAGATCAGCAGTTCAATTATTTCTACAGGGACTGTCAGTAGGTCCTCAGGCAGAGACTCTTTTATCTGGAAGGCACTTGGGTGGTAGTGAAACACTAAAACAACTCATGTTCTATGTATGTTTGTGTGTGTGTGTATATATATATATATATATATATATATATATATATATATATGAGTTTTAAATTTTTTATTTATAAAAAGGAAACATTGAGAAAACCACAGGATAAGAGGGGTACATCTTTGCACAGTTCCCACCACAAGACCTCTGTATATCATCGCCTCCACTGATAGCTTTCCTATTCTTTAACCCTCTGGGAGTATGGATCCAAGATCATTGTAGGATGCAGAAGGTTGAAGGTCTGCCTTCTGTAATTGCTTCCCCACTGAACATGGGTGTTGACTGGTCGATCCGTATTCAAGCCTGTCTCTCTCTTTCCCTAGTTGGGAAGGGTTCTGGTCAGGCAGAGCTCCAAAGCGCCTCGGTAGGGTTGCCTGACATTTATTTATTTATTTATTTATTTATTTATTTATTTATTTATTTATTTATTTATGTATGTATGTATATAAGTATGTTTTTATTTATTTCAAAAAGGAGACATTAACCAAACCATAGGACAAGAGGAGTACAACTCCACACAGTTCCCACCACCAGATCAACGTATCCTATCCCCTCCCCGATAGCTTTCCTATTCTTTATCCCTCTGGGAGTATGGACACAAAGTCATATTGGGATGGAGAAGGTGGAAAGTCTGGCTTCGGTAATGGCTTCCTCCTGAACATGGGCATTGGTAGGTCGATCCATACTTCCAGCCTGCCTCTGTGTTTCCCTAGTAGGGTGGGTCTCTGAGGAAGTGGGAATCCAGGACACATTGGTGAGGTCGTCTGTCCAGGGAATTCTGGTCGGCATCATGCTGGCATCTGGAACCTGGAGGCTGAAGAGAGAGTTAGCATACAAAGCCCAAGAAATTGTTGAACGTTCATGGACCTAAAGGCTAGAATAGTGCAGATGAAGTGTTGGGGGTGGTCCTCCATTTTGTAGATAGCTAGGAGGCATATTTTAGTTATGTTTCAAAGGTCCTGTGGCTATAGTCTTGTTTTTTTTGTTTGTTTGTTTTTTGTTTGTTTGTTTCTTTTTTGCCTGAGCCTGAAATCTGATATGCAGGTGGATCCTAATTATTGTCTGGGGAGATGATGTCATGGTTGATAAAAGCATCAGAAAGCTGGAGAGTAGCTCCCTAATGTGGGAAAGGGGTATAAATATTGTTGACTGTTAACCTCATCGATTTGATGTGATCTGGGGCCCTTAATTAGCTTAGGAGCCTGAGTTACCACTGCATCCCCCTAGATCTGAGCTCCCATTCTGTGGTCATGAGTAGGAACATTCCATGCTGCCCCAGTATCGACCCATCTTCCTCAGGTGTAGCATAGAGTATGTTGTCCATCATCCCTTCGGAGGATGGAAAATTCTCTGCCATTACTGATCCAAGTTGAGGGCAAGGTCCTATGGGGGCCCACAAAGGGATCTGTTTTGTTGTTCCATACATGAGTTGTTCTGTTTGGAATAAGTTTTAGAAAAATGTCACATTTATTTATTTATTTATTTATTTATTTATTTATTTAAAAAAGGAGACATTAACCAAACCATAAAACAAGAGGGGTACAACTCCACACAGTTCCCACCACCAAATCAACGTATCCCATCCCCTACCCTGATAGCTTTCCTATTCTTTAACCCTCTGGGAGTATGGACCCAAAGTCATATTGGGATGCAGAAGGTGGAAGGTCTGGCTTTCGTAATGGCTTCCCCGCTGAATATGGGCATTGGTAGGTCGATCCATACTCCTAGTCTGCTGAAGGCCAGGATGCGATGATTTCCAGCAGTTGTTGTCAGAGCTTAAGCCAGCAGCTGCTTCCAAGTCTCCATCTTGGCTCCGCCCCTCCTTCTCCAACTTTCAACCCAGTTTTCCAGGGACCATTTATTGAAGAGAGCCTCGTTCATCCATTTAATACTTTGTGTCCCCTTATCAAAGATTAGCTGTCCATAGGTGTGGGGATTTGGTTCTGGACTTTCAATTCAGTTCCACAGGTCTGTGTGCCTATGTTTGTTCCAATACCAGGCTGTTTGGATGATGATGGCCTTATAATATGGTTTGAGGTCTGGGAGTGTGATACCTCCATTTCTGTTTCTTTTCCTCAAGATTGTTTTGGCAATTCTGGGTGTTTTGTGGTTCCAGATAAATGATTGTAGTTAATGTTCTGTTCTGTTAAAGAAGCTTGGTGGAACTTTGATGGGTATCGCGTTAAATATGTATATGGCTCTGGGGAGAATATTCATTTTGACGATATTTATTCTTCCATTCCATGAGCATGGGGGCGTCTTTCCATTTGTTGGTATCAGGTTCTCATTCCCTGAATAGTGACTCATAGTTATCATGATACAAGTCTTTGACTTCTTTGGTCAGCATTATTCTGAGGTATTTTATTGATTTTGCTGCAGCGGTGAATGGGAGTGATTTCTGGATGTCCATATATGATTTTTAATGAAACCATCTTGACTTCTTACACTAGGGTGGATAAGGTGGGCCATGTCATTTGGGAGTCTGGAAAAGTGAGGTGAATGGCAGAAGGCACACCTGGAAGTCAGTGGTAGCCCAAAGCCACTGCTCTGTCCCTCCCTTCTGGTCCTAACCATACACCATACACTGTTCCCTCTCCCTTTGGGTATTTCTTAACAGGCATTCCATTCATGCGTCTAGAATGGGGTTATGGGATTCTACAGAGGCAGGAACCTGCTAGCCCACAGAATGTGCACAGGCATGCTGCCCCAGACAAGAGGTGTTGAGGAGAAAACCATGTTGTGAGGAGTCTGAGCTGAGGCCCAAGCGACAGGACTAGAGGAATCAGGGAGGTTGGCATGAAAAAGCATAGGGATTTGGGGTGGTATGTTGTTGGTGGGGGAGGGCAGGAGCAAGCAGTCATGGCCACCACGTTCAGATCTGTGACACGTTCAGTGAGGTCATCATCAGTCTCCATGGAGTCTTGAGGACAACAGTAGCAGTCAGCACAGATCTGAGCGTCAGGCTGAGTGCTTCAACCTAACCGCGTGGCGTGGAGGAACTTTCTCAGGAAAAATGATGGAGGTACTTCTGTTGGAGAAGACTGACAAACCCTTTGTCTTTCGATATCGGACAGTTCTACGTGAGGCCCCCAAGACCAAGAGGATTTCTACTTTTGCCTTCTTTCTGCGAATGTGCAAAGCTGAACATGAGGAGAAAAAACCCGGTGGCTGCATGAACCTAGTCGAATTTTCTAGGAAATGCTCTCAGAGATGGAGAATGCTGTCAGAGGAAGAGAAGAATGCATTCAGAGACCTGGCGAGGGCTGAGCGCGAGCGCAATGACCCACAAACATGGGGTCATGGACCAGCAGGAAGAAGGGAGAGAAATGCCAATGCTCCCAAGAGACCGCTGTCAGCATTTTCCCAGTTCTCTTCCGATTTCCGCCCCAAGGTTCAAGCTGATTATCCTGACATCACCTCGGGCAACATGTCAAAGAAGCTGGGTGAGATGTGGAGCAACCTCAGTAACATGGAGAAAAGGCTGTATGAAGACAAGGCAGCACAGCTGAGGATGCAGTATAACATGGCTGATGCGGAATACAAGGCCATGGATCTGGATGGTTGGTAGAGTCCTCTGAACATTACATAGAAGAAGCTGGAAGAAGATAAAGAGTCAGAAGATTCAGGGGGGGGGATTCCTTTGACAATGGGGAAAGTTGAGATTTGGAGGAGGAGGAAGGAGGTGTAAGTGGGATGTAAGGAGAAGATGAATAAAGAAAGCCCAGCAGAATACAAATCTGTCTGCTTGTAGTAACTTTCGAGAGCGCCATAGCCCCTGTGTATGTGACCTGAAAAGTATCCGTTTCCCTCATAGGTCTAATTACACAATTGCAAAAAATGGAAAAAAGGCAACTGGCCTAGTTGGGCGTCTGCTATGTTACTTGAAAAGCTTGAGCACCCAAATGAAGACCCAAGATGAAGGGTCACACACACGCACACAGGGATGCACACACACACACACACACACACACACACACCCACACACACACACACACACACACACACACAATATTGAAAAAGGAAGGCACTGAGACAGTTTATTCTATTCTGCAGAACTGGGTCCCTGCCCAACTTGGATCGACCATGGTGGTATGAACCAGAGACCACAACCCAGATTTATTCCCTACTGCTGGTTTGAAACTTCCCTGTTCTATACTGTTTGGATGCACAGATTTAGTCTTCTCACAATTATCTAAGAGCTGAGGGGGAGGGCAGCATATGGGGGAGGGACTCCTGCGGGTTAGGGGCCTGGTTTGGCAATTGCGACCCTCCTCATATAGTTGTGTGGGATTCTTTAGCATATGGAGTCCAAGATCAGCAGTTCAATTATTTCTACAGGGACTGTCAGTAGGTCCTCAGGCAGAGACTCTTTTATCTGGAAGGCACTTGGGTGGTAGTGAAACACTAAAACAACTCATGTTCTATGTATGTTTGTGTGTGTGTGTATATATATATATATATATATATATATATATTATATATATATATATATATATGAGTTTTAAATTTTTTATTTATAAAAAGGAAACATTGACAAAACCACAGGATAAGAGGGGTACATCTTTGCACAGTTCCCACCACAAGACCTCTGTATATCATCGCCTCCACTGATAGCTTTCCAATTCTTTAACCCTCTGGGAGTATGGATCCAAGATCATTGTAGGATGCAGAAGGTTGAAGGTCTGCCTTCTGTAATTGCTTCCCCACTGAACATGGGTGTTGACTGGTCGATCCGTATTCAAGCCTGTCTCTCTCTTTCCCTAGTTGGGAAGGGTTCTGGTCAGGCAGAGCTCCAAAGCGCCTCGGTAGGGTTGCCTGACATTTATTTATTTATTTATTTATTTATTTATTTATTTATTTATGTATGTATGTATATAAGTATGTTTTTATTTATTTCAAAAAGGAGACATTAACCAAACCATAGGACAAGAGGAGTACAACTCCACACAGTTCCCACCACCAGATCAACGTATCCTATCCCCTCCCCGATAGCTTTCCTATTCTTTATCCCTCTGGGAGTATGGACACAAAGTCATATTGGGATGGAGAAGGTGGAAAGTCTGGCTTCGGTAATGGCTTCCTCCTGAACATGGGCATTGGTAGGTCGATCCATACTTCCAGCCTGCCTCTGTGTTTCCCTAGTAGGGTGGGTCTCTGAGGAAGTGGGAATCCAGGACACATTGGTGAGGTCGTCTGTCCAGGGAATTCTGGTCGGCATCATGCTGGCATCTGGAACCTGGAGGCTGAAGAGAGAGTTAGCATACAAAGCCCAAGAAATTGTTGAACGTTCATGGACCTAAAGGCTAGAATAGTGCAGATGAAGTGTTGGGGGTGGTCCTCCATTTTGTAGATAGCTAGGAGGCATATTTTAGTTATGTTTCAAAGGTCCTGTGGCTATAGTCTTGTTTTTTTTGTTTGTTTGTTTTTTGTTTGTTTGTTTCTTTTTTGCCTGAGCCTGAAATCTGATATGCAGGTGGATCCTAATTATAGTCTGGGGAGATGATGTCATGGTTGATAAAAGGATCAGAAAGCTGGAGAGTAGCTCCCTAATGTGGGAAAGGGGTATAAATATTGTTGACTGTTAACCTCATCGATTTGATGTGATCTGGGGCCCTTAATTAGCTTAGGAGCCTGAGTTACCACTGCATCCCCCTAGATCTGAGCTCCCATTCTGTGGTCATGAGTAGGAACATTCCATGCTGCCCCAGTATCGACCCATCTTCCTCAGGTGTAGCATAGAGTATGTTGTCCATCATCCCTTCGGAGGATGGAAAATTCTCTGCCATTACTGATCCAAGTTGAGGGCAAGGTCCTATGGGGGCCCACAAAGGGATCTGTTTTGTTGTTCCATACATGAGTTGTTCTGTTTGGAATAAGTTTTAGAAAAATGTCACATTTATTTATTTATTTATTTATTTATATATTTATTTATTTATTTAAAAAAGGAGACATTAACCAAACCATAAAACAAGAGGGGTACAACTCCACACAGTTCCCACCACCAAATCAACGTATCCCATCCCCTACCCTGATAGCTTTCCTATTCTTTAACCCTCTGGGAGTATGGACCCAAAGTCATATTGGGATGCAGAAGGTGGAAGGTCTGGCTTTCGTAATGGCTTCCCCGCTGAATATGGGCATTGGTAGGTCGATCCATACTCCTAGTCTGCTGAAGGCCAGGATGCGATGATTTCCAGCAGTTGTTGTCAGAGCTTAAGCCAGCAGCTGCTTCCAAGTCTCCATCTTGGCTCCGCCCCTCCTTCTCCAACTTTCAACCCAGTTTTCCAGGCACCATTTATTGAAGAGAGCCTCGTTCATCCATTTAATACTTTGTGTCCCCTTATCAAAGATTAGCTGTCCATAGGTGTGGGGATTTGGTTCTGGACTTTCAATTCAGTTCCACAGGTCTGTGTGCCTATGTTTGTTCCAATACCAGGCTGTTTGGATGATGATGGCCTTATAATATGGTTTGAGGTCTGGGAGTGTGATGCCTCCATTTCTGTTTCTTTTCCTCAAGATTGTTTTGGCAATTCTGGGTGTTTTGTGGTTCCAGATAAATGATTGTAGTTAATGTTCTGCTCTGTTAAAGAAGCTTGGTGGAACTTTGATGGGTATCGCGTTAAATATGTATATGGCTCTTGGGGAGAATATTCATTTTGACGATATTTATTCTTCCATTCCATGAGCATGGGGGCGTCTTTCCATTTGTTGGTATCAGTTTCTCATTCCCTGAATAGTGACTCATAGTTATCATGATACAAGTCTTTGACTTCTTTGGTCAGCATTATTCTGAGGTATTTTATTGATTTTGCTGCAGCGGTGAATGGGAGTGATTTCTGGATGTCCATATATGATTTTTAATGAAACCATCTTGACTTCTTACACTAGGGTGGATAAGGTGGGCCATGTCATTTGGGAGTCTGGAAAAGTGAGGTGAATGGCAGAAGGCACACCTGGAAGTCAGTGGTAGCCCAAAGCCACTGCTCTGTCCCTCCCTTCTGGTCCTAATCATACACCATACACTGTTCCCTCTCCCTTTGGGTATTTCTTAACAGGCATTCCATTCATGCGTCTAGAATGGGGTTATGGGTTTCTACAGAGGCAGGAACCTGCTAGCCCACAGCCTGTGCACAGGCATGCTGCCCCAGACAAGAGGTGTTGAGGAGAAAACCATGTTGTGAGGAGTCTGAGCTGAGGCCCAAGCGACAGGACTAGAGGAATCAGGGAGGTTGGCATGAAAAAGCATAGGGATTTGGGGTGGTATGTTGTTGGTGGGGGAGGGCAGGAGCAAGCAGTCATGGCCACCACGTTCAGATCTGTGACACGTTCAGTGAGGTCATCATCAGTCTCCATGGAGTCTTGAGGACAACAGTAGCAGTCAGCACAGATCTGAGCGTCAGGCTGAGTGCTTCAACCTAACCGCGTGGCGTGGAGGAACTTTCTCAGGAAAAATGATGGAGGTACTTCTGTTGGAGAAGACTGACAAACCCTTTGTCTTTCGATATCGGACAGTTCTACGTGAGGCCCCCAAGACCAAGAGGATTTCTACTTTTGCCTTCTTTCTGCGAATGTGCAAAGCTGAACATGAGGAGAAAAAACCCGGTGGCTGCATGAACCTAGTCGAATTTTCTAGGAAATGCTCTCGGAGATGGAGAATGCTGTCAGAGGAAGAGAAGAATGCATTCAGAGACCTGGCGAGGGCTGAGCGCGAGCGCAATGACCCACAAACATGGGGTCATGGACCAGCAGGAAGAAGGGAGAGAAATGCCAATGCTCCCAAGAGACCGCTGTCAGCATTTTCCCAGTTCTCTTCCGATTTCCGCCCCAAGGTTCAAGCTGATTATCCTGACATCACCTCGGGCAACATGTCAAAGAAGCTGGGTGAGATGTGGAGCAACCTCAGTAACATGGAGAAAAGGCTGTATGAAGACAAGGCAGCACAGCTGAGGATGCAGTATAACATGGCTGATGCGGAATACAAGGCCATGGATCTGGATGGTTGGTAGAGTCCTCTGAACATTACATAGAAGAAGCTGGAAGAAGATAAAGAGTCAGAAGATTCAGGGGGGGGGATTCCTCTGACAATGGGGAAAGTTGAGATTCGGAGGAGGAGGAAGGAGGTGTAAGTGGGATGTAAGGAGAAGATGAATAAAGAAAGCCCAGCAGAATACAAATCTGTCTGCTTGTAGTAACTTTCGAGAGCGCCATAGCCCCTGTGTATGTGACCTGAAAAGTATCCGTTTCCCTCATAGGTCTAATTACACAATTGCAAAAAATGGAAAAAAGGCAACTGGCCTAGTTGGGCGTCTGCTATGTTACTTGAAAAGCTTGAGCACCCAAATGAAGACCCAAGATGAAGGGTCACACACACGCACACAGAGATGCACACACACACACACACACACACACACACACACACACACACACCCACACACACACACACACACACACACACACACACACACAATATTGAAAAAGGAAGGCACTGAGACAGTTTATTCTATTCTGCAGAACTGGGTCCCTGCCCAACTTGGATCGACCATGGTGGTATGAACCAGAGACCACAACCCAGATTTATTCCCTACTGCTGGTTTGAAACTTCCCTGTTCTATACTGTTTGGATGCACAGATTTAGTCTTCTCACAATTATCTAAGAGCTGAGGGGGAGGGCAGCATATGGGGGAGGGACTCCTGCGGGTTAGGGGCCTGGTTTGGCAATTGCGACCCTCCTCATATAGTTGTGTGGGATTCTTTAGCATATGGAGTCCAAGATCAGCAGTTCAATTATTTCTACAGGGACTGTCAGTAGGTCCTCAGGCAGAGACTCTTTTATCTGGAAGGCACTTGGGTGGTAGTGAAACACTAAAACAACTCATGTTCTATGTATGTTTGTGTGTGTGTGTGTATATATATATATATATATATATATATATATATGAGTTTTAAATTTTTTATTTATAAAAAGGAAACATTGACAAAACCACAGGATAAGAGGGGTACATCTTTGCACAGTTCCCACCACAAGATCTCTGTATATCATCGCCTCCACTGATAGCTTTCCTATTCTTTAACCCTCTGGGAGTATGGATCCAAGATCATTGTAGGATGCAGAAGGTTGAAGGTCTGCCTTCTGTAATTGCTTCCCCACTGAACATGGGTGTTGACTGGTCGATCCGTATTCAAGCCTGTCTCTCTCTTTCCCTAGTTGGGAAGGGTTCTGGTCAGGCAGAGCTCCAAAGCGCCTCGGTAGGGTTGCCTGACATTTATTTATTTATTTATTTATTTATTTATTTATGTATGTATGTATATAAGTATGTTTTTATTTATTTCAAAAAGGAGACATTAACCAAACCATAGGACAAGAGGAGTACAACTCCACACAGTTCCCACCACCAGATCAACGTATCCTATCCCCTCCCCGATAGCTTTCCTATTCTTTATCCCTCTGGGAGTATGGACACAAAGTCATATTGGGATGGAGAAGGTGGAAAGTCTGGCTTCGGTAATGGCTTCCTCCTGAACATGGGCATTGGTAGGTCGATCCATACTTCCAGCCTGCCTCTGTGTTTCCCTAGTAGGGTGGGTCTCTGAGGAAGTGGGAATCCAGGACACATTGGTGAGGTCGTCTGTCCAGGGAATTCTGGTCGGCATCATGCTGGCATCTGGAACCTGGAGGCTGAAGAGAGAGTTAGCATACAAAGCCCAAGAAATTGTTGAACGTTCATGGACCTAAAGGCTAGAATAGTGCAGATGAAGTGTTGGGGGTGGTCCTCCATTTTGTAGATAGCTAGGAGGCATATTTTAGTTATGTTTCAAAGGTCCTGTGGCTATAGTCTTGTTTTTTTTGTTTGTTTGTTTTTTGTTTGTTTGTTTCTTTTTTGCCTGAGCCTGAAATCTGATATGCAGGTGGATCCTAATTATTGTCTGGGGAGATGATGTCATGGTTGATAAAAGGATCAGAAAGCTGGAGAGTAGCTCCCTAATGTGGGAAAGGGGTATAAATATTGTTGACTGTTAACCTCATCGATTTGATGTGATCTGGGGCCCTTAATTAGCTTAGGAGCCTGAGTTACCACTGCATCCCCCTAGATCTGAGCTCCCATTCTGTGGTCATGAGTAGGAACATTCCATGCTGCCCCAGTATCGACCCATCTTCCTCAGGTGTAGCATAGAGTATGTTGTCCATCATCCCTTCGGAGGATGGAAAATTCTCTGCCATTACTGATCCAAGTTGAGGGCAAGGTCCTATGGGGGCCCACAAAGGGATCTGTTTTGTTGTTCCATACATGAGTTGTTCTGTTTGGAATAAGTTTTAGAAAAATGTCACATTTATTTATTTATTTATTTATTTATTTATTTAAAAAAGGAGACATTAACCAAACCATAAAACAAGAGGGGTACAACTCCACACAGTTCCCACCACCAAATCAACGTATCCCATCCCCTACCCTGATAGCTTTCCTATTCTTTAACCCTCTGGGAGTATGGACCCAAAGTCATATTGGGATGCAGAAGGTGGAAGGTCTGGCTTTCGTAATGGCTTCCCCGCTGAATATGGGCATTGGTAGGTCGATCCATACTCCTAGTCTGCTGAAGGCCAGGATGCGATGACTTCCAGCAGTTGTTGTCAGAGCTTAAGCCAGCAGCTGCTTCCAAGTCTCCATCTTGGCTCCGCCCCTCCTTCTCCAACTTTCAACCCAGTTTTCCAGGGACCATTTATTGAAGAGAGCCTCGTTCATCCATTTAATACTTTGTGTCCCCTTATCAAAGATTAGCTGTCCATAGGTGTGGGGATTTGGTTCTGGACTTTCAATTCAGTTCCACAGGTCTGTGTGCCTATGTTTGTTCCAATACCAGGCTGTTTGGATGATGATGGCCTTATAATATGGTTTGAGGTCTGGGAGTGTGATACCTCCATTTCTGTTTCTTTTCCTCAAGATTGTTTTGGCAATTCTGGGTGTTTTGTGGTTCCAGATAAATGATTGTAGTTAATGTTCTGTTCTGTTAAAGAAGCTTGGTGGAACTTTGATGGGTATCGCGTTAAATATGTATATGGCTCTGGGGAGAATATTCATTTTGACGATATTTATTCTTCCATTCCATGAGCATGGGGGCGTCTTTCCATTTGTTGGTATCAGGTTCTCATTCCCTGAATAGTGACTCATAGTTATCATGATACAAGTCTTTGACTTCTTTGGTCAGCATTATTCTGAGGTATTTTATTGATTTTGCTGCAGCGGTGAATGGGAGTGATTTCTGGATGTCCAGATATGATTTTTAATGAAACCATCTTGACTTCTTACACTAGGGTGGATAAGGTGGGCCATGTCATTTGGGAGTCTGGAAAAGTGAGGTGAATGGCAGAAGGCACACCTGGAAGTCAGTGGTAGCCCAAAGCCACTGCTCTGTCCCTCCCTTCTGGTCCTAACCATACACCATACACTGTTCCCTCTCCCTTTGGGTATTTCTTAACAGGCATTCCATTCATGCGTCTAGAATGGGGTTATGGGATTCTACAGAGGCAGGAACCTGCTAGCCCACAGCCTGTGCACAGGCATGCTGCCCCAGACAGGAGGTGTTGAGGAGAAAACCATGTTGTGAGGAGTCTGAGCTGAGGCCCAAGCGACAGGACTAGAGGAATCAGGGAGGTTGGCATGAAAAAGCATAGGGATTTGGGGTGGTATGTTGTTGGTGGGGGAGGGCAGGAGCAAGCAGTCATGGCCACCACGTTCAGATCTGTGACACGTTCAGTGAGGTCATCATCAGTCTCCATGGAGTCTTGAGGACAACAGTAGCAGTCAGCACAGATCTGAGCGTCAGGCTGAGTGCTTCAACCTAACCGCGTGGCGTGGAGGAACTTTCTCAGGAAAAATGATGGAGGTACTTCTGTTGGAGAAGACTGACAAACCCTTTGTCTTTCGATATCGGACAGTTCTACGTGAGGCCCCCAAGACCAAGAGGATTTCTACTTTTGCCTTCTTTCTGCGAATGTGCAAAGCTAAACATGAGGAGAAAAAACCCGGTGGCTGCATGAACCTAGTCGAATTTTCTAGGAAATGCTCTCGGAGATGGAGAATGCTGTCAGAGGAAGAGAAGAATGCATTCAGAGACCTGGCGAGGGCTGAGCGCGAGCGCAATGACCCACAAACATGGGGTCATGGACCAGCAGGAAGAAGGGAGAGAAATGCCAATGCTCCCAAGAGACCGCTGTCAGCATTTTCCCAGTTCTCTTCCGATTTCCGCCCCAAGGTTCAAGCTGATTATCCTGACATCACCTCGGGCAACATGTCAAAGAAGCTGGGTGAGATGTGGAGCAACCTCAGTAACATGGAGAAAAGGCTGTATGAAGACAAGGCAGCACAGCTGAGGATGCAGTATAACATGGCTGATGCGGAATACAAGGCCATGGATCTGGATGGTTGGTAGAGACCTCTGAACATTACATAGAAGAAGCTGGAAGAAGATAAAGAGTCAGAAGATTCAGGGGGGGGGGGATTCCTCTGACAATGGGGAAAGTTGAGATTCGGAGGAGGAGGAAGGAGGTGTAAGTGGGATGTAAGGAGAAGATGAATAAAGAAAGCCCAGCAGAATACAAATCTGTCTGCTTGTAGTAACTTTCGAGAGCGCCATAGCCCCTGTGTATGTGACCTGAAAAGTATCCGTTTCCCTCATAGGTCTAATTACACAATTGCAAAAAATGGAAAAAAGGCAACTGGCCTAGTTGGGCGTCTGCTATGTTACTTGAAAAGCTTGAGCACCCAAATGAAGACCCAAGATGAAGGGTCACACACACGCACACAGGGATGCACACACACACACACACACACACACACACCCACACACACACACACACACACAGTATTGAAAAAGGAAGGCACTGAGACAGTTTATTCTATTCTGCAGAACTGGGTCCCTGCCCAACTTGGATCGACCATGGTGGTATGAACCAGAGACCACAACCCAGATTTATTCCCTACTGCTGGTTTGAAACTTCCCTGTTCTATACTGTTTGGATGCACAGATTTAGTCTTCTCACAATTATCTAAGAGCTGAGGGGGAGGGCAGCATATGGGGGAGGGACTCCTGCGGGTTAGGGGCCTGGTTTGGCAATTGCGACCCTCCTCATATAGTTGTGTGGGATTCTTTAGCATATGGAGTCCAAGATCAGCAGTTCAATTATTTCTACAGGGACTGTCAGTAGGTCCTCAGGCAGAGACTCTTTTATCTGGAAGGCACTTGGGTGGTAGTGAAACACTAAAACAACTCATGTTCTATGTATGTTTGTGTGTGTGTGTATATATATATATATATATATATATATATATATATATATATATATATATATGAGTTTTAAATTTTTTATTTATAAAAAGGAAACATTGACAAAACCACAGGATAAGAGGGGTACATCTTTGCACAGTTCCCACCACAAGACCTCTGTATATCATCGCCTCCACTGATAGCTTTCCTATTCTTTAACCCTCTGGGAGTATGGATCCAAGATCATTGTAGGATGCAGAAGGTTGAAGGTCTGCCTTCTGTAATTGCTTCCCCACTGAACATGGGTGTTGACTGGTCGATCCGTATTCAAGCCTGTCTCTCTCTTTCCCTAGTTGGGAAGGGTTCTGGTCAGGCAGAGCTCCAAAGCGCCTCGGTAGGGTTGCCTGACATTTATTCATTTATTTATTTATTTATTTATTTATGTATATAAGTATGTTTTTATTTATTTCAAAAAGGAGACATTAACCAAACCATAGGACAAGAGGAGTACAACTCCACACAGTTCCCACCACCAGATCAACGTATCCTATCCCCTCCCCGATAGCTTTCCTATTCTTTATCCCTCTGGGAGTATGGACACAAAGTCATATTGGGATGGAGAAGGTGGAAAGTCTGGCTTCGGTAATGGCTTCCTCCTGAACATGGGCATTGGTAGGTCGTTCCATACTTCCAGCCTGCCTCTGTGTTTCCCTAGTAGGGTGGGTCTCTGAGGAAGTGGGAATCCAGGACACATTGGTGAGGTCGTCTGTCCAGGGAATTCTGGTCGGCATCATGCTGGCATCTGGAACCTGGAGGCTGAAGAGAGAGTTAGCATACAAAGCCCAAGAAATTGTTGAACGTTCATGGACCTAAAGGCTAGAATAGTGCAGATGAAGTGTTGGGGGTGGTCCTCCATTTTGTAGATAGCTAGGAGGCATATTTTAGTTATGTTTCAAAGGTCCTGTGGCTATAGTCTTGTTTTTTTTGTTTGTTTGTTTTTTGTTTGTTTGTTTCTTTTTTGCCTGAGCCTGAAATCTGATATGCAGGTGGATCCTAATTATTGTCTGGGGAGATGATGTCATGGTTGATAAAAGGATCAGAAAGCTGGAGAGTAGCTCCCTAATGTGGGAAAGGGGTATAAATATTGTTGACTGTTAACCTCATCGATTTGATGTGATCTGGGGCCCTTAATTAGCTTAGGAGCCTGAGTTACCACTGCATCCCCCTAGATCTGAGCTCCCATTCTGTGGTCATGAGTAGGAACATTCCATGCTGCCCCAGTATCGACCCATCTTCCTCAGGTGTAGCATAGAGTATGTTGTCCATCATCCCTTCGGAGGATGGAAAATTCTCTGCCATTACTGATCCAAGTTGAGGGCAAGGTCCTATGGGGGCCCACAAAGGGATCTGTTTTGTTGTTCCATACATGAGTTGTTCTGTTTGGAATAAGTTTTAGAAAAATGTCACATTTATTTATTTATTTATTTATTTATTTATTTATTTATTTATTTAAAAAAGGAGACATTAACCAAACCATAAAACAAGAGGGGTACAACTCCACACAGTTCCCACCACCAAATCAACGTATCCCATCCCCTACCCTGATAGCTTTCCTATTCTTTAACCCTCTGGGAGTATGGACCCAAAGTCATATTGGGATGCAGAAGGTGGAAGGTCTGGCTTTCGTAATGGCTTCCCCGCTGAATATGGGCATTGGTAGGTCGATCCATACTCCTAGTCTGCTGAAGGCCAGGATGCGATGATTTCCAGCAGTTGTTGTCAGAGCTTAAGCCAGCAGCTGCTTCCAAGTCTCCATCTTGGCTCCGCCCCTCCTTCTCTAACTTTCAACCCAGTTTTCCAGGGACCATTTATTGAAGAGAGCCTCGTTCATCCATTTAATACTTTGTGTCCCCTTATCAAAGATTAGCTGTCCATAGGTGTGGGGATTTGGTTCTGGACTTTCAATTCAGTCCCACAGGTCTGTGTGCCTATGTTTGTTCCAATACCAGGCTGTTTGGATGATGATGGCCTTATAATATGGTTTGAGGTCTGGGAGTGTGATGCCTCCATTTCTGTTTCTTTTCCTCAAGATTGTTTTGGCAATTCTGGGTGTTTTGTGGTTCCAGATAAATGATTGTAGTTAATGTTCTGTTCTGTTAAAGAAGCTTGGTGGAACTTTGATGGGTATCGCGTTAAATATGTATATGGCTCTGGGGAGAATATTCATTTTGACGATATTTATTCTTCCATTCCATGAGCATGGGGGCGTCTTTCCATTTGTTGGTATCAGGTTCTCATTCCCTGAATAGTGACTCATAGTTATCATGATACAAGTCTTTGACTTCTTTGGTCAGCATTATTCTGAGGTATTTTATTGATTTTGCTGCAGCGGTGAATGGGAGTGATTTCTGGATGTCCAGATATGATTTTTAATGAAACCATCTTGACTTCTTACACTAGGGTGGATAAGGTGGGCCATGTCATTTGGGAGTCTGGAAAAGTGAGGTGAATGGCAGAAGGCACACCTGGAAGTCAGTGGTAGCCCAAAGCCACTGCTCTGTCCCTCCCTTCTGGTCCTAATCATACACCATACACTGTTCCCTCTCCCTTTGGGTATTTCTTAACAGGCATTCCATTCATGCGTCTAGAATGGGGTTATGGGATTCTACAGAGGCAGGAACCTGCTAGCCCACAGCCTGTGCACAGGCATGCTGCCCCAGACAGGAGGTGTTGAGGAGAAAACCATGTTGTGAGGAGTCTGAGCTGAGGCCCAAGCGACAGGACTAGAGGAATCAGGGAGGTTGGCATGAAAAAGCATAGGGATTTGGGGTGGTATGTTGTTGGTGGGGGAGGGCAGGAGCAAGCAGTCATGGCCACCACGTTCAGATCTGTGACACGTTCAGTGAGGTCATCATCAGTCTCCATGGAGTCTTGAGGACAACAGTAGCAGTCAGCACAGATCTGAGCGTCAGGCTGAGTGCTTCAACCTAACCGCGTGGCGTGGAGGAACTTTCTCAGGAAAAATGATGGAGGTACTTCTGTTGGAGAAGACTGACAAACCCTTTGTCTTTCGATATCGGACAGTTCTACGTGAGGCCCCCAAGACCAAGAGGATTTCTACTTTTGCCTTCTTTCTGCGAATGTGCAAAGCTGAACATGAGGAGAAAAAACCCGGTGGCTGCATGAACCTAGTCGAATTTTCTAGGAAATGCTCTCGGAGATGGAGAATGCTGTCAGAGGAAGAGAAGAATGCATTCAGAGACCTGGCGAGGGCTGAGCGCGAGCGCAATGACCCACAAACATGGGGTCATGGACCAGCAGGAAGAAGGGAGAGACATGCCAATGCTCCCAAGAGACCGCTGTCAGCATTTTCCCAGTTCTCTTCCGATTTCCGCCCCAAGGTTCAAGCTGATTATCCTGACATCACCTCGGGCAACATGTCAAAGAAGCTGGGTGAGATGTGGAGCAACCTCAGTAACATGGAGAAAAGGCTGTATGAAGACAAGGCAGCACAGCTGAGGATGCAGTATAACATGGCTGATGCGGAATACAAGGCCATGGATCTGGATGGTTGGTAGAGTCCTCTGAACATTACATAGAAGAAGCTGGAAGAAGATAAAGAGTCAGAAGATTCAGGGGGGGGGGATTCCTCTGACAATGGGGAAAGTTGAGATTCGGAGGAGGAGGAAGGAGGTGTAAGTGGGATGTAAGGAGAAGATGAATAAAGAAAGCCCAGCAGAATACAAATCTGTCTGCTTGTAGTAACTTACGAGAGCGCCATAGCCCCTGTGTATGTGACCTGAAAAGTATCCGTTTCCCTCATAGGTCTAATTACACAATTGCAAAAAATGGAAAAAAGGCAACTGGCCTAGTTGGGCGTCTGCTATGTTACTTGAAAAGCTTGAGCACCCAAATGAAGACCCAAGATGAAGGGTCACACACACGCACACAGGGATGCACACACACACACACACACACACACACACACACACACCCACACACACACACACACACACACACACAATATTGAAAAAGGAAGGCACTGAGACAGTTTATTCTATTCTGCAGAACTGGGTCCCTGCCCAACTTGGATCGACCATGGTGGTATGAACCAGAGACCACAACCCAGATTTATTCCCTACTGCTGGTTTGAAACTTCCCTGTTCTATACTGTTTGGATGCACAGATTTAGTCTTCTCACAATTATCTAAGAGCTGAGGGGGAGGGCAGCATATGGGGGAGGGACTCCTGCGGGTTAGGGGCCTGGTTTGGCAATTGCGACCCTCCTCATATAGTTGTGTGGGATTCTTTAGCATATGGAGTCCAAGATCAGCAGTTCAATTATTTCTACAGGGACTGTCAGTAGGTCCTCAGGCAGAGACTCTTTTATCTGGAAGGCACTTGGGTGGTAGTGAAACACTAAAACAACTCATGTTCTATGTATGTTTGTGTGTGTGTGTGTGTATATATATATATATATATATATGAGTTTTAAATTTTTTATTTATAAAAAGGAAACATTGACAAAACCACAGGATAAGAGGGGTACATCTTTGCACAGTTCCCACCACAAGACCTCTGTATATCATCGCCTCCACTGATAGCTTTCCTATTCTTTAACCCTCTGGGAGTATGGATCCAAGATCATTGTAGGATGCAGAAGGTTGAAGGTCTGCCTTCTGTAATTGCTTCCCCACTGAACATGGGTGTTGACTGGTCGATCCGTATTCAAGCCTGTCTCTCTCTTTCCCTAGTTGGGAAGGGTTCTGGTCAGGCAGAGCTCCAAAGCGCCTCGGTAGGGTTGCCTGACATTTATTTATTTATTTATTTATTTATTTATTTATTCATTTATTTATTTATTTATTTATTTATGTATATAAGTATGTTTTTATTTATTTCAAAAAGGAGACATTAACCAAACCATAGGACAAGAGGAGTACAACTCCACACAGTTCCCACCACCAGATCAACGTATCCTATCCCCTCCCCGATAGCTTTCCTATTCTTTATCCCTCTGGGAGTATGGACACAAAGTCATATTGGGATGGAGAAGGTGGAAAGTCTGGCTTCGGTAATGGCTTCCTCCTGAACATGGGCATTGGTAGGTCGATCCATACTTCCAGCCTGCCTCTGTGTTTCCCTAGTAGGGTGGGTCTCTGAGGAAGTGGGAATCCAGGACACATTGGTGAGGTCGTCTGTCCAGGGAATTCTGGTCGGCATCATGCTGGCATCTGGAACCTGGAGGCTGAAGAGAGAGTTAGCATACAAAGCCCAAGAAATTGTTGAACGTTCATGGACCTAAAGGCTAGAATAGTGCAGATGAAGTGTTGGGGGTGGTCCTCCATTTTGTAGATAGCTAGGAGGCATATTTTAGTTATGTTTCAAAGGTCCTGTGGCTATAGTCTTGTTTTTTTTGTTTGTTTGTTTTTTGTTTGTTTGTTTCTTTTTTGCCTGAGCCTGAAATCTGATATGCAGGTGGATCCTAATTATTGTCTGGGGAGATGATGTCATGGTTGATAAAAGGATCAGAAAGCTGGAGAGTAGCTCCCTAATGTGGGAAAGGGGTATAAATATTGTTGACTGTTAACCTCATCGATTTGATGTGATCTGGGGCCCTTAATTAGCTTAGGAGCCTGAGTTACCACTGCATCCCCCTAGATCTGAGCTCCCATTCTGTGGTCATGAGTAGGAACATTCCATGCTGCCCCAGTATCGACCCATCTTCCTCAGGTGTAGCATAGAGTATGTTGTCCATCATCCCTTCGGAGGATGGAAAATTCTCTGCCATTACTGATCCAAGTTGAGGGCAATGTCCTATGGGGGCCCACAAAGGGATCTGTTTTGTTGTTCCATACATGAGTTGTTCTGTTTGGAATAAGTTTTAGAAAAATGTCACATTTATTTATTTATTTATTTATTTATTTATTTATTTATTTATTTAAAAAAGGAGACATTAACCAAACCATAAAACAAGAGGGGTACAACTCCACACAGTTCCCACCACCAAATCAACGTATCCCATCCCCTACCCTGATAGCTTTCCTATTCTTTAACCCTCTGGGAGTATGGACCCAAAGTCATATTGGGATGCAGAAGGTGGAAGGTCTGGCTTTCGTAATGGCTTCCCCGCTGAATATGGGCATTGGTAGGTCGATCCATACTCCTAGTCTGCTGAAGGCCAGGATGCGATGATTTCCAGCAGTTGTTGTCAGAGCTTAAGCCAGCAGCTGCTTCCAAGTCTCCATCTTGGCTCCGCCCCTCCTTCTCCAACTTTCAACCCAGTTTTCCAGGGACCATTTATTGAAGAGAGCCTCGTTCATCCATTTAATACTTTGTGTCCCCTTATCAAAGATTAGCTGTCCATAGGTGTGGGGATTTGGTTCTGGACTTTCCATTCAGTCCCACAGGTCTGTGTGCCTATGTTTGTTCCAATACCAGGCTGTTTGGATGATGATGGCCTTATAATATGGTTTGAGGTCTGGGAGTGTGATGCCTCCATTTCTGTTTCTTTTCCTCAAGATTGTTTTGGCAATTCTGGGTGTTTTGTGGTTCCAGATAAATGATTGTAGTTAATGTTCTGTTCTGTTAAAGAAGCTTGGTGGAACTTTGATGGGTATCGCGTTAAATATGTATATGGCTCTGGGGAGAATATTCATTTTGACGATATTTATTCTTCCATTCCATGAGCATGGGGGCGTCTTTCCATTTGTTGGTATCAGGTTCTCATTCCCTGAATAGTGACTCATAGTTATCATGATACAAGTCTTTGACTTCTTTGGTCAGCATTATTCTGAGGTATTTTATTGATTTTGCTGCAGCGGTGAATGGGAGTGATTTCTGGATGTCCAGATATGATTTTTAATGAAACCATCTTGACTTCTTACACTAGGGTGGATAAGGTGGGCCATGTCATTTGGGAGTCTGGAAAAGTGAGGTGAATGGCAGAAGGCACACCTGGAAGTCAGTGGTAGCCCAAAGCCACTGCTCTGTCCCTCCCTTCTGGTCCTAACCATACACCATACACTGTTCCCTCTCCCTTTGGGTATTTCTTAACAGGCATTCCATTCATGCGTCTAGAATGGGGTTATGGGATTCTACAGAGGCAGGAACCTGCTAGCCCACAGCCTGTGCACAGGCATGCTGCCCCAGACAGGAGGTGTTGAGGAGAAAACCATGTTGTGAGGAGTCTGAGCTGAGGCCCAAGCGACAGGACTAGAGGAATCAGGGAGGTTGGCATGAAAAAGCATAGGGATTTGGGGTGGTATGTTGTTGGTGGGGGAGGGCAGGAGCAAGCAGTCATGGCCACCACGTTCAGATCTGTGACACGTTCAGTGAGGTCATCATCAGTCTCCATGGAGTCTTGAGGACAACAGTAGCAGTCAGCACAGATCTGAGCGTCAGGCTGAGTGCTTCAACCTAACCGCGTGGTGTGGAGGAACTTTCTCAGGAAAAATGATGGAGGTACTTCTGTTGGAGAAGACTGACAAACCCTTTGTCTTTCGATATCGGACAGTTCTACGTGAGGCCCCCAAGACCAAGAGGATTTCTACTTTTGCCTTCTTTCTGCGAATGTGCAAAGCTGAACATGAGGAGAAAAAACCCGGTGGCTGCATGAACCTAGTCGAATTTTCTAGGAAATGCTCTCGGAGATGGAGAATGCTGTCAGAGGAAGAGAAGAATGCATTCAGAGACCTGGCGAGGGCTGAGCGTGAGCGCAATGACCCACAAACATGGGGTCATGGACCAGCAGGAAGAAGGGAGAGAAATGCCAATGCTCCCAAGAGACCGCTGTCAGCATTTTCCCAGTTCTCTTCCGATTTCCGCCCCAAGGTTCAAGCTGATTATCCTGACATCACCTCGGGCAACATGTCAAAGAAGCTGGGTGAGATGTGGAGCAACCTCAGTAACATGGAGAAAAGGCTGTATGAAGACAAGGCAGCACAGCTGAGGATGCAGTATAACATGGCTGATGCGGAATACAAGGCCATGGATCTGGATGGTTGGTAGAGTCCTCTGAACATTACATAGAAGAAGCTGGAAGAAGATAAAAAGTCAGAAGATTCAGGGGGGGGGATTCCTCTGACAATGGGGAAAGTTGAGATTCAGAGGAGGAGGAAGGAGGTGTAAGTGGGATGTAAGGAGAAGATGAATAAAGAAAGCCCAGCAGAATACAAATCTGTCTGCTTGTAGTAACTTTCGAGAGCGCCATAGCCCCTGTGTATGTGACCTGAAAAGTATCCGTTTCCCTCATAGGTCTAATTACACAATTGCAAAAAATGGAAAAAAGGCAACTGGCCTAGTTGGGCGTCTGCTATGTTACTTGAAAAGCTTGAGCACCCAAATGAAGACCCAAGATGAAGGGTCACACACACGCACACAGGGATGCACACACACACACACACACACACACACACACACACACACCCCCACACACACACACACACACACACACACACACAATATTGAAAAAGGAAGGCACTGAGACAGTTTATTCTATTCTGCAGAACTGGGTCCCTGCCCAACTTGGATCGACCATGGTGGTATGAACCAGAGACCACAACCCAGATTTATTCCCTACTGCTGGTTTGAAACTTCCCTGTTCTATACTGTTTGGATGCACAGATTTAGTCTTCTCACAATTATCTAAGAGCTGAGGGGGAGGGCAGCATATGGGGGAGGGACTCCTGCGGGTTAGGGGCCTGGTTTGGCAATTGCGACCCTCCTCATATAGTTGTGTGGGATTCTTTAGCATATGGAGTCCAAGATCAGCAGTTCAATTATTTCTACAGGGACTGTCAGTAGGTCCTCAGGCAGAGACTCTTTTATCTGGAAGGCACTTGGGGGGTAGTGAAACACTAAAACAACTCATGTTCTATGTATGTTTGTGTGTGTGTGTATATATATATATATATATATATATATATATTTATATATATATATATGAGTTTTAAATTTTTTATTTATAAAAAGGAAACATTGACAAAACCACAGGATAAGAGGGGTACAGCTTTGCACAGTTCCCACCACAAGACCTCTGTATATCATCGCCTCCACTGATAGCTTTCCTATTCTTTAACCCTCTGGGAGTATGGATCCAAGATCATTGTAGGATGCAGAAGGTTGAAGGTCTGCCTTCTGTAATTGCTTCCCCACTGAACATGGGTGTTGACTGGTCGATCCGTATTCAAGCCTGTCTCTCTCTTTCCCTAGTTGGGAAGGGTTCTGGTCAGGCAGAGCTCCAAAGCGCCTCGGTAGGGTTGCCTGACATTTATTCATTCATTTATTTATTTATTTATTTATTTATTTATTTATTTATGTATATAAGTATGTTTTTATTTATTTCAAAAAGGAGACATTAACCAAACCATAGGACAAGAGGAGTACAACTCCACACAGTTCCCACCACCAGATCAACGTATCCTATCCCCTCCCCGATAGCTTTCCTATTCTTTATCCCTCTGGGAGTATGGACACAAAGTCATATTGGGATGGAGAAGGTGGAAAGTCTGGCTTCGGTAATGGCTTCCTCCTGAACATGGGCATTGGTAGGTCGATCCATACTTCCAGCCTGCCTCTGTGTTTCCCTAGTAGGGTGGGTCTCTGAGGAAGTGGGAATCCAGGACACATTGGTGAGGTCGTCTGTCCAGGGAATTCTGGTCGGCATCATGCTGGCATCTGGAACCTGGAGGCTGAAGAGAGAGTTAGCATACAAAGCCCAAGAAATTGTTGAACGTTCATGGACCTAAAGGCTAGAATAGTGCAGATGAAGTGTTGGGGGTGGTCCTCCATTTTGTAGATAGCTAGGAGGCATATTTTAGTTATGTTTCAAAGGTCCTGTGGCTATAGTCTTGTTTTTTTTGTTTGTTTGTTTTTTGTTTGTTTGTTTCTTTTTTGCCTGAGCCTGAAATCTGATATGCAGGTGGATCCTAACTATTGTCTGGGGAGATGATGTCATGGTTGATAAAAGGATCAGAAAGCTGGAGAGTAGCTCCCTAATGTGGGAAAGGGGTATAAATATTGTTGACTGTTAACCTCATCGATTTGATGTGATCTGGGGCCCTTAATTAGCTTAGGAGCCTGAGTTACCACTGCATCCCCCTAGATCTGAGCTCCCATTCTGTGGTCATGAGTAGGAACATTCCATGCTGCCCCAGTATCGACCCATCTTCCTCAGGTGTAGCATAGAGTATGTTGTCCATCATCCCTTCGGAGGATGGAAAATTCTCTGCCATTACTGATCCAAGTTGAGGGCAAGGTCCTATGGGGGCCCACAAAGGGATCTGTTTTGTTGTTCCATACATGAGTTGTTCTGTTTGGAATAAGTTTTAGAAAAATGTCACATTTATTTATTTATTTATTTATTTATTTATTTATTTAAAAAAGGAGACATTAACCAAACCATAAAACAAGAGGGGTACAACTCCACACAGTTCCCACCACCAAATCAACGTATCCCATCCCCTACCCTGATAGCTTTCCTATTCTTTAACCCTCTGGGAGTATGGACCCAAAGTCATATTGGGATGCAGAAGGTGGAAGGTCTGGCTTTCGTAATGGCTTCCCCGCTGAATATGGGCATTGGTAGGTCGATCCATACTCCTAGTCTGCTGAAGGCCAGGATGCGATGATTTCCAGCAGTTGTTGTCAGAGCTTAAGCCAGCAGCTGCTTCCAAGTCTCCATCTTGGCTCCGCCCCTCCTTCTCCAACTTTCAACCCAGTTTTCCAGGGACCATTTATTGAAGAGAGCCTCGTTCATCCATTTAATACTTTGTGTCCCCTTATCAAAGATTAGCTGTCCATAGGTGTGGGGATTTGGTTCTGGACTTTCCATTCAGTCCCACAGGTCTGTGTGCCTATGTTTGTTCCAATACCAGGCTGTTTGGATGATGATGGCCTTATAATATGGTTTGAGGTCTGGGAGTGTGATGCCTCCATTTCTGTTTCTTTTCCTCAAGATTGTTTTGGCAATTCTGGGTGTTTTGTGGTTCCAGATAAATGATTGTAGTTAATGTTCTGTTCTGTTAAAGAAGCTTGGTGGAACTTTGATGGGTATCGCGTTAAATATGTATATGGCTCTGGGGAGAATATTCATTTTGACGATATTTATTCTTCCATTCCATGAGCATGGGGGCGTCTTTCCATTTGTTGGTATCAGGTTCTCATTCCCTGAATAGTGACTCATAGTTATCATGATACAAGTCTTTGACTTCTTTGGTCAGCATTATTCTGAGGTATTTTATTGATTTTGCTGCAGCGGTGAATGGGAGTGATTTCTGGATGTCCATATATGATTTTTAATGAAACCATCTTGACTTCTTACACTAGGGTGGATAAGGTGGGCCATGTCATTTGGGAGTCTGGAAAAGTGAGGTGAATGGCAGAAGGCACACCTGGAAGTCAGTGGTAGCCCAAAGCCACTGCTCTGTCCCTCCCTTCTGGTCCTAACCATACACCATACACTGTTCCCTCTCCCTTTGGGTATTTCTTAACAGGCATTCCATTCATGCGTCTAGAATGGGGTTATGGGATTCTACAGAGGCAGGAACCTGCTAGCCCACAGCCTGTGCACAGGCATGCTGCCCCAGACAGGAGGTGTTGAGGAGAAAACCATGTTGTGAGGAGTCTGAGCTGAGGCCCAAGCGACAGGACTAGAGGAATCAGGGAGGTTGGCATGAAAAAGCATAGGGATTTGGGGTGGTATGTTGTTGGTGGGGGAGGGCAGGAGCAAGCAGTCATGGCCACCACGTTCAGATCTGTGACACGTTCAGTGAGGTCATCATCAGTCTCCATGGAGTCTTGAGGACAACAGTAGCAGTCAGCACAGATCTGAGCGTCAGGCTGAGTGCTTCAACCTAACCGCGTGGTGTGGAGGAACTTTCTCAGGAAAAATGATGGAGGTACTTCTGTTGGAGAAGACTGACAAACCCTTTGTCTTTCGATATCGGACAGTTCTACGTGAGGCCCCCAAGACCAAGAGGATTTCTACTTTTGCCTTCTTTCTGCGAATGTGCAAAGCTGAACATGAGGAGAAAAAACCCGGTGGCTGCATGAACCTAGTCGAATTTTCTAGGAAATGCTCTCGGAGATGGAGAATGCTGTCAGAGGAAGAGAAGAATGCATTCAGAGACCTGGCGAGGGCTGAGCGCGAGCGCAATGACCCACAAACATGGGGTCATGGACCAGCAGGAAGAAGGGAGAGACATGCCAATGCTCCCAAGAGACCGCTGTCAGCATTTTCCCAGTTCTCTTCCGATTTCCGCCCCAAGGTTCAAGCTGATTATCCTGACATCACCTCGGGCAACATGTCAAAGAAGCTGGGTGAGATGTGGAGCAACCTCAGTAACATGGAGAAAAGGCTGTATGAAGACAAGGCAGCACAGCTGAGGATGCAGTATAACATGGCTGATGCGGAATACAAGGCCATGGATCTGGATGGTTGGTAGAGTCCTCTGAACATTACATAGAAGAAGCTGGAAGAAGATAAAGAGTAAGAAGATTCAGGGGGGGGGGGATTCCTCTGACAATGGGGAAAGTTGAGATTCGGAGGAGGAGGAAGGAGGTGTAAGTGGGATGTAAGGAGAAGATGAATAAAGAAAGCCCAGCAGAATACAAATCTGTCTGCTTGTAGTAACTTTCGAGAGCGCCATAGCCCCTGTGTATGTGACCTGAAAAGTATCCGTTTCCCTCATAGGTCTAATTACACAATTGCAAAAAATGGAAAAAAGGCAACTGGCCTAGTTGGGCGTCTGCTATGTTACTTGAAAAGCTTGAGCACCCATATGAAGACCCAAGATGAAGGCTCACACACACGCACACAGGGATGCACACACACACACACACACACACACACAAACAATATTGAAAAAGGAAGGCACTGAGACAGTTTATTCTATTCTGCAGAACTGGGTCCCTGCCCAACTTGGATCGACCATGGTGGTATGAACCAGAGAACACAACCCAGATTTATTCCCTACTGCTGGTTTGAAACTTCCCTGTTCTATACTGTTTGGATGCACAGATTTAGTCTTCTCACAATTATCTAAGAGCTGAGGGGGAGGGCAGCATATGGGGGAGGGACTCCTGCGGGTTAGGGGCCTGGTTTGGCAATTGCGACCCTCCTCATATAGTTGTGTGGGATTCTTTAGCATATGGAGTCCAAGATCAGCAGTTCAATTATTTCTACAGGGACTGTCAGTAGGTCCTCAGGCAGAGACTCTTTTATCTGGAAGGCACTTGGGGGGTAGTGAAACACTAAAACAACTCATGTTCTATGTATGTTTGTGTGTGTATATATATATATATATATATATATATATATATATATATATATATGAGTTTTAAATTTTTTATTTATAAAAAGGAAACATTGACAAAACCACAGGATAAGAGGGGTACATCTTTGCACAGTTCCCACCACAAGACCTCTGTATATCATCGCCTCCACTGATAGCTTTCTTATTCTTTAACCCTCTGGGAGTATGGATCCAAGATCATTGTAGGATGCAGAAGGTTGAAGGTCTGCCTTCTGTAATTGCTTCCCCACTGAACATGGGTGTTGACTGGTCGATCCGTATTCAAGCCTGTCTCTCTCTTTCCCTAGTTGGGAAGGGTTCTGGTCAGGCAGAGCTCCAAAGCGCCTTGGTAGGGTTGTCTGACATTTATTTATTTATTTATTTATTTATTTATTTATTTATTTATTTATGTATATAAGTATGTATTTATTTATTTCAAAAAGGAGACATTAACCAAACCATAGGACAAGAGGAGTACAACTCCACACAGTTCCCACCACCAGATCAACGTATCCTATCCCCTCCCCGATAGCTTTCCTATTCTTTATCCCTCTGGGAGTATGGACCCAAAGTCATATTGGGATGGAGAAGGTGGAAAGTCTGGCTTCGGTAATGTCTTCCCCCTGAACATGGGCATTGGTAGGTCGATCCATACTTCCAGCCTGCCTCTGTGTTTCCCTAGTAGGGTGGGTCACTGAGGCAGTGGGAATCCAGGACACATTGGTGAGGTCGTCTGTCCAGGGAATTCTGGTCAGCATCATGCTGGCATCTGGAACCTGGAGGCTGAAGAGAGAGTTAGCATACAAAGCCCAAGAAATTGTTGAACGTTCATGGACCTAAAGGCTAGAATAGTGCAGATGAAGTGTTGGGGGTGGTCCTCCATTTTGTAGATAGCTAGGAGGCATATTTTAGTTATGTTTCAAAGGTCCTGTGGCTATAGTCTTGTTTTTTTTGTTTGTTTGTTTTTTGCTTGTTTTTCTTTTTTGCCTGAGCCTGAAATCTGATATGCAGGTGGATCCTAATTATTGTCTGGGGAGATGATGTCATGGTTGATAAAAGGATCAGAAAGCTGGAGAGTAGCTCCCTAATGTGGGAAAGGGGTATAAATATTGTTGACTGTTAACCTCATCGATTTGATGTGATCTGGGGCCCTTAATTAGCTTAGGAGCCTGAGTTACCACTGCATCCCCCTAGATCTGAGCTCCCATTCTGTGGTCATGAGTAGGAACATTCCATGCTGCCCCAGTATCGACCCATCTTCCTCAGGTGTAGCATAGAGTATGTTGTCCATCATCCCTTCGGAGGATGGAAAATTCTCTGCCATTACTGATCCAAGTTGAGGGCAAGGTCCTATGGGGGCCCACAAAGGGATCTGTTTTGTTGTTCCATACATGAGTTGTTCTGTTTGGAATAAGTTTTAGAAAAATGTCACATTTATTTATTTATTTATTTATTTATTTATTTATTTATTTATTTATTTAAAAAAGGAGACATTAACCAAACCATAAAACAAGAGGGGTACAACTCCACACAGTTCCCACCACCAAATCAACGTATCCCATCCCCTACCCTGATAGCTTTCCTATTCTTTAACCCTCTGGGAGTATGGACCCAAAGTCATATTGGGATGCAGAAGGTGGAAGGTCTGGCTTTCGTAATGGCTTCCCCGCTGAATATGGGCATTGGTAGGTCGATCCATACTCCTAGTCTGCTGAAGGCCAGGATGCGATGATTTCCAGCAGTTGTTGTCAGAGCTTAAGCCAGCAGCTGCTTCCAAGTCTCCATCTTGGCTCCGCCCCTCCTTCTCCAACTTTCAACCCAGTTTTCCAGGGACCATTTATTGAAGAGAGCCTCGTTCATCCATTTAATACTTTGTGTCCCCTTATCAAAGATTAGCTGTCCATAGGTGTGGGGATTTGGTTCTGGACTTTCCATTCAGTCCCACAGGTCTGTGTGCCTATGTTTGTTCCAATACCAGGCTGTTTGGATGATGATGGCCTTATAATATGGTTTGAGGTCTGGGAGTGTGATGCCTCCATTTCTGTTTCTTTTCCTCAAGATTGTTTTGGCAATTCTGGGTGTTTTGTGGTTCCAGATAAATGATTGTAGTTAATGTTCTGTTCTGTTAAAGAAGCTTGGTGGAACTTTGATGGGTATCGCGTTAAATATGTATATGGCTCTGGGGAGAATATTCATTTTGACGATATTTATTCTTCCATTCCATGAGCATGAGGGCGTCTTTCCATTTGTTGGTATCAGTTTCTCATTCCCTGAATAGTGACTCATAGTTATCATGATACAAGTCTTTGACTTCTTTGGTCAGCATTATTCTGAGGTATTTTATTGATTTTGCTGCAGCGGTGAATGGGAGTGATTTCTGGATGTCCATATATGATTTTTAATGAAACCATCTTGACTTCTTACACTAGGGTGGATAAGGTGGGCCATGTCATTTGGGAGTCTGGAAAAGTGAGGTGAATGGCAGAAGGCACACCTGGAAGTCAGTGGTAGCCCAAAGCCACTGCTCTGTCCCTCCCTTCTGGTCCTAACCATACACCATACACTGTTCCCTCTCCCTTTGGGTATTTTTTAACAGGCATTCCATTCATGCGTCTAGAATGGGGTTATGGGATTCTACAGAGGCAGGAACCTGCTAGCCCACAGCCTGTGCACAGGCATGCTGCCCCAGACAAGAGGTGTTGAGGAGAAAACCATGTTGTGAGGAGTCTGAGCTGAGGCCCAAGCGACAGGACTAGAGGAATCAGGGAGGTTGGCATGAAAAAGCATAGGGATTTGGGGTGGTATGTTGTTGGTGGGGGAGGGCAGGAGCAAGCAGTCATGGCCACCACGTTCAGATCTGTGACACGTTCAGTGAGGTCATCATCAGTCTCCATGGAGTCTTGAGGACAACAGTAGCAGTCAGCACAGATCTGAGCGTCAGGCTGAGTGCTTCAACCTAACCGCGTGGCGTGGAGGAACTTTCTCAGGAAAAATGATGGAGGTACTTCTGTTGGAGAAGACTGACAAACCCTTTGTCTTTCGATATCGGACAGTTCTACGTGAGGCCCCCAAGACCAAGAGGATTTCTACTTTTGCCTTCTTTCTGCGAATGTGCAAAGCTGAACATGAGGAGAAAAAACCCGGTGGCTGCATGAACCTAGTCGAATTTTCTAGGAAATGCTCTCGGAGATGGAGAATGCTGTCAGAGGAAGAGAAGAATGCATTCAGAGACCTGGCGAGGGCTGAGCGCGAGCGCAATGACCCACAAACATGGGGTCATGGACCAGCAGGAAGAAGGGAGAGACATGCCAATGCTCCCAAGAGACCGCTGTCAGCATTTTCCCAGTTCTCTTCCGATTTCCGCCCCAAGGTTCAAGCTGATTATCCTGACATCACCTCGGGCAACATGTCAAAGAAGCTGGGTGAGATGTGGAGCAACCTCAGTAACATGGAGAAAAGGCTGTATGAAGACAAGGCAGCACAGCTGAGGATGCAGTATAACATGGCTGATGCGGAATACAAGGCCATGGATCTGGATGGTTGGTAGAGTCCTCTGAACATTACATAGAAGAAGCTGGAAGAAGATAAAGAGTAAGAAGATTCGGGGGGGGGGGATTCCTCTGACAATGGGGAAAGTTGAGATTCGGAGGAGGAGGAAGGAGGTGTAAGTGGGATGTAAGGAGAAGATGAATAAAGAAAGCCCAGCAGAATACAAATCTGTCTGCTTGTAGTAACTTTCGAGAGCGCCATAGCCCCTGTGTATGTGACCTGAAAAGTATCCGTTTCCCTCATAGGTCTAATTACACAATTGCAAAAAATGGAAAAAAGGCAACTGGCCTAGTTGGGCGTCTGCTATGTTACTTGAAAAGCTTGAGCACCCAAATGAAGACCCAAGATGAAGGGTCACACACACGCACACAGGGATGCACACACACACACACACACACACACACACCCACACACACACACACACACACACAATATTGAAAAAGGAAGGCACTGAGACAGTTTATTCTATTCTGCAGAACTGGGTCCCTGCCCAACTTGGATCGACCATGGTGGTATGAACCAGAGACCACAACCCAGATTTATTCCCTACTGCTGGTTTGAAACTTCCCTGTTCTATACTGTTTGGATGCACAGATTTAGTCTTCTCACAATTATCTAAGAGCTGAGGGGGAGGGCAGCATATGGGGGAGGGACTCCTGCGGGTTAGGGGCCTGGTTTGGCAATTGCGACCCTCCTCATATAGTTGTGTGGGATTCTTTAGCATATGGAGTCCAAGATCAGCAGTTCAATTATTTCTACAGGGACTGTCAGTAGGTCCTCAGGCAGAGACTCTTTTATCTGGAAGGCACTTGGGTGGTAGTGAAACACTAAAACAACTCATGTTCTATGTATGTTTGTGTGTGTGTGTGTATATATATATATATATATATATATATATATATATATATATGAGTTTTAAATTTTTTATTTATAAAAAGGAAACATTGACAAAACCACAGGATAAGAGGGGTACATCTTTGCACAGTTCCCACCACAAGACCTCTGTATATCATCGCCTCCACTGATAGCTTTCCTATTCTTTAACCCTCTGGGAGTATGGATCCAAGATCATTGTAGGATGCAGAAGGTTGAAGGTCTGCCTTCTGTAATTGCTTCCCCACTGAACATGGGTGTTGACTGGTCGATCCGTATTCAAGCCTGTCTCTCTCTTTCCCTAGTTGGGAAGGGTTCTGGTCAGGCAGAGCTCCAAAGCGCCTCGGTAGGGTTGCCTGACATTTATTTATTTATTTATTTATTTATTTATTTATTTATTTATTTATTTATGTATATAAGTATGTTTTTATTTATTTCAAAAAGGAGACATTAACCAAACCATAGGACAAGAGGAGTACAACTCCACACAGTTCCCACCACCAGATCAACGTATCCTATCCCCTCCCCGATAGCTTTCCTATTCTTTATCCCTCTGGGAGTATGGACCCAAAGTCATATTGGGATGGAGAAGGTGGAAAGTCTGGCTTCGGTAATGGCTTCCCCCTGAAAATGGGCATTGGTAGGTCGATCCATACTTCCAGCCTGCCTCTGTGTTTCCCTAGTAGGGTGGGTCTCTCAGGAAGTGGGAATCCAGGACACATTGGTGAGGTCGTCTGTCCAGGGAATTCTGGTCGGCATCATGCTGGCATCTGGAACCTGGAGGCTGAAGAGAGAGTTAGCATACAAAGCCCAAGAAATTGTTGAACGTTCATGGACCTAAAGGCTAGAATAGTGCAGATGAAGTGTTGGGGGTGGTCCTCCATTTTGTAGATAGCTAGGAGGCATATTTTAGTTATGTTTCAAAGGTCCTGTGGCTATAGTCTTGTTTTTGTTTGTTTGTTTGTTTTTTGTTTGTTTGTTTCTTTTTTGCCTGAGCCTGAAATCTGATATGCAGGTGGATCCTAATTATTGTCTGGGGAGATGATGTCATGGTTGATAAAAGGATCAGAAAGCTGGAGAGTAGCTCCCTAATGTGGGAAAGGGGTATAAATATTGTTGACTGTTAACCTCATCGATTTGATGTGATCTGGGGCCCTTAATTAGCTTAGGAGCCTGAGTTACCACTGCATCCCCCTAGATCTGAGCTCCCATTCTGTGGTCATGAGTAGGAACATTCCATGCTGCCCCAGTATCGACCCATCTTCCTCAGGTGTAGCATAGAGTATGTTGTCCATCATCCCTTCGGAGGATGGAAAATTCTCTGCCATTACTGATCCAAGTTGAGGGCAAGGTCCTATGGGGGCCCACAAAGGGATCTGTTTTGTTGTTCCATACATGAGTTGTTCTGTTTGGAATAAGTTTTAGAAAAATGTCACATTTATTTATTTATTTATTTATTTATTTATTTATTTATTTATTTAAAAAAGGAGACATTAACCAAACCATAAAACAAGAGGGGTACAACTCCACACAGTTCCCACCACCAAATCAACGTATCCCATCCCCTACCCTGATAGCTTTCCTATTCTTTAACCCTCTGGGAGTATGGACCCAAAGTCATATTGGGATGCAGAAGGTGGAAGGTCTGGCTTTCGTAATGGCTTCCCCGCTGAATATGGGCATTGGTAGGTCGATCCATACTCCTAGTCTGCTGAAGGCCAGGATGCGATGATTTCCAGCAGTTGTTGTCAGAGCTTAAGCCAGCAGCTGCTTCCAAGTCTCCATCTTGGCTCCGCCCCTCCTTCTCCAACTTTCAACCCAGTTTTCCAGGGACCATTTATTGAAGAGAGCCTCGTTCATCCATTTAATACTTTGTGTCCCCTTATCAAAGATTAGCTGTCCATAGGTGTGGGGATTTGGTTCTGGACTTTCAATTCAGTTCCACAGGTCTGTGTGCCTATGTTTGTTCCAATACCAGGCTGTTTGGATGATGATGGCCTTATAATATGGTTTGAGGTCTGGGAGTGTGATGCCTCCATTTCTGTTTCTTTTCCTCAAGATTGTTTTGGCAATTCTGGGTGTTTTGTGGTTCCAGATAAATGATTGTAGTTAATGTTCTGCTCTGTTAAAGAAGCTTGGTGGAACTTTGATGGGTATCGCGTTAAATATGTATATGGCTCTGGGGAGAATATTCATTTTGACGATATTTATTCTTCCATTCCATGAGCATGGGGGCGTCTTTCCATTTGTTGGTATCAGTTTCTCATTCCCTGAATAGTGACTCATAGTTATCATGATACAAGTCTTTGACTTCTTTGGTCAGCATTATTCTGAGGTATTTTATTGATTTTGCTGCAGCGGTGAATGGGAGTGATTTCTGGATGTCCATATATGATTTTTAATGAAACCATCTTGACTTCTTACACTAGGGTGGATAAGGTGGGCCATGTCATTTGGGAGTCTGGAAAAGTGAGGTGAATGGCAGAAGGCACACCTGGAAGTCAGTGGTAGCCCAAAGCCACTGCTCTGTCCCTCCCTTCTGGTCCTAACCATACACCATACACTGTTCCCTCTCCCTTTGGGTATTTCTTAACAGGCATTCCATTCCATGCGTCTAGAATGGGGTTATGGGTTTCTACAGAGGCAGGAACTTGCTAGCCCACAGCCTGTGCACAGGCATGCTGCCCCAGACAGGAGGTGTTGAGGAGAAAACCATGTTGTGAGGAGTCTGAGCTGAGGCCCAAGCGACAGGACTAGAGGAATCAGGGAGGTTGGCATGAAAAAGCATAGGGATTTGGGGTGGTATGTTGTTGGTGGGGGAGGGCAGGAGCAAGCAGTCATGGCCACCACCTTCAGATCTGTGACACGTTCAGTGAGGTCATCATCAGTCTCCATGGAGTCTTGAGGACAACAGTAGCAGTCAGCACAGATCTGAGCGTCAGGCTGAGTGCTTCAACCTAACCGCGTGGCGTGGAGGAACTTTCTCAGGAAAAATGATGGAGGTACTTCTGTTGGAGAAGACTGACAAACCCTTTGTCTTTCGATATCGGACAGTTCTACGTGAGGCCCCCAAGACCAAAAGGATTTCTACTTTTGCCTTCTTTGCCTTCTTTCTGCCTTTTTTCTTTCTTTCTTTCTTTCTTTCTTTCTTTCTTTCTTTCTTTCTTTCTTTCTTTCTTTCTTTCTTTTCTTTCTTTTTACCTTCTTTCTTTCTTTCTTTCAATTGCGACCCACCTCATATAGTTGTATGGGATTCTTTAGCATATGGAGTCTAAGATCAGCAGTTCAGTTATTTCTACAGGGACTGTCAGTAGGTCCTCAGGCAGAGACTCTTTTATCAGGAAGGCACTTGTGGGGTAGTGAAACACTAAAACAACTCATGTTCTATGTATGTTTGTATATATGAGTTTTAAATTTTTTATTTATAAAGGCTGGAATAGTGCAGATGAAGTGTTGGGGGTGGTCCTCCATTTTGTATATAGCTAGTAGGCATATTTTAGTTATATTTCAAATGGCCTGTAGCTATACTGGTGCTTTATATTTTGCCTGAGCCTGAAATCTGATATGTAGCTCCATCTTAATTATTGTCTGGGGAGATGATGTCATGGCTAGAAAAGGAACCGTAAGCTGGATCAGGGAAGAGAGTACCTCCTTAATATGGGAAAGGGGTATTAATATTGTTGACTGTAAACCCCATCAATTTGATGTGATCTGGTCTCCATAATTAGCTTAGGAGCCTGTGTTACCTCTGCATCCCTGTAGATCTGAGCTCCCATTCTCTGGTCATGAGTAGGAACATTCCATGCTGCCCCAGTATGGACCCATCTTCCTCAGGTGTAGCATAGAGTATGTTGTCCAGCCTCCGTTCGGAGGATGGAACATTCTCTACCATTGTTGATCCAAGTTGAGGGCAAGGTCCTATGGGGGCCCACAAAGGGGTCTATTTTGTTGTTCCTGATAGAAATGGCTGGTAACAATGGAGTTATTTATTGGAGTTCTAGGCCCATCAAGTCAGTCTGGGAATCTCAGGACTTCCCAGTTAGGGCCCCAGTTGGTGGAATGGCCTGATAGTTACTAAAGAGTTATTATTAAAGTATTCCAGTCTCTTGCCCTTATTCAGCTTTTGCAGTCCTTGCTTTGATAAGGTTAGCTTTGGAGTAAG
This sequence comes from Erinaceus europaeus, assembly GCF_950295315.1. Taxonomy (NCBI): domain Eukaryota; kingdom Metazoa; phylum Chordata; class Mammalia; order Eulipotyphla; family Erinaceidae; genus Erinaceus; species Erinaceus europaeus. The sequence goes on along the minus strand of NC_080185.1, from coordinate 110,623,363 downwards.
TAAGAGAACTGTAATAGGAAGTAGGTGATGAGGGTATCTAAGTCTAAGTGGACACTATTTCATTATGAACTTGATACTAACTCACTACACCATAGTGTTTTCTTTTTAAATGTCAAGTTCAGTATGAATGATGCTTGTTTCTTATCATGTAACTGATAATACCGAGCGAGTCTTTTCTATGCTTTTGGAAATTATCATATTTTCTAAGATTAGTTGAAATTCCAGTACTTGTATCTTTTGTTCACTGACTATCAGGAAATAACTCCATGCGTTATTGTATTTTTAAAGAAAACATTTTAGAATTATATTTATTTTTATGGGAGGTGGGGTGAGAGGAAGGGAGGGAAGAAGCTAGAGCTAGCATAGCACTGCTAGGCTGGCCTCTGGTGATGGTGAGCAGTGACCCTGGGGCGTCAGTCAAGCCTGCTCTGTGTTCTAATGCTGTGTTCTGCAGTTTTCCTATGAAGCTGTTTCTCCTGGCATCACTTCCTCTGGGGCAGAAGCACTTCCTCAACTAAGCTTACTTCTGGCTTTTTTGTAGAGTCCTTGTGTGGTGCTGCTGACTTTCTCATGGTCAGCTCTTCAGGAAATCTGCTTAGATTCTACTTGCATTTCAGTGATCACATGTCCATCTTGTTTCTTGCACTTGAATTTTATTACCCAATTCCTTATTTGGGTTGTCCATTTTAAAAATGTGATTATGTTCAGTGAAGCAAGCAAGGAGGTGAAAGACAACTACCAGATGGCTTTGCTCCTGTGTGGACTATAGAGAATTGAAACATTGGAAGTTGCAAAACTAAATAGTGGAACAAACAAAAACCAAGAGTGATAAACAAATGGTCTCTATGATTTTGTGAGACTATGGTAGTTATCATGGGGTGGGGGAGGCAGAACCTTGGTAGTGAGTATGAGGTGGAACTATGCCCCTGTAATCTTTTAAAGTTGTTAACCATTATTAAATCACTAATAGAATTCAAACAAAACAATAAAAATACTCCATGGTTTTCACTGGGAAACAAGAAGGCAAAGCAACTACATGGTGTCGGTTGGGGCCAGGTGTTGGGCTGCGTTGTGGAAAAGAGAGAGAGAGGAGGTCCGGAGCAAGTGGGGTACACGAATCTTTATTATTGGATAGGGGGGTGGCTCAGGCCAAGTGGAGTCAGCCGACAATGGCTGTCCCCACTACCTCACCACTGGGCAAGAGAGAGAGAGACAGAGCCAAGAGAAGGGGCAGGGGGGGAAGTGAGAGAGCTTTTATTGGGCAACAACCAGGGGTGACATGTGGGGGCAGGATTGGTTGAAGGGGGCACTGCTAAGATTTCATGGGGCATGGTAAAATCTGGGGGCAGAGACTGCATCAGAATAACTCCTCAGCATCATCTCCTCCTTTCCCTTTATATCTAAATGGACACAGTAAAGAAATATGGAATGGAGCAGGCTTAAATGTTTTTAAGGAATGCCGTGCTCAGGTGGGAAGATGTGGGACTTTCTGTGGAGGAGGGAAGGCTTAAATGGCTGTCCCCCTGTGCTCAACCCCTCTTTAGAGAGAGAGACTTACCTGGAGGGACTCATCTCATAGGTTTAAGTGCAGCCTGCTCAACCATCTCCTCACAATATCTCTACATCTTTTTCTATCTTTCTATCTAGTCATCGCATAAGATGATTCAAAATCTGTAAAAGACTATCTATGACAGAGGAATAGTGGTGTAGGGGTGAGCAGAAACCTTTTGGGTATAAACCTACATGATATAACAAAACAGGAAGGGACAAGTTGGGGAGTAGTAAAAGCCAGTGTGATGTCAAGGGAGGGACTAGTATGTAAAGGAACATTCCCTGTTTGGGGGGGGTGAAGGGCAAAGGTACATAATGAGGGGGAGGCGGGAGGGCATGACCCACCAAACAGAGGGGTTATTTGGCATTGTATAGTCCTCAAGGCAACAGTCTGTAAAGTCTATGAACTACTCAGGATCAGTCTATGAAAAATCAGCAGCGTGAAGGGAAATAAGCTGCTTTAAAATTGTGTAAAGTGTCTATAGGGTATGCCAGCAAGTCTGATACAAGTCTCAGTCCAAAGTAGATGGCTAGTGGAAGAAATGGCAGGGGATGAAACGCTGCATGAGGAGGGTCAGCCACTGGAATTCTGCTTTTCTGTAGATAGCTAGCTGGAACTGCCAACACATGACAGGCAAATCAGAAGCAGGAACGCAAGCAGGCATTAAGAAAGTTCTGTCCTTGGAGTCTGTGTATCAGGTTCTTCAGATCTCCTTAAGTGACATCTAGGGTTTCGGGGGAGGGGTGTGCCACTGTAGTCGTGCCATCTAGTGAGTGACATCAGGGTATTCAGGGGTTCAGATGGTTTTTCCCGGGATTCCTGTGAAAGAAACACAAACAATCTGCTTCTCGTGGTTAATTTGAACTTGTAACAAGTTAAAGGTTTACTATAGTTGATACCTCGATGATTATAATTGGTTTAAATATCTTTATGATTTTATTTAAAGGTCATCTAATGTGACCTTCTGTAGCAGTCTCTACAGCAAGATTTGGGGCATGGTAAAACCTGGGGGCAGAGACTGCATCAGAATAATTCCTCAGCATCAACATACTTTGCTGCCTGCATGTGAACTGAATACAAATACTCAATGACTAATCCCTAGCTGACTCAGACAAGATGTGATTTGTCATTAATCAGTAGATGATCAATTTACAACTGTTATTTTACAAATGATCTGTGGAATGAAGAGCAGGCTGCTGGTTTGTACTTCAAACAATACCTCAGTTATTATACTGTGGTGGTTGACGCTTAGCTGGTATTTTTTGAGACTGGTATCATTAGCTAAGTTGTGATAGCTAAAGTTTGTGCATATCAGGATCTATCAAAGGGAATACTGTAAGTTAATTTCTCTTTTTAAATATGTGTGTGTTGGAGAGAGACAGAAATTGAGAGGGAAGGGGAGATAGGGAGAGAGCAAAAGATGCTGAGATATTCTTCAGCACTACTTCACCACTTGCAAAGCTTCCTTCCTGTTGGCAGTGACTAGGGACTTGAACATGGTCACAGGTGCACTCAGCCAGGTGTGACACTGCCCAATCCCACGTTTAATCACTTTCTGCTTAGTGAAACTTACACTGGTGGAATCACTGCAAAGAACATTTTTTCTCAAGAGCTTGACTAGGCACCCCACTAGATGATGCATATAGTCGCTTAGTTCATGTGACCTGATAGCTTCTTAGTCTTTAGATCTTCTTTGCATTGAGCTATTCCTCTATTCAACTAACATTTGATGAGACACTGAGTTTCTGCACACCATTGGCCAAATATAATATAAAACAAAGCAGACACTTTACAGAATGCGAACTTGAAGTGACTTGTGAGTATTAGTGAAACCAAGAGATTTCACTTGACTGATTATTAGAACCAGGTCTAAAATGGAAGCAAGCCAGATGGGAGATTGGCTATAAACCTGAGCCTGGCCTATTGCACCCTAAATATGGGGTGGGGGAGAGATAGAGATAGAGAAAGAGGGAGAGAGAGAGGGAGAGAGAGAAAGGAAGATGGCACTGTTGGGCACCAGCTGTGGTGCCTCTATGAAGAGACCGAAGCAGAACTGCTAGTGTTTTATCATTTTCATCTGTTTCATTCATTACTTATAATCACCAAATTATTTTTTATTATTTTCAGCTAGCTAGCATAGTGTTGGAGGATTTATCATTTATTACTTGAAAGTCAAACAAAAATGTCCCCTCACGTGACATTGTGCAGTTGATTCTGACACAGAATGTTCTATAACTCAAGCTGCTATTTCTGCTGACTCATTGAATGACAGCAAAAGGCTACTTGCATTTTTATAATTTACCTTATGAGTTTTTAAGAGTAAAAGTTGATCTATATTACAGAAATTTGAGATTTCAGAGTTATTGGTTTTCAGATATTCAGAAAGCATAGGGTAAATTTTATATGCATCTTAGTCACAGTTACTTGCTACTTGTATTAGGCCATTTATAAAGTATTTGATACTTTATAAACTGAAAATATTCTCATGCTATGTGCATCCCAAATGAATAACATTTAAAATATTTATTGGTGTGACATGGGTTTTTGGAATTACGTAGGTTTCAGGTGTGCAGCATCACCATTACACATCCGTATCAGTGTATCTTGTACTGTAGTATGATCCCCACTAAATGTCTAGTGTCCACCCTTCACCACACAATTGTTATCGGAGGAGGGAGAGGGAGAAAGAATGGGTAAATCACAGTTTGCCTGATTTACCCATTCTTTCTCCCTCTCCCTCCTCCGATAACCAATACTTTGTTCTAATAATATACAAAGGTTATTTTCATGGGGGGAATATTTCTTCTTGAGGCAATATTGGTTTACAACTCTATTTGTTTTCATCATGCATAAGGAAATCAATGCTCTCTCCATGCCCTCCTTTCTTCTTCTTCCCCAGAGTCCTTTTCTTTGGTACAATGCACCACACCCAGTCTAAGTTACAGGTCATATTTTCTACTAGTTACCTTGTTTAAGTTCCACATAGTGAGACCATCTGTTACTTGTCCTTCTATTTCTAGCTTATCTCACCTACAGTGATTCCTTCAAGTTTTATCCAAGATGAAGTAAAGGAAATTCCTATATCATTTCTGAGTGATAGAGACATATGTAATAATAAACAGTGATCATTAGAAATTACGATGGCTCCATAATATTGCTTGAAATAAGGAAGTGGAGTTTTGGCCATATTTCTCAACATTGTTTTGAATGTAATCTTCTGTAGTTTTACTCAAATTTTAGAATTTCTATTTCTGTGAGAAATGCCACTGGAATTTTGGCAGAGATGATTATATGATTTTGCCCATTATTGTATGGATGAGGTGTATCACGTTTGATTCTATGTTGAGCCATTCTTGCATTTCTGCAATAAATCCTTTTTTCTTTTTTATCTTTTCAAAGTCTTTTTTTAAAATTTTATTTATAAAATGGAAATATTGACAAGACCATAGGATAAGAGGGGTACAATTCCACACAGTTCCCACCCCCAAAACTCTGTAACCCATCCCTTCCCTTGACAGCTTTCCTATTCTTTATCCCTCTGGAGTATGGACCCAGGATCATTCTGGGGTGCAGAAGGTGGAAGGTCTGGCTTCTGTAATTGCTTCCCCACTGAACATGGGCATTGGCAGGTCGATTCATACTACCAGCCTACCTCTCTCTTGCCCTAGTGGGGCAGGGATCTGGGAAGGTGAGGATCCAGGACACAATAATCCTTTTAAAGAGCTGAGTGAGTAGTATTTCATTCTGTTTGTGTATCACAACTTTCTTAGCCACTAATAATTCATTATAAATTTGGATTGTTCTCAGGTTTGGATCGTTACAAGTTGTGCTGCTATGAACGTACATGTGCACAGATCACTTTGGATAGGTGTTTCTATTTCCTTTTAGTAGGTCCCCAGGAGAGAAATTGCTGGGTCATTGGGTAGGTCTATGCATTGTATTATAAGGTATCCCCACTGTTTTCCACAGAGTTTGGGCCAGCTTATATTCCAACCAGCAGTGCAGAAGGATTTCTTTCCCCCCACACTCTCCCCCACAATATTTATTGTTTCTGTCCTTTCTAATGTATGATGTTCTCACAGGTGTGATGTGGTATCTGATAATTGTCTGTCTTTGCATTTCTCTGATAATCAGTGACTTTGAGCATTTTCTGTTTGTTGGTGCTCCAGGTATCTTCATTGCTGAAGATTATGCCCATATCTTTGCCCCATTCTTTCATGGGTTTGTTTTTTTGTTGTTATGTTTAGTAAGCTCTCTACCTTTTGGTTACTAGCCCTTTATTTTATGTATGATATGTAAAGATCTCCCATTCTGTAGGGTGTCGTAGTGCTTTGGTGATGGTTCCTTTTGCTGTGCAGAGGCTTTTCATTTTGATGTAATTACATTAGTTTGTTTCTGTTTTTGTTTTCCTTGCTGTTGTACTTTAGACATTTCCAAGCAGATTTTGTGAAGTGGTCTTCCAATGTATTCCTCTGTGTATTTGATGGTTTCTAGTCAGATCCAGTTGGAGTTGACTTTTGTGCGTTTGTTGCTGCTGTCCTTTTTGATGTATGCCATTCTCACAGGGGTGAGGTGGTATCTCAGTGTTGTTTTTATTTGCATTTCTCTGACAATCAATGACCTGGAGCAATTTTTCATGTGGTTGTTAGCCTTTTGTATCTCTTCTGAAGTGAATGTTCTGTTCATATTCTCTGCCCATTTTTTGGATGGGGTCATTTGCTTTTTTGTTGCTAAGTTTGAGAGCTCTTTGTATATTTTGGTTCTTAGTCTCTGGTCTGATGTATGGCATGTGAAGATCTTCTCCCATTCTGTAAGTGGTCTCTTTGTTTGGGTGATGGTTTCTTTGACTGTGCAGAAGCTTCTCAATTTAATGTAGTCCCATTGATTTTTTTTTCTGTTTTAGTCTTCCTTGCAATTGGGTTTGTATCATCAAAGATGTCCTTGAGGTTTAGGTGGGAAAGAGTTCCACCAATGTTTTCCTCTAATCATTTAATAGTTTGAAGTATTTGATAGTTTCTGGTCTAACATCCAGGTCCTTGATCCATTTGGAGTTATTTTTTGTTTCTGGTGAGATAAAGTGGTTCATTTTCATTCTTCTACATGTTTCAACCCAGTTTTCCCAGCACCATTTAATGATATGTGTTGGTCCTGTTTCATTCATATGTTCATTTCAGCCTCATTTTCCCAAAACTACTTGTTGAAGAGACTCTCCCCATTTAATGTTTTGGGACTTCTTGTCAAAAATTAGTTGTCCATAGGTGTGGGGAGTTATTTCCTGACTCTCATTTCTATCCACTGCTCTGTGTGTTTGTTTTGGTTCTGTTCTAGGCAGTTTTGATTATGATTATGTTTAAGGGTGCCCTACTATACTTTTGCTTGATGTGTTACCACACTGCGCCCATCACCAAGGTGCCAATTCCCTTTCACCATAGTCTGTTGGACCCCTCCCCTTTGGTGACCTCAGTTCTAATGTTGGAGGCTAAGCGCTGGTTTCCTTTTGACTTTGTTCCTTCATGTTGTTTCTTTGTATCCCACATGCAAGCTCATGACGTAGGCAGAGGCTCAGTCCCGCTCCTCAGGCATTCAGTTTGTGCTCTGCTGGATGAGTCATCTTACAGCCCTCCTACCACAACTTCTTAAACTGGGTTGGCAAAATAACTCACTTGGAAAGTGAACTACTTTCCCATGTGCTAGATCAGGTTTGAACCCAGCCCTCACTGCACTGAAGGTAACCTCCATGCTGTGGTTTCACTTCCTGCCATCTGCCTCTATGTACTGATATATTTATTTTAAAAGCACCAAAATTTCGTAATCTACTTCTCTTATTGCTGAGTGTTTGGTATGACTTAATATCCTGGTACTCATGAATGGAACTGCAGTGAACATAGTTGTGCATATATCTAATCAGGTAAGTATTGGATTGTCTGGGAAAAGTCATAACACATTTTTTTGTTTTTCAAAGCAAAAATGCATCATGACTTTTCTGAAAAAGCAGTGTTTTGGGGATAGATGCTGAGGAGTGGAATTTTTAATTTTTGAGAGATCATCCTTCTGGTTTACACAGGGGTTGAACCTGTGATACTTCATTGTCGTTTTGATATGTGGTTCCATAACTACAAACTAGGAGTAGATTTTCATTATTTTCTTTGTTTTAATCTTTTATTTGTTTTGGATAAAAACAGAAGTTGAGAGGGGATGGGGATGGGGGGAGATAGAGAGAGATACCAGTAACACTGTTTTATTGCTGTGAAACATTCCTCCTGCAGGTGGAGACTGTTGGCTTGAACATTGTACTGTGTCCACCCAACTGGAACCACTGCCCTGTCTACTTTTTCATTCTTTCATGTGTCCATATGCTTTCATTGGTGAAGTATATGCTCATCTGTTCCCGTATTTAAAAATTATTAAAGGCTTATTTCCATTTTAAAGATACTCTTATTAGAAAACAACTTTGTCTTACATGGTGGCACAGAGTGAACCTAGGACCTCTACCATGCAAGTCCTGCACTCCATGGCTGAACTCTACTGCACTCTATTCCTTGACAATTCATTTTTGATGAGGTTATGTGGTTGTTGAGTTTTGAGAGCTTTTTTTTTTTTTATCTTGAATATGAGCACCTTGTTAATTACATGTTGTGTGACTATTTTCTCCCATTTAGTAGTCTGTCTTTTGATTATTTACCTTAGCTGGCAGAAGGCTTTTATTTAGATAAAGTCCCATTTTTTTTTTTTTTTTTGCTTTTCTTTTCCATGACAGTGGAGTTGTGTTCTGAAGACACCCTTGGAGTCCATAACATAGTGTTTTGCTAGTATTTTCTTCAATGTATTTTATTTTTTTGGTATGAGGGATATATTAGCATGTGAATATTCAGTTTTCCCAAGACTCTTATTGGAGTCTTGCTTTTGTTAATTTTATACCTTTGGCTCTTTTGTCATTAATTAACTGACCATATCTGTAAAGATTTATTTCTGGGCTCTTCAGTTTATTTCATTAATCTGTATGCTTAGTCTTAGTCCACTATTATACTTTTGGGGGTATTAATGGTTTATAGTCAACAGACAATACAGTTGTTGGTGCATGTGTAAAATTTCTCCGTTTGCTGCAAAATATTATAACCCATTGCCTAGGTCCTCCTCCACCATCTTGCACCAGGACCTGAAAGTCCTTCCCTGCCTAGAGTCCTTTACTTTGGTGCAATACACCAAGCCCAGTCCAATTTTCTATTACTTTAGCTTTGTAGTATAGTTTGGAGTTGGGGAGTGTGATGCCTCTGTCCCTGATCTTTTTTTTTTTTTCCTCCTCAGGTTTCCTTTAGAAAACGGGTCGTTTTGTGGTGAAAAATGCCTCTTTATTCTGTTTCTTAAAGTGGGCCATTTAAATTTTGACAGGGATTTCACTGAATCTGTATAGTGCTTTGGGTAGGACAATACTAAATCTTATAAACCATGAGAATATACTATTTCTCCTTTTTTGTGTTATTTTTAGCAGTAACTTACTATTTTATATATGTACCAAGTATTTCATCTCTTTAGTTAAGTTTATTCCTACGTTCTTAATTCTTTTTGATGTAATTGTAAATGGCCATTTTTCCTGTTCCTTTCATTTCTAGTTAATTGCTTGGATAGAGAAATGCCACAGTTTTGTTGTTGTTTGTGTGTTTTGGGCCAGGAAGTAGAAAACCTGGATTCTAGCCCCTGGTCTCCACATGTAGGGGAAGCTTCACAAGTGGTAAAGCAGTGCTACAAGTGTCTCTATCTCCCTTTATTTTTTTTATTTAATTTTGTATTTATAAAAAGGAAACATTGACTAAACCATAGGATAAGAGGGGTACAACTTCACACAATTCCCACCACCCAATCTCCATATCCCATCCCCTCCCCTGATAGCTTTCCTATTCTTTAACCCTCTGGGAGTATGGACCCAAGGTCATTGTGGGATGCAGAAAGTGGAAGGTCTGGCTTCTGTAATTGCTTCCCCACTGAACATGGGTTTTCACAGGTCAATCCATACTCCCAACCTCTCTCTCTCTTTCCCTAATGGGGAAGGGCTCTGGTGAAGCAGAAGTCCAGGACACATTGGTGGGGTTATCTGTCCAGGGAAGTCTGGTCAGCATCATGCTAGCATCTGGAACCTGGTGGTTGAAAAGAGAATTAACATACAAAGCCAAACAAATTGTTGACCAATCATGGACCTAAAGGCTGGAATAGTGCAGGTGAAGGGTTGGGGTACCCTCCATTTTGTAAATAGCTAGTAGGTATATTTGAGTTCTATTCCAAAGGGCCTGTGGCTATACTAGTGTTTTTTGTTTGTTTGTTTTGTTTTGTTTTGCCTGAGCCTGAAATCTGATATGCAGGTGGACCCAAGTTATTGTCTGGGTAGGTGATGGCTGGCAGAAGGACCAGAAAGCTGGATCAGGGAAGAGAGTAGCTCCCAAATATGGGGAAGGTGCATAAATATTGTTGACTGTAAACCCCATCAACCTGATGTGATCTGGGGCCTATATTCATCTTAGGTTCCTATGTGACCTCTGCATCCCTGTAGATCCGAGTTCACACTCTGTGGTCATAAGCAGGAACATTCCAAGCTGCCTCAATATCAGGACCCATCTTCCTCAGGTGTAGCATAGAGTATGTTGTCCAGCCTCCCTTCAGAGGATGGAACATTCTCTACCATTGTTGATATACGTTGAGGGCAAGGTCCTATGGGGGCCCACAAAGGGGTCTGTTGTGTTGTTCCTGATTCGTTCTCTCTTTCTATCTCTCCCTCTCATTTAATTTCTCTCTATATCCAAATAAATATTCAAAAAATAAGTGCCAGACTTTATATATTAATTTTGTAGTGTACCACTGTACTGTTTTTTTTTTTTTTTGCCTCCAGGGTTATTGCTGGGGCTCAGTGCCTGCACTGGCAAACGCTAGAAGAAGTGCCTGCACCATGAATCCACTGCTCCTGGAGGCCATTTTCCCCTCTTTTGTTACCCTTGTTGTTGTAGCCTTGTTGTGGTTATTGTTGTTGATATCGTTTGTTGTTGGACAGGACAGAGAGAGAAGGGGAAGACAGGGAGAGAAAGATAGACACCTGCAGACCTGCTTCACCGCCTGTGAAGTGGCTCCCCTGCAGGTGTGGAGCCGAGGGCTGGAACCGGGATCCTTAAGCGGTCCTTGTGCTTTGCACCACATGCACTTAACCAGCTGCACTACCACCGACCCTCCTGTGTTAGTTTCTGGTTTCTAATAGTTTTCTTAGTGGATAGTCTGAGTTTGGTTTTGTTTTGTTCATTAGTTTTGCTGCTTTATTTTTCACATATGAATGAAATCATGGCAGCTTTAAGGCAAATAATTGTCTGCCCTCACTTATTTTACATAGCATAAGTCCTTCTAGATTCATCCATGTTTTTGTAATTGGCAGGATTTGTTTTTTTTTTTTATCAGTAAGTGGTGTGTGCATGTGTGTGTGTATCACATTATTATAAACCTGCCATTTATAGATGGGCATTTAGGTTATTTACAGCTCTTGTCTATTGTGAATTGAGCTGATGAGTATGATGTAAGTACATATATCTACGATTCAGAGTTTTTGTACTGAATTAATCTATTTATCTTTTATTTTAATTGCATCCAGGGCTGTTGCTGGGGCTTGATCCCTGCATGATGAATCCATTGCTCTTAGTGGCCAGTTTTTCTTTACTTTTGATAGGTTAGAAAAAATTGAAAGGGAAGGGGGAGGTAGAGACACCTCTAGCATGGTTTTACAGCTTGTGAAGCTTCCCTGCTATAGATGGGAATATATATAATACAGTGGAGGGCTTGAACCTGGGTCCTTACAGTTAGTAATGTATATTCTCTACTGTCGGCAACCCTGCCCAGTCCCAGAACAAACCGTTTTTAGAATCCATATCCATTAGGTATCTCATGGGCAATTTCAATATAGATTATATGGTTTCTGTTACGGGAGCAGTGTAAATGTGCTTTGAAAAAAGATGTGTTAGACTGAATCCTGTGAGAGTGACATTTCTATAGATTAAAATATTCCAGTATTGCGATCTCACAGAATTCAACCTAAATTAAAGCACAGGGATGAGCACTATTTTTAGTCATTATCCTAGTTAAGGGTTTTAACCCCTAAGTTCCAGTTTCTCAGGTGTATAGTGGATATCATGTGGTCAGCCATTTCAGAGGTGATAAGCAAGACTATTGACTTTTCGTTGCCGTACGTACCTCTGTTACTGACTAACACCCATAGATCTGTCAGTCTAGTAAGACTGCAAGTTCTTCTATTTCACTGGTTGTGGGATCTTGACCAATTTATTATCTACCTGGAAACCACGTTTCTCCAGAATGTAACTAAAATAATAGTGAATACTAAATTGGACTTAGATTTACATTAAAGTAGGTAATTAACTTTAAGTATGGTACTTAACACACAAAGCATGTTTAACAACTGTCAAGATTTTGTAATTCTCAAGCAGAAGTGTAGCATTATTCCACATGCTTAGTGCAATCAGTAAATTTTTGTCTAGTTATAAAACTTTGTTGTCTGGTATAATCTTGATGTTATTAATATAATATTTGATTAATAAAGGTGCTGCACCTGTCATTCAATTGTACATAGTAAGTAGACAGTTACAATGTTTGAGTTAATTTCTCATTTAAGAAAAAATAGATTGTAGGTGAATTCCAAACCAAATAGAATTCGTTCCTCAGTTACTGAGAGAAACATCATGATGATGTGCTGTAAAGTTTGAGGGTCTGTCTTACATTCATCTGTGATAATTACATTATAGATGTGAGGGTGAGTTAGTTAACAGTGAATGCAATTCAGCAGACTCTTGGATAAATTAGATTGTATTGTGTTGTCTAAATGATTCATCTTTAATTCTTTAAAACATTTCTCACTTTCAGTATTGGAAGACACAGTTTTCTTTTTCTGTGGGTAACCAATTCTTCATAAATAATAATTTAAAAGGAATACCTCATATTGGAAAGTACCGTTATAATATATCTTCTAAAAATCAAAATCTGTGATATTGATAGGAAGAGCACTGGTATCCCTCTTGAACTTGCCCTCTTTAGGAGGCAGTTGTGCCAAAGCTGTCTTGTTTGGCTCCACTGGTTATACTGAAATTCAGTAGTGTCTGGCTTCTGGCTCTTGGCTCTATTTCTGCCAGTGTTTGTCAGTGGCCTTGCTTTATTCTTTGGATTTCATATTTTTTTCTCACCTACCTGAATTTGACTTCTGGCTTTCCTGGACTATGACCTGGTTTTGAACAGAAACTCTTCCGAGCACCCTCTATATGACGTGTTTCCTCAGGATCTATTTGGCTTGAATTAGGTGAACCAGCATCAGACTGGCCAGAGGCTAATGTAAAGTAACATTGAGAAGTGGAGGTGTTTATGATGATTCTATTAGAAGTTTTGGATTCATGCAGAATTATTTTTCTATTTATTTATTCTCTATTGCATGCACTACAAATACACCTCTCCTGGTGTCCATTTGTTCCTCCCCCCCACAATTTTTTATTAGGTAGGAAAGACAGAAATTGAGAGGGAGCGGGGGAGATAGAGAGACACTTGAAGACCTGCTTCACCTCTCAAGAAGTGCCCCCCCCACGCGGGTTTGGAGTGGGAGCTCGAACCTGGGTCCCTGAACTTGGTACTATGTGCACTTAACTGGGTGCACCACCACCCAGCTCCCCAGAATGAATTTCTTAATAGCCTTTAATTACTCTGGGGGGAGAAATTGAACTTGCAAGTCAAAAATAAATGCTTTTTGCGCCAGGAAAATTATCATTCATGATTTATTTATTTTTGCCTCCAGGGTTATAGCTGGGGCTCAGTGCTATTGTGCTCCTGTGGCCATCTTTTTATTTAATTTAATTTATTTTATCTTATTTTTTTAAGTTTTTTTTATAAGACAGAGAAATTGAGAGAGGATGGGAAAATAGAGAGGGGGAGAGAAAGATAGACACCAACAGACCTGCTTCACCACTTGTGAAGCAGACCCCCCCCCTGCAGGTGGGGAGCCGGGGGCTTGAACCGTGATCCTTGCACTGGTCCTTGCATTTTGTACTATATGTGCTTAACCCAGTGTGCCACTAGGGTTCCATGGCTATCAACTGTTTCTCTGCTCTGCAGTGTTACTGAATGCCATCTAAACATAGGAAAATGCAGCAGTACGCTTCTCCTATGTTGTAAAACTGTAACACTAATAACATCCTCTGTCAACACTTAGAAGATAACCTGCTTATGCCACTCAAAAGAAAATGCTAGTAACACAAACCTTAAAAGAGTCAGTGTATGCCATCAGGATGCCAGCCAGGCTTCCCTGGACTGAAGACCCTACCAATGTGTCCTGGAGCTCAGCTTCCCCAGAGACCCACCCTACTAGGGAAAGAGAGAGGCAGACTGGGAGTATGGACCGACCAGTCAATGCCCATGTTCAGCGGACAAGCAATTACAGAAGCCAGACCTTCCACCTTCTGCAACCCACAATGACCCTGGGTCCATGCTCCCAGAGGGATAGAGAATGGGAAAGCTATCAGGGGAGGGGATGGGATATGGAGATTGGGTGGTGGGAATTGTGTGGAGTTGTACCCCTCCTACCCTGTGGTTTTGTTAATTTATCCTTTCTTAAATAAAAAATAAATTTAAAAAAGAGTCAATGTAGAGGGACAGGAAGGTAGCATAATGATTATACTAAGACTCTCATGCCTGATGCTCCAAAATTCCAGTTCAATCACACCACCACCATGAACCAGAGATGAGCATTGGTCTTGTTAACAAGTAACTACTTAAGAGAGCATTTAGGATATTTGAGGCCAATTTCCCCCCAAGCATTCTTGACAAGCATGATTAAGGTCTGATTGATTTTCATCTATGACCTGAATTTTTCATTGCTTGATTTATATATCTGACATCATACACTCAAGCTTTCAAATGATAAAACACAATGGAAAGTTATGATATTTTCAGCTTCCAATTAATATTTTTGTGCACTTACTTTAAAATAGAACTATGCACATTATGACATTTGGTTGACTGATTTTAATGTTTGAATAAGAGATGGCATATTTTAGGAAAGCAAAAGCTATTTCTTTATCTGCTTAGTGTTTCAGTGTCACTGTTTTTAAAAACATGACATCTGCCTTTAATTGTTCATTTTTAGCAATCACTAATTGCTATATATATTATTTACACCATCTGGGAACATCTGCAGGCTAAAGGCAAGGTCAGTGTTCTAAAGAAGAGAACAAGTTTCAGAGATGTTTTACTAAGGTCAAAGACTAATCTGAAACTGGGAAGGTCAAAGTAGATAACGGGTCAGAAGGTACAAGTTTCTAGTTGTGCAATAAACAAATCAAGAGGGTGTAATCAGTTTGGTGACTATTGTTGTAAGAGATTTGAAAGTTAAGAGTGTGAATCTAGGGGGCCGGTTGGTGGTGCACTCAGCTGAGCACACATTAGTTTGAGCATGACAAGAGCCCAGGCTCAGGCCGCAGGTCCTCACCTGTAGGGAGAAAGCTTCAAGAGTGGTGAAGCATTACTCCAGTACTCTGAGCATCTCTCTCCCCCCACCTGTCTCCTATTTCCATCTCAGTTTCTCTCTGTCTACCCAATACATGAAATAAAATAAGATGTAAATATTCATCATAAGAAAGAAAACATTGGGACTGGGGAGATAGCATAATGGTTAGGCAAAAAGATTGTAATATCTCAGGCATTTAAGGTCCCAGGTTCAATCCTCAGCACTCCCATAAGCCAGAGATGAGCAGTGCTCTGGTTAAAAAAAAAAAGATGAAATTGTAGTTATGGTGGTGATGGATGGCAACTAACCTTAACTGTAATGATAATTTCCCAATGTATATAGGCATTTAATCTGAAATGAATACAAAATCATATGCCAGTTATACTTCAACTAAAGTGGTCTTAAGTTAGGCTAATCAGGGATATCTTTGTTGAGGATGTTTTTGCTTTAGTTCTATAATCATTGAATAGTTAACTGTATTTAGAGGGATTTTTTGTTTGTTTTTTTACTCAGCATGATTTAAAAATATTCAGACAACACAAAATAAATTTCATCCCCACAACTGCTCTCTTTTACATTAAGTCCCACATCTTAAGCCCCAGGTGGTCACCTGTGCAATTCATTTAGACAAATTGGAATGTGTAATCTCAGTGCTGTTTACTAGTCCAGTGGGAATCAGGATTGATATTAGCATGCTTCTCCTTGTGTTTACTGAAGGTGATAATGGTTTATTTCTCCCAAGTTTCCTAAAAGCCATAAAGGGTCTCTGGGTGGACTAATGGCCAAGTCACTGCAGTGATGAGTAAAGTTGAAAATCATTAGTCAGTTGTCAGGCTGCACACTCATCAATCCAGAGCCCTGCCTCTGCTGAAATAGCACTGACTTTCAGAGGTACTGTAACCACCTAAATAGAAATGGAAAACAAATAACCCCACTGTTTGAATGAAATTGCTACGTTTAATGAGATTTTCTGCTGCCATTATTTTTAATCTGTTTTTGTTTAATTAAATTAACATGTTAACAAATACTGTGAAGTTAACTCCCACCAGAGAGAAAATCAATAGGGTAGACACTGAATATTCTAATCCAAATATATTGAGGAAAAAGAGCTATATAAGTAATTTGTTGCCCTGAGAATTTTCCACTTCATTGTGTTGTGTGTATGTTTTGTTTTTCTTTTAATTGCCACCAACATTATCGATGGACCTCACAGTCTGAATCCCCCATTCTCTCCTGCCATTTTCCCCTTTCTTTTTTCTTTTTCTCCTACTTTGATAGGACAGAGAAATTGGGAGGGGTGGGGGAGATAGGGGGAAAGATAGACATCTTTAGTCCTGTTTCAAAGCTCAGGAACCCTAATCCAGGTCCTTTATCCTGAACCCCACTGTGTTGTGTTATGGAATTTTGTTTATTAGCAGACATACTATTTCAGATATCAAACTAGTAATATTTCATTCTTAAGTTATCAGATAGCATTTGCTTGGTGAATATGACATTATTATAAAGAAACTGAAGAACTAGAATGTGAAATGGCCTTTCTAGGATCATACAAAAGTAGTGGCAGTGATATCTCATTGTTATTTACATTTCTCTGATCAATCAGTGACTTTGAGCGCTTTTTCGTATGTCTGTTGACCCTTTGGATCTCCTCTTTGGAGAAGATTCTGCCCATATCTCCCCCCAGTTTTTCAATGGGTTTACTTATCTTTTGATGATTTTCATGAGTTCATTGTGTATTTTTGTTATCATCCCTCTGGCTGATAAAGATTCTTTTACTCCCACTTCATGGGGATTCCCTTTGCCATGCATAAGGCTTTCAGTTCAATGTAGTCCCATCAGCCTGGGCCTGTTTGTCTGTTTTCCTTGAAATTAGATTTGAGTGAGTGAAGATGTTGTAGAAGCTTAGATGGAAGAGCATTCTGTTAATGTTTTCCTCTATTTGATAGCTTCTTTTTTTAATATTTTATTTTATTTATTTATTCCCTTTTGTTGCCCTTGTTGTTTTATTGTTGTAGTTATTATTGTCGTCGTTGTTGGATAGGACAGAGAGAAACGGAGAGAGGAGGGGAAGACAGAGGGGGAGAGAAAGATAGACACCTGCAGACCTGCTTCACCGCCTGTGAAGCAACTCCCCTGCAGGTAGGGAGCCGGGGTTCGAACCAGGATCCTTATGCCGGTCCTTGTGCTTTGCGCCACCTGCACTTAACCCGCTGCGCTACAGCCCGACTCCCTATTTGATAGCTTCTAGTCTAAATTCTAAATCATTGATCCATTTGGAGTTAACTTTTGTATATGATGAGTGTGGTGGTCCAGTTTCATTCTCCTGCATGTTTCAGCCCAATTTTTCTAACACCATTTGTTGAATAGGTTCTCCTTGTCCCATATGATGCTTTGAACACCACATAGTAGAAAAGACAAACACCAACTTGGAGAGGTGGTGATTACAAATGTGGCACCAGCAGACAATGCCATGCTGGGTTTCTACATGAGCCCTCCGCTCCCTCCCCTCCTGCTTACCACTGTTCACACACACAGTCACCAGCCTTCAGCACTGTTTCTTCCTTGACCATAAATCCCAACTGTTCTCTGGTGAAATTTGTTATTTTGTTACAGTATTTATTTTTCTGGGGGAGAGCCAACTTTTTGAGACTGTCACCACAGCTCACCCCGGAACTTTCACAACACTGTATGTTCTTATATTTCATATTTCCCCCAGAACACACTTCCAGTGTTTGAATATTGTCATTCAATTTATATTCGTATCTTTTGGACAAATGAACCTTTGTCACAATCACGATAGCTATATGTTCAGTCTTGATAATATACCTTTATGGAAACAATCCAAATGTGGTTTTGGCTGCCATTACTGTAGTTTACTGCTTGCACAACACAGTTGAAGTAGCACACTGGCCCTCGGAAATAGCTCATGGAGATAGTGTGTTGCTTTCCCATAGTTGTGACCCACCCAGATTCAAGCCTAGCCTGCACCTCAGGAAGGAAGCTTCTGTGCTTTGGCCTCCTACTCTCTCTGCCTCTGTCTAAAGATTATCATTTTATGCTGCCATCTCATGGCTGTATTTCACCTTTTCTCTCATTTTAAAATACAACTTTTTAAATAAATATTTTACTGTATTTAAGATTTTTCATTCGACTTCACAGAGGTGTACATACTGAGTCATAGTTGTGACCCACCCAGATTCAAGCCTATCCTGCACCTCAGGAAGGAAGCTTCTGTGCTTTGGCCTCCTACTCTCTCTGCCTCTGTCTAAAGATTATCATTTTATGCTGCCATCTCATGGCTGTATTTCACCTTTTCTCTCATTTTAAAATACAACTTTTTAAATAAATATTTTACTGTATTTAAGATTTTTCATTCGACTTCACAGAGGTGTACATACTGAGTCACAGCAGATTTTCAGAATTTTCCAGATTTCTTTATATTTTTACTCTCCAATGAAAGGTACCATTTGATAACATTCCTCTCTGCTTGGGAAAATAATTTCATTTCTTTATTTCTTTATTTTATGTACTTTTGCCAGAGAACTGCTCAGCCTTTGCTTACAGTGGTGCTGGGATTAGGTCTGGACCATCTGAACCCTAAACTCATGTGCTAGTTCCCTGCTCCTCATTTCACTGGTTTCTACTTCAGTGTGTTTTATCAGTTTCTATTTATATCAACATTTAATTGATATATCATTTTGGGGCAATTATTACAGGGAAGTGAGCATAACTTTGCTCTACTGATTGCTCATTTCTTTCCTTGCTCCTCCATCTCTACCTCTCTCCCTTCCATCTTCATAGCCTCATATTTTTTCTCCCTTTACAGGGATATATTAAATGTCTGCTATGGGGACTGGGTTCAACATAAAGTGAAAAATAATGCATAACTTTGGCCTGAAAGGTACTTAACATTTGACTGGTTCTTCAACATGTGCCTTTGGCGTATAAAATGAATGTTTCATGAAGTCTAACTGAATGTGTTTAGCAGATGCTTTACTTTGGTTGAGATTTTGAACACTTACAGGGCCACATTTAAAGTCCTCAGATCCCCAAAGAATTTTTAGAAGGATACATTTATATGCAGTTGGTAAGCCCTATCTGAAGATGAGCAAGATAACAGAATGAGTGAACTATATTAAATTGATTTGCTGTATTATGTTAATTTTAAACTAGGCAAAGTCTTTAAATATTTTTTTCAATTCAGATTTTGACAGCCAGACTCATCCTTGCCCTGGTCCTAATTAATGTTTGTGCTTTTGTCTCACATTTACAGCACCACACTCGGACTCCTTCTTTCTTTATTCTGTGTTTGGGAATAGGATGAGTGGAAATTGGGAAAATTAAACATTCTGTCTCAAATAGTTATTTTCTTAATACAGTTTCAGATATTCTCTTTCATTAATTATAAATACACAAAGTAATTTGATGGTAAGTCTGCTTACATTGTCAAAATGGAATTTTGTACCTGCATTCATGCTTTAATAAGATAGAATTTAGTGACTTTGTCCAAGAACTAATTGATTCATTTTATAAAGTCAAGTGGCTTTTGCTTTGCAACATTTAGGTTTGCTGGCAGTCATGCTGATTTTTCCCTTAGAAGTTTGAAATGGCAGCTGAATGCTTTCCTTGGCTCCTTACTTGGCTTTTACTTTCTGGAATAGCTGCTGGGACATCAGACTAGAAAGAGACCAACCATTTGGCAAGATGGTGACTACATGAGTTCAGGGGGGTTGAAAGTTCCTGTCTCATTTTGCTCCAGGCAGTAATGCATCACAATAGATTTCCTGCCCTTTTGAGAGGCTGTTCATCTTCTGAAAACATACTGCTAATGTCTTCACAGCTTCACTTGGCCCAGAAAGCACTATTTCCTTGTCTGAGAAAATACAGTCCCTAGGCAAGTGATCTTTGTTGAATCACTGGAGTAGATAAACAATAGATTTGCCTACTGTCCTGTCCCTGGACACTTCAGAAAAGAGATCTTCTATCGTGCTTAGCTTCAAGTTGGAGTCACTGAAGCTCATAGCATTCCTCACAAATCAGTAGCAGTGAAATGCCCTTCGATTTTTAAATCTGCATTTCTCTAACTTTCTCACATAACAGTATAGGTGACACTGAAAGGAAACTTTCAGGACTCAGGAGATACCTCAGCAGTTCAGCACAGGACTGGCTTACCTGAAGTTCCAGGTTTGATCCCTGGCATTACCACAGGACAGAACTGAACAGTGTTCTGGTCTCTCACTTTCTCTGGCTCTATCACTTCATTGAGGAAATGTTGACATACACAAGACTGTTGTTGTCAAAGGTGTTGTTTTGCTGGGCTGGCTTCGCAGGCGGGAGACAGAGAAGACCAGGGACTCAAGTTCAATCTTTATTCACGAGCGGGGATGCGGTTCAACAAAGTAATCTAACCTAATCACAACCCAATTCTCTCCTCCATCTCTCTCCTCTGGCGGAAGAGTCAGGAACAAAGGAAATAAGTACGATAGGAGGCAGGGAGAAGAAAGAAGCAGGAACCAGCGATGACTAAATCAAATGTCCCAGAGGCGCAGGGGGGGGGAGGGGGACCAAACCAATATCCCAGAGGCAGAGGGGTGCCTAGCCAACAGTGGACGTGCAAACAGAACACATAGCAAGCAACACAAGTGAATCCAATGTGATAATAAAATCAGAAGGCTTCACAAGCAGAATCCAGAAGCATACCAACAAAGAGCAAAGAGGTGTAGTGCCGGGATAGCCTGAGGGTACTTCTTCCCGAGCTAGTGCTCTCTGGGTTGGAGAGAACTCAACTGGAGCTGATCTAGGCTGCTGTGTGGGAGAGGGATCAGGAACTCGTGCTGCACCAACTTCCGCAGGAGATACACTCTGGAACTCTCGGAGCCGGAAAGCAATTTCCAAGTGTCTTTAATCAGAAGAGCAGCTGTTTTTATACTCTCCAAGTAGGGTGGAAACAGGATGTGATATAGAGAGGGTGGAGAGAAAAGTGACTGGTGAAAATCAGAGTGTGACAAGGAGGGGGCGGAACAGGCGAGAATCCTATAACTGAACCACCAATGCCCTGGAGTGCTTTATGTAAAAGTGATTTATGTAAATAGACCAAACCTTTGGATCAGTAAATCCCTATATAGGCATATGGATAAGAAGAAGCCAGGGGGAGGTGGCAACTACCCAACATCTCCCCCTTTCTTTTTAACTTTTTGCCATAGTATCAGGAGTGCGGGGCACTTTGTGAGGCAGGGAGACTGATAAGAGGCACACCTTTTTGGGGGTTCTACTGTCCCTCCTTGCTCAAACTCTCCGTGGAGAGAGAGACTAACAGGATTGACACACCCCTCAGGCTCAAGCCCTTCCAAGCTCAACCATATCCTCACAATTCCCCAACATCTTCCTCTTACTTAATGGCCATATATAACTAGGTCAATGTCTGTAAAAGGCTTCATCTCTGTCAGGGGAATAGCAGTGTAGGGGTGAACGGAAACCTGTTGGGAAGAAAGCAGAATGATAGTGTGTAAGTGTCTTCAAAAAGAACTAGCACAAGACAGGGAGGGATAAGTAAGAGTAGCAAGAGACAGAGTGAGCCTGATGGGTGGAGGAGTGGGGGCCTGATAAGCCGAGGTGCTAGAGGGGTGATCTGGCATTGCAAAATCCCGAGTCAGCTGGCGGTAAGTTCTATGAACTGCTACAGTCATTCTTCAAGAAGTCCAGCAGTATAAAAGGAGTGTCCAGCAAGTTCTATAGAAGCATCAGTCCAATGTCAACGGCCAGGAAATAAATGCCACACGTCTATCTTGATGGAGGAGGACGGCCACCGGAACTTTTCTTCTCTGTAGAGAGTGACCTGGAACCGCCAAAACATGATGGGCGAAACAGAAGCAGGAAGAGCAGACACCGATGGTTGAGAGAAAGGCAGTAGGAAAGTCTTGTCCTTTGGAGTCTGTGAATCAGGTTCTCCAGATCGTGTCAGGTCACATCATGGGTTTCGGGGGATGGCTGTAATTGTGGGTGATGTCAGAGGTCAGGGGTCCAAGATGGATTTCTGGGGATTCTATATGAGCAGATGCTTCTTTATGCGAAGGCTTGTCATAGCTGTAGTCAATTACTTATGAAAAAACTTTGTAACAAATTAGAAGTTTACTACAATTGATAACTCAATGATTATAACTGGTTTAGGTATCTTTATAATTTTGTGTAAAGGTCATCTTACGTGACCTCATGTAGCAGTCTTTATATAGCAAAGTTTTCATACCGAATTTAAGTTACATATATTGATTCTTAACTATTTTTACATTGGGTTTTTAAGCAAACTCAGGTTACTAGAGTTAACACATTTTAGTGACAATTTTTTTTTGGTACATTTATAATATCAGATTGATGCCAAATTTGTTGTGGATTAATTTCCACAAGATAGCTTACAGGACATTTTTGGGGGCCCTCCAAAAATGTCCTGTATAGAGAATTTGTATTTTAACTTAGGAGATGATGAATTGTCACATTGAATATTTAGAGTTTTACCTTAAACACTCAGTTACTTAAATGAATTGATTTTACCTCTTCTCGTAAAAATGTAACTTCGAAGTTACGATTTAACTGTCAAGTTAATGTTTACCAAACTTGAAACACGCATATTAAACATATAGTTTATAACACACAGGAGGAGAAAAACTTGTAAATAAGATATATCATTTCAAATGTGAATTTAGAATTACTGTCATAGTTGAACCATCTTTACTCACACATTTTAAGACTAAACATTTCATATTGATATCAAGACTTAAAAAAGAAATCAAAAGGGGGAATGAACAATTTTTGGACTGTTTCTGGACGTCTCCAGAAACCATGGCTGCGTCCAGCCGTTTGATATAAAGTC
This sequence comes from Erinaceus europaeus, assembly GCF_950295315.1. NCBI lineage: Eukaryota > Metazoa > Chordata > Mammalia > Eulipotyphla > Erinaceidae > Erinaceus > Erinaceus europaeus. Next base: position 110,600,422 of record NC_080185.1, on the reverse strand, counting down.
AGTTAACTTTCAGAGTACTCTGAGCACAATGGGTCATACAAAAATTTTGGTCACTCAACTCACTCAATTTTTTTTTTTTTCACTCACTCACAAAACACAACTGGCCAGTCATAGCATAAGACATTCATTCGGGGGGGGGAAGAGTTCTGTGAATCAGATTGTTTTTTTTTTTTTTTGATTCTGCCATGCTGTATTATGGATCCTGGGGTGCATCCTGTAGCCAGTCCTCTTGCAGCCAGTCTTCTTGCAGTGTTTCTTGTTCTTCAGGGATATCAGCGCCATCATGTGGGTATTGCCGGACATGGCGGGCAGGAACCCAAACAGGCTTGGAGTAATTTTGTGGAAAAATACATGCGAAACCCCTCCCCATAGTCAACAGGGGGTCAGGTCCTTTCCAAATTTTATCAAGTGGGTCTTTCCATTTGACTTTAAAAGCTGGGAGGGTGGGTGGTGTTTGCCAATGAAGAATTATAGGAGGTTGGTCTGAGTTTTTGTAAATATTAAAGAGATTTAATGTAGTTAAGGCTTTTGCCAGCTGGATATTAGGGGGGTACATTTCCCCTTTTTCTTTATTTAATTGAGCCTTAAGAGTTTGATGGGCCCTCTCAACAATGCCTTGTCCCTGTGGATTATACGGAATGCCTGTAGTATGAGTAATGTTCCAGAGGGAACAAAAATCTTTAAATTGTTTGCTGGTAAAAGCAGGTCCATTATCCATTTTAAGTTGAAGAGGTAAGCCCATTACAACAAAACAGGAGAGCATATGGCTTATAAGCTTTTTTGAGTTTTCTCCAGTCTGAGCTGTAGCCCACATAAACTTAGAGAAGGTATCAATTGAGACGAACACATATTTTTGTTTGCCAAAGTTAGGTATGTGGGTAACATCAATTTGCCAAAGAGTGTTGGCTTTTAAACCTCGAGGATTAACCCCTAGAGTCTGAATAGCAGGTGTTTTGATTAGACCTGCACAGGAGGAACATGTAGCAAGAATACGTTTTAACTGTGGCAGAGGAATATCAGGAAATCGAGCTCGAAGACCTTTAAGATTAACATGGGTTAGGGAATGAAAGTCAGCAGGATTAGAGACAGAGGCTAGGAGAATTCCTGTGGAGGCAAGGCGGTCAGCTGCAGCATTCCCTTCGGACAGGGGACCAGGAAGAGGGCTGTGGGAACGTAGGTGCTGAACATACAGTGGATGGGTTCGAGAACAGAGCATAGAGGCAATTTGAATTAAAAGAGGAGAAAGTGGGTTGTCATCAATTCTTGCATAAGATCGATCAAGCCATGGAAGTAAGTTAACAGTATACACACTGTCAGAAAAAAGGTTGAAGGATTCTGGTACAGCTTTTAATGCAAGGAAAACAGCATAAAGTTCTTTGTACTGAGGGGAATTATCAGGAAGTTCAGTAAAGAGAGGTTTGGGGTATTGCTGGTCTGGATAATATATAAGGGCAGCAGCTCCCTTTTTTCCACCATCAGTGAACACTGTAGGAGCAGAGGGGATGGGATCTCGAGAGAAAAGTTTAGGTACTAGTAGAGGCAACAGAGGTAAAGAAGCTATCAAATTATTAGAGGGAAAATGATTATCTAATTGTCCTGGAAAACCCATTAAACTTATGGCAAAACGAGAATGGTGGCGTATGAGCCATTCTGTATCAGTGAGAGAAAAGGGAAGAATGATTGAATCTGGTTCCCTTCCTAAGACCTGAACCGATCTGTTTCTTCCTTGGCGAACCATAAATGCTAAGGCATCAATCTCGGTAAGGAGTCTTGGAGCTCCGCCTACTGGCGTATGAAGCCATTCGAGAACGCCATGTTTCTGCCACAATGCCCCCACTACCGTGGGGGTGGAGTTAAAGATTAGAAGATTTACTGGAGAGGAGGGGGAGAATCGAACGAGGTGCATGTCCTGGAGAGACTGGTTAACTTTTTCCAGAGCCAAGGATGCTTCGGGGGTTAACATACGCTTTGAGGAGGGCTGTTTGTTTCCTTTTAACAGATCGAACAGTGGTTGCAGGCAGCTCGTAGGCAGATAAAGATACTGCCTAAGCCAATTCAAATTTCCAAGAAAACTTTGTAAAGAAGCAAGAGTGAGATTAGAAGGAAAAGTAACACAAGGTTTTAAAGGACGAATCTGCGTTAGGGAAATCTCTGAGCCTAAGAAAGATATTGGAGGGATTAGCTGTATCTTCTCAGGAGCTACATTAAGTCCACTTCTCTTTAAGGCAGGGATTAGAAAATCACGTAGGGCGGAGAGATCTGTATCTAATTCTCCCCATATTAACACGTCATCCATATAATGAAAAACCTTAAGGCCCTTATGAATATATGGAAAAAGGGCAGATTTAACAACCTCTTGACAAATAGTAGGACTATTAGCCATGCCCTGGGGCAGTACCACCCATTCAAATCTATCGGCAGGGCTGGCATTATTAATAGAAGGAACAGAGAAAGCAAAACGTTCACAATCTTGTGGGTGTAAGGGAATAGAGAAAAAACAATCCTGTATATCAATAGCTATGATTGGAATTCCTGTGGGAATTGCGGAAGCAAGAGGCAAACCCCTTTGGGGGGAGCCCCAAACCTGCATGGTTTTATTAACTGCACGAAGATCTTGGAGGAGGCGCTATTTTCCTGAGCGCTTTTTAATTACAAAGACTGGAGTATTCCATGGGCTCCGAGAATGACGAATGTGTCCCAAAGATAACTGCTCTTGGACGAGTTTTTTTTAAATTTCTAGCTTCTCCCTAGGCAAAGGCCACTGTTCCACCCAGACAGGCTCATTAGAAAGCCAATCTAAGCGGGGAGTTCTGTTACGAACAGTGGCAGTTAGTATTGGGGGTGCTGGTTGGGTCTAGCAGTCTCACAGGAGTGAGTGTGGTGTCCTGCAGAGGTGTCTGAGGATATCACTACATCTAAAGATTCCAGCAAGTCTCTTCCCAATAAATTGGTGCTTATATCAGCTATTAAAGGCTGAAAGCGTCCGGTAGTCCCTTCTGGATCTTCCCACACAAGGGAATCTCGTGTGCGGAATGCCTGAGTCAATCCTCCAACACCATGTAAGCGTGGTCCTGGGATGAGTTCCCAACTCTGGGGAACCTCTGCTTGTCTTAATATTGTCTTATCTGCTCCCGTGTCAATCAAACATTTAAAAGGAATATTACCAATCTTTACTGTCATAGTTGGGTGACCCCTTTCTAAAACAGGGGTGGTCCATAAAATCTCAGGCTCTGAATTCGAGCTGTTCTCTTGCTCCAGCCGGTTATTTCTATGCTGGAAGTTCCCACATACCACGGGTTCCTCCTTCTGCTCACCCTCTGTTATTGTTACTTGGCGTGGTGGGTATAGCGACGGATTGGGTCCCAAGCTGGGCTTCTGTTTGTGGAAGAAGGGCACAGCACCAAGCGGGCGACCTGCTTCCTTCCCTCTTGGGGGCGGGGCTAAGGGAAGCCCCATACCTAGTTTAAATCCCTGTTTACATTTGGCAGAGGTGTGCCATTCCTATGGAACCTTGACCAACAATCTCTCCTCCAGTGAAATCCTTTCTGGCATCTGGGACAAGGCATTCGTGGTCTCTGATTCCCTGTCTGGAGGCGGGGTTGCCCTGATTGGAGGTGGGGTCGCCCTGACTGGAGGTGGGGTCGCCCTGACTGGAGGCGGGGTCGCAGTCTATTTTCTGGACATTGGTTACGCCAATGCCCTTGGCGACCGCACTGAAAGCAAGCTCCTTTTTGCTTATGTAAGGTAGCTGCATAGGCCTGTAACATAGGTCCTTGAAAAGAGCTTGATCTGAGATCCTGTGTAGCTAGAATCCAAGTATCTGGGTGTTCGTTTTTAAGAGTGATACAGGCCTGTCGAAAATGCGGAAGCATTCCATCCCAGACTATGGATCGCAGAAGGAGAAAACGAGCGTCAGGATTATAAATCTTCCTTTCCAAACTCGACTGGACCCTGGCAATGAATTTAGCGAGGGATTCATCAGGTTCTTGTTGCAGGGAGAGAATGGGGGCTGAGGCTGCTCCCATGGGTGGTGTTAATCGCTCCCATGCTTTTAATGCACACAGGCGTACTTGATCAAAATACCCCGCTGGAAACTTGGCTTCCGCCTGTTGAATCCCTGTTTCTAATTGGCCTGTTCCAAACAATGCATCAAAATTACCCTCTGGCTGATTTTGAATATTTTTCCGCGATTGTTGTAAACATTCGTCACGAAAGAATGCCTCCCATTGCAGGAAGAGGGGGCCTGGGAGCGTAGCACGAGTCACATCTCTCCAATCTTGAGGGGTATTAAGGTTCTGAAGCAGGCCTTGTAAAATGGACCTGGTCCATGGGGCATGAACACCGTCATCTTTGATAGCCTGGCGTAGTTCCTTCAGATCTGTGGCGGAATATGGATACCAGGCCTGAGGTTTTTGTCTATTGGGGGCAACATTGACCGGAAATGTGTGGACTTGCTCTAAGTGTGTAGCGGTAGGAGGAGTCATCGAAGTGGAAGCTTCTGGACAAGTGGCCGAAGAAGTGGTTTTGGAGGCTACAGGAGAATTCGGACATGTGTCTATCAAAACAGGGTGGGGTGAAGAAGCAGCCGTGGAGGCAGTAGGAGGTTCCGGACACGTTTCTGCCAAAATGGGGGTGGCCGAAGAAGTGGCTGTGGAGTCCAAAGGAGAATTCGGACACGTGTCTGCCAAAATAGGGGCCTCAGGGCAAGATGCAGAGGAATTAGGGTGGGTCAAGATCAGGACAGGCCTTTGCTTCTTCTTGTTTTTAAGGTGCTGGTTAAGTTCTATGATTACTTCCTTTATCTCTTTGACCTCAGCCTCTAGGTCCTTAAGCCTTTTGAGAGGTTGACCTATATATCCCTTAAAAGCTGCTATGATGATCAACAGGATATAAGGTGAAGCCCCGAGAAAAATGTCCCAGATATATAAAAATTGTATACTGGAAAAAGAATGCAGGATTTGGAAAAGATTTTCCATGGTGGAAAGATCTCCGGAAAACAATAAGAAAGAAAAAAAATCACAGTGCCTTAACACAATATTGCAGATACCCAAAAGGTGTGTACTTATCTAAGATGTCTTCTTGTAAATCTGCTGCTTACAGGTCCCTGTTCCGGGCGCCAGATGCCGGGATAGCCTGAGAGTACTTCTTCCCGAGCTAGTGCTCTCTGGGTTGGAGAGAACTCAACTGGAGCTGATCTAGGCTGCTGTGTGGGAGAGGGATCAGGAACTCGTGCTGCACCAACTTCCGCAGGAGATACACTCTGGAACTCTCGGAGCCGGAAAGCAATTTCTAAGTGTCTTTAATCAGAAGAGCAGCTGTTTTTATACTCTCCAAGTAGGGTGGAAACAGGATGTGATATAGAGAGGGTGGAGAGAAAAGTGACTGGTGAAAATCAGAGTGTGACAAGGAGGGGGCGGAACAGGCGAGAATCCTATAACTGAACCACCAATGCCCTGGAGTGCTTTATGTAAAAGTGATTTATGTAAATAGACCAAACCTTTGGATCAGTAAATCCCTATATAGGCATATGGATAAGAAGAAGCCAGGGGGAGGTGGCAACTACCCAACAGTGTAGTTTCTCTTCTTCTTTTTTTTTAACTTATTATTATTATTTGCTTACCAGAGCAGTGCTCAGCTCTAGCTTGTGGTAGTGCAGGGGACTGAACCTGGGACTTGGAGCCAGGTCTGAAAGTCTCTTCGCGTGACCCTTATGCTATCTCCTCTAGGGCAGAGGTGCACTTTCACATCTCCCCAAGAGAGTGCCAGAATACCTCAGCCTCCACCAGATTAGTAGCTTCTCCTACCATTGATATCTATATTTTATATAAATACAGAAATTGTTTTTAAAGAACTCAAAACAGTTAAAAAGAAAGCTTCTATTCTGTTTCACTACATTTCTCTTATACCATTGTTTTTGTTTGTTTGTTTGTTTTTGCCTTCACAGTTATTACTGGGGCTCAGTGCCTGTACTGTAAATCCACTGCACCCAGTGGTAATTTTTCCCTTTTTTTCCTATTTTATTCCATAGGAGGACAGAGAAATTGAGAAGGGAGGGGAGGGGTAGAGAGGGAGAAAGAAAGGTAAGACACCTGCAGACCTGCTTCACCACTGGGGAAGTATCCCACCTGCATGTGGGGAGCAGAGGCTCAAACCCAGATCCCAGTGCTTGTTTTGTTTTATCTTGATTTGGTTAGTTGTAGGATCACTTTATATACGGGCAAGATAAAAGTCAGTATTTGTCAGTAGTGAAAAAGAAACTAGCATACTTGTTGTCTTAAATGAGAGTCACCCCACTGCTAGCACACAGAAGTTCTTAGTATTGAAGATATAAATGTCTCTGTCTGGGGAGAATTACATTTTACATTGGAGGCACATCTCAGGGGAGCAGAAGGTTCACATTGCTACAAGAATCTGCCCACAGTCGGAGGAAGTGCCTTCACTTGTAATTCTATTTAAACTAAAACTCTGACAACTTGATTACTACTTCTTTATGTTCAGAATGGAGACATTACACAGAAAAATACTTGAAAAAAGTTTCTCACTTTATAGTAGAGACTCTAAAGCTGGTATGGGAACAATAGGAAATCACTTTATTTATTTTACCCAGAAGACTGCTTGACTTTCACTTTTGCTGGTGCCAGGAATTGAACTTGGGACCTGGGAGCCTCAGACATGAAAGTCTTTTTTTTTTTCATAACCATTATGTTATCTTCTGGGTTGTAAATCAATTTGAAGTACTTATAAAGCTTGGTGGAATAAAATGATGGTTTGAGGGTGAGATGTGATAGTACCTATCTTGAGGAAATGTAGAAATATACCCTTGTGACAGCAACTCTGTAAGTAAGCATTTCCTCATAAAGTGATATTAGAATGGAGAAAAAACACTAACAAAACTGGTACTTTTCAAAATTCAGAAAATATTCATTAGACTCTAACAGTAGAAAAAAGTCAGGATTAATGTGTAGTAATTAATAGAGTATTGAGAAATTGTCCTACATTGACAGCTACCAAAATTTTTGTGTATTAAAAAATACAACATTTCTAAACACATTTATTGACATTTTGGGGAAGGACCAATTTTTTTTTTTAGAGCAAATGAACTTAATTTTTTTTTATTTAAGAAAGGATTAATTAACAAAACCATAGGGTAGGAGAGGTACAACTCCACACAATTCCCACCACCCAATCTCCATATCCCAATGTTTTATATGCAGTTGTTGACACATGGGTACAATCTCTCATTTCCCTCTGGTAAGTGTCTACAAAACACTCTCTCACAGCCTATGTCCTTTTCGACCATCATGCACCAGGACTTCAATGTCTTGTCTACACCCCCCAGAGTTGTTAGCTTTGGTGTAATACACCACACAGTCTAAGTTTCACCTCATATTTTCCTTTTGTGGTCCTTGTCTACATTCCACTTATAAGTAAGATCCAATATTTGTCCTTTTGGCTTATCTTAAGTAACATGATTCCTTCAAGTTCCATCCAAGATGAGGCAACGCAGATGACTTTTACCATTTTTTTAAATGACCACAGGAGCAGTGGATTCATATATATATATTAGATATATTCCCTTTTGTTGCCCTTCTTTTATTGTTGTAGTTATTGTTGTTATTGATGTCATTGTTGGGCAGGACAGAGAGAAATGGAGAGAGGAGGGGAAGACGGGGAGAGAAAGATAGGAACCTGCAGACCTGCTTCACCACTTGTGAAGCCACTCCCCTGCAGGTGGGGATCTGGGGGCTCAAACCAGGATCCTTATGCCAGACTTTTACTATTTTTAGCAGCTGAGTAGTATTTCGTTGCACATGTATACAACTTTTTTTTTTCAGGTTTGAGACAAGCAAAGGTTTACTACATAGTGTTTATTTAGGTACAGACCAGGCCTATGAGTTCATAAGTTTGTTACCAGAGTTTGGTTACATGTGTTCAGTCTCCAAGGAGAGGCAGCCTGCCTGGTCCTGGGGAGGGAGCAGGCACCAAGAGTGCACAGGAAAAAAGAGCCCCAAACAAACAACCACATGCTTCTGTGTCATTGTAAAGGACCGCATCAAATACAGTATTTTGAAATGTTGTATAAACCTGTGGCAAGATTATAGAAAAATAAAGCTCAGGGACAGGCAGTGGTGTACCTGGCTAAGTGCTCACATTACCGTGTGCAATGACCCAAGTTTAAGTCTCTAGTTTTTGTTTATTTGTTTTGTTTTGCTTTGTTTCTTTGGTTTTTGATGGGGTTATTTAGTCTTTTGTTGCTGAGCTGAGTGAATTTTTTAAAAAGATTTTATTTTTACTCATGAAGAAAATAGGAAGAGAGAGAGAAAGAACCAGATATCACTGGAACATGTGCTGCCAGGGACTGAACTCAGGACCTTACGCTTGAGAGCACATTGCTTTCTCCACTGTGCCACCTCCTGCAGCATGAGTTTAGTGAATTGTATATATATTTTGGTTATTAGCTCTTTATTTGATGTGTGTTATATAAAGATCTTCTCTCTCTCTCTCTGTATGGTGTCTCTCTGTTTTGGTGATGGTACCCTTAGCTATACAGAAGCTCTTTAGTTTGATACAGACCCAGTAGTTTTTGTTTTTCTTGTTGTTAGACTCAAATCTTCAAAGGAATTCTTAAGCATAGATCTTGAAGTATTGTGTCAGTGTTGTCGTCTGTGTAGCTGATGGTTTCTGGTCTCATGTTTATGACTCTGACCCATCTGGGACTGACCTCTGTGCACAATGAAATGCAGTAATCCCGTTTCATTCTCCTACACATTTCAACCCAATTTTCCCAACACCACTTACTGAAGAAACTCTCGTTTTTCTATTTAATGTCTTGGGACCCCATGTCAAAAGTCAGTTGTCCTTAGATGTGGGAGGCTTATCTCTGGGCTATCAATTCTGTTACGTTGGCGTGTGTCATTTTTTTTTTTTAATCTTTCAGTACCAGGCACTTTTTATTAGAGTATCCCTATAGTACAACTTGATGTCAGGAAGTATGATGTCTCTAGGCTTGTTATTTAAAAAGTGTAGTTTTTAATGACAAAAATGAATTGAGGGTGAAACAAGTTATATTAAAGAATTTGTTTAAAAAGAAATGTCTACAAAAGTAACTTCTAAAACTTTTATCTGCTTTATTAACTAAATCTAGTACAACATAAGGGTTTTTACAATAAATTATCTCTTTATGCTGTAAATTTTACAACAGTCACTTTAAATTTCATAATAGTTACTTTCATTGATTTTGTAGTTATGTCCTTAATAATACACAGCTTCTGATATATCTATTAATTGATAAGTGTATAGAGCTCTTTATTTTTCCCTTTTTAAAAAGGCATTTGCTCGTATATTGAACTTGGGATGTCACACTTTAAAGCCCAATAATTTATCCACTGCACCACCTCCCAAACACAACATATTGCTACTATCTATTATCAAAATGGAAGTGTTCCCCTTTGTGTGTTCAGTTAATATAAAACAGTATTGAAATCATAGGTGAATATGGGATGATCTCACCCAGACAGAAGTTGAAAATCACTATGATGATGCCAACCTGACTTCCCTGGGCAGACATCCTCACCAGTGTGTCCTGGAACCCCACCTTCCTAAATCCCTACCCTACTAGGGAAAGGTAGAGCTGAGAAGCAATTACAGAAGCCAGACCTCCCACCTTCTGCACCACATAAAGATCTTTGGTCCATACTCCCAGAGGGATTAAATAATAGGGAACCTTCCAGTGGAGGGGATGTGCTATGGCACTTTGGTGGTGGGAATATATGGAATTGTATCCCTATTATCCTACAATCTTATGGAGCATTATTAAATCACTAATTAAAAAGAATTGAAAAATAAAACACAAAGCAGAACTTGGACTGGGTTTGGTGTATTGCACCAAAGTAAAGGACTCTGGGGTGGGAGGGAGAGTTCAGGTACTTTAAAAAAAGAAAGGAAGAAAGAAAGAAAGAAAGAAAGAAAGAAAGAAAGGAATCATAGAAACAAGAATAAATTTAGATATATTTATAAGCAGTTAGTATAATTAATATCATGGAAATAAAATATGTTCCATAATTGAATGGCTGCATGAAATGATGAAGTCATAAACTCATGTGGACAAATGCAGATTTTTTTATGTCACACTAGGGGAGCTCCATGGATGATGGAATGGTGCTATGGTGTCTTTCCTCTCTGTCTTCTCTCCATCTTCCCTCTTTCCCTAACTCACTCTCTCAAAAACAATAAAGTATTGGGCTGGGTAGGTTGTTAAGTGTCATGTAGTGTCCTGGGTTTATTTGTTCCCCAGTTGCCACATTAAAAAAAAACAGCTTTCATTTAGTCATTTTCCAATGTCACAAAATTTGAAGAGGTGGATTTTAAATGTTTACTGAATGCCATGAACCTATTTTTTTTTTTTTTTGGTTTCTGATCCAGCAGTTGCATTGTACTTTGTATTTTTTTAAGTTCTTTGCCTTATTTATTTATTATTTTTATTGGGAGCTTCATGTTTGCAAAAAGCACTCTCACTCCCAACTTAGGTTGTTTTCCATCATCATGAACCAGGACCTGAAAGGTTCCTCTCCTCCCACCCCTCTCCCTGTCCTCCTTCCCCAGAATCCTTTGCCTTGGTGGCATATAGTCACAATGAAATACTACTCTGCACTGTTTAATTCCAAGAGCTACATCCCTTTCCTTCTTTTCAGTTTGTCACCTTTTCTGTTTCAATTAGAAATGACGCCGATTTTTTTTTTTTTTTAAGAAAGCCTGTTACTAGTTTGGAAAAGAACTTGATGGCTTCTGACAATGTTATGTTTGCACATCTCTCATAACTTGTTTCATGTTCTGCCATATGGCTTAGTCATTTGTAATTTTCTCATCCTCACTACTAAATCGTAAATTCATTTAAAGAAGGTACTGTTCTTTAAATCATTTTTTAGCACCTGCCAGGAATGGCACACTGGCTTGCCTGTAATGGATGCTCAAGTAGGATTTTCTTGACTTGCATTGCTTGAGACACATTAAGTTAGCTAATGGAATTATGGAGATTTCCTTGTGGGTGCATAATTTTTTAGAGCTCTAATTGTCAGTATATTTGCTATGATGTGGTACACAAACCTTAGGCATTCATTTTTATTTGTGAGACTCCAAATTGTATTTGTGTTTTATGAACTTCCTGTTCTCTTTCTGCCTAGTCTCTCTCTTATTCTGAGATGTCAAGAAGTGAAATATGCAAACGTTGAAAACTATGGGAGTTCAATGCCTATGTGGAATCTAGATAGTGTAGGGCAGCAATTCTCTTGCCTTGTACATTCTTGGCCTCTCTTATAATTGAATTGATATTAGACAAATTGACAAAAGAAAAAATCAAATTTAATTTTGTACTCACTCACAGAAGCACCATAGGTAAGAAGTGACCAGGGGAGGCAGTTTTTATTCCTTTTAGACAATTGATTTTTGAAGAACTGACAATACAAATGTAGACTTAGGTACTTAGTAGTAAAGAACCCAAGCATAACTGGCTCTCCTGCCTCCTCCTTGTCCCTGAATCACTTCAGCATTACCTGCTGCTGTGAGAAGGCTGCCTTGCCCAGATTGTTTTTCCAGCTTTCGAGGGGTGTGTGTGCATAAAGGGACAGTGTCCCCCTTGCACTGAATTTTTCCACAAGTAACTTTAATTCAAAAACTAAAGGTTGGTCTCCCCTGAATTAAGGAGGTTCTATATCTATAAAGTGGCCAATTTCAAAATTAAGCAGCCTAATGACTTCATTTATTCAGTGTAATAAGGTTGTAAGCTATTATGACTTATTTGACCATTTTCCCTTGAAGGTCATTAATATTCAATACCAGTTGAACTCGCTTAGGAGGGGATTGTTTCTTAGCATAGTCAAAGAAGGCTTGACTTAGGAAATCTTCAAATTCAAGACTGAAAGGATGGGGAGAGCCAGCCTTGTGCAAGAGCAGGCAGGTATGATCAGCTAGGGAAAGTGGAGAGCACATGCAAAATGGAGAGAAAACGCTCAGTTCTTTATTTTATTTTATTTGTTACAAGGGGAGGTGACTCCTGAGGCTTCACATTTGTCTGATTGCACTGTTCCCAGCAGACATTTTTCTTTTCAATTTCAGACAGAGACAGACTGGGAGAGAGACAGCACAGCCCCACAGTCTTTCAGAAAGCTCCCCCTGACACTATATATGGTATTCTCATGTGGTATCAGGATTTGAACCCATGTCTTTAGGCAAGAGGAAATGTGTCCTCTATCTTTCACCAGCAAGAGCAAATTCTTCTCACCAATTTTTTATATCTTAGGGAAAACAGTTATATTTATAAATATGGTTAAGAATACAATGAAACAAAACAAAATGGAAAAGAACACCCAAAAAAGTGTTGTCTCATAGGTTAAATCCTGTTACAAATTAACAGAATTTCTCTGGGAATCTAAAATCCACTTCGGCGGGAGTCAGACAATGGTATGTCCATACCTAGACATCTCCAGACTGCCCCAATGCCCACTGCACAGCGCAGGTATGTTGTTCAACACCCTCTATTACAGTGATCCGTAGATCTGAATTCCTTCTGTCTCTAAAAGCCTTTGAGTGGACATTCTGTCTTTTCATCTTCATCTTTACCTCCTCCTCCTCCTCAGCCCTGTTTCAGACTTTAAAGACAGCCTGTAACAATTTTTGAGTTGAGTTTTACCTGGATAAATATCTCAATTTTATCAGAAGTTCTCTATTTTACTGATGTTAATATGAGGCTTAGAGGAGTTAAATTATTCACTAAGTGGTAACATTGCTGTCAGGACTGTCAGATTGCAAGTTAACTGCCCCCTCCTTCTAGGGGACAGTCCCTCTGGTGGTTGACTATACTTTTACTAAACTAGCATTTCTGAAGACATTACTGAGGTCAGGCCATTTTTTTCTCACTTAGTTCATCCTTTCTCCATAATAGATTCTGGTCCTACGTCACTCCACCCTCCAGAATTCTAGGAGGACTCTAGGGAGATAAAAACATCTTCCTGGTCAGCCAACCCCCCCTTACCATTATTTATAAACAGACACCTGCAGGAGTGAAGATTCACAAGCAATAGAATGGTGCTGCTGTCTCTCCCCTATCTCTGTCCATCCATCCATCCATCCATCCATCCATCCATCCATCCATCCATCTTATCTAAAAATAGACAAAAAATGACTTTTAAGTTCCAAAGTCTCAGCTTGGTGTAATGCATATCATGGAGGGCTGTGAAATTGCACCTCTAAAACTACACCTTTGTAAACCAGCTACCTCAAAAAATAATTAAAAGCACAACAAAAGTAATTCTGGTTATGTAAAAATGTGAAATATACAAGTAAAGCACATGCATGTACCAGCAGGTACACACACACACACACACACACACACATACACACACACACACACACACACACACACACACTGCACAGTGATTTGGAGAAGGCTTGAAGGGTGATGGATTTAATTTATTTCACTAGGATTAATCAGGCAATAGGGAATTCTAAGAATGTTAAATTCTTTCCCTAATCTGAACCTGTAGCTATTTTGTGTGCCCTATCAGGAAAATGCTCCTTACTTATCTGAAATAGAACACCTATAATTTTAATAGGTGGGAGATATTTTGGAAATGAAACTCCTAAATGTTTATTTACAAAAACACGGCCTTTAGGGTTTAATAAAACTTCATGCATATATCAAGTTCTAACCAATGTAGTCATCAATGAATCCATACTACCTATGTTTCAAGAAAAACAAAGGAATTAGCTGTGATCTTAGAATCTCTGGAGGGGGGACTTCCATAAAGATAGTTTTCATTATTTCTAAGCAAGTCATTAAGCACATTGGCTGAGGGATACTTAAGGCCATATTTTAATAGTTTAAGTACATTTCCTATGTTAATATTTCATGAGGTTTAAGGGTCTGAAATCATTGTATTGACTTAATTCAATAAATATTTGTTGAAAAACTACAGTGTTCAATTATCTGGAAAGTATAACTCATTTGTTCTGTAAACCATTGCTATTAGCTAAACGAGTGATTCTCAACACTAGAGTCTCTTAGGTAGTTGTTAAAAAACAAACAAAAACTAGTTCCCAGGCCACATGCCAGCTGAATGTCATATCAATTTCTGGAGAGAGAACTCAGGCATTAGTACTTTTTTGAGCTCTGCAGAAAATTCCAGAGTGCATTTACAGATGAAAGACACCTCTCTTTCCTTTATAATTTCTGCATGTAGCAAACTGACACCTCACTTTGGAATCTAACACTTACTGTGCATTGGCTTGATATTTTAACACGCTGCAATAGAAGGGATATAAATTATTTTTCTTTTATAATATGATAAGGATAAAAGGCAGAGATAAAAAATATTCCCAGATTTATAGAGTTAACCTAAAAGATGTGCTTGATTTAATTTAGTTGTTGATTTGTTATAAGTTTGAAGTTTCTTCCCCAGATTTTGGAAAGAAGAAAAAAAGGAAGAAAAGAAATGAAAATATTTGCTAGAGCCAGAATTGAAATTAGAACCCAGAATTTATATAGTCTGATATTATTTCACACACAACTCACATGCTTATTTGCTCCAAGCAATTTATCAATGTTTGATAGAGGAGTGCATCAGAAAAGAAACTGTGAAAGAGGTAGAATTACAGCTGGACTTAATGGAATTGAAATGGGAAGCTTAAAAAACCCCAGAAAGAAATGTTTACTCTCAAATACACTGTGCCTCCCCATCAATTTGTTCTAGCTTGCACCTAATGTAAGAAATGGGCGTAAATCCATGTCATAGCAGCTCAGTTTTCAGGACTAGGAAATAGAATGACCGAGAGGCACCTGCTATTCCAGTGGAGCAGTGCTGGTTTTCTTAAACCTGCCTTCTTCAGTAAATCCTGTTTTGTTAGTGTCATGTCTAAAAGCCTAAAGCTCAGAATATCTAAGTGTTAGGCTAAATCCTGCAAATACTTTGCTTATATAAAGTCTATATATCTTCATGAAAAAAAATCTGAGAATAATTTATTTCTCTAAGAATTATTTATTCATATTCAAGATGACTCATAAGGAATAAGATTGAATACATCATTATGTTTAGTTGGTCTGGTTACGCCTCTGTTTGGGCTAGAGTCCTTAAGTCCTTAGTTTTCCTCCATTGCTCTTGTTTTCCTCCATAGCACTTGAAACTGCCTTGGAATATTTAAATAATGTTGTGCTTATAACCTATGGCATTTCCCCACCAATAGCGTAACTATTCAGGTAGCACTAAAAGTGAATGTAGAGGGCCGGGCGGTAGTGTACCAGGTTAAGCATACACAATACTAAAAGTGAATGGTTTCCCCACAAAATAGTTTTTTTAATAGAGGAGTTGTTTGTGTACAAGAAAGGGTATAAATAACCCTGAAATTAACAGAATAATGGTTTCTTTCTTCTTCCTTCCTTCCTTTCTTTCTTTCTTTCTTTCCTTCTCTCTCTACTTCTCCCTCCTTTTTTTCTTCCCTCCCACACACGGAGATGTGCACACACACAAAATAATGGTATAATATATACTTAAGGTGGTGGTAATGTCAATATTTCTATAATTTTGGTATTTACAACTTTACATTGTTACTTTACAACAGAGATGTATGCAAAGTATTTTAGTTAATGTGTACATTAATAAACTGAATAATATTTAACTTGTATTCCTTTTTATAAAAACAATTATGCAAATTTGCAAACAGGCCTTTGCTCGCCAGGTTTCTGCCCATCTCTTTGGGGTATTGATGGTCCATTTTATCTCTGATTTACTCTTGCACCAATTTTACTCAGTGGTCTTCGATTTTTTCCCCAACATTCCACAGTCCATTCTGCACCCAGGCATTTGCACATGCTTCCTAACACATTTATCTCCCCCATATTCTCACTATTAATAAGCAAATTGCCCACTCCTTTCATTTCACAGGTTTAAGTCACTTTGGAAAAACAGCTTGTGCTCCTGATACTGAGTTTGTTTCCACTGTGTTGTGTTCTCCCTGCTACCAGCTGGGTGCCACCTGCCATGACTGAAAGCATTTGTGTAACTAAGTGTATGGCATACTCTCCCAGCTAGACTGAAAGTTATCTGAGAAAAGGGACATTCAAAAATGTCCCTATGCACATTTACAAGTGACACACACACCAAAGTTCCAGTGCCATTTCACTAGAAAATTGATCTCTCTACCTATTCTTCCCACTACCCTCCTCTTTCTCTCCAGCACCCACCATGGTTTTCACCAATTTTTGCCATTGTGTTTGCTTTAGTTGTCAATACTCCTATACAGAACTGCAACCATTTAGCAGTTGTTTCACTTCCTTATTTCACTTAATACACTCATCGTGTGTTTCATCCATTTTGCCACATACTGCACATTTTCATCTTGTTTTAAATAACTGAGCAGTATTCCACTGAGTGTACATTTCATAGCTTCTTTCTCCAGTTATCCCTTACTGTACATGGGGTTGATTCCTTGTTTTGACTGTTATGAGTAATGCTATTACAAGCATCATCTACTTTCATCTCTGTTCTGTGAAGTATTTAACATACATGTATATTTAATGTGCTAGGCTAATTTTGTAGAAGTCTCTATTTTTTTAGGCTTTAAAATATTTTTTATTTTTATTGGGATTAATGGCTGACGGTAAATATTGTTGTTAATACATAGTGGGAAATCTCTTATATTAAAAATAATTACATACTAGTTACATTAAGTAACACTTGCAGCTCAACTTTCCATCATTAATTGTGATTTTGAAAATTGAAATTGCATAACATAATTTACAAATAGGGATGCTTCATCACAATGAGGCACAATGTCTAAATAGATTAGGTTGTAAGTATATATGTTCAAGAAAATTATAGAATTAGAAGGTCAGAATTTAAGAACTACAAGTCTAGTCTATAATGACCAAGCCATGTTATAAGTACTCACAGATGATAAGTGATTTAATAAGGTCATAAAGATAGTCACAGAACATTCCAATTCCCTTGCTTCTTTTTTACATTGGACAGTTTTTCTGCATTTTAAGTGTCATGTTTGAAATGAACCTAAGGCCAAGTCCAAGTAGTCTAGGATAGAAGCTTTCAACTAACAGATACAGTCCAACAGACATGTCCAAAAAGCCTTAAGTTGCTTTTTTCCAGATGTAGAACCTGTATCTACCAAACTACTACTTACATCTGAAAAATGGGTACTTGCCTATGTCTTATTGTTAACTTCCTGCACAGATCTGAGTGGGTTGTCTGTGGCCCTGAAAATAACTATCCCTCTGGTTGGATCAGTCTCCCATGATACAGAACTTTTGTCTTGCCTGTTCTGACTCAGAAACTGATCGAACCCTGCTAGTTTTATATACTCCATGATAAAGAACTGGCAGAGGACTGCTCACCACTGAGAATCAGGGAGTCCTCTGGCATGTGAAAATATTAAACAAAGTAGAACTATGAGTACAACTGTAAACAGCTTAGGTTTACAGTTTAAAGTCTATACCTTTGCTTATTACAGGGAATCGTTACAGATATTAATCACTATGCTTGGTGGATCCCGAAAGTATAAAATTTTAGGAGATCTGGGGAACCCGTGAAATATTTGAAAAATCTGTACAAGGTTGTTTTGGAAATCAAAATCAAAATCTCTTGGACATAGATTACAACATAATTCCTTCTAACATATTTGTCACTGATTTTTCCCTACTAGAAATGGGAAGTTATGCAGACAGAAAATACATGTAGACTGCAGTGTTGAGGAGGACAGGGAAAAGTGTTCTAAGATTTGCTGCGTGGGTACCAGGTTGTAGAATCTGAAGCTGCCCTGTCTGATGGTCCTTACCGGCAATCTACATTATTGGGAGACTGCAGTAATGGGGAGGAATATGCAAACACTGTTCTGAGGGGACTATTGATTCTTTGCTTTCAGCCTGTTCATTTTCTTAAGACTAAATGTGCAAGCTACACCACAGAACACCAAATCACCTTGGAGTTGCTGCCTCGGCAGTGGCAGGGCAGCTAATAGAGACAGGCTTGTATTTCCCCCTCAAGTCTTCTATCTTCCTTTAGTGTCACTGAACAAGGGCTGCTGAAGTGTCAGAAAAAAATATTTATTTCTCTTCCATATGTCACTGCCCTCCTGCCAGTGGCATGTGTACTCATCAGTCAAGCGGAAACTACCCACCATGTTTGATTTACTGTAGTTGAAGGAAATCTGTTTGTGGGTTCCAATAACATAAACCATTTTGCTAGAGATTAATGCTCTGATTTGCATGCAGCTTATGGGAGTTGTATCATTATTTGTCATGATATATCAGGACTACATGTAAGAAATGCTACTTTTTTTCTCTGTGGGGTCCTGCTCTTTTCTTTCCCCTCCCTAACGTTTTCATTAACTTTCTCCTGGTCATTCAGTAACACATTACTTATTTTGTGCCTTCTTAGGGCCTGGTAGGAGATTAAGTGATTAAGTTTCAGTTATGTGGAAACCATGAATAAACTTCCTCTCAAAACATCTGGGAAAATGACTTGAAGAGCAACAAATCTCTACTCTTGACAATGAACTTTTAATAAGCATGTGATGGCAAACCTGTGGAAAAATACAACTTTTTTTTCACTGACATCTATGTTCAATTTATGTTCTGTGAGAGATGTGGAGTAGGAAGGTTTTCCGAGTTTAACAGTGAAGGAAAGTTTTCTAAGACTAATTCTACTGTATAGAATTCAAAGTATATCTGTTCTGAGTGACATTTTTGTGCTATGAGTAAAAACCTTCCGTGGGTTTATAATTGCCTCTACTTGGACTAGGCACACCTGCTTGCTGCATTGATATCAGAGATGATGGCAGTAATTATCATGGAGAACAGCTCCACTTACCCAGGATCAGGTTCCGAAGTGAGAAGTGACTAAATTGTTTTCTCCATATCCCAACATCTTTAAAGAAGTTCTTAAGAAAACTCTCAAAGCATATCAAACTCTGTTTTACCAGTGTTCCCTCAAGTTATATTTTCCTGAGTAAAATAGGAAGGAATTTTATCATCATTCTGATTTCAGGAAGAGTTTTTTCTCCGCAGACATTAGCCAACAGAGTGTAAAAAATATTTATTTCACAAAGTTTATTGTTAGGTAAGTGAGTGGCACAGCTCTTGAACTTGCAACGGCAGTAGATAATCTGAATATATAGTCCTGAGCATGCAGTGGTTATCTGAATGCCTAGAATGCCCTAAGAATATTTTCCTGCCCCAAACATCACAGAAACAACTGTTTGGCTCTGAAAAAATTCCATGAGTGTTTACCGGTGGAAGGGGAGGGACTCATTATTTATCCTGTGAGTAGCGCAACATATGATTTTAGATTGTTCTTTTGATTATTCTTTTTCCTCATTTCAAATAGATTTAGCAACTAAGTCTTTAAAAATTCTTTAATTTTCAAAATCTGCTTTGTACCCAGCAATGTTAATATATTCCTTGTGTATACAACTTGGTCCTTAGCTACTTATCTCCCTTATTCTGTCCTGACTAAAGTGAGAGCTCACCTACTTCTGCTATCAATAGTAAAGATAGCACTGAAAACTAAATTTGCATGTCTGGCTTGATGTAAGCCTGTAAATTTTTTTCTTCTGTGTACTTTTGTGCTAAAGTGGCATATGCTCTTTTCCAATGCTATCTATTGATTGAACCATCCATAAAAGGACTTTTAAAAATAACCCTTGTAGTTCCCCTCTAAATAATGTTCAAAATCCTCTTCCTTCTTCCTTCTCTCTCTCTTATAGTCTAAAAGTTTATCTGACATGGACCTGAGATAACTCTTCCTGTTTGATCTGAAAAATCTGACATTAAGTACACTTCCACTGCTATTTGTTGATAATGCTCTTAAAGTTCCAAATGTGAAAGATTTTTCTCATGAAAGATGGTGCGTTGCCTTCCCAAATTGAAAGGATTGACTTCTCAGTTGGAATTCCTTGACACTTTGACCAGTTTCTTAGCAGATTCTAGGATTAAATCTTAGATTTATTTCTCTATGGATAAAACAAGAATGTGTTAATCAGTATTTCAGTTTTATGGGCTTACTAGACAGTTGTTAATGGATTAGAAAAAAAAAGGCAAGCTCATAAAATCAACTCTTCCGTTGTTATCAGTACTTTTCCATAAAGATAACTAAGTAGATTCAAAGGTAATATTAGAGATGGCTAAATAAGCTGAAGTCTACTTCACCAAAGTGAAGTAAACATTTTACAAATAAAAAAGGAAATTAAAGGGCTGAAGGATAAAAAGGAATCAAGATTCAGAGGGGACAAATAATAAATTTCTAGTTACACTATTCAAGAGATTTGATATGTTTCACATGGGAATCTTTTATTTAATGTGTTCCATTAGCTTTTAGAGAGCATTAGAATGTCTACATGTATCACAATGATAACCAGCCTTTAATTTTTCATCAGTTGGTTTCCCTTTCACATGGGATAATCCTTTTTATATTATTTATAAAGAAAATATCTCATGGACTGGCAAAAAGAAACTCACCTGAGTAGTGTATCTGCTTTGCCATGTGCTTAGCCTGAGTTTGAGTCTGGCCCCCACCTTACTGTAGGAAGCCTTAGGGGCTGTTTTCCTTCTCTCTTTCTCTATCTGGAAAAAAAAAAATCCCCCCAGAGCACTGATGTTCTGGAGATGACAAAACAAACAAACACACAAAAAAATCCACATATAGTAAATATACTTTTATATAGAAATAACTAAGGGTATTTAAAATGTATAAGTTAATTTTGAAGATTAGCTTTTTTCTTTGTTTTACCAGAGCAGTGACCAGCTCTGGTTTATGGGGGAGGGGAGATTGAACCTGTGACTTAGGAGCCTTAGCATGAGACTCTCTTTGCATAACCATTATGCTAGCTATTCCTGCCCTAATATATAAATTAATTTTGTAATTCAAGCATAGTGAGGAATCTATGTGAGGAAGTAGAGGGAGCAAGATGTTTAATCTGAATGTGCACACTATGCATTATTTGAAAATGATTCTGGAATTTAGGGAGTCTAGGAAAGTCTTATGCAAAGAGAGTGGGAACAAAGCTTCCCATTATCTGTAGAAGAGTTTCCTGTGTTCTCTTGGTGTGTGTGTGGGGGGGGGGGGGTGAGTAAGAATTCCAGCATTTTTTGTGTTGAAGGCAGTGATTGAGAATTCTGGCATTTTTTAAAAATATTTTATTTTATTTATTTATTCCCTTTTGTTGCCCTTGTTGTTTTATTGTTGTAGTTATTATTGTTGTTGTCGTCGTTGTTGGATAGGACAGAGAGAAATGGAGAGAGAAGGGGAAGATAGAGAGGAGGAGAGAAAGATAGACACCTGCAGACCTGCTTCACCGCCTGTGAAGCGACTCCCCTGCAGGTGGGGAGCCGGGGTTCGAACTGGGATCCTTATGCCGGTTCTTCCTTATGCCGGTCCTTGTGCTTTGCGCCACCTGCGCTTAACCAGCTGCGCTACAGCCCGACTCCCTCTGGCATTTTTTGTGTTGCTCAGTGCTAACAGGTGATTCTCTACCAATTCATTCCAGAAATGCTTATTCCAAATTCTGAAAGAACCAGGCTATCCTTCTGGGGATAGCATAAAAGAGCTATCAAGTTCAGAGAGAAAAGGAAGCAAAGGATGGTTCCTGAACAGGAGGCGATTGTGGCTGGCACAGCAGAACCATTAGTGGCCAATTTAATCAGTTTTAATGGCAGCCTTCTTTCTCTGCAAAGAAAACAAAATTCCCCATGGGAGCTAAAAGTAAAATACAAACACACATACTCTCATTGATAGGTAGATTTTGTTCTCTTTATAAAACCAAGTACAGAGAATTTCCACTTAATAGCAAGGAGGAATAATAACCTAAATATCCTCATCCCCTAAACACAGTCATTTAAAGAAAAAATCTGTAAGAGATAAGAAACTGATGCTGAGAGCTATATGCTGATCTGCAAATTACTTTCAGAGGGTTCCCAGATTGTGGTGCCATTGTTCAGGTGGGACCCCTGTTAGAAGCAAGTGGACTTGGTAATTTAAGGGGAAGATGAGTCTTTGGGAAACCAAGGTAACTAAATAGAACTTATGGGACAGCATCAAAGAGGAGACATGTCCAAGTGTTCAAGTCTTCAGCTCTGTGTTGACACAAGCTAGCCAAGTGAGGAAATTGCCCAAGATGGGAAAGAATATCTAAAAGAATGAGAGGCCAAAGTTTCCAATATACATAGAGCTGAGAATCAGACCTGTTCCTGCCACTCTGACTGGGAAAGTCTTACTTTTGGACTACTAAGCAGAGTTTACAGCAAAGTCTTACATTAGTAGAGACAAATACTTATCCTAAGACTGAGATTTGTTCTACCTATGCAAGATGAGTCTGTCTTAAAAGGAACACATGTAAAAAGATAACACTGTCTCGAAGTACTTGATAGGGTTTTGAAAAACAACAACAACATCAACAAAAAACCCTCAAGAATATTTTAGGTCTCACTCATGCTGAATTTCAGATGCCAAGCAATGAAAAAGACAGGGTGAAATGTAAATATGACTACAGATCTCAGGTGACAGAGGGATTGGGAGGGGGCCAAAAATACTGCAATGGAGAGGGGGGGATATTTTGGTGGTGGTGCTAACATTTTTCAGAATTGATAAATTATACCCCGAAGGTAGCAACAGATCTGCAAGACATTTCCACAATAAAAATGTCCAGCACCCCAAAAGCTAAATCTCACAATGTCCAATATACAATAAAAATGTGTCAGGAAGATAAGATACATGATGGGAAGAATAATCAAAAGAGATCCAGGGTGGGTCAGGCGGAGGTGCAGCCAGTGAAGCACAGATGTCGCCGGGTTCTGGGACCCACCTGCAGGGCAAAATCTTCATGTGCAGTGGAGCAGGCTGCAGAAATCTCTCCCCCCCTTTCCTTTTCTCTCACTCTGCTTCTGTCTCTTATCATAATTGTTTTAAAAGGCCTCCAGGAACAGTGGATTTCTTGAGCAGGCATCAAGCCTCAATGATATCCTTGATGGAAAAAAAAAAAAAAAGGGACCGGGTGGTGGCACACCTGGTTGAGCGCACATGTTACAGTGCTCAAGGACCCAGGTTCGAGCCTCCAGTCCCCACCTGCATGGGGAAAGCTTCACAAGCGGTGAAGCAGGTCTGCAGGTGTCTCCCTCTCTCTCTCCCTCTCTGTCTCCCCTACCCTCTCAATTTCTGGCTATCTCTATCCAATAAATAAAGATAATAAAAAAATTACTAAAAATGCAGAATTGCCACAGATACTGACCCACAGATGTGACTGGTAGAGAGCATTACATGATTTTTTTTTTTTACCAATTTCTTAATATGCCAGCAGTAATCAGGTATAGTGGGTGTTACAAGTCTTCATCTTCAAAATATCCTTTTTGGTGATTTCATAGGAAAAAGTAAGTCTTCGCAGCATTCAAATGTCTGCTTATAAATAGAGTTATAGACTATGGTCTTTTTTATATTGAAGTGTGATCTTCCTAGACAGTTTGTTGATGTTTTATTATGAATGCATGTTGAATTTTGTCAAGATATATATATATATATATATATATATATATATATATATATAGAGAGAGAGAGAGAGAGAGAGAGAGAGAGAGAGACAATATCGTATTTATCTTTCATTCCATTAAGGTGATCTGTCATATTTATTGATTTGCATATATTGAACTATTCTTGTATACCAGAGGTGAATCCTACTGGATCTTGATATGTGGATTTTTTTTGGTGAATTAACAGGCTTTCATAAAATTATGAGATTTCAGAGGCATAATCTCACACCCACACATGGTGAGTGTAAGTCACCACACTCTCTACCAAAGTTCTGAGTGCCTCCCTTTCCTCTGTAACCACCATAGTTATTACAAAGTCTGAGAGTGAGACAGTTTGATTAACATGTTTTTGTAAGTTAATTCATTTTAGTCATTTATGTTATGTATTTGAAAGGATATATGCATCTTTATGTTCATGGCTTTGCTATTTACAATAATCAAAACATGGAAGCAACGTAAATGCCCAGTGACAGATGATTAGATAAAGAGGTTATGAGATAAATATCCAGAGTGCTCTTCTGCAGTAACAACAACAACAACAACAAAAAGAGGCTCTATACTTGTATCAAAATGGATGGCTCTGGGAGTGATCATGCTAGGTTAAATAAGAGATGACGGACCAACTACCAAACTAATCTTTTAAATTTAATTTTAATAATTTTATTGATGGCTAATGGTTTTCAAGGTCCATCCAAGACAATAAGATGAAAGTGAATTCATCTTTTTAAATAGCTAGGTAGTATTCCATTGTGTATATATACCAAACTTACTCAGTCATTCATCTGTTGTTGGACACCTTATTGCTTCAAGTTTCTGGATTCACTAGGGAAGTAATAATTTACATGACAATTGTTGTCATTTAGCATCACTTTTAAAAGCTCCATTTTATAAACAAAGGCCCTGGCCCTTAAAGATGTTAAATGTGTCGCCCAATATTGAATTACTAGGGGGATTATCTGAGACTTGAAACTATGTCTGTATTGCTGCAGTGGTCATGCTTTTATTCACAGCAATATCCCATCTTGAAACAATGGATACTTATCAATAAAGCTAACATTTTTTTTGACTGATGGGTTTTTAGACATTCAGGAATCCCTGTTAACATTCAGGGGATGCTAGATTGACGAAACCAACTCCCTATGGACATCTCTCTCCAGACCCCATGATTGGGTCAGGGAACAGAGGCCTCGGCACTCTTGTACTGACAGGTTTTTATGTGAGGCAAGAGGGGTTGAGAGGAATAAGCACCACAGAAAGGGTCAGTCTTGTGTCAATTCTGTCTTTAAGAAATTACTTGGGGGCCAGGTGGTAGCGCAGCGGGTTAAGTGCACATGTGCAAGGACCGGCATAAGGCCCGGACTAAAGCCCCCGGCTCCCCACCTGCACGGGGGTCGCCTCACAAGAGGTGAAGCAGATCTGCAGGTGTCTATCTTTGTCTCCCCCTCTCTGTCTTCCCCTCCTCTCTCCATTTCTCTCTGTCCTATCCAACAACAAGGACACCAGCAATAACAAAGATAAACAACAAGGGCAACAAAAGGGAAAAAATAGCCTCCAGCAGGAGCAGTGGATTCAGTAGTGCAGGCACTGAGCTCCAGTGATAACCCTGGAGGCAAAAAAAAAAAAAAAAAAGAAAAAGAAAAGAAATTACTCTTTATTTTGTTCATTTGTTCAAACCTCTTGCTTCCACTGTAAGTCTAAAAAAATAGGGTAGAAAGAACATGGGTTTTGTTGGATGTCCATACTGGGCCTAATTTTAGGTTTTCAACACTTATTAGTTATATAACCTTGGAAAAAATTACTTGGCCTGTCAGTTATTCTGTATTTTTCATTTGTAAATTGAAAGCAATAATGATGATGATGATGTTAAAACTATTTGTTGGGCACTTGTTACACTGCTGCCCCTATGCTAAGTGTTTTTAGCAGAGATAAGCTTAATTAACTCCC
The DNA here is from genome assembly GCF_950295315.1 of Erinaceus europaeus. Taxonomy (NCBI): domain Eukaryota; kingdom Metazoa; phylum Chordata; class Mammalia; order Eulipotyphla; family Erinaceidae; genus Erinaceus; species Erinaceus europaeus. The sequence goes on along the minus strand of NC_080185.1, from coordinate 110,574,903 downwards.
TCATTAGTCCCCTAAAGTAGGCATATATATGTATATATTTACATTTTGATTATCTTTATTTATTGGAAAGAGAGAGGCAGAAATCGAGAGGGAACGGGATAATAGAGAGGGAGAGAGGCACCTGTAACAGTGCTTCACCACTCGTGAAGCTTTCCCCCTGCACATAAGGACTAGGTTTTTACTCACAGCACAAAAATGTCACTCAGAACAGATATACTTTGAATTCTATACAGTAGAATTAGTCTTAGAAAACTTTCCTTCACTGTTAAACTCGGAAAACCAGGTATGCCACCACCGAGTCCCTATTCTATATATATGAATACATCATAAATTATATAATTTTCTCATAATAAAATAGTTAATAACTGATTAATACTTAATCCTAGAATTTACTGGTGCCAGTACCAGTTACTGCTTTTAAGCATTTATTTTTATTCATATGAAACTTATGTATATGTTCATTTATCTCCTACTTCTCCCGGTAATTTGAGTTTAATTTTCAACTATCCTCAAGGCTGGTGTCCTAATATAAGGTCGTACCTAGTACCTATGAACACATTGCATGGCTTACAATGATTTTCTGGCTCCTTTTCCAGTAGTGTGAATGTTTTGAACATCTCCATTCTTGGTCTTCACTTGCCTGGTTATTGTACACTCTTGTCTTTTAGTGGTCCTTTGTGTTACTAAACTCAATGCATCCAAACCAAGATTTACTACATTCAAGCTAAGATAAAACTTGGAATCCAGGTATAGTATATTTCTATATATTAAATAGTTTGCATCGAGAAGTAACTATAACATAGAAGAGAAAGTAAATTCTTTTATAAGAAAGGTCTAACATTTTGGTGTAAATGTTCAAAGGAAAGAGAATATGTGTCTGTTGACATCTTTGACCACCAAAAGTGTCTTGTCAAATGTCTTACTCAATTTTCTCCTAACCCCAAGAGAAAGGTTTTGGTAAACCTGTTTTCCAAATAAGAAAACTGAGGCATAGAGTCATAACTTAATTTCTCCTAGAACATTGTGCAACTTGAATATGATCCGTTAGACTGAGCAGTTGTTCTTGACTGCCACAGGAATTCAAACTCTGTTTAATAGCTCTCTTCCTATTTTCCCTCTACTGATTCTGATCAGTGGGAAAAAGAAGGACCAAAGCAGTGTAGGGAGGTAAGCAAGTCATTAAGATGGTCTCACAAAACCCCCTACAACTGTTATCCCAGTAATACTGAGTATTGCTCAGGGTCAGCCCAGGGTCAAGTTGGTCTAGTCTGGCAATTATTATGTGGAAATATTACACATGTATAAACCATTGTATTTTACTGTTGACTATTAATCCTCCAATAAAGAAATTAAAAAAAATAATTTCCAGTTCTTGTAAGCTGAAAATGTCTTGAGAGTTGTCTGTGGGAGTAGTGAACTGTTGGGCATTATGCCCTGTTCCATCTTACTATGGTCTATTTACATAATCATTGTTTTTCCTGAGACCCGCCCTGCCTATAGGGTATTGGTTTATCCCATTGGTTAGAACCTTCACAATAGCTGCTATGGAAGCTTTCTATGTTCTCTCTCTTTTCTCCACCCCCTCTCCTAGTCATTTCCCTTTCCCATTTGCCACTTCTGGGTAAAGAGATATAAAAAAGCATTGTCTCTGATCAATAAAGGCTTTGCATTGTGTTCCTGCTCCACCACGAGTTCCTGGTCTCTTCTCTCTCCCCCTCGACGCAACCTGACAGTGAATGAATGAATTAGCAATGTTTTAGACATACAGACATCTGTACAAGTTGGCAAATGGCAGTTTAATAGCTGATCTTGTTACTCTTTCTGTGATCTGTTTCTGGTTCCAGCATGTGACATTGTATAGTCTTCAGAAAGTCAAGCTTAAGCTCACTATGCCTTCTTGTTAGGACTTATCATTTATCTTGCAGATTTGCTTCCTTTTGGAGGTAAGAATATGTATGTGTATATATATATGTGTGTGTGTGTGTGTGTGTGTGTGTGTGTGTGTGTGTGTGTGTAGCACTTGGGTAATGAGAAAGAGGCATCTTGTCTCAGACACTGAGACATTTTTAAGGATACTTTGGAAAAAATAGAGTGACATTCTGAAATCACAATGATGTTACAAAATGTGTGAAGTTTAGCCTAAAATTTACGAGTAAGATATTGTTTTCCATTATGAATTTTCAAAATCTCAGGAAGTTTCAAATAGAGAAAAGAAGTAGAGAAGAAAAAGAAACAAAGTGAGGTCTAAGAAAAACTATTTACTTGAGATCTCAGTGGTGGAAGAAAACATGATTGTTTTACTTATAAGCAGTCTGGGGTTGGGAAATAGTGGACTATTTGAAAGTATTTCACTATTGAGCAAAAGTGTTTGTTATGGCTCTTATTATGAAGATTGCTGTTTGGGACCTGGCCCTGTGACATAGCTCACCAGGTAGGGCTACACCCACCAAGTCTACCATGCACTCAGCCTGGGTTTGTGCCCTGGCACCTCGTGGGGGAAGTTCTGGTGCTGTGGTATCTCTATCTCACTCCCTGAGTGACTCTGTTTACCTAAATGGAAAAGCTGCCTGGAAACAGAGAAATCAGGAAAAGCTGCCTGGAAACAGAGAAATCATGTATGTCTCAGATCTTTTTCCTCTTTAAAAATTTTTTTTATATTTATTTATTTTCCCTTTGGTTGCCCTTGTTTTTTTTTTTAAGTGTTATTGTAGTTATTGTTGTTGTTACTGATGTCATTGTTGTTGGATAGGACAGAGAGAAATGGAGAGAGGAGGGGAAGACTGGGAGAGAAAGATAGACACCTGCAGACCTGCTTCACCACTTGTGAAGCGACTCCCCTACAGGTGGGGATCTGGGGGCTTGAACTGGGATCCTTACGCTGGTCCTTGCGTTTCATGCCACTACCTGATGCACTACCACCCGACTCCCCTTTTTCTCTTTAAGTCACTGGGATTTTGCTAATCCAGACTGACTTTTTATGACAGTGACACAGAGGGTATGACACTTCTGCTCCTATCCTAAGGGCTCCCCATGTAGCAGTCCTCCCTGTAGTGTGCCTGGGGCTTGAACCTAGGCATAGCAGCCCCCCCCCCCAGGTGAGCTACCTTACTGACCCCGCAATATCTTTTTTTGTTAATTTTTATTGTATGTTTAACTTCTGACTGTCATTTAAAATTATTTTTCTAGGGAGTCGGGTGGTAGCGCAGTGGGTTGGGCGCACGTGGCAGAAAGTGCAAGGACCTACATAGGGATCCCAGTTCCAGCCCCCAGCTCCCCGCCTGCAGGGGAGTCACTTCATGGGCGGCGGTGAAGCAGGTCTGCAGGTGCCTATCTTTCTATCCCCCTCTCTGTCTTCCCCTCCTCTCTCCATTTCTCTGTGTTCTGTCCAACAACGATGACAGCAATAACAACAGTGGCTACAACAGTAAAAAAGGGCAATAAATTATTTTTCTGTCTTGATGAACTTCACATATCACAGAAAATAATCTGGATTGGTAAGTGCCAATGGCTAAAGGTGTTCATCTAGCATGGGGTAAAAAGAAATCCTTTTTGGGGGGTCTGGCGGTGGCGCAGTGGGTTAAGCGCACGTGGCGCAAAGCGCAGGGACCAGCGTAAGGATCCCGGTTCAAGCCCCCGGCTCCCCACCTGCAGGGGAGTCGCTTCACAGGCAGTGAAGCAGGTCTGCAGATGTCTATCTTTCTCTCCCCCTCTCTCTCTGTCTTCCCCTCCTCTCTCCATTTCTCTCTGTCCTATCCAACAACAAAGCAACGTCAACAATGGGAATAATAACCGCAATGAGGCTGCAACAACTAGGGCAACAAAAAGGGGGGAAAATGGCCTCCAGGAGCGGTGGATTCATGGTGCAGGCACCGAGCCCAGCAATAACCATGGAGGAAAAAAAAATCCTTTTTTATTGAAGAGGATAGAGCTAGGTCTCTTTAGAATTTTACCTTGGATATCTTTAATTAAATTATTGAATTGTTTACATATGATCTTGTCCTTTTTGCTTTATCATCTCACCTCTCTGTAAGAGTATATATACAAGTTCGGAGATACAGGACATACAATTTCAGAAACTGGTTAAAGTGCTTGCTTCCAGAATTTAGCAATGTAGAGTAACTGTATTCCTTTGTAATTCATGTATTCTCATTTGCAGCGATATAACAGGTCTTAGAAATAGTCTCTCTCATATCGAATTGTATTTTTCATTTTGCCACCAGACATATCACTGGGTCTCTGGGCCTGCATGAATCTACTACTCCTCACAGTCTGTCTGTCTGTCTAATCTATCTTATCTATCTCTATCTGATGAAATGAAGAGACAGAGAAGGGAAGAGAGACACTACAGCACCATTCCACCACACATGAAACTTCCCCTAAGTAGTTGGTCCAAAGCGGTAGCTGGTGTGCCATCATTCCTTTCAAAATGTCTTAGTTGTGCAGGGTCTGGTGGTGGTGTGCCTGGTTGAGCACACATGTCACAATGCACGTGCACAATGCACACATGCACAATGCGCTTGAACCCAGGTTCAAACACTTGGTTCCTCACCTGCGGGGGATGAGGGGGCTTCATAAGTGATGAAGCAGGGCTGCAGGTGTCTCTCTCTCCCTCTCTTTTTAAATTGCCACCAGAGTTTATCTCTGGGGACTCGGCGCCAGAACTATGAATACCAGAGCCCCCCCTCACTTTTTTCCTTTCTGTTTTGACAGGACAGAGATAAACAGAGAAGAGGGAAGATAAGAGAGGGAGAGAGGCAGACAGCAACTTTAAACCTGCTTTATTGCTTGTGGATCACCCCCTCTCTATTCCTTCCCTCTCAATTTCTCTGTCTCTATTCAATAAATAAATAAATACAAATTTTAAAAATGTATTAGTTGGCATTCTGCTATGAGGGAAAATATTTATTTATTTATTGTTTGTCACTAGAGTTTCACTGCTCCAGGCTGATTTTTTCTTTTTTTTCAGATATATGGGCGGTGGTGGTGGTGGGGGGGAGACAGATCACAGACCCAAAGCTGCCTTCAATGCAGTGGGAACCAGGTTTGAACCTGGGTCATGTGCATGATAAAGCAAGTGCACTATCCAAGTGAGCTATTTTGCTAGTCCCCATTCCCCTATTTTTTATTATCTCATTTATTTCTATTTGAGGACTGGGATTCTTAATTCACTGAATGGGCTATAATCAGTTTTTAATGCTCAAACATCACGATTTGGTCTGTGCTGGTCCTTGTAGCTGGCTTGTTCTCATGACATTCTGACCCTCATAGGTCTTCCTTATTTCCCAGCATAGTCTCAATGCCTGGGTCAGCCATTTTCCTAAGGAACCAGGTCTTCTTTTAGTGGAGAGTGATATTTAGAAATCCAGGTCAGAGAGCAGTGTGGACAGCTCAGGGAGCTCCACGAATAGTGGCTCGGTGCTGAGATTTTGCTTCTCTTTGCCGCTGCCACATTCTCTCCCCTAAGAAATAAGGAATAAAAACAGTGGGCAGTGGTGGTATTGCGCATATGTGAGGCCCTGCTTTCAGCCCCATTACACCATCAACGAAGAAAACGAAAGAAGCTAAGATCCAGGTACTGTGTGTATCATGTTGCTGGAGAGTTGCTGTCTAAGTGACCTGAACTAGGAAACACACACATAGGAAGGTATTTACTCTCCGGAAATTATATTCCCACATGAAACGTTTTATTCTAGTCTTCTTTCTATCTCGGTAATTCTCTTTGTCGAGAATGGAGAAACTGCTGTGTATTTTCCTCTAGCAATTTAAGTGACATTTAATCTTTTATGAGAACTTTAGGTATCATTCATATCACTTGCTCCATTGTATGTAACATATTCTTTTTTATACTTTGAAATCTTCTTGTGTGTGACTTTCAGAAGTTTGACTGTGATGTGTCCAAGCCACTTTTATTTATATTATCCTGCTTTAGGTTATCTTGGCCTCTTCAAGTTATAAGTGATTAGTTCTCACCAAATTTATAAAACTTTTTTCTTTATTGCTCAGATTTTCATCTTATATTTAGCATTTCCTAAAGATTAATTTATTTATTAACATAAGAGAGAAGGAGAAAGAGAACCGGAGTAGCACTCTGGCACATCGTGTCAGGGATGGAACATGATCACGCCCCAGGTTGATCAGTCCAGTGCTCTAGCCACTGCACCTGTTCCACCTCTTAAGGTGCTACTTTACCTTTTTTTTTTTTTTTAATAAAGCTTTGATTGATTTGACATTGGTTTGCAATACCACCTGAAATTTTCTCCCCAGATTTTTTTCTGCCTCATTCTTTCTGATCTTTTCTGAAACACAAATTATATGTTAGGCCACATGTCACTGATTCAATTTTAGCTTTTTTTAAAATTTTTCCCTTCCTAGATTACCAGTTATCTGCTTGTTGTTGATGTAACTTTAGATTCACTGAAACCTGTCTATCCTTTCCCAATCTTCTAGAAATTCATCCAGTGAATTTTCTATTACCAGTATTGGTCTTTCCATTTGTAGTGTAGACATTGCTCCTTTAAGGAAAAAAAACTTCCATTTCTTTTGTGATTATTTCCCATCAGTGTACTCATTATAACCATAGATTTTCTTTTTAAAAAATAGTTTAAATTTTATTTTTCATTTTTACTTATTTTTTATGTTTGATAGGACAGAGAGAAATAGAGGGGAGAGATAGGGAGAGTGACAGAGACAGTACTTCACCACACGTGAAGCTTTTCCCCTGCATGCAGGTGGGGACTGGGGGCTTGAACCTGAGTTCTTACACACCGTAGTGTGTGCACTCAAGCAGGCATGCCACCACCTGGCCCCATAACCATAGTTTTCTTTAAGCATTTTCACATATTTCAAATAACTGATGTTTGCTAGATGATGCCATTATGAGTCATGTCAGGATTGAGATGTATTGATTTCTTGTCTTACTGAACTTGAGTCGTGTTTCATTGTTTCTGGTCCAATAAACACGCTAGTATACATATGCTTTATATGCTGTTCAGAGACGGGATTCTGTCTTCTTTCTCTGAAGAGCATTGCTTTTGTTGTAATGGAAAGTTACTTATGTTGGTCTCAAACTGTTTTGTCACTCATATACAGCAGCTGGAATTTCTGTCAATTTTGTTTTTAGCTTTCCATATGTTTCTGGAGTTTTCCTTGCACCTATGTGTAATATGAAGGCCTGCCAAATATTTAAATGGAATTTATATGCAGATATTTTATATTCATTCATTCTATTTGGTTGTCTCTGGAACTTCACTGCTCTTGGTCACTTTTTTATGATAGAGTGAGACAGAAAGGCAGAGAGAGGAAGAAACCACAGCGCCAAAGCTTCCTTTAATACAGTGGAGGCTGGGTTCGCACCTTGGTCATGCACATGGCAAAGCAGTGCACTAGTCGAGGGAGCTATTTTGCTGACCCTGATTTATTTAAGAGAGAGGGGGGGGAGAGAGAGGAAGAGGAGAGAGAGAGGGGGGAGCAAAGCACCATTAAAATGTCTATTTGACTTCTCTCTACTTTGGAAATGTGCCCCCTCAGCTCCCAGTCATTCAAGCAGCCTGAGACTTGATCTGACCTCTCATGCCTGTAAGACAGACTACTCAGTGTTGTGGTGAAGAGATGACTTCACTGTTCATGAGATTTCCTTATATCAGGACTCCATACTTTAATTTTTCTGCCTTATTTACACTTCTTTTCCTCATGAATCTTACAAAGGGAATAGTGACTATCTCAATGAAGATAAAAACCTTAAATAGACGTGGTGATTTTAGAACCTATTAACATATACACTAATCAAATGAAGTTGATGATAAAGTTTGCATGATATTGAAAATGATATTTGAACTTTCAAAATCAAAGCATTAATTATCTGTGGCAGGAAATCAGAGGATATCATTAATTACAGGTGAAAATTTAGGTTGGAAAAATAAAATTAATATTCTATTTTATTTCTTTTGAATGATAGAAATTATGCCCATGTAATTACTACTTGCAAGTGTGTTTTGCACTGCTTAATGGATTTACATATTCACATATTCCAGTTGTACTGATTTAACTGTTAACAGGACAGATAGTTGATCTTTATTATTCTTACAAATTGTTTGTACTTTTATTTATTTTAAAATATTTATTTATTTACTTATTATTGAATAGAGACAGAATTGAGAGGGGAGAGGGAGTTAGAAAGGGAAAGAGACAGAGAGATACTTGCAGCCTGGCTTCACCACTCGTGAAGCTTTCCCCCTGCAGGTGGGGCCCGGGGACCTGAACTCAGATCCTTGCGTGCTTGGGGGTGCACTATCGCCGGCTCCTGTTTGTACTTTTAAATTGCACATGGATATCTAAAAGTTATTTACTTGCTATAACTAAAGACATCAGAAACTACATGTCTTTGACTATGCTGTTTATCTGTACTTCAAAGTCTTTGTAAAGTAGTGGCGCTCATACATCAGGAACAGCAGATGCTCGGCACTTCCTGGTTCTCACTGGGAATTTTAGAAATATATTTCACTCCTTTAATTGGCATGGATGAAAGGAGAAGCATTAAGATTTGTTATTACTTACTGCATGTCTGAGTGACACTTGAAAAGTTATAGTATTTTACCTCAAAAGTTGTTACCTTTTATTTGTTTTCTAATTGGACTGAATGATAAAATTTGGCTAGGAGAGTTTTTTTAAATGGTAAGATCCAATCTGGCTCAGGTGTAGCTGCATTAAGTTAATCATTTACCAAATACAATCATTGGAAATATTTACCCTTGTAAATACTCTGTATTAGTCAGCAGATGGCATGCATTGTACATTAACCATTCTACCCTGTTGTCGCACAGACTTTAGAACAGAAAGCATCTGGTTTTCTCAAAAAGGCCCATTATCCCCTCATTTGCAGTTTGCTGTTAATTTGTGAACTATTTAGTGATAATCAAAGAAGGTGATATTTTATCTTCATTTAATATGTATAGCAGATCCAATCAAGTATAAGATGTGGCAAAAAGCATTTTGTAATTTCTTGTCAAGCTTATCTACTTAGGAAAAGCAGTCCTGAGCAATTGATTTTCTGCTTTGGCTAGAGGCTTGCACAGGAGGACTGAAACCTTTTGGATGCAGTTTTGTGTGTGCCTTCTACCAATTTCAGGAACAAAAATGCCATTCTCTGTTGTGTCTGGATAACTATACAAATTCAAAGTCTAATAAACATGTAAATTAACAAATGGGGGCTGTGAATTTATTTCTAAGTCATCTATTTGAGATAGTATTGGAATAACCTAGTTGGAATAGCAGTTTATGTGTAAAAGTATGCATTTATTCACAGGTTTCCCTTTGAATGATTTCAAAGGATAATTTGGCTGGTGGTGTTCCAGCCTAACGTAGCCTAGCATATTTCTTGTCAAACTGATAGCCATCTGTCAGCCTGGCCTAATGCCTGTTCTCAAGGTAGCTGGTCACTCTATGCAGAGCCTGAGTTGTGCCTGTTATCTATGAGGAGATAAGGCATACAATGTTTGAAAGGGAACACAGAGACAGAAACCCAAGCTGCACGTGCATCTTCCTAGACAAAACAGATTTGATATTTGCCAGCCTTTACACCAGAGATTTTAAGAGTTAAATATAGAATGACTTTCTTAGTCTAAATCTGATGCATTTTAAACCATGAACTTGCAGTAAGAACAATACATATTTGGGAGAAGCAGAATAATAATAATGTAGAGTGTGTTAAATATTAAGGCCCCTTACACCTAAATATGGATAGCTACTAGCTGTTATAAAGCCAGACAACACAGAAGAACCAAAAAGGGAAACGTGTTTACTTTATATTTGTTTATTTTGATTTATGATATTTGTATTTTATGTGTATGCATAATGTATTGTAGCCTTTACCATTTTACATAATTTCTCATTTGAAGGAATGTTTTCATTTTCAAAGAAGAGTGAAATATAAAAAATCATTGCTTTGTTTTTAAATGGCTCTGGCACTGAGTTTAGTCAGCATCCATGTTTAGATTTATAGGAGATCAAGGTCATAAATGAAAATACTACTTATACAACTTATTTGATTTTCTTTAAAAATACCTTAGAAATGAAAAATTCTCAGTTGAGGAAAAGAAGACTTCTCAATTGTACAGTGTAGGTGTGTTAGGTAGGGCCTGGAATTCTAAGGAAGACTGCATTTTAGCTACTGGCTTCCCAGGATGCGACTGGTAACTTGGTGGTGGCTGACTGATGGACAAATTGATGGCTGAATGCATTTCTTTTTATTAGGGAAAGAACGATTTGTAAGACAGTCATTGTCACATGGGTACAGTTTCTCATGGTTCTTCGGTAGGTGTCTGCACGCCACTTCCACCAACTTAAGTTTTCCACTACTACTATCATACATTGGGGTCCCAATGCCCTACCGAGCCCTCTCCCCAACCCATCCTCCACATGTCTTTGGTCTTGCTGTAAGACCACATCTAGTCCAAAGTTCACCTTGTGTTTTTGTAAGTTCTATCTAAAGTGAGATCATCTGGTATTCATCCTTCTCTTCCTCGCTCATATCACTTAACATTATTTCTTCAAGTTCCATTCAAGAAGAGGAAAGGCAAAGGTTATGATTTCATCATTTTTAATAATTGAGTAGTATTCCATTGTGTATATGTACCACACTTTCATAGCCACTCAACTCTCCTTGGGCATCTGGGTTGCTTTCATGTTTGGGCTATTACAGATACTGCTACTATGAGCATAGTAGTGTATACAGATATCTTTGGACAGATGTTTTTGCTTTATTCGGATAGATCTCTATTGAGAGAAGAATTTCTGGGTTATAAGGTAGGTCCATTTCCAGTTTTCAGATGTATCTCCAGATTGTTTTCCAAGGGACCAATTCACATTCCCATCAGCAGTCTAAGTGTCCCTTTTTCTAGTCATCCTTGCCAGCACTTGTTTTTGTCCTTTCTTTTTGAAAAAATGTTTATTATCTTTTATTTATTGGATAGAGACAGCCAGAAATTGAGAGGGAAGGGGGCGATAGAAAGAGAGAGACAGAGACACTTGCAGCACTGCTTCCCTACATAGAAAGCTTTCCCCCTGCTGGGTGGGGCAGGGGAGTGATCCTGGGTCCTTGTGCATTGTAACATGTGCGTTCAACCAGGTGTGCCACCACTTGGCCTGATTTTGTTCTTTCTAATGTATGACATTCTCACAGGTACAAAGTAGTGAATTCATTGTTGTCCTTATTTGCATTTCTTTCATAATCAGTGATTTGAATTTTTTATGTGTCTGTTGGTCATCTAGATCTCTTCTTTGGTAAAGATTCCACCCATGCCCTCTCCCCATTTTTGATGGTATATATTTTTGGCTAAATTTTGTGAGTTCTTTATATATTTTAGTTATTAGTCCTTTATTTGATGTATGGCATTTAAGGGTTTTCTCCCATTCAATAAGGTGTCTTTGTGTTTTGGTTGGTTACTTTTGCTGTGCTGGAACACTTTCAATCAATGGTATTCCACTATGCAAATAGCAAACCAGAAGGAGAAATATAGGGATCAGTCCTGTTTACAATAGCAGCAAAAAAATAATTAGGTACCTAAGAATAAACTTAAAGGAGGCAAAATACTTGCACACTGAGAATTATGAGTTGCTACTAATGGAAACAGAAAATGGGAGGACAGTCTACGCTCATGAATTAGAAGAATTAATGTTGTTAAAATGACCATTCTACCCAGAGTCATATACAAATTAAATGCGTTCCTTATCAAAGATCCACCAAATTTCTTCAAGGGAATAGAATAAAAACTACATAAGTTAATCTGGAACCAGAAATACCCAGGATTGCCAAAGCAATCCTAAGAGAGAAAAAAAAAGAATAATGGAGTTATCAAGATTCCTGACCTCAAACTATACTCCAGAGCTATTATAATCAACACTGCCTGTTATTAGAACAACAACAAAAAAGGCATACATATAAATGGAATAGAACTAAGAGCCCAGAAATGAAATCTCACACCTCTTCACAAATAATTTTGACCGGGGGGGGGGGTGGTGGTGGTTAGAACATTAACTGTAAAAAAAAAAAAAAAAAAAGACAATCTTTTTAAACAAATGGTTCTGAAAAAAATGTCAAAAGTGTACAGAAGAGGGGGTTGGCGGTAGCACAGCGGGTTAAGCACACTGGCGTAAGGATCCTGGTTCAAGCCCTGGCTCCCCACCTGCAGGGGATTTGCTTCACAGACTGTGAAGCAGGTCTGCAGTTGTTTCTCTTTCTCTCCCACTCTGTCTTCCCCTCCTCTCTCCATTTTTCTCTGTCCTACCAACAACAACTACAACAACAATAAAAAACAAGGGCAACAAAAGGGAAATAAATAATTTAAAAATGTATAGAAGAATGAAACTGGAGACCACTGTATATCACCATGCATTAAAGTCAACTCCAAATGAATAAAAACCATGAACGTTAAACAAGAAACCATCAAATACACAGATGATATGACACTGTGTTTGCTTCAGTAATGTCCTTGAATAGTCAAGTCCAACAGCAAGGAAAACAAGAACAAGGTAACTAACTGCATTCTGCTGTTCTTTATTCCATCTCTGGACTTTTGTTGGAATGGGTACTGCCCTTTAGTCTCTCTTCAGAAAACTGGGGGACTATGGAGTGGGGCTTAGGAAATGGGTCTGAACTGGGTCAGACTAGCTGTTTTGTGTACCTAGGAGACTTAGAAGAGAGCTGGTTGATAAAATGAGCCCTCTGTGCTGTGGGTTCTGTCTGAGCCTGCTGCTCTAAGTAGCCTTGCATTCCAAATTTCCTCTGGCCTAAGGGAGTACAGCTTGAGGGAAATTGTGCCCCTATTTTTAAGGAATTTGCCCATTCAGGGACCTTGAGGCTATTTGGCTGCTTCAGGAAAACCTGTTTCCATTGGCAAGGAAAAGAACATGTTAAAAAAAAGTTACCAGTTCCTTCTCCCAGTGACAGGAAAGGGATGCCATGACTGCTGGGAGTCTGTTTAACTGTAATGACAAGAGATATACAACTCAAATTGTCACTCGTGCCTGGTGGATGTAGGTGACTTGTGGCCACAGGCAGGTCATTATACCTGTAGTTGCCAGGTACTCCAGGATTTGCCATTGGGCTTGTGTTGTGCGCAGAAGCCCGCTGGCTGGGCATTAGGGAGAGTCAGGAGACGGCAGCTAACTGGGAGTTAAAATATGCCAGTGTGAAAGGTGGGTAAGAAAACATCAAGTCTTTTCTTTTTTTTTTTTTCTACTAAATATGATCATGTTGATTAAGAAGATAAACTGATTATCAAATGCATGAGCTCCATGTTTCTTACATTACCCACCCTATCTCAACTTGCCTGAAAACACCCACCCAGCCCCCAACTCAGCAAAGGCACTAGCCAGCATGTAATCATGTCACTTTGTTACCAAGTCTCCTTCTCAATGAAATTCAGGTGTCTAACTAGAAAGGAGTGATGGCATATTTTCCTCCTCTTTCAGCAGAAAGCCAAGGAAATGCTTTCAGAAAGATGAACACTACACTTTTGTGTCATCACAAATCATCTGTATAACACTTGGTGCACAAATATTGAACTTCTTTGTTTCAGCTGTTTATTGCTTAGGTTAGGACAGGAATACATTTTCTGTGTCAATACTTGATTAGGAGAAAAATTCCTGCAAGTAGAAGCAGAGCTACTGTGAAGAAGGGAAGATAACACAAGCCCTTGTGAGATAATTAATGTTGTTTGAGAAAAATCAGTATTTTACAACAAAATGGTATTAACACACTTGAAATCTTTTTGTAATATGTTTTCTGAAAGTTTAATTTTTTTCTTTAATGCAGTGCCAGAGATTGAAGTCAGGATCTCACACACGCCGTGTCACTGAGGCCCTTCTCTGTCAGGTAGCCACACGACAGTGGAGTGAGTCCCTTTTCTTCCACATACCAGCACTTGACATCTCGTCTCCTGTTTTGTTGATGTAGGCCGTTCTCATAGGTGTGAAGTGATATCTCATAGTTTTACTTTGTATTTCTCTAATGATAAGTGGACAAATTTTTGTCAACAAATATCCTAACAGAGACCATCTAATTTTTTTAATTATTTTTTTTTATTTATTGGATAGACACAGACAGGAATTGAGAGGGAAAGAGACAGAGAGACACCTGCAGCACTACTTCACCACTTGTGAAGCTTTCCCCCTGCAGGTGGGGACTGGGGACTCGAACCCGGGTCGGGTCCTTGCACATTGTAACATGTCTGCTCAACCAGGTGCACCACCACCCAGCCCTGTCAATTTTAATGTATGAGATATTTTTATTCATTCCAGACCAATTTCATGCCATGCTTTTTTATCTCCTATGAAAATTCTTATTGTTTTCTTTTACCAGAGCACTGCCCAGCTCTGGTTTATGATGGTACTAAGGACTGAACCTGAGAACTGGGAGCCTCAGGCATGAGACTCTATTTGCATAACCATTATTCTATCTCCCTCGCTCTTCTATGAATATTCTGATATGATCAGTCATGCAGGCTCTTTTCCTTTTACAGGCTACACGGTTGTTCTGAAGGCAGAATATGATTTAAACCCAGATACTATCTTTAGTATCAAAAACAGATACAGTTTGTCCAAGATGAAGTCAGTTTCTAGCATGCATCATTTGCTAATGTCCTAAACCCAACTTACATGTATGAGTTTTGAAAGCTGCTATCAGTGGGCAAGTTTGCTGGCATTTTCCATCTCTGTGATCAGTTTCCATGACTGTTTAACTGCTGCCATATTGTTGATAGTGTCTAACAATACATCTACTGGAATCTTGCATTGGAAAGTACTAATGCTTTTTTTTTTATATGGCTAGAAAATACATTTTTTTTCTACAGAACCTTAAGGCCATGGACTGAATTTAGTCAAATACAAATAAAATTGTGGTGCTATCTTCTGCATTTTTAAATGGGCTGGCTGGTGAGACATTATCATGACAATAAGGGAGTTAGTATATGGGCCCCAGTCTTTGACATGATGAGACTTTTAAATGAATTTTTTACATTAAAGAATCTAAGCAACCCAAAATGGTTAATCAGGTAGTAAGAGCTCTGAATACCATGCTGTCACATAACTCACAATTCTGCCTGCTGGGCTGGAAGCTGTTAAAGTGACCATCAATACCAAAAGTAAGAGGGAGTATTCGGAACCTTTAAAGAGCACAGATGGGGGGGGGGCACCTGATGGTACGCCCTGTAGACCATACACATGTTTAAGCCACAGGCCCTACCTGTGGAAGTTTCACAAGTGGTGAAACAGTACTGCAGGTGTCTGTTTCTCTCTCTCCCCCCCGGGTCCTTACACATGGTAATATGTGTCCTTAACCAGGTGCACCACCGCTGAACTCTCCATATTTATACATTTCATACTTTTTTTGCCTTACCATATTTGTACCATTTACGGGGTGCTGACATAACAAGTGCAGTTTTGCTTCTCTCTATTCCCATTGACATGTCCTACCTACTGCCCTGCTCCACTCCCTATCTTTGCATCTGTTAAAATGCCCCCAAGCTTCAAGTTATCCCTTCCAAAGAGCTTTTGTGGAGATCCTTACAATCTGCGAACGATCACTTTTTCTTTGATCTCCCTCATATGTACAGTCTATAATGAGAAGGAGTATGGTCTTGCCTTTGGCACTACAGTTCCTAGTCTGGCATTGGGACTGCCTAGGTTCCATGATCTTTCTCCTTTTGATGAAAATTAAAGTGATGATTTTCAGTTTCTCATGTTTTCTGATATCTTTCCCTTTTTCCATTAAACAGTCCAAGAAACTGTTTGCTGGATATGATAGTTTTCTGTACTCTGGGTATTGTTTATATATCCTCTGAGACTTGGACATGTTCTCTTATATTGACTGTCATCTCTCTGGAACTCCAAATAACTTTTTATCCTTTTTAGTTTGAAGATCATGGTTCCTAATAGCAAAGATTTAATGAAAGAAAACATTGAGAGCATCTTCATTCTTAGAAAAAAACTGGCCTCTTACAAGACGCCATTTTCTGTTCTGGATTCAGAGTCCTCTCTCTAGTATCATAAATTGAATACATTTTGAGCTTTGACTCACCCAGGTATATTTTATCCATTGGTGTTTTCCTTATGCCTGCAGTCTCCAGCCAGCACAGTGGTGTTTACCTGAATTTTGACACACACTGTATTCTGTGGCCTAGAGCCTATTTCAGGCTCTTTATAGTCCCTTACTTTTAGTTGGAAAGGCTCATCTGATCCAATGACTTTCAACCTGAGTTAATTTTTTTAATTTTTTAAGATATTTATTTGTTCCCTTTTGTTGCCCTTGTTGTTTTATTGTTGTTGTTATTATTGTTGTTGTTATTGATGTCATTGTTGCTGGATAGGACAGAGAGAAATGGAGAGAGGAGGGGAAGACAGAGGAGGGGAGAGAAAGATAGATACCTGCAGACCTGCTTCACCACCTGTGGAGCAACTCCCCTGCAGGTAGGGAGCCAGGGGCTGGAATCGGGATCCTTTCGAGGGTCCTTGCGCTTTGCGCCACCTGTGCTTAACCTGCCGCACTAACGCCCAACTCCCTTTTAATTTGTATTTATTTATTTTTTACTTCTTTATTGGGATATTAATGTTTTATGGTCGACAGTAAATAAAGTTTGTATATGCATACCATTTCTCAGTTTTCCACATAACAGTACAACCCCCACTAGGTTCAACCTGAGTTGTAATCCCTTTTATTTTACCCCAATTTGCTAGACAGTGGAACTCAGTACTTTTGCATATTGGCTCTTCGACTGGCAGACTAATGGAATGATCAGCACTGACAACTATAAATTTACTGCATAATTTACAATTTTAGTGGAGGACCAAATGCTGCTGTGGTATGCCTAGTCTCTGACAGCTTCAACATCAGCATTAATGATAATGAGAGATTTTCTTTATTCTTCCTTGGAGGCCAGTGGAAATTGCTCAAGTATTAAACTGAAGCCCATTATTTTCAGGAATCATCTCCATTCCCTCATCATATCTGCTATCCTCATCTCTCTTCTCTAATTTCTTTCTAGGTACTGATTGATTGATTTACTTACTTATTTATTGGCTGGATGAAAGCGTTCTCAGAAGATACCAAGTCTAGAGCCATCCAAGAAATAGCAAATGTAGAACTCAAGTCTCCTAATAGCCAAATACCCAACATGTTTCTGTCCTTCCCAATCAAGTTTACTTAAGGCCTTCACAATTTCTTACAAATTTATTCCATATCATATGACATGTGCATTTTATTCTAATTTTCCTTAGAAATTTAATTTAATGATAACATTACTGGTTTTATTTCCTCCTAAGATTCTTCCTCTCTCAAATTCTATTGAGGCTATTCATATTTTTCTTTGTATCTATCTGCCAATTATTTTATCTCCCATTGTGAGTTTCTGTTCCACTGGCTCTGCTTAAATAAAAGTACCCCCAAGGTAAAGTTTTATATTTAGACATTGCCTGGATTCTTATATTCATTTAATATATTTCACCAGAAAATCTCACCAGTACATGACTTCACTAATTTCCTAGATTTTGTTGAATTTCTAACGTACACATCTAATCTAGACTGCTTTCCTGACCTCTAGATACCTGTATCTGTTGTTAACTTGTTTTGCCTTTTCTTAAAGGCTCCACAGATCGCTAAGGTCAAAATCCTAGGCTCATTATTTAGCCACTATTCTAGTGTTCTTTCTCAGTCTGTATTTTTCTTTCCTGCATTTAAATCTCGACTTCAACTGTTCTTTGAGGGTATTGCTGTTACCTTTTAGTGGATGTATCATGCCTTCTCCTGGTGTGGAGGCCATGGCAGTTGGTATTCATACAAATGTTGAAAATGCAAAGGTTGGGCTTGTGTGTTATTGATTCTATGCTTGGAAAAATAATTGTTCTCTCAAGTGCTGCAGATTTCTTATTGAATATCCCCCTCTTGTTTCCTGTAACCATATGATAGATTTAAATAATTTTACCAGTGTCAAAACTGACAGTTAATTAATTTTAGTTTCCATGTACCAAATATGTGATAATTATTATAATTCTTTTGGGGGGGTATCATTTCTGGAGCTTCACTTCCCAAAGTCAACTTTTTCAAATAGAAGAAGACAGTGGGAGGGGGTAGATAGCATAATGGTTATGCAAGATACACCAGAGGCATCACCATATGGCAAATTAAGTGCACTGTTCAGTTGACTGAATGCGGTGACACCAATTATTTTAATTCTTTTGGAAATCATGAAACAGAAGTTAAAATCACTATTTGAATAATTAAAAAATAAATAGCAATGAGACTCAAAGACAGTAGTTAGCTTTCTTAGAAATAATCATGAGCCAAACCCAGATATCTAGATTCTAGTATTCCTCTTCTTTCCACTGGAGTATATTTAACTTGCTTGTAGGTTTTGACAAGAACCCCATAAGGATCTATTTTGTTTGTTAATGGATTCAACTACTTGCAAAATAATTATAAAGACACAAACATGAAACTTGATAAAATCTTAAGCCTCAGGTAAATGCCATCATCTGTAAATATGCTCAGAAATACCTACCAGTATAAACCATGGGGCAACTGTACTATAATCTCTGTGATATCATCTTCTAAGAGGACACCCAAGGCAAGCTTGTATTTGGGGGATGTATTTAATTCAGTATGGGGAGGTTAGTGCTTTTTTTTTTTTCAGTGTAACTGCATAGAAGCCATTATTACCTATGGCTGATATGCTGGTACCATTGGGGGTTTGAGATACTTAAAATTACCAAACATTTTTGAAATCAGAAAATTTCCTAATAAGAAATGAGACAATCATTTGGAGAAAACACAAAAATTGAATTTGGAGAAACTACTATACCTTTTCTGGAAACAGATTAATTTGTATTGAAGACGTTTTGAAACAATATGATTATGAAAATATCACAGCTTGTAAATAAAAGATAAAATGTTTTATGGTGGATGATCTTTGTGTGTGTGTGCACGTGTATAGGTACGTGCATTTTTATTTTTGCAGTCCTAACAGATTTAAAGCAAAGTAATGATTAGTAATACCATCAGAGTGATTTTTTTCTAGCTTCTGTCTATGGTCAAATAGTTATGAAATAAATTGCAACTCAGTGGGAAAAAGTTTGTTTCTCCGTGATTTGGGGAGCTGGTGTGGCTAGTTCTCCAAAAAGATCTGGTGTTTCAAACTGCATTAGAGATCCATTTGGCCTGCTATGAAGGAAAGATGCTCTTGATGGCAGTAGAATTCTTGTCATAGACTTTCCAAGTACATGGCATTATTTCAGTTTTGGCTTTTTATAGTCTATACCACTGCTGTGTGGGTAGCCGAGCAATACCTATAAGATTAGTCCCTGTTAGAAGCGCATCTAGATTGAAGCTTCACTTCAGACAGTAACAATTGGTAAACTTCAGTTGTGCAAAGTAGTGTCAGCATGTCTTTATTTTAATAATGCTGAAAGGGCAACGTTCACATTTCCATTTCTGGGTGTATTCAATGCAAGCCTGCCCTCACACATGGAATTCCTCTAAATAAACTCAATGCTGGTAATCATCTGACTCATTAGCAAGTGTTTCTTCCTGCCTGAAACTAAGTGGGTGCAATGGAGGAGAGATAAATCTTTAAATCCCGTGGAATACACATCTGCTCTCTTTGCTTTCTGATTTTTTTGTCAGTAGCATAATTAAAAATAAAAATGTATTGCTATGTCAGTAGGGACAAGCTGGTTAATACACTTGAAAAGGAAAATAATCATCCAATAATTAACAATCATGAAATATTTCAATATGTATGTGGTATTTATGCTTTCAAAAGAAGGAATAAAATCTTCCTAAAACTCAGCAAAGCTTCTGAACTTTTTTCTTTTCCTGTCTACCTAGAATTCTTTCCCCCCTCCTTGGTTCTGCTTATTCCTCACTATTTCAAGATAACCCTTCAGGCTAGCACAGACCTCTGAGCTTGAAGTTTTTTAAATATACCATATTTCTGGCACTTGCTTAAATATGACCATAGAACAAACCTACATCTTTAATTTGTATAAAATAGTGAATTTATAGAAGTGTTCATGTATTAGCCTTTATCTCTCAACTAATTTCTTTTTTTACAAAGATGTGTTTTTGTTATTTATTTTATTATGATTATTTTTGCTAAACTGGGGAATGAACCCATGACCATGTGCATATCCAATAAAGCTAAGTGACCTTCACAGCCCAATTTTTATTTTCTCTCTATCCTTCCTTTCCTCCCTCCCAGAAAGGAGAGATACCTAAACACTCTTCACCATTCCTGCTACTCCCCTGTGCTGTCTATGGTACCCCCATTTGATATGAAAGATCAACCTCAGGCCCTTACATTTGGCAAATCTGACATTCTACCTCCTGTGTCATCTTCCCCCGCCAAATGTTCACCTTCCAGTCTCAGTTTTACTTGCCATAGATCCATACCTCAGAGCTATTTTTAATATTTCCCTCTTTTGTTTCTCCGATCATTGCAGCAAATATAGTTTTATCTTCAATAAAACAGGACCATAATTCAGCTGCTTGCCACCATCTCCACTACTTCCATCTTGTCCCCATCATCGTGTCTCAGAAGGATTAACACATTTCAGTGTTCTCTCCATTGAGTTCCCTGTCCACATACATCTTATTTGTGAATGGAGACCAGAGTATTGCTTTTAAAATATGCCAATCCTTAAAAAGCATTGCCACTTAATTTCTCTTTATCCTCAAGCACTTTTTCCATCTCACTCAGAGCTGAATACAAACCTCTTGCCATGACCTGGCATGAGAGAGAGAGAGAGAAGAGGAGAGGAGAGGAGTGGAGGGGAGAGGGAGGGGAGGGGGAGGGGAGAGAGGGGAAGAGAGGGGAGAGAGGGGAGAGGGGGGAGGGAGGGGAGTGGGAGGAGGAGGGAGGAGAGGGAGGAGAGGGAGTGTGTGTGTGTGTGTATGTGTGTGACCAGTACTGCCAGCTTTGTTCCCTCCTCTTCCACCCCCAGGTGCTTCCTAGTTCTCATCTGCACAGGCCAAGCAGGCAGTTTGGACCTAATGTTCTTGTTCCTGGGACACCCAGATAGTCATTTGGCTTTCTCACACACTGACTTTAGGTCACTGTGCAACTTTCACTCATCTGGGTGTGTGTTTTCTATCACCTGTTATAAAGTAACAATCTTTTTCATCAGCATTCTTTAGCCACCTCATAATCATCTATATTTTCCCAAGCATTTATCAAATCTGACACACTGCATGGTCTTTGGTTGTTTCCACTAGAACCTCCACTCTGGTAAGACAAAGGCTTTTTCAGTCCTATTTACTTTTCTTTATGGAGTAAAAAGATTCCTTGATGTTCAATAAATATTGTTGAATAAATGAAAAGTAGATGACTACATTACTTATTTTTAACTAATAACTATGGAGTCCTATATCCCTTCAGTGAGCATCTATATTCATATATAAGTTTCTTCTTGAATGATACTGAAATTTCAGAAGATTTCTAATTCATAATAGTTTTAAGATTGCCTGATCATAATAAGCAACTTTTATTTTATATATTAATGAAATTACATTTTTAAAAGATTTGTTTCACCTATTATATATGAGAGAGGCTTTTTACATGAGACAGAGAGAATCTCTGGTACATGTTGTGTTGGGAATTGAACTGGGAAAATACTAGGCTATTTATTGCCCCAGCCACAGAATGTGACTTAATTATTTAGTTCTCTTGTTGCTAGAGTTTCACTAGGGCTTCTTACCTGCATGATCCCACTGATTCCAGTGGACTTTGTTGTTGCTGTTTTCTAGAGAGGGTTAAAGGCAGATGAGAAAGGAGGGAGACAGGAAGAGAGAAATCACAGGATTGCTTCACAGCTCATGAAGCTCACACTTTGCATATGTGTTGACTCAAACCCAACTCCTCATGCATGATAAGGTGAGTACTCTACTGGTCAAACCATCTTCTACTTCTGCCACAAAGTATGACTTAAAAAGAAAAAAATCCAGGGAACTGAGAAATTGCTCATCTGTCAGAACACATGATTTACTATACACAAGAACCCAGCTTCATGTCTAGCCACCACATGGGAACACCACAGCAGTGTGGAGAGTTCCATACATAGTGGAACAATTCTGTGTTTTCTCTTATCCTCCTCTGTCTGTAATTGAAAAATGAAAAAAAAAAGTTGACCTGGGAACAGTATAATCTTGTATGTAGAAGGTCTCCATGCCACCAAAGTAAGTGAATAAAATCTCGAAAGGAAAAATTTCAGTTGGGAAATGATTTGACATACCTACTTGAAAATACAAAGAAAGCAGATGTAATTTTTTAATTATTTATTGGGAAATTAATGTTTTACATTCAACAGTAAATACAATAGTTTGTACATGTATAACATTTCCCAGTTTTCCATATAACAATACAACCCCCACTAGGTCCTCTGCCATCCTTTTTGGACCTGTATTCTCCTCCCTACCCACCTCAGAGTCTTTTACTTTGGTGCAATATGCCAATTCCAGTTCAGCTTCTAATTGTGTTTTCTCTTCTGATCTTGTTTTTCAACTTCTGCCTGAGAGTGAGATTATCCCAAATTCATCCTTCTGTTTCTGACTTATTTCACTTAGTATGAATTTTTCAGGGTTCATCCAAGATCGGCTGAAAACGGTGAAGCCACCATTTTTAATAGCTGAGTAGTATTCCATTGTGCATATATACCACAATTTGCTCAGCCACTCATCTGCTATTGGACACCTGGGTTGCTTCCAGGTTTTGGCTATTACAAATTGTGCTGCTAAGAACAAATGTGTACACAGATCTTTTTGGATGGGTGTTGAGCTCTTTAAGATATATCCTCAGGAGAGGAATTGCAGGATCATAGGGTAGGTCCACTTGTAGCCTTGTAAGAGTTCTCCAGACTGTTCTCCACAGAGGTTGGACCAATTGATATACCCACCAGCAGTGCAGGGGGGTTCCTTTGGCCCCACAACCTCTCCAGCTTTTGCTGCTGTTACCTTTTCTGTTGTATGACATTCTCACAGGAGTGAAGTGGTGTCTCATTGTTGTCTTTATTTGCATTTCTCTGACAATCAGAGACTTAGAGCATTTTTCCTGTGTTCCTCGGCCTTTTGGGTCTCTTCTGTGGTGAAGAGATGGTGTTATTTGTTTTCTTACTGTTGAGTTTGGCAAGTTCTTTATTTTGGTTATTAGCCTCCTGTCTTATGTATGGCATGTAAAGATCTTCTCCCATTCTATGAGGGGTTTCTTTGTTTGGGTAGTAGTTTCTTTTGATGTGCAAAAGCTTTTTAATTTTATGTAGTCCCATAGGTTTATGCTTGCCTTAGTCTTCTTTGTAATTGGATTCGTTTCATTGAAGATGTCTTTAAAATTTATGCAGAAAAGAGTTCTGCCAATATTTTCCTCTAATTATCTGATAGTTTGTGGTCTAACATCCAAGTCCTTGATCCACTTGGAATTTACTTTTGTATTTGGTGAAATATAGTGGTTCAGTTTCATTCTTCTACATGTTTCAATCCATTTTTTTCCAACACCATTTGTTGAAGAGACTCATCTTTCCCCATTTAATAGCCTGGGTACCTTTGTCAAAGATTAGATGTCCATAGGTGTGGGGGCTTACTTCTGGGCTCTCAATTCTATTTCACTGGTCAGTGTGCCTATTCATGTTGTAGTACCAAGCAGTTTTGATGACAATGGCCCTATAATACAATTTGAGATCTGGGAGTGTGATGCCTCTAGTTCTGTTCTTTCTTCTTAGGATTGTTTTGGCAATTCTAGGTCTTTTCTGGTTCCAGATAACAGTTTGTAGCATTTGTTCTATTCACCTAAAAATTGTGGTTGGGATCTTGATGGGGATAGCATTAAATTTGTATATGGCTCTGACTATAATATTCATTTTGATGATGTTAATTCTTCCAACCCATGAACATCTTTCCACCTGTGTCAATTTCCTTGAGTAATGACTCCTAATTTTCAGTATACAAGTCTTTCACTACTTTGGTTAGGTTTATTCCTAGATATTTTACTACTTTTGTTGCTATAGTAAAAGGAATTGATTTCTGGATTTCAACTTTTATAACTGTTTTCATAGAGGAATGCCACTGACTTTTGAATGTTAACTTTGTAGCCTGACACCATACTGTATTGCCTGTTGATTTCCAAAAGCTTCTTGCTGGATTCCTTATATTTTTCTATGTATACTATCATGTCATCTGCAAATAGGGAGAATTTGACTTCTTCTCTTCCAATCTGTATCCCTTTAATTTCTTGCTCCTGCCTGATTGCTATGGCAAGAACTTCCAACACTATGTTGAATAGTAATGGAGATAGTGGGAAGCCCTGTCTAGTACCTGATCTGAAGGGAAATGCTTCCAGTTTTCACTATTATGATGTTGGCTATAGGTTTGCTATACATAGACTCCACTATCTTGAGCAATTTTCCATCTATTCCCATTTTTGTAGTGTTTTGATCATAAAGGGATGTTGGATTTTGTCAAAGGCTTTCTCTCCATCTATATGACCATGTGGTTTTTGCTTTTATTGATGTGATGGATCACACTGATTGATTTATGTATATTAAACCAGCCTTGCATGCCTGGGATTAATCCCACTTGGTCATGATAAACAATCTTTTTAATATGCTGCTGTATCTGGTTGGCTAGAATTTTTTTCAATATTTTCGCATCTATGTTCATCAGAGATATTGGTCTGTAGTTTTATTTTTTTGGTTGTGTCCCTGTCTGCTTTTGGTATCAAAGTGATGTTGGCTTAATAGAAGCTGGAAGGGAGTATTCCAGTGTCTTCAGTCTTCTGGAAGACTTTTAAAAGTAGAGGTATTAGTTCTTCTTTGAAGGTTTTGTAGAATTCATTTGTGAAATCTGGTCCAGGACTTATTCTTGGGAAGGTTTTTGATAACTCTTTCAATTTCATTAGCTTTGATGGGCCTGTTCATGTTATCTAGTTCCTCTTTACTTAATTTTGGAAGTTCGTAGATATCTAGGAAATCGTCCATTTCTTGCAGGTTCTCTAAGTTTGTTGGCATATAGTTCATAGAAGTCTTGCATGATATGTTGGATTTCTGCGGTGTCTGCTGTGACATATCCTCTTTCATTTGTGATCTGATTTATTTAGGTCTTCTCCCTTTTTTGTTTTGTGAGTCTAGCTAAAGGTTTGTCAATTGTGTTCACTCTTTTGAAGAGCCAACATTTACTCTTGTTGATCTTTTGTATGGTTTTATTTTCAATGTTATTTATTTTTGCCCTAACTTTAGTTATTTCTGTCCTTCTGGTTGCTTTAGGGATCCTTTGTTCTTCTAGGTCTTTAAGAAGTGCAATCAGGCTATTTATTTGTGCTTTTTATTGTTTTCTAATGTGTGCTTGTATGGCTATGAACTTCCCTCTTAGTACTGCCTTAGCTGTGTCCCAAATATTCTGATAGCTTGTGTCTTCATTTTCATTAAATTCTCTAAACATTTTGATTTCTTCCTTTATTTCCTCTTTCACCCAGTAGTTGTTAAGGAGTGTACTGTTGAGCTTCCACGTTTTGGGACTATTATTAATCTTTTGTTGATTGTTAAGTGTTTTAATTCCACTGTGGTCTAAGAAGATGCTTGGGATGATTTCCGTGTTCTTGAATTTGCTGATGTTATCTTTGTGGCCAATTGTTCTAGTTTATCTATCTCCTCCTTTAGATCCCTCATGTCTTTATTGATTTTTCTGCCTGGATGATCTGTCAAGTTGAGAGAATGTGGTGTTGAAGTCCCCTACTATCACTGTGTTGCTGTTAATATATTGTTGTAGTTCTTTCAGTAGTTGTTTGATGTATTTAGATAGTTTCTGATTGGTTGAATAGATGTTAATAATTAAGTCCTATTGATTGACTGATCCCCTTGAGCATTAAGTAGTGTCCATCCCTATCTTTTTAAATTTTATCTATTTTAAAGTCTATCATGTCAGGTATGAGAATAGCTGTTCCTGCCTTTTTTGTGGGCCGTTATCTTGTGTGATAGTTTTCCATCCTTTCATTTTGAGTCTGTGTTTGTCTTGTTGAGTTAGGTTCATTTCCTGTAGACAGCATAATGTTGAGATGTGTTTTCTGATCCATCTTCCTACTCTGTGCCTTTTAATAGGTGAATTCAGACCATTGACATTTATTGATATCAAATATTTAAGATATTTTAATGCCATTCTTGTATATTTTTAGAATGTTCTGATATATAGCCTATTTATGGTGGTCTGTTTATATGAGACCTTTCAGAACTTCTTTCCGGGCAGGCTTGGTGATAGTTTATTCTTTTAACTGTTGCTTGTCTGAGAAGGTTTTTATGCCTCCATCTAGTCTGAATGACAGTCTAGCAGGATACAGTAGTCTTGGTTGAAAGCCTTTCTCATTTGAGCACTTGATAGATATCTTGCCATTCTCTTCTGGCCTGTAGTGTTTAGGTGGAGAAGTCTGCTGCTAAATCTTATGGGTTTTCCTCTGTAGGTGACTCTGTTTTTCTCTTGCAGCCTTCAGAATCCTTTCTTTATCCTTATTCCTTTCTATTCTAAGTAGGATGAGTCTAACTGTATTTAAGTCTGGATAAATTCTGTTTGGGACCCTCAGGGCTTCTTGAACCTTTGTCTTTTATGTTGTCTAAAGAATTTCTCAGCTTTTATGTCCTGAAGGATGCTTTCTTCCCCTCCCTGTCTTTCTTCCTCTGGTAAGCCAATAATGTGTACATTATTTCTTTTGAAGTCATCCCATAGGTCTCTGTTGTTGTTTTTAGTGTCTCTTAATCTCTTTTTGAGACTTCTTACTTCTTTTTTAGTTGTCTCTAATTCATCTTTGATCTTGATAATTCTCTCTTCAGCCTCATTTATTCTATTCTCTCTCTCCCCTCTATTGTTTTCTGGAGTTCATCTATTTTGTTACCCTGTTATGATACTATTTTAGCTTGTTCAGCAAGTTGTGTTCTTAGATCAGCTATTCCAGCTTTCAGCTCTCTAATAACCTTGAGAAAATTAGTGTTTTCTTCCAGAGTCTCATTTATTGTTTCTGCACTTATGAGGACAATTATTTCAAACTCTTTACTCACCCCTGTGATTATTTCCTTAACTAGTGTTTGGATGTTGACCTCATTAGTTTGTGGTTCAACCTTTGGGGGTTTTTAGCTGGACTCTTGTCCTGGTTCATTTCTCCAATATTTCTTCTTGTTGGTTTAATCATTCTATATAGTATGTTATGAGGTCCCTCTCTCAGTACTTTTCAAATTATTGATTGCCTGAATTGTCTTGTGTCTAAGTAAGGTACTTAAAGGGTTCACAGCTGTGTAAATTGGCAGTTGTTTCAATATTATTTTAATCCCTGAGTTGAAGCACAGTGGCTTAAAAGCCTCTTTTGTTCTTTTTCTTCCCTGTATGCTATGGGAGCCTGAAGGCTTTTAAACTATAACTAGGCTTCTTAGTTTAATTACTGACTCCTGACCAAGAGATAAAGCAGAGTGGGGCAGAGATAAGCCAGTGGTTATGCAAAGAG
Source organism: Erinaceus europaeus (assembly GCF_950295315.1). Lineage (NCBI taxonomy): Eukaryota > Metazoa > Chordata > Mammalia > Eulipotyphla > Erinaceidae > Erinaceus > Erinaceus europaeus. Next base: position 110,547,391 of record NC_080185.1, on the reverse strand, counting down.
ACTCTCACAGCCCCACTGCTAGGCCAGGGAAGTATAGATCTTCTGAGTTTCTGGGTTAGTTCTCTGTCTCCTGGTGTCAGCACAGGGCCTCCCCACACACACACACACACTGCTCCAGATTCTGAGGGCAGTAGCAATGGAGACTCACAGTTTCATTTGGTGAGTCTTAGGGGGGTAGTCTCCTCTCTTCAGCTCTTCCGTTTGTTGGTGAAACAGACTGGAGGTGTGTCTCAACTGGTAAACTGCCAGACTGTCACCAGCCACCCAATCTCTCCCTAGGCTTCTCTCTGTTCAGGAGCCACACGTATTTGCACTCACTGGTGACCTGGTGGGTTTCTGAAGTTGTAAACTTTCTTGAATATTAAAACTTAGTGATTATATTATTATTTATTGATTTATTAACTTACTAAAAATTAGTATGTTAACCATTTCCAGAATTACACAAGACTACAACCATCCCATATTTTGTGTTACTATTTTATGCAGTTTTAAATGTTTTAGCCAGTAAGCCACAATATCTTATTTTTAAAACAAAGTTCATTAATATTCATTAAGTTCATTACTTCTTACTGCTTACATATGTATACATTCTGACATATCTAAATATACCCTTTAATATTTTCTTTTTTAAAAATATTTATTTTATTTATTTATTCCCTTTTGCTGCCCTTGTTGTTTTATTGTTGTAGTTATTATTGTTGTTGTCGTTGTTGGATAGGACAGAGAGAAATGGAGAGAGGAGGGGAAGATAGAGAGGAGGAGAGAAAGACAGACACCTGCAGACCTGCTTCATCACCTGTGAAGCGACTCCTCTGCAGGTGGGGAGCCGGGGTTCGAACCGGGATCCTCATGCCGGTCCTTGTGCTTTGCGCCACCTGCGCTTAACCCGCTGCGCTACAGCCCGACTCCCCCTTTAATATTTTCTTAAATATATTTTCATTTTTGCATGTTTGATTCCTTTTGTTTCTCTGAAAAATGTCTTAATTTTACCATCATATTTGAAGTGGGCTTTCTGGGTATCAAATTTCTATGCTTAGTTTTTTCTTTAATACTTGGAAAACATTTCATTGTCCTATGGCTTTGACTGTTAATGCTTATATGTTGGCTATTTGCCCCTTTAGAGCTACTATACCCATCTCTATGATTCCTTTGATTCTTTGGTGGGGGGACAGTTTTATTGTGAAATGTCTTGAAATGATTTTATTTGTAGTTAGCCTGATCAATGTCTGGGGTGTCTCATGAATTTGTGACTTGGTGCTTTAAATGAATTCAGAAAATTCCCAGTCATTTCTTAAAATAAATGATTTTGTCCCTTTTTCTTCATTTTGAAAGTCTAGTTAATTGTAGGTTAAACATTTTCACCATTGTTCCACATATTTTTATTATTGCATTTAATATTATCTATCATTTGTCTCTCCATACTTCAGCCAGCATTTTCCATTGATCTATTAGCTTCCTGATTACTGAACCTTTTTATTGGCTGTATCTAATGTGCTATTAAACATCCATTGAGGGTTTTTATTTGTATTTGAGCCTTTTCTGATCCTCAAGATTTTAGTTCTTAGTTTGCTTTTCTCTATTGAAATTTCACTGCCTTCAAATACCTTCTTGAGCATGCTAATCGTAGTAATTTTAAAAGCATTCTTTTGGTTTTTGTGCATTTACTCTTTTTACGTGTATTTTTTAAAATTTTTATTTATATAAAGGAAACACTGACAAAAACCATAGGATAAGAGGGGTACAACTCCACACAATCCCCACCACCAGAACTCTGTATTCCCTCCCCTCCCCTGATAACTTTCCTATTCTTTAACACTCTGGGAATATGGACCCAGGGTCATTATGGGGTGCAGAAGGTGGAAGGTCTGGCTTCTGTAGTTGCTCCCCGTGCTTTTCATTTTTCATTGTCAGGTGGATGTTATATGGAAAATGATATAGAAATACTTAGAATTTCTGGATAGTATGTGCCTAGAGGAACTTGCTTTATATACTTGCAGACGAAATTCTGGGCTAGTAAGTTTAACTCAATCTTACATTACGTTGATTGACAACATGGCTTTAGTATTTTTCAGGTCAATCTGTTTCTACTCCATTCTTGGTTCTTAAACCATCACAGTGAGACTTGAGAGTGCTTCCCAAAGCCTCTCATCCTTGTGAATATCAACCTCAATATTTTCATTAGTGATTTACTAGTAATTTACAAGATTATAAAATAATAGGTGTATATTCCACACCACTGCCCCACCAAAGTTATGTGTCCCTCATCTGCAATGGCTGACTCTATTTTTTTTTCAAGTTCTGTGTTTCAATTCTCTATATTCCACTTCTGAATGAAACCGCCCCAGTTGTCTTTTTTTTTTCCTTTTCCCTCTCAGATAAGAGAAACAGTGCCTGACTTTACCATGTGTTCTCCAGAATTTATTCCCTTTCAGTGATGGTGCAAAAATATATGTTTCTTAACACAATTGTTCTGGGTTCTGGTGGAACTGAAATTCAGTGCCCTCTGGTCATCTTTCCCTAGCATTTCCCCTTCTGAGAGTATGGGCCAAAAGTCTTTTTTGGGTGCAAAGGGAAGGAGTTCTGGCTTCTGTAATTGCTTCTCTGCTGGATGTGGACATTGGCTGGTTGATCCATAACTCGTATGTCTCTATTTTTCCCAAGTAGGGTAGGACTCTGGAGAGATGAAGTTCTAGAACATGTTGGTGAGGTCATCTGCCCAGGGAGGTCAGGATGGGGTCACAGTAGCTGCTGGAACTTGGTGGTTTAAAGGCGGTAATATATAAAGCAGGACAAAGTGTTTAATATACAGGGACCAAAGAGCAGGAAAAGAGCCAATGAGAGTAGGGACTCTAGGATGGAAAGAGGCTATGATATGTACTTTTTGGGTATGTTTCTAGGAGCCCAGGACTTAAGTAATACTTGCTTGAATTTGATAGCTAACATGAAGTTGTACTAGAAATATTGTCTGGGAGTATGGTGTCAGAGTAGAGAATAGAACATGAAAGCTGGATTAAGGCAGAGAGTGGCTCCCAAACTTGAAAAGATATATAAATACATTTAACTGTTTATCTCATTGATCTGGCCCAGGGCCCATGCATATTCATATTTAGCACAGGAACCTGTTTGACCTCCAGGTACCTATCAATCTGAGCTCATGGTCTATGCTCACAACTGGGAACATTCTAGGCTGCACTCATTTCAGTACTAGTCTTCCTCAAGTGGCAGAGTATGACCCAGCCTCCCTTTGGAGAGTGGGGCAGTCCTTATCATCACTAGTTTGTAGTGAGAGTAAGGTCCTGAAGAGTCCCACAAAATGGCTGATGAGGGTGTATCTAATGGAAGTGACTCAATCTCAGCTTTGTATTCCTGAAGTTGTATCACCACTAGCTACCAATATTAAATCAAGTTTTTTCTAAAAGGTCACTAGGGGATCTGCTCATGTTTTCTTTTTCTCAACCAGTGCTTCCTTCTTATTTCAGAAAAATAGCATGTGATTTGAGGTTTACTACTCTGGCACTCTTTCTCACTGGTATCTTAAACCTAGAGGTCATTGTTGTTTGGTATTTCTCTAATGAAAGTTATCATGCAGTAGGGGTGTGCTTTTTTTGGTAATTTAACTTTTACTTTGCATTTTTTTTAAATTTTTTATTTAGGAAAGGATTAATGAACAAAAACATAAGGTAGGAGGGGTACAACTCCACACAAGTCCCACCACCCAATCTCCATAACCCACCCCCTCCCATGATAGCTTTCCCATTCTCTAGCCCTCTGGGAGCATGGATCCAGGGTCGTTGAGGGTTGCAGAAGGTAGAAGGTCTGGCTTCTGTAATTGCTTCCCCGCTGAACATGGGCGTTGACTGGTCGGTCCATACTCCCAGTCTGCCTCTGTCTTTCCCTAGTAATGTGTGTCTCTGGGGAAGCTGAGCTCCAGGATACACTGGTGGGGTATTCAATCCAGGGAAGCCTGGCCAGCATCCTGGTGGCATCTGGAACCTAGTGATTGAAAAGAGAGTTAACATACGAAGCCAAACAATTTGTTGAGCAATCATGGATCCCAAGCTTGGAATAGTGGAGAGGAAGTGTTAGGGAGGTACTCACTGCAAACTCTAGTGTACTACTGCTTTCAGGTATATATTTTGCAGTAGTTTATGGATACGTGTGCACATAAGCTCTCTCTCACAGAAACTGGTGTATATCTAGGTTATGGGACTTTGTTAGAAAGTGAACTACCTGAGATGAAATTAGAGTGTACTGTAAAAGGAAAGGTCTCACCCGAGTAATGAAGCTGAAGGGTTGTCATTCCACATGTGAAGTCTCTGGATACAGCCTGAAGTGAAGCATGTTGAGGTGGCAATCGTTGCGTTGGTTAGGTTGTGATCGGCGGATGTAATATTATTTGGTTTGGATTGGGAGATGCATATGGGAAAGTGGGCCCTATCCAAGGGTTCCAGGACTGGGGGAAGTAGAGGCTCTATAGTGGAGATGTGAGGTTCCTGCTGTCTTAGGGTTTGCATTTTTTTAACCAAAGCACTGCTCAGCTTCTGGCTTATGGTGGTGTAGGGGATTGAACCTAGGACTATGGAGCCTCAGGGATGAGAGTCTCTTTGCATAACTATTATGCTATCTACCCCTGCCTGGGGCATGATTTATCATAGTGCCTCATATTACTCATATAAGTTCTAAAATAAAACAACTGATTACTCCCAGGGATTAGCAAAGTTCCCATTTTTCAAGTAAGATGAAATCTCACAGTGAGATAGAGTGGTGTTCATATCTCACATATACTTTTAAAAAAATATTATTGGGTTGATTAATAATTTACATTAAATACAGGTGCTGGGTACATGGATAAAATTTCTCATTTTTCTGCAAAACACTCTCTGCACTGAATCTTTATTTTGATGATATTAATTCTTTCCATCTAAAACATGGAATATCTTTCTACTTCTTTGTATCTTCTATTTCCTTGAATTGTGCCTCGTAATTTTCAGTATATAAGTCTTTAACTTCATTTGTTAGGTTTATTCCTAGATATTTCATTGTTTTTGCTGCTAAGGTGAATGGGACTGATTTCTGGATTTCTTTTTCTCAGTTCAAGGTACTTTCATTCAAAGTTCTAGCAACAGCCCACGAAGTGGCTCTGGTAGGTAAAGCAAATGCTTTGCATCTGCGAGGTGTCCTGGATTTGATCTCAGGAACTACATACTCCATACCATTAATCTGGGCGCCTCTCTCTCCTTCTCACACAGACACACAAACACATTTTTTTTTAATGTTCAGAGTTCTAAACAACATGGAAAATCAGTGGCTAGTATCAGATCTTGAGTCACAAAATACTCACCCTTCTTACGTGTAAAGAAATTAATATTTCTATTGTAAAAGCTATTGAAAGTTGTTTGTGTGAATGCTAAATGGAGTCATTTTAGCTTGGCAATTAAAACTGCATGAATAGATGCTTTCAGGATATTTAATTTTCACTTTGTTATCTATTAGCCTTTTTAAATGAATTTGTAACAGTAAAATGTTAATTTTTTCCCCTCCGTATTCTTTCTACTAAATGATAAAACACTTGTTATTATCTTAAAAGATGAGCTTTAGATAATAACTTAATACATGCTTGACTTGGAAAAAAATACTGATTTCATAATGTAGAGGAAACAAACCAGACACAAATGACAATGAACCGATTTAATTATGTGAAACTTGATAATAATGAAAAAAGTCAAATTCATTTCAAATGCAAAAAATGTTCTATAAGTTTCCCTTAAAGAAGTATTTTAAACCTATGAAACAGTGCTTTTCTAAGACCTCTGACCTTGTTAACATCAAGTCTTCTTATATACGTTAACGTTACACAATTATAGCAACTGGTAATCTCGTCTCCACATTGCTCTGAGATTTATGATGAGCAAGAACACAGTTCTTAATTCCACATACAAGTTTTGTCATATTATTCCCTTCTAAATCTGCAGAGATCTGTTCGGCCCCTCTCCCCCATCGATTTTGTCCCTGCCCCTCCATTTCATAATCATTGCTGCTGCTTGTATCTTTTACCCCCAATATATGTGTCATCTTATTTACATTAGCCAGAAAAAAATATCCCCATGCTTTATTTCCATGGCACTTGGCATGAGTTGGAATGATATAATTCAAACCATTGATATATTTTTAGCATTTCCTGTATGGCAAAATGAGCAGCAGACAGTTTATGTAATAGTCAGAGGACTTAAAATATAACCTACTAATAGATTTGCATCTTTCTACAGTCCTAGAGTGTCCTGGGTTCTTCTGATAGTTCCTATACAGATTCAGTGAGAAGGGGAAGAGATTCAAAGACAAAAAAGTAGATATCATTTTCACAAGTTTATACACAAGATTTAAAGCTTTTATTCTTTTTTCTTTTTGCCTCCAGGGTTATTGCTGGGGCTTGGTGCTTGTACTATGAATGACTGCTCTTGGAGGCCATTTTTTTCCCTTTTGTTGCCCTTGTTGTTTTATCATTGTTGTGGTCATTATTATAGTTGTCATTGATGTTGTTGTATAGGACAGAGAGAAATGGAGAGAGGAGGGGAAGACAGAGAGAGGGAGATAAAGATAGACACCTGCAGACCTGCTTCACCACCTGTGAAGGGACCCCCCAGCAGGTGGGGAGCCAGGGGCTCGAACCAGGATCCTTAAGCCAGTCCTTGCGCTTTGCACCATGTATGCTTAACCTGTTGTGCTACCGCCCAACTCCCTCAAGTTGCCTTTTTAAGTAGCAACTAGGATATACCTTAAGAGTGATGCTGCCCAACATATCTAATCACTACTTCTTTGTTGTCTGGGTGCTTTGTGACTTGAAATTGTTCCCTAAGGATCTTCTCCCCCTTTTTGTACCTTCAACTTAGTATAGATATGTACAACTTTTTAAAATTTCTAAGACCCTGTAACTTTAATTATTCCACTAAAAATACTCTCCAGTACATCATTAGAAGATATTCTGAAGCCTGTCATTTCTAAGTGAAACCATTTGTCAGAGATCATCTGTGGCTGTAATTTGAAGCCCTTCAGTTCAGTGGTCACAACAGGACACCCTCAAAACTTTACAGAGGACAGATTTTGAAACACATAATCTAGTTAGGGTGTATATTTATGTTCATAATGTATAGAATACAGAGAATCTAGACTGTTCTAAGAACTGTGCTATGTATTACTGCCCCAGTTTATAAGAAAGGCAACTTGGTGTGACTACTTACAAGTGACTTGTTTAGACAACTTAATTGACATAAGTTTATATTCTTATTTTGAGAAATGAAAGTGTCTGATGAATTTGAAAACTCTTTCTGTTGTGGTTGGAAATAAGGTGTGAATGCAATGTATAAAAGGCAGAGCACTTTTGTGTATTTATCAAAGCTGGGGATGGCATAGACATTGCTCTCTATTCCTCAGTATGAAGTTTGCAAACTCAAGGCTGAGACTGATAAAGAAGAAAGTGTAACCACTCTGAGAAGGACTACAATACAGTCATAGAAGGAAAGTGAAGACAGGAGAGAGGAATCTTCCCCAAAACCTACTGAGTGAGGCAGCAAGGGCTTCTGAACAGAGACCATGCCTGAGACAATAACTCCTTTAAGATTGATTCTGATTTTGATTCTAAAGTTCAGTATAGTATATAGTAGAAATATGAATGATACAGAAAGCATCAATAAGAAAATACAAATAAACCATAATTTCACCACCCAAAACATATACTAGTACTAATTTTAATGTTGCTTTAAATAAATTTTAAATAGTATGTTCTTATTGTCTGCAGTTACATGTTAGTTATAAAACTTATCTTTAAAATGGAAAATAAGTATGACTAAGAAAATACTTGTTGGTCCTATTTGTGCAGATAGGTTCTCTGGTGGTGATGTGAAAGTCACTTAGGAGAATTTTAGGTTGGGTGTTCGAGGAAGTCTTAGTTGAGGTGATATGCGACCTCAGTAAACACACACACACACCGAAAACACTATTACCAGTTACAGAAAAATCAGGATGAAGTCACTGAAAATGATGGGCATTGAGTGTACAAGCCTTCCACTATAACTACACTCGGCATGCTTAAGAAGAAAGAAGGTCAGTGTGGTGGAACTGCAGCAGCAGGGTCAAGAGGTTATAGGAAATGAGCCTGGAGGTAAAGGTGGGCATGGAGATAAGATAGCACACAGCCTGTATTCAGGCCAAGGAAGTTTCCTAAAAGAAGAAGAGGAAGAAGATGAGGAGGAGACTTTGAAGGGACTTCACTTGACATCATAAGGGGGGCCCAAGAGAGGGAAGGTGATACTTACTTGGCCTGCTCTAGCTGTAGATGACAGCTCTTAAGTGCTGAGTCCTGGCAATATTTACATGGTAGATGCTTGAAAATTGGATGATGGGTTACTGACCTGAAGAATTGAGGGAGAATTTATATTGACTTAAACAACTATGTGATGTGTGGTTTAGAGATATCAACTTGCTCTAAAATGCTTGGGACTTCCATAGCTTTAGCATAGATTTTCTCTCTCTCTCTCTCTCTCCCCTATTGTCTCTTTCTAAAATACAATAAAGAGAAAAATTAAAAGAATGTTTTATATAACAGTAAATGAAAAACAAGATCCATTCTATCCTCATGAGCATCCATTCCAATTACATGAGTGTTTGTGAACAAAGGAGCGAGGCAAGTACCCATTTTCCCCTGCTTAAATGGAGACCCCATTTTTTTGTGTGTGGTTATTATTTTTTTATTTTTAAATTGTTTATTTATAAAAAGGAAACACTGACAAAACCATTGGATAAGAGAGGTACAGCTCTGCACAATTCCTACCACTAGACCTCCGTATACCAACCCCTCCCTCCACTGATAGCTTTCCTATTCCTTAACTCTCTGGAAGCATGGCCCCAAAATCATTGTGGGATGCAGAAGGTTGAAGGTCTGGCTTCTGTAATTGGAGACCCCATTTAAAGGGATTACCAGTATAAAAAATTAAAAAGGGGTGGGGTGGGGTTACTATTTTGAATTGGTAATGAATAAAAATAAATTTTGTGACAACCCCCCAGAAGTGAGAGCATTGTAAGTTTTATATACATTTAATAAGAATATTCTCTGAGCAACAATGTTTTTTGGGGGGAGGCAAGGGAGATTAATAGTTTACAGTATGATTGTTGGCACATTTGGGTACAGTTTCTCATTTCACCAAGATAGGTGTCTACAAAACATTCTCACTTCCAAAGTAAGTCCATCACTATGTACCATGGCCTGAAAGCCACCCCCCTGCTCTCAACACCCACTCTGTCCTCTTTTCCCAGAGTTCTTTGCTTTTGTGCAATGCACTACCAGTACAGGTTTTGCTTTATTTATATTTCCCTTTTCTGTTCTTGTTTCTTAAGTGAGAGTATCCCATGTTTGTTTTTGTCTTTCTGACAATCTCACAACATGAATCCTTAAAGATCTATTCAAGATGGGGTGACCTCATCCTTCTTAATAGCTGAGCAGTATTCTGTTGTGTATATACCACAACTTTCTTAACTACTCATCTGTTGTTGGACCCCTAGGTTGCTTCCAAGTTGGGATATAACTCAAGGAAACACACCAACTAAAGAGATCTGTGTATACCTATGCTCTTAGCAGCACAATTTTTTCTTTTGTTATTATGAAGGATTGCCTGTATTTTGTCGACTAGAATAAAAATGTAGGATGAAAATGTACACACATGATAGAATGAAATAAGGTAACTGAAAAGGAGAAACTAGGTAGCAGTTGAAAGATTATAACTAATACATTTAATTGGCCAAGACTAGGTGGGGCCTGTAATATGTATAAGTATGCATAAATAAAAACACAAGATATAATCAAAGGGAAAACTCATCTTGGTTCCTCAGGAATGTAGTCTGGTTCTGGTTCAAGCTAACTTCAATTGGTCTAAAAAAAGATGATTCTTTTAAATTTTAATTTATTAGTGATTTAATAATGATTAATAGTATTGTGGGATAAGAGGGGTACAATTCCCACCACCAGGGTTCTGTATCCCGTCCCCTCCATTGGAATGAAGGTTCCCTGTTCTTTATCCCCCTGGGAGTATAGACCAAAGATCTTTATAGGGTAAAGAAGGTGGCAGGTCTGGCTTCTGTAATTGCTTCCCCGATGGACATGGGCAGTGACAGGTCAATCCATACCTTCAGCTTGTACCTAACCTGTCTTTCCCTAGTGGGGTAGAACTCTAGGGAAGTGGGGTTCCAGACATATTGATGAGGTCGTCTGCCCAGAGAAGTCAGATTGGTGTCATGGAAGCATCTGCCACTTGGTGGATGAAAAGCATTAAGATATAAAGCAGAACAAATTGTTTAATAATCAGGAGCCTAAAGGTAAGAGTATAGAAGATGAGATTTGGGGTCTTCATGTTGGAAAAACCTAGGAAGTCTATTTTAGGTATAATTCCCATGGGCCCATGACTTTACTTATTTTTGCATGGGTCAGACAGCTAACATGTGGATGGGCTAAAAGTATTGTCTGGGAGGATTGTGTCAGAGTTGGGAACCGAACCAGAAAGCTAAATCAGAGTAGAGAGAAGCTCCCAAATATGGAAGAAGTATATAAATACCATTAACTGTAAACCCCATTGATCTGACCCAGGGCCCATGTCTATTCATATTTAGCACAGGAGCCTGTGTAACCTCTGCATCCCTGTCTGTCAGTCTAAGCTCACATTCCATGGTCACAGCTAGACTGCACTCATTTCAGGATCCATCTTCCTCAAGTGCCAGAGTATGTTGACCCAGCCTCCCTTTGCAAAGTAGGGCACTCCCTACCATTATTGTTCTACACAGAGGGCAAGGTCCACAGGAGAGATTATGATGTTGTTCCTTTTATAGATGACCATTGATGGTATAGAGAGGAAAACTGCTAGAGGTCTAGACCCATCATATCTGTCTGAGAATTCTAGGATTCCCTGACTAGGGCTACTGATGATGGGGTGGCCTGGTAGTGACCAAAAGGGCCATCATTAGAGTGTGCTGGCCCCTTGCCTTTATCCAGCTTTTGTAGTCTTTACTTTATCTGACAGGGTTAGGCTTAAGAGTAATCTAGGGCAGTGAAATAGGAAGTAGGTGAGGGAGGGTATCTAGGTCTAAGTAGAAAATATGATGAAGTACTTTATGGGGTCCTTTTTAGGTGTTTCTACTTGTTTGCTGCACTTAAATGAGTCAATGTTGACTATTTCACACTTATACTTTATTTTCCCCTAATTTATGAATACATGTGCACATGTGCCCTATCTCATGGGCCCTGGTCTATATCTAGGTTCTGTAACTTTGTTAGGAAGTGTGCCAACTGAAATAGAATTAAGGAGTCCTATGAGCTAGGAAAGGTCTAAACTGAGTATTAGAGCTGAAGGGTTGATATTCCAGTCCTGGTGTCTCTGGTAAGATAGGCCAGATAGATAAAGACAAGTATGGGATAATCCCACTCATAAACAGAAATTGAGAAGGAAGAATATAAAGGGAAACACAAAGCAGAATTTACTGATTTTGGAGTATTTCACTAAAGTTATAAACTTGGGGGGGGGGAAGTGGGAGGGTAGATTTTCAGTTCCACTATAGAGGGGTTTGGTAGGGATACAGATCTTTGGTGGTGGGAATGGTGTTGATATATACTCCTATTATCTTAGTCTTATAAATCACTATTTAATCAACATGAGGGGGGCTGGGTGGTAGCACAGTGGATTAAGTGCACATGGCACGAAGCACAGGGACTGGCATAAGGATCCCGGTTTGAGCTCCCAGCTCCCCACCTTAAGGGGGGGTCACTTCACAAGTGGTGAAGCTGGTCTGCAGGTGTCTATCTTTCTCTCCCCGTCTTCTCCTCCTCTATTTTTCTCTGTCTTAGCCAACAATAAAAATGACAACAACAAGGGTTACAACAAGGGCAACAAAATGGGAAAAATGGCCTCCAGGAGCAGTGGATTCGTAGTACAGGCACTGAGCCCCAGCAATAACCCTGGAGGCAAAAAAAATAAAGAAAAATCAACATGAGAGGGTAAAAGCAGATTGAATGTCTCAAGCTTTTTAATGCATAGACCAGTTATGAGTGTATATTCCTTTCATCTAAGCACTTAAGGTTTCAAATTAGTAAACTGAATTTCAACACTGGATATAAGTTGTTGATGCATTTCTAATAACTTTTTTTTTGAAATATTAAATCACCTACACTTTTAGACCAGAAACAACTGGTCTTATCAGTATATAAAATACAGTGATTTGCAAATAGCATTAAATGACATAAATCATGGTAAGGTCTTGTGTGAAACCTCTGGGGCTTTGCTCGTTTTCCTTCATGCTTCTCTTGATCCATACCATTTCATACTGCATCTGCCGATCTCAATCAAATCAATGCAGCCTGTGCCACCTCGACATGTTTCACTTTGGACTACAAAGATTATTCTGTGGTTACTTGAAACATATTAAGACACAGATACTAAATGCACCGTGGACAGTGGCTTACCATCCTTGGTTTCAGTCAATTGAGCTAATTGTAGTTTTAGGATAAGCCAGGCTTTGCATTTCACTCCTTGGGGAAATAGATTGTTTAATGACCATATTGTGTGCATATGCTGGGAATTACTCTGAGGAAGAGTAATTCCAGAGCTGAGGTTAGTAAGTACATATCTTTTCTTCTGCTACTATTTGACCAGAGAGTCAAAGAAAAGAATGACAAGTATAGAGTCAGAACTGTAGGAAAAATATCTGTTAGTCATCCTCCCCTGCTCTTAAACACGTTATCAGCTGTTTTCTGCTACAGTTTTATACATAATGCTGCATTTTCTATTTCAATGGCTCTTTCATTGGAGGAGATATACTTGAACAAGAACTTTTGTCAGGTGTTCTGCAGTCTTTCCCACACTTATCACATAGCAAGCGTCCCTGCCAACTGGCCCTTTGTCTACTATCAGTGAACAAAAAACTCAGCTAGTAATCTCAAATTTTTTATTTGTATGGCATAATCTGGAATTTTTTTTCTTCAGTATTATCTAGTCTCAGATGCACTAGTGATAATCCAGAAATACTTCGTATTATGTGAGTTAAAGATATTAGATAAGTTGAATCTAATAGCCTGAATCTAGAAGCAGTAAATGAAATCTTGAAACACCTGGATTGGCACTCAGAGAAAAACTGACCTAATTCCTTCCAGGAATAAACTAATTTTAAGGTCACAAGAGATCATTTTAAAAAGCGATAGCCCAGTGGTGTGAAAATTCAGTGTCGTGGCTCTCTTTCTCATGGCAAAATGTGAAGACAAGTTTTCAGTTCCCTTTCTGACCACTAGCACAGAACCAAGCCATTAAAGATGTCAGAGAAAAGATCTGCTGTGTTTTATGGTACAGCTTCATGTATTGTCTTACCCTCTGTCGGGCTACATATAGGCGTTATTTAAAAGGCCAGGAGACATGTAGCCTTGGAACCAAATTCGGCTTCCAGGTTCTTCAATGAGTATGGGGGTTTAGCTTGAGTGACAGTGGACTCTCCCATCAGCCAATTAGAATGCGGTTGAATTGGAGGAAGGCTGAGAGATTTAAGAAACAGAGCCTTGCTAGAATGTCTGGGTGGGTGAAGAGAGTTAGAAAGCACACTGCTGCTGACAGAAGTGATTAGATTGATTTAAATAGAGTTTTCTTGCACTGGGACTGGAGCAGGAAGCAGCAAGATTTACATGGTATATGGGTGGACTTTCTCTGCCATAAAGGCAGTCAGAAGAAGTGAGCATAGTGCTAACCATTGTGGAGCACGCACTAGCTGCATTTCACTTGTATGGCATTCTCTAAATGGCATCATTTACAGCCTTTGGCCAGCTTTATTACACTTCAAAGGGTTTCTATATGTGGTGATTTTTATTCTTTTTTTTTTGTTTTGTTTAACTGGTCTGAATGTGTGTGAATTTGAGTGGTTTGCAGTAACTAAATATAAATACTAAAACATTGTCATATTCTCACCAAATTGGCAATTGCTTTTAACTTATATTCAGATATGTTCAATATATGTGAAAAGATAAAGAAGTTTGTAATCTTTATCTTGTGTAAAGATAAAGAAGTTTGTAATCTTTCCTTTTTGTTGTTGTTGCTGTTGAGGCTTTACCACTATTCTGGGTTGGATTTTTTTTTTTTAAAGAAAGATGGAGAAAGGGAAAAATCACAGCACTAAAGTTTACCTCAGTGCAGTGGGAATCATATTTAGACTTGGGTCATGTGAAGACCAAGCAGGTGAGGTATCTTTCTTAATCCAAGTATATAGGGTGTCTAGTACTTGGGCAGAGATTTGACTGTTGTCCTTATTTACTAAGTAGTTCACACCCCTGACATACTATGGTACAGTTCACATCCAAGTCTGCTTTCTTAAAGAAGCCCTTCTAACATGTAAGAAGTGGAACTATTTTTTTCTCAAATTTTTACTGGAAAGGCCTCTGAGTAATAAATACAGCTGATTTTTTATTTATTCAATCAAGGTGCTGCTTTTCCCTATAAAAATTTTAGTGGCAATATTCTTTATTGAAAGGAGTTGTGACAGTCAAATTAGAAAATGCTGTTCCAAACTAAAATAATGTCTGTTTATACAGAGATATCATGTGGGTGCTATATTCTTGAAGATCCAGTGCTTTAATTTTATAAGCCTCTTGAAGCTATCCTATTAGCAAGCTTTAAAAAAAATCCTTGAAAAACAGGTGATTCATGTAGTCATAAAATTGATGTTATCCAACTGTTACTTTTTCTCTGGGAAAGAAAGAATTGAACTTTTCCTCTCACCATGATTAATACAGTAACATTATAGATTTTCCATTCATTCCCTAGTGCCAACAGCTAAGAGATAAGGTGAAGATGTTACAGCTGTTCAGGCATTTATTATGTACAACTCATGGAACATACATACTGATACCCAGAAAAAAATCACAACTGCAAAAAGCAGGAGAAAACCCAACAGTGCAGCCTAATTAATTAATAGCAATAGCACACAGATGAATAGAAGTATTTGGTGGATATGTATGTATGTGTGTATATATATATATATATATATATATATAGAGAGAGAGAGAGAGAGAGAGAGAGAGAGAGAGAAACAAGAGATTTGTCCCACCATTTTATGCAGTGCAATGGTCATAACATGGGGCTCATGGTGCACCCATGCCCAGAGGCACCTCCAGGCCTAATTTCATTTTTTACAATTATCCTGTAGAGTTTAGATAATTAAAAAAAACTATTTCTACAGAGAAGTAATTACAAAAGCCAGACCTTCTACCTTCTGCATAAAGAATTTTGTTCCATACTCCCAGAGGGGTAAAATGTTAGGGGAAGATGACCAGAAGGATCTGAGCTCTAATTCCATCAGGACCTGGAGAAAGAAGAGGGGAGGAAAAAAAAAAAGGAAGAACACTCAGAAGTAGTAGGTGTGACTTAAAAAGGAAGAGAAGACAGGACCTAGAAAATAGGCAAATATATATGAATCTAGATAGTTATTGAAATAATAGGCAACCCATATCTGTAATCTTGGATGAACTAATGTAGTTTCCAATGGAACACAGAATAATGGGGACACAGAATTCTGATAGGAAAGGTGTGCCATTCTACCCATGCTATAGTTTTGTTAATATTAAATCACTAATAAAAATTAAAAAAATATTTTTATTATTTTATTGTTCAGATCCTTTCCATAAGTTTTCTTTGCTAGTAAGATACATGTCTAAATTCGTATCTAAGGCCTACCATGATGTCCCTCTCCCAGTCTCTGCACCATTTTCTGTCTCTGTTCTCTGTTCTTCTAGAAGTACCTTTTAAGGGCCCCTACTAGAATGTGGAATCCACATAGTAAGGGGCTTTCACCTCAGTTGCCCTATTGCCACTCTGTAAAATTTTGTTCCTGGAACATGGAAGTCATTACTGTGTCTTTTGCATGAACAAAAAGCTAACTGGCCCAATTCTCCTTAAAGTTTAATGAGTCAGGGATTTTATTTTTCTTCTAAATATAGCTATCCATTTCCTTCATTTAACTGCCTTTCACATCTTGTAGGACTCAACTTAAAAGTCATTCTCTCTAGGAAGATTTCTCAGCATTACAGTGTTGCCTTGATAGGCCTGGCACTGTGCTCCTGCAGCCACATAAATAGCTGGGTAGATAATGGGTTGACTTTTATTTCTATAAATATCTACATTTATATATATTTGCCCATTTTTTCCTATGGTTGTGACTTTCCCTTTTTTTATTTTTATTTATAGAATGGAAACACTGACAAAAACCATAGGATAAGAGGGGTATAACTCCAGACAATTCCCACCACCAGAATTCCATACCCCGTCCCCTCCCCTGATAGCTTTCCTAAATCACTAATAAAAAATTTACAAAACAACTAAAAAAATAGCTGGGTAGATTCTTGTGCCTGTGACTGAATGGTGACAGAAAGACCGTTCAGGCAGCAAGTTGGTCTTGGGTGTTCTCCAGTAACATAAACTATGTGAAAGTTAAGAATTTCTTAACATCAAAAAAGAAAACCTTCAAAATAGTAAATATTAAATGAGAAGTTTTATATAGAATTGCTTTATTTAGGGATAAGTCATGGCTGTAGGCAAATATTTGGGATGAATAGTATTGAATAGTTAAGGGATGGCACTGAGTCCATTTAAGAAGAAGGTGTAAGAAATATGAGAAGGGAGGTCAGGGCCAAGTCATAGAGCAACCAACCCACCGCTGAAAGGCTGAATCTGAGAAATTGTTGCTAAAGGAGAATTAGTAACTGGGGACTTAACTGACCTTGGTAACAGTTAACAGTAAATCAGAAGAGACAGAAATGACTTGATGGAATGGATTTAAAAAATAAAAGGTGAGGAGGTCAAGTGACCATAGACAAATGGCTTTGTAAAATTTTTCTATAAAGTGGAAAATGAGATTGTACTGAAGTTGAGGATTTGATGGGTAAAATAGTTTTTAATATGGGATTCTAGAGTATTTGGCCTTTCAGTGAAGAAATAAACAGTGATTCAGGGTAAAGAGTGATACTTCTAGAAAGTACAGTGTGAATGTGATCCAGAGATCATGTGGAGGCTGAAGCATGTTGCCAGGAAAGTACAGTAGAGCCTTTAAGATTGTGTTGGTCAGGGACTTGTTACTGTGAAGGATTTTGGAGTCAAGATAGATAAGGACACTAGAGTCATGAAGCTACCAAGCCCCAGCAATTACCCTGGTCACAAATAATTTAAATACATAAATATCATCTTTAGATATCAATATTAACTTTAAATTGCTTGACTGAAACCCTTCTATTATGTAGAGATTATTGTAAAAATAACTCATGTCAAAATTAAGCCTTTTGTCTGTTCACTGAATTATGAAGTTACCACAAAAACACTTTTTAGCTTTACCTCTTAGCAGATGGACTGGCATAGTTATTCTCTCAATAATATAAAGACAAGTGTAGATGGCACGATTTCCACATTTGGGGGCACAATAATTGCTGGAGTGGGTAGTCTGGATTTTCTCTTTTCCTCAATAAATACGTAGATTTCAAAAAATGAAAGAGAGGTAAAGAGAAGAAATAGTTTCGCATCAACTGAAACATAACTTGCAACTTTTTGTACATTCCTTCAATACTCTTCAGCATTTTCTGACTTTTGCAGTATTTAAAAAAAATTCTTCCTTGATTTGAGCTGATGTTCTGCTCTATCCTGTAAATTGTGTCAACAAAGGAGGGCATTCATCCCTTAGTCTAAACACCCAGTTCAGTGCGTCTTTCTGTATTTGGAAGAGTTAGAAATGGGTTAGTAGTTGTATCTACTCTCTTTGTTATTTACTGTATCAGCAGCAAAAATCACATGCACAATCTTCAGCTTTGAGCATATCCATAGACCTATTTCTATTATAATAAAGTTTGAGTCTGCTGCTTTTTCATGAATATCTAATCCTGACACACAGCTTTAGCATATGTTCATTAACATTGCTTTTGGATAATGATTAGATTATGCATATATATGCAGTGCAAAGGTAATAAAGAAATTCTAATATTTTAAAGATGAGGAGTGCTATATAAGACACGTATTTTAAATATGTACATAATGTTTCTAAGATGATGAACTTCTCAGCTCTGTTATTTTTATATTTTATTTGTTGAGTTCAGCTTTACTTAAAATAGCAGGGGACTATCTATTTAAGCAGTTGACAGAGCAGAAACTGTACTATTTTTCAAAATTCCATACTATAATAGGGTATTGGAAGGAGAATAGCTCATATGAAATCTACAGAGAAGCTTCTCTTTGTTGTTTTAGTAACCTCACATCCCACTCAGTAAATCCCTTTATGATCATGTAAGAGTTGTCCTTGAAGCAATAATAAAAATACAAGAGAAAGGGGAACTGAGATTTGACTTTTATCTACATGGTAGAAAATAACCAGCTTTATGTATATGACAGGACCATATCATATGGTAAGAATTTGCTCACAAAAACAAGGCTTATGAGAGTATAGTAAATAAGAGTACCATAGCTAAATATATAAATTAGGTCATGGTTCATAAATATTTCAGTTGTGAATAAATGAATTCTATATAGATGTGGTTTATGAGATAAAGGATACAAACAAAGCAAATGCGTAATGTGAAGGTGTTATCAAGTACTAAGTTAAAAACAGTAAGCATTAAGGAAATTTGAGATGAAATGTAAAAGGTAGGAAACATAGGTCAATGACTCAGCAAGTGTCTTCTATGTGACTAAAGCAGGATTTGAATCTGTGGGGAGGACGGAGGTGGAAAGTCGCTCTGGTTTGTGAATTTTAAGATTTCAGTTTACATGTCAGTGGAGAAGCATTACAGAAGCCAAACCTCCCACATTCTGTATCCCATAAAGATCTTGGGCTCATACTCCCAGAGAATTAAATATGGAAGCTTCTAATGGAGGGGAGGGGGTACAGAACTCTGGTGGTGGGAACTGTACGGAACTGTACCCCTCTTATCCCATAATCATGTTGATCATTCTTAAATCAATTAAAAATTTTAAAAAATCAGCTTATCCTCCGTTCAAGCCTCAATAAAAGAACTTGTTTCTCTAGGCCAGTTAAATATTCACCCTTGAGGGTTTTTGTTTTATGTTTGGTTTTCTGCCCCTAGGTTTACTGTTTAATCTCAGTGCCTACATGACTCAACCTTTTCTTAGGGCTTATTATTATTATTTTTTTGAGAGAGAGGAGAGACGTGCAGTACTGCTCCATGGCTTATGAACCCCCCCCCCCCCCACAGGTAGGGACTAAGGTTTGGAACTCTGACCCCTTTGTGCATGGTAATGTGTGCCACTGCCTGGCACCCAAACACTTGGGGTGTTGAGGAACCTTTATTAAAGGTTCTCTCCACTGTCAATGTACCTTCAGAGCCAACAATCTGAGGAGGCAGGATAGCACTCCTCCCCAGTGTCCTGCTCCTGGTACCTATTAATGTGCTATTACATTAGGTTGTTGGAAAAGTCTTAAGTTTTTCTTACGTTTTTCTATGCAAAAATGTATCATGACTTTTCCAACAGCCCAATATGTAGCCGAGGGGATATGGTTGCTAATGTGCTAACCTTAAAACGGAGAGCTCCACTGTAGTCACAAGGGTCATTATAAATGTTGAGATGGGATTATGAGCAAGATTTAGTTGACCATTGCTGGATCAGAAGAGGGAAGGACATCCCAAGCAAAACAAAAACTGTGGTTAGCTTATAGAATATGGAAAAAAAAAATACCCCCTAGAATTTCTCAAAAGGAATGTTGCCCTAACCGTAACTTGATTTTAGTTCACTGAGATGAATTTCAGATTCCTATTTGTCACAACTATGATGGTGGTGGCAAAGTGGCTCACTTGCATAGCACACTGTTTTGCTATGTGCTTGGCCCAGGTTCAATCCTGGCCTGCATTGCTTAGAAGGACGCTCCGATGCTATGCTCTCCTCCCCATCACTGCCTCACACCTCTTAGTCTCTTTATAAATCAAATAGAGCAAGAATACTATTGCTTCAAGAAACCATGTTTTTGTTGATTTGAGTAGTTTAAAAATAAAATAAATGCACCACCCCAACATATCTGGAACTGATGCTTTTGGTCTATAAAAGTTTCGCCACATATATAAGCAACTTATTTTGATTTTTTCATTGCCAGCAGATTTACTTCTGGGGCTCTGTATTGAATACCTAATCCACCACCTTTGGTGGCCATGCCCCCCTTTCCTTTCTTTTGTTTATAGAGACATGGGGATTTAGAGAAAGAAGAGCGAGGGAGAGACACCTCCAGAACAGCATCACCACCTGTGAAGGGACTTGGGCCTGGGTCCTTGTGCCTATTAGTATGTGTGCTATCTGTTACTGGGAGTGCCGCTGCCCAGTCCTCATTTATGCACTTGTTGTTGCCACGGCTTCACTACTCTGGGCTGATTTGTTTTTTCCAAAAAGGGCAGAGAGAGGGAAAAAAACCACAGAATTGAAGCTTCCACCATTGTGTTGGGGGCAGAACTCAGACTTGGGTCACTCAGATGACAAAGCAGGTGCACTACTCATATGAGCTATTTGGTAGGCCCCTAAAGGTAATGATTTAAACTATTATATATCATGATTGCTGTTTTACAATTTATCATTTCTCATAATTCTGTGTAACTTATTATTTGATAATATAACTACTGTTCCTTGTAATGATAGTAAATGATTTTATCACTACCACTATTGTATATTTAAGAAATTTCAGGTTGTAAACATATATGTAGCATCTTAAGGTTAACTGAGTCTTTCTTAATATTTCTGGTGATACTATAGGGTAGCTTACATAAGCTAAACATCTCAGTTAGCATTAGAGAAGTTTTAATTAAAATATTAATTTATTGGATAGATCCAGAAAAATCAAAAGAAGGTGGGGAGATAGAAGAGAGACACCTGCAGCACTGCTTCACTACTCATGAAGCTTTCCCCCTTTGGGTGGGGACCAGGAGCTGGAACCTAGGCCCTTGTGGTCCTGTGCCCCTTGGTTTGTTTTAAAAAACAACTTGATAGGGACATTGAATGTAATTTACTCATGTACAGTCACATATGAGAGTGCCAAAGGCATTTATTATCATTACAAAACGAATACATGAACATAAAATTTGACCAATGAAACTTCATTGTTGCTTTACTTAGATATTGTTAATTTTCATGCTTATTACTGTTTTTTTAAATTCCTGATTTGTCAGTTTATGTCCTTTGATGGTCTTATTATACTTCCATGTAACATGTGATATATATATATATATATAAAACCAGAGAAACTGCTCGTATCTGGCTGCTGGTGGCAGAGGGAATCAAACCCGGGATCGCTTGTTGCTTGCAAGCCACAGGCATTACTGCAGTACTTCTTGGTTCATGGAGCATAACAGTTATGCAAAAAGATTCTCATGCCTGAGTCTCCAAAGCTCCCAGGTTCTATCCTTCTGCACACCACCATAAGCCAGAGCTGGAGCAGTGCTCTGGTTAAAAAAAAAAAAAATCAAAGGCTTACTTTGCTATATATAAGATGAAAGTATAATTCAAAATATATCTATTGTTTGCCATAAAAACTTTAGATATGGGAGTCCTGCAGTAGCGCAGCGGGTTACGTGCAAGTGGTGCAAAGCGCAAGGACTGGCCTAATGATCCCGGTTCGAGCCCCAGCTCCCCAACTGCAAAGGGAGTAGCTTCACAAGCGGTGAAGCAGGTCTACAGGTGTCTATCTTTCTCTCTCCCTGTCTTCCCCTCCTCTCTCCATTTCTCTGTCCTATCCAACAACATCAATAACAACAACAATAATAACTACAACAATAAAACAAGGGCAACAAAAGGAAATAAATATTAAAAAATATTTTTAAAACTTTAAATATTCAAAGCCATATTTATCATTTTACCTATATAAAGGCCTTTACTGACCAGATTCATATAATTTATTCACACATTATACTAATATTATCTATATGTACATGTAGTTTTAAACTATATTTTAGTATTTTCAATTTTGATTGCACAATTCAGCTTCTAAGATCAGACGAGATCGGGCGTGTTCAGGGTGGTATGGCCGTAGACTGATTGCACAATTTAACAGTATTCTAATTGTCATCAAAATGCATTCCAAAACCAGGCATTGGAAGCTACTGTTACTTGTTTTTTAATGTTTAATGTTTCAAAACTGTAGAGATATTTTATCAAGTTAAAAAATCCCTAGTGGATAACAATGTACTTTTATAATTTAAGTGAAGGAGAATTTGTATCTTTTTTATTAATGTTTTTTATTATCCTTATTTATTAGAGATATCCAGAAATCTATGGAGAGAGAGAGAGAGAGATACCTACAACACTGCTTCACCACTAGCAATGCTTTCCCCGGGCAGGTGGGGGCTGGGGGCTTAAGCTCAGGTCGTTGTACACTGCAACATGTGCACCAACACCCAGCCCCAAGAATTTGTATTGTTATGCAATTCTTTTTCATCTTGAAATATTTTCTTTCCACTATATCTCTTTTATTATATTCTCTAGTAATTACTTTTAGATATAAAGTCCAGTATGACTTGCAATATTTTATTATTACCCAGGATCTCATATTTCAGTTAATAATATACTTTTCCATTATATTCTCTAATTGTACAAAGTATTGATTATAGTGAAAAAAGATGAACAAAATGTATTGATAAAAATTCCTATTGCCAGTCAAGTAAATCTTGTTTATACCTACAAATGATACATTTGCAGGATGTATTTAGTGGATTCTAGTGGAATTAACATTTAGTGACAGGATTCTGATACATCAATGAAAATTTGAGACAGGTTTTCTTGATAATGATTCCTGTTTGTCATATAATTTACTTCAATTATCTTACTCATGTAAATAGTATATACACATCACACACACACACACACACACACACACACACAATTTACTCACAGAATTCTGAGACAGATAAGTAAACTTTAAAACGGTTTTTTTCCAGGACTCAAAAATGTAATTCCCCTCGGATTCTACATTCCTTCTGCACATCTTATTTGAAAAATCTGTGCAACTCTGTTTTATTTTGATTTCCCTCTGAGATGGGCCTCCTCTTATTTTTCAACAACAACAACAACAACAACAAAAGTGTTGGATGATTTGCTGGACTCATAGCTCTTGATTTTATTTAGCAAGTTAAGCCATTCCTTCTTTCAAATTCCCATAGAAGATATTGCAATCAAGCCAACATGGATGAGAGGTCAACCCAACGCTACTGGTTTCCCCCTTCAGGGTAGACTACAAATCGTTTGTGTGGAATTTTTTTTTTTGGGGGGGGGATTGTTTACTTGCCTCCATTTAACAGTGACCTAGAATATCGAGAAAAGGTGAAAGTGTTAGCCTATAGATTTGAAGTGCTAGTTAGCTCTCTTATTATATGCCTACTTCTTCCTTGTATATAGTTTTCCTATTTCTAAGAACAACCTATTAGTACAGTTGAAGTTAAATGAGGAAAAATGTAATTAGTAATTTAAACTTTTGCATCAAACAGTGCATGGATTTCTTGGGCAGTACTAGAGAGCTACAATTTTAGATATTGTTGTGTATTCTGAAATCATCTTTCATGGTATTTTTTGTTTCATAAAAGTATTATGAGAATTTAAGAGCTCTACTGGTCCCATTATGGACTCCAACAAGAAGCACATCTCTCTATGCCAATTAGCAATTCTGAGCACCCCCTCAAGCCACCTTGATCTCAGGCTGTGATGTTCTCTCTAGTGCCAGGCCCATAGTGAGTGTTCCTGCTGATCAAAGCTGTTTTAGAGTAGGTTGTCTTTCTCTATGGTGATAATCATCTTGGGTATTTCACAAACATAATCGCAAAGTGATCTACCCTTTGGAACTTAGGAGCACTGTGATTTTCCCTTCTTATCCTTGCTTGGTCAAAAGACCCATAATCCCAAACACCAAATAAGCAATTTTGCTTTTGACCATTTAACTCCTAAAGGCTTGATTTGTAGCTAGCATTGTGTAGATAGTCTGTGAGGGCACAAGCTGTATTAGAACCTTGAGCCAAAGAAGGTTTAAGACAATGATTTCTAAGTAAAGTTACATTCCTTCACCTCTTATAACCTGGAACTAGGTCTTGATGCTTCCTTATCTCAGTATTATCTTTCAACCAGGGAGATCAAAATGCAGAGAAACAAAATCCTCACTTCAGATTCTACCTTCAAACCTGAAGTGTTTACTGCACATGAACAAATTAAACCTTGTGTTTACTCTTACTTTTAGAGAGATTATGGTTGCTTTCCTGTGGTTGTTTGGAATGAGTTTTCTGGACATATATGAAAGAATAACTGCTACTGAAATTCTCTCATCTAAAATCATATACCTGTAGGCGAGAAGTGAAGTGGCTATCAATTTTTGAATGATAGAAAAGTGTTAAAATTACTTTCTTCAGATGTTTCAGAGATTTTTTTGTAGTAGATTTTTTTTAGTGCCAGACCTAGATGTCAAATCTTCAATTATGAATAAAATTTTCTGTTGGTCAAGAGTAGGGAAAAAGTAATAACAAGGTTTTCCTTCTTAGGACAGAAGTGACTCCCAGAAATTCCTCATTTGGAATATAAAAGGGTTTTTTGATTCATATTTTGTATTCCTATAAGTAGATTAGGAGGAATAAATGCTCTGATGGCCCATGAAAGTTAATCTTTCCAACATCATGCTGCCCGGAGATGTGTTTAGGCAGGAACAGTGACTCTCTCTCCGTTGCCCACTGCCATGATTCCTAGGACTGTAGCTCTTTAACTTAGTAGAGCTCATAAAAATTCCCTATGTAGGGGTCAGCCGGTGGCACACCTGATTAAGTGCGTACACTACAGTTTTCAAAGACCCAAGTTCAAGCCCCCATCCCCACCTACAGAGGTGAAGTAGAACTGCAGTTATGTCTCTGTCTTTCACTATCTCCCTATCTACTAATAAATAATATTTTTTAAAAATTACTTATGCAGTTCTGATTAGATAATTCTTGAATTCTTCACTAAACATGAGAATAACAACAATGCTTCAAAATAATTCAGATAGGCAGTCTGAGGCAGGACCAGCCTAACCAGAAGGGGAAGGGTACAGGGGGTTAATTCTTGCTCTCAGTAGGTTTAAAGATGTGTTTCTTCTGAAATGAAAATTTCTGTTTGTGTTCCTGACTTGATAACTTCCCTAAAATTAGAAGATAAAAGAAAATACTTTTGTTCCAAATTGGATACAATTTTCCCTTTCAATAAAGAGCAATACTTCAGAATGTTTTTATCTCCTCAGAAGGTTGTAGGATCGCTAGGTCCATTTATCCTAATTTTCCAGTGTTAACTATTGTACTCCAGTATTGCTACCAAGTAGTAAAAGAACACAGTGTTATTTTAGATTTCCCCTACACAAAATCTACTGGAGTATTAGTTCTATATTTTGTGTTTCAGCTGTTCCCTTCCTGGACTTGTTTTTCTACCTAAGATAACCACACTATGTTTCTGTGCCGCCTCTTCTTAGACTTGTTCAAGTTCAACTGCTTTTAAGGCATTGTTCTTTCCCAATCTATAGGTTGCTTTCCCTTGAAAAAAGGACATCAGATTCATATTTAGGTTGTTTTAGCTCTGCCACTTATAATAGCAAGCTGAAGTGAAGACACCTTAACTTTAAATCTTCATTGTGACCAGTCTTTAAATATAGACTAGCAATTGTGGTCTGGCCTCTCTCCCTAGAAAGACAGTGCAAACTTGGACTAAAAAGTCAAGTGTTCGGTAATTTAATGGCCCCACATGCAGTTTCTTCATTGTTAGTAGAATTACTTCATTATTGTAGCTGAAAGTGCATGCTAGAGGAACATGAAGATAAAACTCCCTAGGAGTGGTTCTTTCTAAGCTGCATTGGATTGATGCTTTCATTTTCAAGTGCACCTTTCATCATGCCTCTGCCATTTGCAGAATTTACAGTAGCTTTCAACTGGCTCTCAAGTTGAGTTCAGTTTCCCAGTCCTGGGTGGGAAAACTCTCTACTTTCCCCACTTTACTTAACAGTCTCCCTTCACTCTGTATTCTTCAGTCCTCTGTATTCCAAACCTAATTATTTTGTGAGACTCTGTCTCAGGCTTCTAATTTTTCATATTTACCTTTATTTCTCCAAGAAGAACTCAGCAATTTCTTTTGTTACACCTATTAACATTTTTTTCACATTTCTCCTAAGAAATGACCTTTAAAACACTTTGGCAGATATTTTCACTAATCAATATAATAGTTCTCAGACCACAGTGTTTTTTCAACCTCTGTTACATCTCTTTCACCTCTGGGTGAGAACCACACCTCACATCAATTACACCAGAACTTCAGGAGCTAGACTTCTAGTGACACTACTTGTTAATTCTCCCAAGGTGACTCTGGTATACTGCAAAGGTTGCTATTAAGTGCCTCCTTGCTTCTCATACCTTAATGAGCACAAATTTAAGGATGTGGATCCCTGGGCAAACATTCTTTTGTGGATCCATGGCAGTTCCTTTTTTTTTTTTTCCTTGATCAGTTTTCACATACAGAAAGGCATTTTTAAAAATCATGTAACACAATAAATTTCTTTTTATTCTCTTTTTATGTGGCACCTAGGAATGAACTTAGAACTCCATGCATATTTGGTAGCACCACTGAGTGGCTTCCTCGGGTCCATTTCTTTCCCTTCATTTTATGGGGGAGGAAAAATAGAATGAAAGGGAGAGGCAGAAAATAGACACCACAGGACTGCTCCACTCTCCACGGTGGTACTCCTGTATGGCCCAAGGTTCATGGACAGCATGGTCTTCGCTCTGCAGAGTGAGCTACCTCCAGCTCACTTGAATTGCTTAAGAGAAGCAACCTCCTTGTTTCTCTTTTAGCTTTATTCTTTTATTTCATTTTAATGAGAGATGCAGAGAGGAAGATATACAGAGACCAGAGCACTGCTCATCTCTGGCTTATGGTGGTGCTGGAGATTGAATGTGGGACCTTGGAGCCTTAGGCAGAACCATTATGCTGTCTCCCCGAGCCTAGCTTTTTGTGTGTGACTTATTGGAAGATTCCCTATTCTTTGTGGGCAAACAGTATTGTTTGGGAAGATGGTGTCAGACTTGAGAATAGGACTAGAAAGCTATATCAAGGCAGAGAGAAACTCTCAAATATGGAAAAATTTAATATGGCTAAATGCCGTTAACCGTAAACCCCATATCTAGTGATACTTAGCCAAGCCTAGCTTTTAACTTTATATTCAATTCATAGTGGTAGCTGAAGAGTATCCTCAGTACAAATCTTAGAAGTGACCAGGGTAGAGCTAATTACAAACTGCTTTAGTGTTGTATTAATTCTATAGTGCAATAGTGCTGTATCTAGTTCTATGAAAACACAGAACATCTCTGGCATATATCTGAAAATATCCTGTCCTGATTGTTGGGTTAAATAGGGTGAATTTGAGCCATAGCACTGGTGGCACCCTAAGCTCATTATGATGTAGATAAAACATGACTACTTTCACTTTTGTCCAAGTTGGTATGAGTGAAGATACAAATATCTGGTTGGTTATCAACACAACAAAGGGGGTAACATTTCATCAGCTCATTCACTTTTTTTTTGAGCTGTATCATTAACAGTGAAGAAACACAAGTCATAGCAGAAAGAAAAAAAAATAGATTATGTTTGAACAGCTTACAGTTGAACCCTAAAACTAAAATTGCTCCTAAGATCATTATGAACCAGGTGTGTTCATGTATGAACCAGGTGTGTTCACTTTGAGGACCTCTACTACAGCCTGACTTCTCCAACAGTATTATTTCTTTCTGTACCTGCACAATTGTAACTAAAAATGTTTTGACATGTAAAAAACACATCATTTAGGAAAACAGAGAATATGGTCAACTAGAATACATAAATCCTGGTTCTGTTAGGTGAGCTAAGAGCAGAAGTCAAACCATGCCATTCCCACTGCTGAGCCTCCAGCTTATCTGGCTGTGACTTGTGATTAGATTAGCTCTGCAGGTATCTGTTGAGAACAGGAATTCAGTGGAAAATTGTTACTGCCTAGCTTATTTTCATTTTAGTAAACTATCCTCCCCCTGTGAGGGATGTTAATTGCAAGGTTTCCTCCATTTAGTCTGAAGGGCTAGCCATCGGAATATTCCTTTTCCCTGACCACCATGACTAAGGAATGGACCAAGTCCAGTGACTTATTGAGGAAAGAAATACAAGCTTTTTTTTTCCTTTTGGTTTGCCTGAGACAAAGCTAAGACCAAGAGATGGATAAAGAGATCTATTAGGTGTCACTGAAGACCTAGGAAAGACAAAAGTATCCCTGGATTTGTTAGTCCTCCTGTATACAGGAATTTTTGAATACATACTTTTAAAGACTTATTCAATGAGGGAAATAGAATAAACGAGAACCACTCTGACATATTTATCCTGGAGTCTGAACACAGTGCCTCATGCATCATGTGAGTGAGTCCTATGCTCTATCCACTGAGCCACCTCCTTAAGAACCGAGAATTTATACATTTAATTTTTTTGAGAATTTCTTCTCATATAATACAAACTTATAATATTTTATTGTATCATTTCAAGACTGATATCCATTCAGTAGTATCCTATCTTTTACTATCCAGTAAACTGAGAAATACTTGGATCTATATAATGCTGCTTGAATTTTTTCTCTGTGAGTATATAAATGTTGCATCACAAATATCAATAAGATTTTCACTTAATAAGAGAAACCTCTATCATTTTAATGACAAATTATAAAAATATGTTTCAGATATTGTGAACTCATTTTTATGTTAAGCAGTTATTTGGGGAGAAGATATTTTTATATTTTCTTAATCATGTGAAATGTCAAAGTCAGTCCCATGCTTCTCCCAACCCAGATACTAGTTGTGACCCTCCATCTCCAAGCTGCTCAGATTGGATACAAAAGGAGAGAGATTTATTTCAGCACCATCAGCAAAACAGTTTCTCAAATAACAATTTCATCTTTGCTCTGGTCTCTGGCTGACCTTCTGCTTGTATCTCTCAAATAACTTAGTGTCGCTCCATCCCAACTGGGCTTCTAGGGCTTATAGAAGCACAACAAAATATGCCCTGTGGTTAAAATTGCTGTCAGTAACCTCCAGAAACAGAGTTCATTTTTGCTCCTAGATGGCTCTCACGAAGGAGTTCAGCTGCTCCTTTTCCCTATGCTAGTCCCAGTCCCTCAGAAAAGCTCTTGCCAGCTCCTGATGCACTTGGGGAATTGTTCTAAACCAACACCTGCTTCCCAGGACAGTCACTGTGCTTGTCCTTTAAGCGGCCTCTTCCCTTTGCATCTCCCCTTCCAAATGATTCCCTGGATTAGTCAGGATCTTAGAGCCTCCACTTTATAGTTCCCAATTCAAACTGATTTAAAATCAAAAGGGAATCACTGACATAGTTTTGAAAAATCTAGAGACTTCAGCTTCCAAGTTTTCCATCTTTTATCATTGCATTTCTCTGTGACCTTTGTTCTCAGGTAGGCTTTATCAGTTTTGTACCTGACCATTGATGCTCACTACAGAAGTGCTATTGTGATAAACCAGCAGCTGAGCAAACTTCTCTCTTGTAATAACTCTGGTAAAGAACCAAAGTAACACTCCTATGAAATATTCAAGAATTTGGGACACAATCTTGCAAAGCAACACTTAGACTTTTATAGATAGAGACAGAAAGACTGTCTACCCAAGTGAACTGTTTCACTGACCCATAACTCCTTCTGTCAGAGCCAAGTGTGGGTCATTCACATAACAAGTACATGACAGTGAGGGAGAGCATGACCTTCCCATGAAAAATGAGAATACTCTTAGAACTTAGCAGATGAAAAGAGGTCTCTTAGTACTCTCATAATTTAATTACTGTCTCAGTATTCAATATGAAAGTCTTCACTTTCATAACTTATTTAAGTATCTTCATTGATGGTAAGACTGTGCTCTAACTCAGAGTATTACCTCTTCTGCTGACTGGACGAATAATGCAAGTACCAGTTTTACAACATTTCTGTGTGGTTGGCTATGAGTAAAGGCTCAGTAAAGGCTCAGTAAAGACCTGGACTGATATAATCTGACTAAGAATGAGCTTGGGCTCTCTAGCATTGTTTCCCTGGAAACTCTAACACTAGAAGGAGAATGGTGGGTGTGTGTAACTTTTGCATGTGGGGCTCTGCCTTTGTGATGATGACAATATAAAAAGTTATTGAGTTGGCCGAAGTCATGATGCATTTTTGCATAGAAAAATGTCATGATTTTCCTGACAACCCAATAGTAAGGAGGTGGGCTCGTAACATATCACCTGATATAGATGCTCTGAGATGTGCAATGGCAAAAGAATCTGTATCCTTGGGCAGATGATGTACCATTAAGGACATGTTATGTTGTGATTCCTGCCTTGAATTGTCCTATAAAGCTAAGCAATGTGGAATTAGACTGAAGTCTCTTTTTGTCTTAGGAGTCAAGCTCATAGCTTCAGCTGTCCCACAACATAATGTCTAAGAGCTCTACATACAACTTCTCATTAATTCCTTTTAGAGGATTCTGTCAATTTAGTATGATTTAGACAAGCAAACTAAGACCTGGAAGGTAGCACAATTCACTTACGGTTACACAGGCAAAATGAAGGAGAACCAGAATCACATCTAGGTATTACACACCCAGGTGCTCTGCTGACATATCTACTGCAGCTCACTTTTTACATCTGAAAGAAAGAAAAAAAACCTCTCAAAACCATGTTAGGTCAGAGAGATTGTGTAGTGGTGACACACCCAACTTCCATGCTGAGACCCCAGAGGTCACAGTTTAATAAATGGAACCTCTGTCTCCCAAAATTGTGCAAGGATTTATATCTCACAAGGACCCTATGACTTTTTTATTTTTATGGGGGGCAAGAGATTGAATCTAAGGTTTAACACATACAAGGTGTGTGCTCTGCCACCAAAGCACCCCAACCCAACTTTTATTTATTTTACATACTGGTTTTTAGGAGAGAGACAGACCATCCATGGTGTTACACTGGGTTTCTTTTTGTT
Source organism: Erinaceus europaeus (assembly GCF_950295315.1). Taxonomy (NCBI): domain Eukaryota; kingdom Metazoa; phylum Chordata; class Mammalia; order Eulipotyphla; family Erinaceidae; genus Erinaceus; species Erinaceus europaeus. The sequence goes on along the minus strand of NC_080185.1, from coordinate 110,516,338 downwards.
GCTTTCACGGTGCTGGGGATCCAACCCTGGGCATCACACGCAGAAGACACTTCTACAGCGTAGCCACATTCCTAACCCCAGTTCTGAATTTTATTCACTTAGATGTTATCGATTAGAGACGAAAGAAAGGTATTTTCTAACAGACATTTTGATTTGAGTTTACAGTTTGGATTTGTTTGCTCTATATTCTGGAAAACTACTTCTTACAGCATTAAAAAGGTTCCTGGGTTCCCTTTACCATGTTGCCTGTGATTTTTTTCACCTTCTTTCGACTGAAATTTCCACCAGTATAGGATTAGCAGATATCCTCAGTTTCTTACTACCTATGAAAGTATTGTGCACCCTCTTCCATCAGGAAGTCTTGAAGCTTGAATTTTTTTAATGATAGGAAGCTTTTTTTTTTTTTAATATGTGTCTTTGCTGACATAGGTGATTGGGTATTTGAGGCATAGTTGATTTCAAAAGCAACTAAAAGAAGTCACATTTAACTTACTAAAATGTCTTACATTTGGGCTGGGGAAACAGCAAAATGGTTCTGCAAAAGACTCTCAGGCCTGAGGCTCCAAGATCCCCAGATTCAGTCCCCAGTACCAGCATAAACCAGGCTAAGCAGTACTCTGTTTTTTCCCATTAAGATAAATAAAATGCCTTAAAGTTTTATTTAATGAAGTCTAGCTACATGTTGTAATTAAGGTGAAACATAATTTTTGTCATGATTTAATGTTTTTATTGCTATTTATTTATATCCCCGATACTTGGGTCTTTCATCTTTATAAAATATAAACTTGGAAAAAATTAAAACTGCATGTTTCATTCAGTTTTAGTTTATATAGCATCTTCTTTATTTACCTCAGAACTTCACTGACCAAGTTAATCTGAATCAGAGTCAAGCCAAGTCTGTGAGTCTTCCAAGTAGTAGTAAAGGGCCTGTGTAGTTCACTAAAAGCTCCAGGTTGCATTAAAATAGCCCTCGGATAAAACTAGAAGCTAACTTCTTTGAAATTGTTATTTTGACCCATTATAGAAGTTGTCTATATTGTTGGAAAGCTAAACAATCAGCAAGCAAAGTGGTTTGGGATGTGGCAATATCTGTCTATGTGATACTATTCATTATTTAACAGATTCAATGGAGTGGCTGACAACAATGAAAAGGAAAAACTAGATCTTTGAAGCAGAAATGGGGAGATAGCCATCCCCATTGTTTTTCACATTAGGAGCACTGGGGAATAAGATTTTTAAAGCACATAGAAAAATACAGTACCTCATCTATCAGTATATGTAAGGGAAACAATTGGGCCTTTCCCAAGTAGCTGGCATGATATAGCTTACACTCAGTCTTTCTAGGGATTCTTTTCTTTGCCAGCCAAAATGATGCAAACCACAATGATAATGAAGGCTCCTGAAAAATGTAATCATGTGGGGGGGGCAACTAGTGGCGCACCTGGTTAAGCACACATAGTATGAAGCGCAAGTACCCCAGTCCAACCCTCTGGCTCCCCGCCTGGTGAAACAGTCTGCAGGTTTCTCTCTCCCCTATCCAATAAAATGGAAGAAGTGGCTGCCAGGAGCAGTAGATTGCTAGTGTTTGCACCGAGCCATAGTGATGCCCCTGGAGGGGAAAAAAAACAGAAAAGCAAGAAAAATTAATTAGAACATGGGTTTAAGAATAAATTGAATACAAGCACTGTCAATACAGACTTTTATTTGACATTCGATAAAAATGGCTAAATACCTTAAAGAGTTCTGCGGTTTTCACTCATAAAACCTTTACTGATGAATTTTTAGTACAAGGGAACTATTCCTTTAATTTATAATCTGTTTTCTATAGCCATATTTGTTTATTAATGCAGTATTTTCTCATGTAGTGTTAGATTAAAATATGCTCCCCAAAGTTTTTCTATTTTTCTCATTATTATTTCATGTTCAGTTGCATTGCCTTGGAAAAATGTTTCTTAAAGGGATTATTGCTGTTCCAGGTCTTATTCATGAATTCTCACTGTCAGCACAGCAAAAAGGGAAGTCATTTGCGTAGATATGAGTTGTTAGTATTATATTCTGTGGTGGAGAGATTACCCGGGTTCAAATCCTGCCACACATACTATATCAGTTAGTTAATTTCCAAGATGATTCTTCACCAACATAATAGTTGTGCTGGGTCTTCATACATGCAGAATTCCACTGCCAGAAGACTCCTCTCTCTTCCCTTTGTAATGTAAGATGGAGACACTTCTCTGCCATTCAAGTACCTGCCCCTGGGTTCTGACACATGGTTAATGTGTACTATTCCCAGTCCTCAATATATTTCTTTCACATATAAAATAAGAATATCATGATATTTTGTACATACACACACATTTAAAGTAATTTTGGTGATTAATAAGATCCATTGGGAAGGTAGTCAAGGAGGGCTTTTGTATTAATTCATTTACAAGGTACTACAGTGAGTGAAATTTCTAATATTCTGAGAAATGCAAAGAAGAAAGTTCGGTAAATAACTACTGTAAATTATTTTACAGATGATAAGTAGTAAATTTATGACTTATAAATTAGGAGCAGTACTTGGTAAATATTAATCCATACTAAAATTTAGGAAAAACATTTCATTTATTCATGACAGAATAAAGATTTCATAATACAATTGAGAGATAAAAGTTTTATTTTCATCTCAGTGGACTGAAATCTATTTAACCGGAGAGCTGGACAAGTCAGTGCACACAGCATCATTTGAAGTCAAAATTACCTTTGATTGTTCTTAAGATTATAGGGACTGGCCGTACACCTCTCTCATGGATAGCTTGTATTCCAACTTTAGAAAAGCTCTTTCTGTATTCAGTAACAGATGAAGGAGTTGGTTCATATTTGTCAGAATAAAGGAAAAATGTGTAGTTTTAGACACTCGGATCACTAGATATCAAGAAACAGTCCCAAATAGAGGAATTCAGAGATGGGGTGGATTAAAGGAAGGACACCCCTACTGTGCCCTTAGTTTTTGTTTTTTGCACAATTTTAGTATGTTTTACTCTCTCCATTCTGTTTCTCTCACTTGTCCTTAAGAATGTATTCTTGACCAAAGGGAAAAAAAATAATACCCATTAAAAGCATGTTTGTTTCTGGGAAGATAGCATTTGTTACGTAAAAATACTTTCATGCCTGCAGCTCTCAAGTCCCAGGTTCAATCTCCTGCACCACCATAAGCTGAGCTTGCAGTCTCTCTCATTCAAACAAATAAAATACATTTTTTGAAAAAAAAACATTCTTTGTGCTGCACCACTATAAAAATACACACAGCATGGAAAAAGTGCACTTTTTTAAATTTGTTTTTTCCTCTATTGGGGGATTAATGTTTTATAGTCAGCAGTAAATACAATAGTTTGTACATGCATAACATTTCTCAGTTTTCCACATAACAATACAACCCCAGTCCAGGTTCTGCTTACTGTTTTCTCTTCTGATCTTGTTTTTCAACTTCTGCCTGACAGTGAGATCATCCCATATTCAATCCTTCTGTTTCTGACACATTTCACTGAACATGATTTCTTCAAGCTGAAAACAGTGAAATCACCATTTTTAATATCTGGGTAGTATTCCATTGTGTATATAGACAACTTCCTCACCCAGTTGGACACCTGGGTTTCTTCCAGGTTTTGGCTATTACAAATTGTGCTGCTATGAATATGGCTATACACACAAATCTTTTGGGTGGGTGTGCTGGGTTCCGTAGGATATATCCCAGGAAAGGAATTGCAGGGTCATATGGTAGGTCCATTTCTAGCCTTCTGAGAGTTCTCCAGACTGCTCTCCACAGGGGTTGGACAAACTGACATTCCCACCAGCAATGCAGGAGGGTTCCTTTGTCCCCACAACCTCTGTAGCATTTGTTGCTGCTATGTTTTCTGATGTATGACATTCTCACAGGAGTGAAGAGGCATCTCATCTATGGTGAATATTCTGTCCACGTCCTATCCCCAGTTTTGGATGGGGTCATTTGTTTTCTTGTTGAGTTTGAGTGCACTTACTTTAATGCTTATGAAGAATATCTTTGCTTATTGTTAGATGTATGTGTTGGATAGAATTCTAAACTTTGAAATACAAGTCATTTCATTTCATAACTCCTTTAAAATTACATTACAGTTCTATAAAACATCGTCAGTATAGAAGGACACCCCGGTTCTTTGCATGAAACAATATCCAAGATATATTTTTTGCAGGGCACTAGCCTTGATATGCTTTTTATATGTATAGGAAAATTCCTTGTACAGTTCTTTGAACTTCTAAGATACTGATAGAAGTCCTCAAAGCTAAGGCTTATAAAAAGCTCTATTCTGGGAGCCAGGCGGTGGCACAACGGGTTAAGTGCACATGGCGCAAAGCGCAAGGAGCAGCATAAGGATCCCAGTTTGAGCCCCTGGCTCCCGTCTTTCTCTCCTCCTCTCTCCGACAACATCAATAACCACAACAACAACGTTAAAACAAGAAGGGCAACAAAAGGGAAAATAATTTTTTTAAAAAGTTTAATTCTATAATTACTTATTTGCTTGACTTTGGACAAAGCTGTGTCAATTATCGCTTGCTTAACAGAAATAAAACCACTTGGTGGAATCAGAGAAGTGGGTCGTGATGGAGCAAAAACTTGTATTGTTGAGACATCAGGTTTGAGCATTTGCACCACCCCATATGCCAGAGCTGAAGGGTGCTCTGACATCTTCTAGTCTCTGTTAAGGAAATAATCTTTTTTTTCTAAAAAAAATGCAGTATTAATTAAGAAAACAATGATAACTAATGTCCAGTCAATGTAGTGAAATAAAAACATTTCTGTCTTTGCCGACTTTTCAGTTAGAAAGAGACTGGGGGGGGGGGGGGATAGCACTGAGCTTCCTGTATGGTGTGGCAGGACAGCACCCTAGCCAGGTGAGCTATCTTTCTGACCTACGTCGAGTATTTTCTCAACGTATGTGATACTCTTAGATTTCCTGTTTAATTTCTGAACAGTTTTTAGGAATCAACAGTTTTCATTATGTTTTAATGAAAGTCTTACACTTGTACAGATAGCATTGCAGGAAATCAACCATAACATTTTATAATTAAAAATAGTGCAGGGGTGTAAGATCTTCATTGCTTGCAAAACTTTAAAAAACTATTAATTTCTCATTAGTTGAAGCATAATGACCCAACTCCTTAAATGTAAAAGAAAATAAACTCTAAGATAGAGACATAGCATGTGCTATTAATTTGAACTGTTTTCTCTCGATGGGTTGATTATACTTTGATATAACCTAATCTTTGGATCAAAGGTCATTAAATGTCTACCAGAAAAGTAAATTGCTACTAAAATCAACCTCTTTAAATATATACATAATTGTATATTTTGATTAATTATAAAGACCTCAGGTTATATATTAAGATGTATATACTTACTATGTAATACTGCAAACTAAACATATATAAACACTTGTGATAGCATACCATCAGCACAATCATGATAACAGACATATCTAAATCCTCTGAGTTTTTCTTGTACTTTGTTCAATGTTTTAAACATTAATTTTTGCTAAAACATCATTTTACCTTTAAAGAAACCAGATCTAGTTTCTGAAACAGGTGACTAATGACTAACACACTTTTACAGCTTTCCCATCTTTTTCATTTTCAACTCCTTCATCTCGTTCACTTAAGATTAATTTCTTTTGTGGGGATTAGACAGGAGGCCTAAGAGAATTTGTACAGTCTCTCTTCATTTTTGTATCTGCCAAAAGAAACATTATGTTACAAACCTTGATTATTGATTCTCTCATGACATTTAAAATATCTTTCAAGGATCTCTGTCTGCTATCACCTTTCTGTCTAAAGTAATTTGCAGCAACCATGGAAATTTTAAAATTAGACTGGAGCCCTTTTGTCCCAAAAGGCAGCATGGTTGTTGAAACAGAGGGAATTCTGAACAGTGTGATGCAATTCCTAATCTTGGTATTAATACCTAAAAATAGTAGAAAAATTAATGGTCTGATCTATTAAATCTGTTTTTCAAACCAAAGAATATTTTTGAGAAATCAGTGTTAAGCTCACTGCTTAATACATCCATAGAAATATGCCTGAGTTCATAGGGGGAAGACTTCCTAAGCTGGGCATATTCATCAATTGGAAAGTCCTTTAACAAAGGAATTGCTTCCTCATGGGCTGTGTTAAACTACCTCTTGGGCATTTTGCCAAACCTTTAAGTTGTATTACAGCCTTAAGACTCACCTCTACACTATTGCTCACACACTTCAAAGACATTAGTTTCTTGTCTCCAAACATTAGTTTCTTCTACAGCTGTCATGAACGTCCACATACAAAACAGCTGAGCAAGAAACCTGATGATAGGAGTGAATCCCTAGTAAAAGATAAAATATTTGTCAAAATTAGTATTTTTGCTTTGTACCGAAGTGCAGCCTGTAGAATTAAGCCAATCGACACAGTAAATAGAATGACTAAGGCACTAAAACAAATAATAGAAAATTCCTTCAAGTGTTACTGCTGGCTTTGATGGTAGTATGTAGCCAGGCATCCTGCATAGGGTCATGGATTTGACCAATAGTTGTCTCCACCGCATCTTTTGTACCTTTCTCTGTGATCATATAGGGGAGTCCACTGTCCTAGCTTCCTTTGCATCGCCATTTGGTCACTTAGTAACTTTTTCCTTCCATGTACATTGGAAGTCAAATGAAAGAGTGAACAACCAATAATGAGTAGAGAAGCGTGGCACAACACTAACCGTGGAAGGCAGCCTATACTACTGAACAGCTCAAGTATTGGTGTATGTACTTCCAGTCTAGATGTTGAACTTGTATCCACTCAGGCATTGCAGTTCTTTTTATTAATTTTTATCTTTGTTTATTAGATAGAGACACCTGCAGCCCTACTTCACCACTCGCAAAGCTTTGCCCTTACAGGTGGGGACCAGGGGTTCGAACTCGGGTCCTTGGGCACTATAACACGTACACTTAACCAGCTGCACCACCATGCAGCCCCTCAGGCACTGTAATTATCTTTGCTCCGAAAGATAATCTTCATCCTAATTAATTCACATAGGGATTTTTTTCTTGATTAATGACATTTTGTATGCTTTCAACATATGTAAAATATACAGATCAAATATCAGATACCTTTCATATAAATCTATATTTAGGACATTTCCTTTTGTCAGGAACTTTCATCACATTCTCTTAAGTGATACTCAAAATAATCCAGTAGTGTGATTCGTTGTTGGTCCATATAAATAAGGCCAGATATAAAATGTGTTGGTGAGAGCATAGAGAAGAGGGAATTAACAGGTCCAGTATCTATGGGGAAAAGTATGAATATGAAAAAGAATCTCCCTTTTGTTGGGAGATGTTTGGATGGGACTATGTTGTCCTGTGAGATGCAAGGGAACAGACAAGATTAAATGGCAAACCCTGATTTTAATTGCATACCAAGTTACTAAAGGAGAAGTTGGGGGGAAGAATTAAAAAGAGAACACAGAATGGACTTTGGAGGAGGGGAATGGGTGTCTTGGTGGTATTGTTGTAACAGCATATACTCTGAAGAGAGGAAATGTAAATTAATGATTGCTAATTAAAGTCACCCAAAGCATTTAGTTCAACTAAACTGTACAATTTTAATAAGGTGTCTACTGCTGATGAATTTAAGTCATCTAACTACACTAATTGAATAATCAACTCTAATATAAGAAAATATAATTGGAGCCAGGTGGTAGCACACTGGGTGAAGCACCGAATCCCAGCTTGAGCCCCTGACACCCCCACCTACTGGGGGGTTGCTTCATAGAAGGTGAAGCAGGTGTCTGTCTCTCTCTTCCTCTCTCTCTGTCCTATCCAACAGCAGCAATGACAACAAAAAATGGATAAAAAATAACATCCAGGAGCAATTGATTCATAATGCAAGGCACTGAGCCCTAGTGGCAAAATAATAATAATAATAATAATAATATAGTATTTCCAACTAAATGCTTTAGATATTTTTTCACTTCTATCATGGTAAGATGAGACACTGCACCCATGTGACATAAACAGCTATCGCCCCAATAAAAAGATTTTATTGAGGCTGTGGAAATAGCTCAACTGGTAGAGCACTGGACGTCCATGCCTGATGTGCCTAGTCTGATCTCCAGGTGCTACATATACCAGTGGTGCTCTGGCTTGTCTCTCTCTCCCATATGTAATAAATAAATATTGAAAAAAGTTGCTGAGGTAAGATTGTTTTATAAGACTGCATATTTGGGGCATACAATTTCACAACTCTATATATGCTGCCTTCTACTCCACTGCTATTAAGAAATCACTTATTTTGTATTTATGAATATAACAAACTAGGAAAAGCTCACCTGAATAATGTGATGCTTTGCCATGTGGATAAGCTGGGTTTGAGTCAGGTCCCCACCACCAGAGGAAGCTTCAGTGCTGTGGTTTCCTTCCCTACCCTTTTTACCTGAAAAAAAAAAAAGGAATGAGTAGCAATGGAAAGGAACACCGGAAAATAATATCTAACATCAAGATTCACTGATAATTACTGTTACAGTGTGTATACTTTTTTTGTAAAAATTAAAAATAGTGTTTTAAATATATTCACTTAATGATAATGGCTAACATTACGAGCCTCAGTAGAGTCACATATTGTACTAAAATGTTGCTATCCATTACCCTGCTTAGCATTCATAGCAACTCTGGAAGATAAGTGCTATAATTACCATCATCTTTACACAAGAAGGAACTGAGACCTGTGTATGTTCAATAACTTATGCATCATAATATAGTGTTGCAGGTTGTCTATACTCAAAAGCTGTACTCTAAACAACTTGCTATACTATTTGAATATCATGTTGAACATGGGCATTGACTCGGTCCATATTCCAAGTCTGCCTCTCTTTCCCTAGTAGGGTGGGTCTCTGGGGAAGCGGAGCTCCAGGACACATTGGTGGGGTCGTCTGTCCAGGGAAGTCTGGTCAGCATCATGCTGGCATCTAGAACCTGGTGGCTGAAAAGAGAGTTAACATGCAAAGCCAAACAAACTGTTGAACAATTATGGACCTAAAGTCTGGAATAGTGCAGATGAAGTGTTGGGGCTTACGCACTGCAGACTATTGTGTATTTTGCTTTCAGATATATATTTTGCCCTAGTTTATGGATACATGTGAACACATGCTCTATCTCATGGGACCTGTTCTATATCTAGGTTTTGGTACTTTGTTAAGAAGTGAACCGCCTAAAATGGAATTAGAGAATACTATGAAAGGAAAGGTCTCACCTGAGTAATGAAGCTGAAGGGTTGTCATTCCACACCTGAAGTCTCTGGACACAGTCTAAAGTGAAGCATGCTAAGTTGGCATTCGTTGAGTTGATTAGGTTGGGATTGGTGGATGCAATATTATTTGGTATGAATTGAGAGAAGCATGCAGGAAAGTGATGGAGTCATTTGCTTTTTTTGTTGTTAAGTTTGCTGAGCTCTTTGTATATTTTGGTTATTAGTCTCTTGTCTGATGTATGGCTTGTGAAGATCTTCTCCCATTCTGTGAGGGATCTCTTTGTGTGATATTTTTTTTGGCTGTGCAGAAGCTTTTCAATTTGATGTAGTCCCATTGGTTTGTTTCTGCTTTAGTCTTTCTTGCAATTGGGTTTGTTTCATCAAAGATGTCCTTGAGGTTTAGGTGGGAAAGTGTTCCACCAATGTTTTCCTCTAAGTATTTGATAATTTCTGGTCTAACATCCAGGTCCTTGATCCATTTGGAGTTGATTTTTGTTTCTGGTGAGATAAGATGGTTCAGTTTCATTCTTCTGCATGTTTCAACCCAGTTTTCCCAGCACCATTTATTGAAGAGAGCCTCCTTCCTCCATTTAATACTTTTCTCCCCTTTATCAAAGATTAGATGTCCATACGTGTGGGCCCTTGTTATTTTTATTGTTGTCATCGTTAGATAGGAGAGAGTGGGAAAGATAAGACACCTGCAGACGGGGATCCAGGGGCTCCAACCGGGATCCTGGAGCTAGTCCTTGCACTTCGCGCCACATGTGCTTAACCTGCTACACTACCACCCGACTCCCTGAACAGTTTTTTTTTAATGTACATTTTCACTTCTATTGAGGTATGCTTTGAAATACACTTATTGATTTGTTTTATTTTCTGCCAGTTTTTATAGCCATGACATAATTTTGTTTGATGTCCATACTTTAAACACAGGTCCCACATTAAAGATGTGTGATATAAACACTGCAAATACTTTTGATCACTGTCAAAACCTTTAGCTCTGCTATTAGTGAATTATTAAATGAACAACTTTTTTATGTTTCTGTAAAAAATTAGTAAATTCATTAATTTTGCCTTTGAAGAAATCAACTGCCTCACCAGTCGTTTTGATGATTAAACCTGTATTTTAGTAGTTTTAATGCTGTATGATTGACATCTACCCACCACCATTTTGTCACAGTTTATATTAATAAAAGGCATGCCTACTATTGTGTTCTTTTCTGTATCTAACCATGTAATGTCTACAGTAGTTTTTACTTTATTTGCCCCCAATCTTTACATTTTTATTTTAATAACTATTGGGAGAAATGATTTACAAAACTGTTGTCACAGGTGGAGAGTTTCTCTCCCCCCATCATAGCTGTCAACCAGTCATCACTATAACTCACTTTCCCTTAAATTCCCTTTATCTTCAAATAAAACTACAACTTCTTCTTTTTTTTTTTTTTTTTTTTTTTTTTTGTTTATGATTCATGGGCTTTGATCTTTAATCCTGAATTTTTACATCATTAGTTTTGAAAAGGGGATATTACAAGACGGGTGCCATGAGATTTCAAATATTTTCATATGTATAAATCAATTTATTATCCATACTTTAGCCCTGGGTTTTATGATGAAGCATAGACCCTTAACCCCAGCATAATTTATTTCTCAAATACATAGATTTACTAAATTGCACAACCATATGCATATTCACATACAGACACACATATGTGTGAAGAATCAATTTAAGTAGAGGTAAACATTGCAGTAGGGAAATAACTTATTCAAAAGAACATAATGACTGAATACAAATTATCTATGGAGAAAATAAATTCCAGTTTCACATGTGAGGTCACCTCCATTTTTTTTTTTCTCTTTTTTTTTTTTATTTAAATTTTTAATTTAAGAAAGGATTAGTGAACAAAGGCATAAGGTAGGAGGGGTACAACTCCACACAATTCCCACCACCCAATCCCCATAACCCACCCTCTCCCATGATAGCCTTCCCATTCTCTAGCCCTCTGGGAGCATGGACCCAGGGTCGTTGAGGGTTGCAGAAGGTAGAAGGTCTGGCTTCTGTAATTGCTTCCCTGCTGAACATGGGTGTTGACTGGTCGGTCCATACTCCCAGTCTGCCTCTCTCTTTCCCTAGTCAGGTGTGTCTCTGGGGAAGCTGAGCTCCAGGACACATTGGTGGGGTCCTCAATCCAGGGAAGCCTAGCCAGCATCCTGGTGGCATCTGGAACCTGGTGATTGAAAAGAGAGTTAACATACGAAGCCAATCAATTTGTTGAGCAAACATGGATCCCAAGATTGGAATAGTGGAGAGGAAGTGTTGGGGAGGTACTCACTGCAAACTCTAGTGTAATCCTGCTTTCAGGTATATATTTTGCAGTAGTTTATGGATACGTGTGCACATACGCTCTCTCTCACAGAAACTGGTGTATGTCTAGGTTATGGGACTTTGTTAGAAAGTGAACTACCTGAGATGAAATTAGAGTGTACTATAAAAGGAAAGGTCTCACCCGAGTAATGAAGCTGAAGGGTTGTCATTCCACACGTGAAGTCTCTGGATACACTCTGAGGTGAAGCATGTTGAGATGGCAATCGTTGCTTTGGTTAGGTTGTGATCGGCGGATGCAATATTATTTGGTATGGATTGGGAGAAGCATACGGGAAAGTGAGCCCTATCCAAGGGTGCCAGGACTGGGGGAAGTAGGGGCTCTATAGTGAAGATGTGAGGTTCCTGCTGTCTTAGGGTTCAAAAAGACAATCAATAGTTAATATTACCCACACATTATTTGTTAATTGGGTTAACTTTGAAAAGTCCCTTTGTTATGGTTTGCTGTACAGTACCCAGTATCTTGTATATAGCTGTGCTATTGGAAGCTTCTAATCTACTTGGTCTAGGCTTTTGAGAGAGTCCGCATATCAAATACGTAGCCTATCTATTAAAAAGATTCAGTTTGTCTTTTGAGAACCTTTGAGACATACAATTGATTTCCCCCTCTCATATTAATTAACTACTGATTTATATGTCTACATTTTGCTAGGAGTGTACATAAACACCATTCCCATCACCAAAGGACCGTGACCCATCCCTCCCGCCCATTCCCACCCCCCACTGGCCCAGGAAGCTACATGTCTACCCCTCACCACTGGGTTTTTACTTTGGTGCCCTACTTACAATTTGATCAGGTCCTGCTTTTAGTTTCCCTTTCAAATCTTCTAAGTCAGCTTCTGTTGATGAGTGGGATCATCCCATACTCATCTTTAACTTTCTGACTTAGTCCACTTAACATAATTCCTTCTAGCTCTGTCCAAGATGGGTCAGAGAAGGTGAGTTCATTGTTCTTGATAGCTGCATAGTATTCCATTGTGTATATATACCACAGCTTTCTCAGCCACTCATCTGTTGTTGGGCACCTGGGTTGCTTCCAGGTTTTAGCTATTATGAATTGTGCTGCTATGAACATAGGAGTACACACCTCTTTTTGGTTGGGTGTTATGGAGTCCTTGGGGTATAACCCCAGGAGAGGAATTATTGGGTCATATGGAAGGTCCATGTCTAGCCTTCTGAGGGTTTTCCAGACTGCTCTCCACAGAGGCTGTACCAATTTACATTCCCACCAGCAATGTAAAAGGGTTCCTCTGTCCCCACATCCTCTCCAGCATTTGTTGCTGCTGTCCTTTTTGATGTATGCCATTCTTACAGGAGTGAGGTGGTATCTTAGTGTTGTCTTAATTTGCATTTCTCTGACAATCAGTGACCTAGAGCAGTTTTTCATATGTTTGTTAGCCTTTTGGATCTCCTCTGTGGTGAGTGTTTTGTTCATTTCCTCTGCCCATTTTTGGATGGGGTCATTTGCTTTTTTGCGGCTAAGTTTGCTGAGCTCTTTATATATTTTGGTGATTAGTTTCTTGTCTGATGTCTGGCATGTGAAGATCTTCTCCCATTCTGTGAGGGGTCTCTCTGTTTGTTTAATAGTTTCTTTGGATGTGCAGAAGCTTTTCAATTTGATGTAGTCCCATTGGTTTGTTTCTGCTTTGGTCTTCCTTGCAATTGGGTTTGATTCATCAAAGATATCCTTGAGGTGTAGATGGGAAAGTGTTTTACCAATGTTTTCCTCTAAGTATTTGATTGTTTCTGGTCTGACATCTAGGTCTTTGATCCATTTGGAGTTGATTTTTGTTTCTGGTGAGATAAAGTGGTTCAATTTCATTCTTCTGCATGTTTCAACCCAGTTTTCCCAGCACCATTTATTGAAGAGAGCCTCCTTCTTCCATTTAATCCTTTGGGCCCCCTTATCAAAGATTAGATGCCCATAGGTGTTGGGATTTACTTCTGGGCTTTCAATTCTGTTCCACTGGTCTGTGTGCCTATTTTTGTTCCAGTACCATGCTGTTTTGATGATGATGGCTTTATAATATAGTTTAAGGTCTGGGAGTGTGATGCCTCCATTTCTGTTTCTTTTCCTCAAGATGGTTTTGGCAATTCTAGGTGTTTTCAGGTTCCAGATAAATGATTGTAGTGTTTGTTCTATTCTCTTAAAGAAGCTTGGTGGAACTTTGATGGGTATTGCATTAAATTTGTATATGGCTCTGGGGAGAATGTTCATTTTGATGATATTTATTCTTCCAATCCATGAGCATGGGATATCTTTCCATTTCTTGGTATCAGTTTCTATCTCCTTGAGTAGCGACTCATAGTTTTCAGCATACAAGTCTTTCACTTCTTTGGTCAACTTTATTCCTAGGTATTTGATTGATTTTGCTGAAACAGTGAATGGGAGTGATTTCTGGATGCCTTCTTCTTCAGATTTAGTGTTTGCATAAAGAAATGCCACTGATTTTTGTACATTGATTTTGTAGCCTGATACCTTGCTATATTGCCTAATAACTTCCAGTAATTTTCTACTGGATTCTTTAGGTCTTTCTATGTATACTATCATATCATCTGCAAATAGTGAGAGCTTGACTTCTTCCCTTCCAATCTGTATCCCTTTGATTTCTTTCTCTTGCCTGATTGCTATGGCAAGAACTTCCAATACTATGTTGAAGAGTAACGGTGACAGTGGGCAGCCCTGTCTAGTCCCTGATCTGAGGGGGAATGCTTTCAGCTTCTCTCCATTGAGTATGATGTTGGCTGTAGGTTTGCTATATATAGACTCCACTATCTTGAGGAATTTCCCATCTATTCCCATTTTTTGTAGAGTTTTGAGCATGAATGGGTGTTGGATTTTGTCAAAGGCTTTCTCTGCATCTATTGAGATAATCATGTGGTTTTTGGCTTTGCTTTTATTGATGTGATGAATGACATTGATTGATTTACGGATGTTGAACCAGCCTTGCATTCCTGGGATGAATCCCACTTGGTCATGATGAACAATCTTTTTGATGTGTTGCTGTATCCGGTTGGCCAAGATCTTGTTTAATATTTTGGCATCTATGTTCATCAGAGATATTGGTCTGTAGTTTTCCTTTTTTGTTCTGTCCCTATCAGCTTTTGGTATCAGGGTGATGTTGGCTTCATAAAAGGTGGAAGGGAGTATTCCTGTTTCTTCAATCTTATGGAATAGCTTAAGAAGTATGGGTATTAACTGTTTCCTGAAAGTTTTGTAGAATTCGTTTGTGAAGTCCAGGACTTTTGTTGTTGGGGAGATTCTTAATAACGGTTTCAATTTCTTTGTCTGTGATTGGTGCATTTAGATTTTGTAGTTCTTCCTGGTTCAGTTTTGGAAGTGCATAGGATTCTAGGAATTGTTCCATTTCTTCCAGATTCTCTAGCTTGGTGGCATATAGTTCTTTATAGAAGTTTCGCAGAATTCTCTGGATTTCAGTGGTGTCAGTTGTGATATCTCCTGTATCGTTGACAATTCTATTAATTTGAGTCTTCTCTCTTTTTTGTTTGGTGAGTCTGGCTAGGGGTTTGTCAATTTTGTTTAATCTTTCAAAGAACCAACATTTGGCTTCATTGATCTTTTGTATGGTTCTTTTATTTTCGATGTTGTTTATTTCTGCTCTAACTTTAGTGATTTCTGTCCTTCTGGTTGCTTTAGGGTTCCTTTGTTCCTCTTCCTCTAAGTCCTTGAGGTGTGTAGTAAGTTCGTTCATTTGGGCTTCTTCTTGGTGTTTAATATGTGATTGTATAGCTATAAGTTTCCCTCTCAGTACTGCTTTAGCTGTGTCCCAAATATTTTGATAGGTTGTGTCTTCATTTTCATTAGTTTCCAGGAACATTTGAATTTCCTGTTTGAGTGAGTGTCTGACCCAGTGGTTCTTAAGGAGCATGTTGTTTAGTTTCCAAATTCTATGTCTTTTAATAATTTTCCGTTTGTTGTTAAAAGTTAGTTTTACTCCACTGTGGTCTGAGAAGATACTTGGGATGATTTCAATGCTCTTGAATTTATTGATGCTGTCTTTGTGGCCTAACATGTGGTCTATCCTTGAGTATGTGTTGTGTGGATTTGAAAAGAAGGTGTATTCCAGTTTTTTGGGGTGGAGGAGTCTGAAAATGTCCAAGAGGTCTAGTCTGTCAATCTCTTCATTCAATTCTCTTATATCTTTATTGGTTCTCTTCTTTGTTGATCTGTCTAAGTGTGAGAGTGGGGTATTGAAGTCTCCCACTATTATTGTATTACTATTGATGTATTTTTGAAATTCTTTCAATAGGTGTTTAATGTATTTAGATGGTCCCTCGTTGGGTGCATAGATGTTAATAATTGTTAAGTCTTCTTGGCTGATTGATCCTCTTATCATTATGTAATGTCCTTGCCTATCTTTTATTACTTTATTTAATTTAAAATCTATCGTGTCTGAGATGAGAATGGCTGTTCCTGCCCTTTTTTGTGGACCGTTAGCCTGTATGATAGTTTTCCATCCTTTCACTTTAAGTCTGTGTTTATCTTGTTGTGACAGATGTGATTCTTGCAAGCAGCATATGGTTGGGTTATGTTTTCTGATCCATCCCCCCACCCTGTGCCTTTTGATGGGTGAGTTTAAGCCATTGACATTTATTGATATTATGGATTTAATGTATTGTAGTGCCATTGTTCTAAAAAACAATTTGTTTGCTCTGATATATTACAAGTATTATAGTGATGTTCTTGTTTATAAGAGGTCTTTTAATACCTCTTTCAGGGCCGGCTTGGTGATAGTTGCCTACTTTAACTGTTGTTTGTCTAAGAAGGTTTTGATCCCTCCATCTAGCTTGAATGAAAGTCTAGCAGGATATATAATCCTTGGTTGAAACCCTTTTTCATTCAGGGCTCAATAGATATCTTGCCACTCCCTTCTGGCTTTTAGAGTTTGAGTTGAAAAATCTGCAGAAAGTCTTATGGGTTTTCCCCTGTATGTGACTTTTTGTTTCTCTCTTGCAGCTTTTAGGATCCTTTCTTTATCCTTACTTCTTCTCATTGTGACTATGATGTGTCTTGGTGTTTTCAGGTCTGGGTTGATTCTGTTTGGTACTCTCTGGGCCTCTTGCACCTTGATATCCTTTCTGTTATTCAGGTCTGGGAAATTTTCTTGTATTATTTCCTCTAGGATGTTTGCTTCCCCTTCCTCTCTTTCTTCCTCTGGCAGGCCAATTATACGAATGTTACTTCTTTTGAGATCATCCCATATGTCTCTGTTGTTGTTTTCAGTGTCTCTCAATCTCTTTTTAAGCTCTTTCACCTCTTTCTTAGTTTTCTCTAACTCATCCTCTGTCTGACTAATTCTGTTTTCTGCTTCTGTTAGTCTGCTTTCCCTTGCCTCAGCTTCTTTCTTCATTACAGCTATTTCAGCTTTCAGTTCTCTAATTGTCTCAAGATAATCAGTATTTTCCTTGGGGGTCTCAACTGTTGTTTCCCTAATACTGCCATTTCTTTCCTCCAATGTTGTTTTCATTTCTGTGATTAATAAGTTTATTATTGCTTGCATACTTTTCTTATCTATGGTTACTTCTGACTGATTTGTGGTTTCTTCTGGGCTCTTGTCTTCATTCATTGGGGTAGCAGTTTTATTTGTTTTTAATCTACCCATTTTTTTTTAATTTATGTGTTTCTCTCTTTTTTTTTTTTTAATGTTCTGTTGTTCCTCAGTTGTTGTGTTTTGAGCACAAGTAACACTGTACTAAATACCTTTATGACAATTGCACTCACCAACCTCCGGAATAACCGTAGCAACTGAAGTAAGTATTGAAGGAGTTTAATCGTTACCAGTTAGCCTAACAATTTCTCCAGTCCATGAAAAAATAGTAACCAAATCCCAGTGAAGAAAGAGAAAAGGAAGAGAGGATAGCAAGAATAGACAGTTATGCAAATCTACTATCCAGTGTATATTCTAAGGGTAACAAGAGTGTAAAGGGAACTAGAGCAGAGATACACACATAGAGAGTCCACTCTGGGTCAGATTTCTTCCCCAAAGTAATTCACAAATTCAGAAAGGCAAAGAAGAAAGAAGTGTATGACAAGATTAAAAAAAAAAAAAAAAAAAAAAAGAAAAAAAAAAGAGAGAGAATGAGAGAGATAAGAGAGAGAAAAGGGAGAAGATAGGAAGAAGAGTTGTAATTAAAGAGCAGTGCGAGGAACTTCCCAAATGTGTATCAGTGAATTAACAAAAAAAAAAAAAAAAAAAAAAAGGAAAAAGGAAAAAAAAAAAAAAAAAACCCTGTTTGGTGGTATGGGGTATTCTGCTAGTAGCTGGTCCCAGGCACTGCTTATGGGGGGAGGGGGGGCGGCGGGAAGGATGTATGCTTGAAAATTAAAAGGAAGAAAAAAGAATTTTTTCCCCTACTCTAATTCTTAACCCAAATTAAGTTATAGAAACATCCTTGGTATGACCGTTATGGCCCCTTATTGGATGGCCTGCTAAAGGCAGAAAATCCTATTGTTTACACGAGATGTGTCCGGAGCTCAAAGGCTAGCCGCTTCTGCTTCTCCGGGCGCCATTTTCCAGGAGACCCCGCCCTCCAGACTTTTTTAAAGGATTTCTCAAAAATGAAAACTAGCTCCAAGTCCTTTGATCCAATGAGAGCTATACTCAAGAAGTCTTTGGATCCACCCTCAGGGTTGCGGTGGACCCTGGCAACTCCCAAGAGGCAGCCCCCGAGCTAAAGTGCTCTCTCCGGGTCCTCTGCCCGCCGCGCTCTGCAACCGGCGGAGGAGCCGCCTTCCCGGGCGGGTGGAGGACAATGCCCGGCGCACTCGCCTTGCCTGGCGCCGCCTGGGAATTCTGGAGCCCCGCTAGTCCGTGTCACCTTTGCTCTAATTGTTAACCCAAATTAAACTGTAATCACTTCTTTGGTGCCCCCCCCCTTATTGACTGGCCTGCTAAAGGCAGAAAATCCTACCTTTGCCGACGATGCTATCAGAGCACTCGCTGTTAGCGACTTCTCAGGCCGTCGCCATATTACCTCCCTACAACTTCTTCTATGAAGCCTGAATGCTAAACTATGCCTTTATGTCCTCAAAAAAAAAAAACCCAAATATTAGTTGTCAATGAGGGTACTGACCCAGCATCAATGAAGGATTTGAACTAAGGCTCTCAAACTAATCCTCACCCTTTGTGAGAAAGTTGAGTTCCTGTTAGCTGTGAGCTTTGCTTCCTACCTCCATCTTGGATGATACTTTCGCCTGGTACCACTGTATTTCAGTCATTGGTTGTTGCTAATTGCTTTCAACCTGGGTCATGGGTACGGTCTTTTGAATTAATGAGTGTCAAGGGCAGTTTTAGCTCTGACAAAATAAATGACAAAGACATTTATTTTCCTACTTTATGAATTCTGAAAA
This sequence comes from Erinaceus europaeus, assembly GCF_950295315.1. Taxonomy (NCBI): domain Eukaryota; kingdom Metazoa; phylum Chordata; class Mammalia; order Eulipotyphla; family Erinaceidae; genus Erinaceus; species Erinaceus europaeus. The sequence continues at coordinate 110,497,304 of NC_080185.1, read as the reverse complement.
AGGTCTTGAGTTAGATCTGAATGTGCTATAGAAGTTATAATTTGCTACTTAATTTACTGCAGGTATCTACTAATCACTGTATCTTAGATACAGATGAATCCCACGTGGTGAGTTATTCTCTTAGTATGTTGCTGGATTCGATAAGCCAAGATTTTGTCGAGGATCTTTGCATCAATGTTTATCAGGTTTTTAGCTTTCTTCTCTGGTGGAATCTTTTCCTGCTTTGGAGATCAGAGTGATGTTAGCTTCAGAATATGTTTGGGTGTACTGAGCTCCAGTGATAACCCTGGTGGCAGGGTGTTAAACAAAGAATTAACATAGAATTCGTTTATCAACTGTAACAACGATACACAAAATAAATCATTTTTTATTATATTTCAGAAAAAGATCTATTGGTGTCCTTAAAGAAAGTTAACATTAAACCAAACTATCTAGTTAGTATTGGGCAAAGGGCATGAGGTGATTAAGAATTTTATACACTTCAATTCAGATTCTTACTGCTCTTAGAGAACATTTTAACAGTCTCTTAATTTGTTTCCATGAAATAGACATTCTTGGGGGTCGGGCGGTGGCACAGTGGGTTAAGCACATGTGGCGCAAAGTGCAGGGACCGGCGTAAGGATCCCGGTTCGAGCCCCTGGCTCCCCACCTGCAGGGGAGTCGCTTCACAGGCGGTGAAGCAGATCTGCAGGTGTCTATCTTTCTCTCCCCCTCTCTGTCTTCCCCTCCTCTCTCCATTTCTCTCTGTCCTATCCAACAACAAATAGCGTCAACAATGGCAATAATAATAACCACAATGAGGCTACAACAAGGGCAACAAAAGGGGGAAAAATGGCCTCCAGGAGCGGTGGATTCATGGTGCAGGCACCGAGCCCAGCAATAAACCTGGAGGGAAAAAAATAAAATAAAATAAAATAAAATAAAATAAAGAAATAGACATTCTTCGCCATGCCAAGTAAAGATAATTAAGTTTTCCTAATGATTGCTTTTCCTTTGCACAATATTCAAACCTCGAATGTCCTTACTGCTCTGAAATAATGTCCTTTTAAGATCTATGCCCCAGGAAGATGCTCTGTTGTTCATTCTCACTTCCATATCTACTTCCTTTTGGTTAAGGCTGAAAAAAAATATATAGGAAAAGATCTTCTGTTTATCAATTCTATTACTGAGCAAGTTTTATTGAATTTTTGAGTGTCTGTTGCCTCATTTGATGCTTAAGTGATCTAGAAATGAATCATCAGCAGTGAATAGGGTTTGTGGCCAAGAAGGTTGATCAGCTAGTAGAGGCACCTGGTTCAATCGTTGGCATCTGACAGGACAGCTAATTTCAGAATAAAACTCCTTGATGTCTGGTTAATATAAATGAGTAGTTCATACACTTGTCGCAGTCCTTTCTGAAGGCCCAACACTAAAACTGTCCTTGTTTATGATTATATATATACATAGATATGTGAGGTGAGTATTTTTTAAATATAGCCATCATCACATTTAATGAGTAAAATAAATTTAATATTTCAAGAACATAGTAAGAATAAAACACTTTTGGTGTAAATTATTTTTCTCTCTGACTTAACTATTGTTTAAAATTTTTCATTTATAAAACAACACAAAATATATAGTAGCAACCAACAAAAGACTGAAGCTTTCTTAAACTTATTATTTATTATAGTTTGTGAAGTATTTTCACATTTTGTGGCCTTAAATATTTTTTCAAGTTCTCCTGCCAACCACTGTTACCTAAGATCAGCATATTGAATCGAAGTTCAATTACTACAGTTAAATGCTTTAACTATAGTCAAAATACTTTAGATTAAATTAAAGTGTTTATTATTTTTGAGAATTGTATCAAAAGAATTAGAAGTGGAAGGGCATGCACATCCTCCATTAAGTTCACCATAACATGCAACCCTTTCACCTGATTTCTCCATCTTCCTCTCCTTCTAGAGAGAACAAAATCAGAAAGAACCAGAGCATCCCTCTGGCACCTGTGCTGCTGGAGATTGAACTTGGAACCTTATGGTTGAGAGTCCAAAGTTTTATCCACTGCACCACCCCCTGGACCACAGGTCTTATATTCTAAAGATGTATTTCATCTCTTTTTTCATATAGGAAGAGATAGGAGAGATGCTCCATCACTCGTGACTCTTCAAAGTGAGCCAATTTCTAGTCTCTGGAATCTTCTAATTTTCATTTTGGGGGGAATCTTCAGACAGCTTTCCACAATTCCTGAATCAGTGGACAGTATACAAGTATTCCCTTCTATCCTCTCCAAGATCTGTCGTCTTAAATAGCCATTCTGTGAGGTTATATCTAATTTTTTTAATTTGAATTTCCTAAGGCCAAGATTAGAGAACATCTTTTCCTGTGCCTATTGCTCATTTATGTGTAAGCAGAGCCCCACTTGTGTGCCATTTCACTGTTCTTCCAAAGAGAGGGAGAAGCCACTGCCATAGTGTCTTGCGCGTGGTGCTCATGCACAGAGCAATGCGTGAGTCATTTCTACTGAGCTATTTCTCTGGCCCCTATGTGTCTTATTTGTTTATTTAGGCACCAGGGTTACAGTGCCTGTGAAGCTTCCCTAACAATTTTCAAATTAGTAATTCTTGTGATAGTAAAACTACATTTTTTAAACAAAATAGAATAATGGAGTCCTATGGACTTGAACATCTCTCTTAAGTCTTGAACCATTCATTACATCTGAATGTTAAAGTTGCTAATAAATAATTCAGTCATATTCAAGATAGGATGTTAAAATATAGACTCTTGAGCCCACACTTCAAAGGTTATGATTCAGTAAGTCTAAAAATTTGGGGTGATGATTTCAATTTTTAATAAGTTTCTGAATAATAATGATGATGCTTATCTGGGGTCACAGTGAGGCAATCACTTTCACAGGATCATATTTCTGTTACCTGAAAAAGGGTTCTTTAAAATTTTAAATCCAGATGTAGAATGTACTATATATGAGCCTCGGATATTAATTCATCCTTGTCATTGCCAAGAGGGCAATTTCACACTCTTCTGAACGTCTAAGATGTAATCCTTGCATCCAAGTGTTAATTAACCAGATATTAGTGAGAGAGAAAACAGGGAAAGGAGAAACAAAAAAAATGTATTTTCTAGGTTTGTATCCTAAAAATGTAGTTGTGGCTACATTTGAGGGGAATGTTTATAAACTATTACTCTTTGTATCTATTGCCAATTGCTAAGCTGGTCAGGATAGTTTTGATCATTTAGGCTTAGGGAGTCAGACTAAGAGGATAGAAAAACTAACTACAGGCAACTTTCCCCAATAGTAACTGAATCACAAGCTGCTTGCCCTCATACTTAAATATAATTTCTAATTTACTGGCTTTTAAAATATGTCTTAGGGGTGAGGCAGTGGTGTCCTTGGTTAAGCACACACATTGCAGTACACAAGGACCTGTGTTCAAGCCCCTGGTCTCCACCTGCAGGAAGTGGTGAAGCAGGGCTCCAGGTGTCCATATCTAATAGAAAATAAAATATCAGGAAAGCAAAACTCCTGGTATCTTTAATTGATCAGTCTATTAAAATTATCCTACTAAAGTAGTACACATTTATTTGTAAAGATCATCTCTACAATCACAACAATAAAACCTAATAAGTCCTCTTACTGAAAGAGATTTTGCTATGAATCCTGTAGCAGTACCAAGAATAACATCTGCAACACAGTAGGCATTTTACACTCTATTCAGTTATAAACTGCATGGTTCAAAGGAGTTTATAATTAGCAGCTATGTTTTCATGCATGTTTGCTTCCCTAAAAAAAAAAAAAAACAGTGAATTGGGGGCTGGACGGTAGCACAATGGGTTAAGTACACAAGGACCAGTGTAAGGATCTCGGTTCAAACCCATGGATCCCCACCTGCAGGGGGTTGATTCACAGGTGGTGAAACAGGTGTCTATCTTTCTCTCCATCCTATCCCACAACAAGTACAACAAAATGGGAAAAAATAGCCTCCAGGAGCAGAGGACAGAGTCCTGTGTCCCTACTGGAAACTACAGTAGTTCTCCCAAGATCACAGATATGGGGGCTTCTGGGTGGCCATTTTATTCTGATAGGACAGAGGGAGATAGAGAGGGTCACCTGTAATACTTGCTTCGCCATTCATGAAGTTCCTCCCTGCAGGCAGGGAGTATTGGCTTGATTCTGGGTCCTTCTGCATGGTGATGTGTGTGCTTAACTAGGTATATCCCCCTGGCCCCTCTGCCATTTACTTAATTCTAGGGTTGGTGAAATAGTTCTATTGGATACGTGTTGCTTTGCCGTCTTTCCATCTGAAGAAAAGATGGAAAGGCACAGCATTTACATCATTTTCCACTTGCTGGGCAGAGGGCTGCTGCATACTAAAGCCTTTCTAAACATGTTTGGAATTGTGAGCACATAGTAGTTCTCATTTCTTCCAAATTAAGTGCAATGTACATAGTAACTATGAGCAGATCTATGTACTACTCTTTTAGCAATACCTTTCCACACATTTCCCTGTGTGAAAACCACAATCTCTTTGCTATATTCTATTGTAAGTGCCTGTTTTTACTTATAAAATAGTATATAGTCATTTTTTCCAGAAGCATATATAAGTTAAGCACGTGTGTACTCTGATGGTCAAGAAGGGGTGGATGCAAACCCTGATAAATTTAGCCTGTCACCAAGAGCTTTGAGTCATAGCTTCTTGTTTTTCTCCAGAAGAAAAGCTCATTTTTTAAAATTAAAACACTATAAGCACTGAAGCAATAATAGGATTCATGATGGGATAAAGTGAGGTAGTTACAGTAACATCTGGCTTGTCCTAAATTTCAGATGATTATTTTCCAATATTTTTCTTATTTTGGGGACACCTGCAGGTAGGGACAAGGGGCTTGAACCTAGGTCCTTGCATATTATAATGTGTGAATTTACCAAGTATGCCACAAACTGCCCCTAATGATTATTTTTATTTGACAAGATGGAAAGACACCTGCTTCTAGAAGCACCACTCCCAAATTAAAATATTTAAACCATGTTGTTATTCCTATTATCTTCCAAATTATATCAATAGCCAATGATTTGGAAAATATTTCACCATTTAATTATATAACTTAAAAACTTGGAAGCCAAAAGAAAAGAATGATGCTATGGATTCCATACTACATTACTAAGCATCTGCCAATATAGATCTAGTGGACAAAAACTCATTAGGGTCTGAAATGAAGTGTCAACCATGATCAGGTAATTACAAAATGCCTGAATATGAAAACTCTGTGGCGATGACTTGCCTACACTTTCTGTTATGATTATTCCAAGAGATGTGTATATGTCTATCACTTTAGACTAGGGATTCCTGGCATCTGTCATGCAGTACTCTCTTTACTTGGTAAGAGCGGGATGGAAGGTTTGCAAGATTCCCTACAGAGGACTTTATAGAATGTCTGCTATATTCTATAAAATATTTAGCATGTTTTACATTTAAGACATAAATCTTGTTTATTTCTCATTTTAAATGTTTATGTTGCTATAGAAATTAAACCTTACAGAATTGGCCACAGAGGAGGATAAAATATTAATATTTATGGTGTATGACTTTGTATATACCTCAAATAATCTTCTACTCTGCTGCTTATAGAATATAACTCCTAATAGTGGCTAAGATTTAAGTGCCACTTAGGAGTGTACAAGACACTCTTCTGTGTACTTTACACATATTTTTTTATTTTTTATTTAAGAAAGGAGACATTAACAAAACCATAGAATAAGAGGGGTACAGTTCCGCACAATTCCCATAACCCGATCTCCACATCCCACCCCCTCCCCTGATAGCCTTCCAGTTCTCTATCTCTCTGGAAGTATGGACCCAGGGTCACTGTGGGTTGCAGAGGGTGGAAGGTCTGGCTTCTGTAATTGCTTCCCCGCTGAACATGGGCGTTGACTGGTCAATCCATACTCCTAGTCTGTCTCTCTCTTTCCCTAGTACGGTGGGGCTCTGAGGAAGTGGAACTCCAGTACACATTGATGGGGTCTTCTGTCCAGGGAAGTCTGGTCAGCATTTCGCTGACATCCGGAACCTGGTGGCTGAAAAGAGAGTTAACATACAAAGCCAAACAAATTGTTGAACAATCATGGACCTAAAGACTGTAATAGTGCGGTGAAGTGTTGGGGGTATTCCATGCATGCTCTTGTGTACTGCTTTCAGGTATATATTCTTCCCCTAGTTTATGGGCATGGGTGAACATATGCTCTATCTCAGGGGACCTGGACTGTAGTCTAGGTTTGGGGACTTTATTGGGGAGTGGACCACCTGGAATGGAATTAGAGAATACTATGAAAGGAAAGGTCTCACCCTAGTGATGAAGCTGAAGGGTTGTCATTCCACACCTAAAGTCTCTGGTCACAGTCTGAAGTGAAGCATGCTGGGGTGGCACTCATTGTGTTGATTAGGTTGCGATCCACAGATGCAATATTATTTTTTTTTAATTTTTTTAATATTTATTTTATTTATTTATTCCCTTTTGTTGCCCTTGTTGTTTTATTGTTGTAGTTATTATTGTTGTTGTCGTTGTTGGATAGGACAAAGAGAAATGGAAAGAGGAGGGGAAGACAGAGAGGAGGAGAGAAAGACAGACACCTGCAGACCTGCTTCACCGCCTGTGAAGCGACTCCCCTGCAGGTGGGGAGCCAGGGTTCGAACCAGGATCCTTATGCCGGTCCTTGTGCTTTGCGCCACCTGCGCTTAAACCGCTGCGCTACAGCCTGACTCCCAGATGCAATATTATTTGATTTGAATTGAGAGCAGCATGCAGAAAAGTGGGCCCCACCCTAAGGTTCCACTACTGGGGGAAATATAGGTTCTATAGTGGAAATGTGAGGTTCCTCTTGTCTTAGGGTTCAAGAAGACAATGGATAGTTATTGTTATCATCACATTATTTGGTGATAGGGTTAACTTTGGAAAGTCCCTTTGATAGGGTTTGGGGTATAGTACCCAGCATCTTGTATATAGCTATGCTGTCGGTTGCTTCTGTTCTCCCTGGGAGAGAACATATCAAAGACAGCCTATGTATTAAAAAGACTCAGTCTGTGTTTTAAGAAGTTCTAGACACATCAGTTTTTCGCCTCTCATATTAATTAAATAGTGGTTTATATAATGTTTACACTTTAATAGGACTGTATATAAACACCACTCCCATCACCAAAAAACTGTGTCCCATCCCCACCACCCACCCCTGCCCCCCCACAGTCCGCTATGCTGGGAAGCCCAATGGCCACCCTCCCCTTCACCACAGTGTTTTTAAATTGGTGCCCTGCTCTCGATTTAATCAGATCCTGCTTTTAGTTTCCCTTTCTTTCCTTCTATCTCAACTTCTGTTGATGAGTGGGGACATCCCATACTCATCTTTATCTTTCTGACTTAGCTGACATAACATAATTCCTTCTAGCTCTGTCCAAGATGGGTCAGATAAGGTGGGCTCATTGTTCTTAGTAGCTGCATAGTATTCCATTGTGTATATATACCACAGCTTTCTCAGCCACTCATCTGCTGTTGGGCACCTGGGTTCCTTCCAGGTTTTAGCTATTATGAATTGTGCTGCTATGAACATAGATGTACACACACCCTTTTGGTTGGGCATTATGGAATCCTTGGGATATATCCCCAGGAGAGTAATTACTGGGTCATATGGAAGGTCAATGTTTATCCTTGTGAGAGTTCTCCAGACTGCTGTCCAGAGAGGCTGGACCAATTTACATTCCCACCAGCAGTGTAGAAGGGTTCCTCTGTCCCCACAGCCTCTCCAACATTTGTTTCTGCTGTCCTTTTTGATGTATGCCATTCTCACAAGAGTGAGGTGGTATCGCTATGTTGTCTTTATTTGCATCTCTCTGACAATCAGCGACCTGGAACAGTTTTTCATATGTTTGTTAGCCTTTTGGATCTCCTCTGAAGTGAATTTCTTGTTCATATCTTCTGCCCATTTTTGGATGGGGTCATTTGCTTTTTTGGTGCTATGTTTGCTGAGCTCTTTGTATATTTTGGTGATTAGTCTCTTGTCTGATGTTTGGCATGTGAAGGTCTTCTCCCATTCTGTGAGGGGTCTCTTTGTTTGTGTGATAGTTTCTTTGGATGTGCAGCTTTTCAATTTGATGTAGTCCCACTGGCTTTTTCTGCTTTAGTCTTCCTTGCAATTGGGTTTGTTTCATCAAAGATGTCCTTGAGGTTTAGGTGGGAAAGTGTTTCACCAATGTTTTCCTCTAAGTATTTGATGGTTTCAGTCTGACATCCAGGTCTTTGATCCATTTGGAGTTGATTTTTGTTTCTGGCGAGATAAGGTGATTCAAATTCATTCTTCTGCATGTTACAACCCAGTTTTCCCAGCACCATTTATTGAAGAGAGCCTCCTTCTTCCATTTAATGCTTTGGGGCTCCTTATCGAAGATTAGATGTCCATAGGTGTGGGGGTTTAGATATGGGCTATCAATTCTGTTCCACTGGTCTGTGTGCCTATTTTTTGTTCCAGTACCATGCTGTTTTGATGATGATGGCTTTATAATATAGTTTAAGGTATGGGAGTGTATGAATAAGGTTGTTTTTTTAGGTTTTTTCTTGTTATTTAATGTGTGATTGTATGGCTATGAGTTTCCCTCTCAGTACTACTTTAGCTGTGTCCCAAATATTTTGATAGCTTGTATCTTCATATTCGTTTCCAGGAACATTTGTATTTCCTGCTTGAGTGTCTCTCTGACCCAGTGGTTCTTAAGCAGTATGCTGTTTAGTTTCCAGATTCTATGACTTTTAATAATTTTCTGTTTGTTGTTAAATGTTAGTTTTACTCCACTGTCGTCTGAGAAGATACTTGGGATGATTTCAATGTTCTTGAATTTATTGATGCTGTCTTTGTGACCTATCCTTGAGTATGTGTATTCCAATTTTTTGGGGTGAAGAGCTCTGAAAATATCCAAGAGGTCTAGTCTGTCCATCTCTTAATTTAATTCTCTTGTTTCTTTGTTGATTCTGTGTTTTGTTGATCTGTCTGAGAGTGGGGTGTTAAAGTCTCCCACTATTATTGTATTACTATTGATGTATTTTTGAAGTTCTTTGAGAAGGTGTTTGATGTATTTAGATGGTCCCTCAATGGGTGCATAGATGTTAATAATTGTTATATCTTCTTGGCTGATTGATCCTTTAATCATTATGTAATGTCCTTGCCTATTTTTTATTACTTTATTTAATTTAAAATCTATTGTGTCAGAGAATGGCTGTTCCTGCCCTTTTTTTGTGGCCCATTAGCCTGTAGGATAGTTTTCCATCCTTTCAGTTTAAGTCTGTGTTTATCTTGTTGGGTCAAGTGGGATTGTTGCAAGCAGCATATGGTTGGGTTACGTTTTCGGATCCATCCTCCCACTCTGTGCCTTTTGATATGTTGCAAGTATTATAGTGATGTTCTTATTTATAAGAGGTCTTTTAGAACCTCTTTCAGGGCCGGTTTGGTTATAGTTGCTTCCTTTAACTGTTGTTTGTCAGAGAAGGTTTTGATGACTCCATCTAGTTTGAATGAAAGTCTAGTGGGATATATTACCCTTTTTCATTCAGGGCTCGATAGATATCTTTCCATTCTCTTCTGGCCTTTAGAGTTTGGGTAGAGAAGTCTGCTGATAGTCTTATAGATTTTCCCCTGTATGTGATTTTTTGTTTTTCTCTTGCAACCTTTAGGATCCTTACTTCTTTTCATTGTGACTATGATGTGTCTTGGTGTCTTCAGGTCTGGGTTGATTCTGTTTGGGACTCTCTGAGCCTCTTGGATCTTAATGCCCTTTCTGTTGTTCAGGTCTGGGAAGTTTTCTTCTATAATTTCCTCTAGAATGCTTGCTTCCCCTTCCTCTCTTTCTTCCTCTGGCAGGCCAATTATGCGAATGTTACTTCTTTTGAGATCATCCCATATGTCTCTGCTGTTGTTTTCAGTGTCTCTCAATCTCTTTTTGAGCACTTTTACCTCTTTCTTAGTTTTCTCTAGCTCATCCTCTGTCTGGCTAATTCTGTTTTCTGTTTTCCCTTCCCTCGGCTGCTTTATTCATTACAGCTATTTTAGCTTTCAATTCTCTAATTGCCTCAAGGTAGTTAGTATTTTCCTTTAGGGTCTCATCTGTTGTTTCCCTAATACTGCTATTCCTTTCCTCCAAAGTTGTTTTAATTTCTGTGATTAATAAATCTATCATTGCTTGCATGCTTTTCTTATCTATGGTTACTTCTGGCTGATTTGTAGTTTCTTCTAGATCTACCCATTTTTTATGTGTTTTTTATTTTTATGTTCTATTGTTCCTCAGTTGCTTTGTTTTATGTACAAGCCACACTATACTAAATACCTTTATGACAAATGCAATCACCCCCCCAGAAATTGCATCAGTAACTGAAGCAATGACTGAACCAGTTTAACCAATAACAGTCCCACAGTGTCTCCAGTTCAAGAGAAAATAGCAACCAAATCTAAATGAGAAAGGAAAAAAGGGATAGCAGGAATAGACAATTATGAAAATCTACTGTCCACTGTAGAGTCTAGGTGTAGCAAGAGGAGAAAGGGAAGTAGAGCAGAGACACACACAAAGAGTGTCCACTCTGACTCAGATTTCTTCCCTGAAATAGTTCACAAATAAGTATCAGTGAATTCAGAAGGTAGAGGGAGGAGGAAGGGAGAAAGGAAGACGGGAAAAAATAGAGAAAAGAAAAAAGAAGGAAACAGAAAAAAAAGCAGTGAAAGGAGAGTTGTATATATATATATATATATATACAATTTTTTTTAATTGGCTTGGTGGTGGGAGAAGGGCAATAGCGTATAGAGGAGGTATGAAAAGTGAGACAAGTTTCTCTCACAGTGGGTGATAATTCTTGTCGTCTAGCAATGGAAAGTATACTAAGAGTTAATTTTGGTCACCTGAGGGGGGGGGAAGGGATATGCGTGTATATATAATAGTATTTGTAAAATAGAACAGAGTAAAAAGCCCAAGCAGTGGGTCTACAGCTTGGACAGCTCCCTGTTAGCCTATGTACATTAAGTCTAGACAACTGATTGAGAAAGAAAACACAATACAAAACAAACGTGAAAAAAGAAAAAAAAAAAAAGAACTTTCAAGCAGTATTTCCCAGGCTTGGTGAGGCTTGCTTGATTAGCTAATTGTCACTTGAATGGGTCTAAGTCCCTTACTCAGAGGAACAACAGAAATAGCCTAGAAATTTGGAAGCAGAGTTTAATGGCACCCCGGTGGGCCAGGAATCTTGGTAAAGAAAGGAGCTCCAAGGGAAGCCTGCTAGCAGCAGCTTCCTGCCTCTGGGGTCTGGTTATGGGGAGAGGGGGGCTGAGAGAAATAATCAAGAAATTTCCTTTCTTTTTGCTCTAATTTTTAACCCAAATTGAATTATAATCACCTCTTTGGTCTACCTTTAAGATGCCTCCTTGCTTGTCCCGCTGAAGGCCAGGATTTCAAGGCTTTCTAGTAGTTGATGTCAGAGCCCACGGATGCTGCTACATTCCAGTCACCATCTTCGCTCTGCCTCCTACACATACTCTTTTAACCTTCACATTAACCAGTGAGCACACACTGTTATTAAACCCCCTTTACATATTAGACAAATTAGCTATCATATACGGAATTCTTATTATGTAAGAATTTAGTAGTAGGACTGGCAAAACAGTTAATCTGGATAGTGTGCCTGCTTTGCCATGCATACAACTGAGGGTCAAGTCCAGCCCCCACCACACTGATGGAAACTTTGGTGCGGTGGTCTCTCTCTGAAAAAAAGTCAGCCCAGAGTTTGAAATATAAGTTTGTTGCTTTTTTTTTTTTTAACCAAGAATGTGTTTTACAAGTCTATTTTCTCAGGGACACAATTTCACACCTGTTCAAGAGACCTGTGAACATCCGCCACACGCTTTTCAGATATTCAGCAATAATACAATGGTTTACTTGTGTTTCACTCAGTCGCCTAGTTTTCTCTCCTAAGTCCCACACATAAGCAAGATCATCCATCAAAAGCATAGCAAAAAATAAGATCTCACATATAATTAACTTACTGTCATTATCAGAATGAAAATATATCAGCCTGACTCTAAGACAGTTTTTTTTTTTTTGCCTCCAGGGTTACTGCTGGGGCTCAGTGCCTGCACCGTGAATCCACTGCTCATGGAGGCCATTGTTCCCCTTGTTGTCATTCATTTTTGGATAGGACAGAGAGAAAGAGAGACACTTGCCTCACCTTCTGTGAAGCGACTCCCCTGCAGGTGGGGAGCCAGGGGCTCGAACAGGGATCCTCACTCTTAATCCACTGAGCTACCGCCTGACCCCCAGGTTTGGAAAAGTAACTAGAACATTGAAATATTACATTTTGACTAAGAAAATTGTGGTCAACAATGAAACATTGATGCTTTTGCTACTGACAGTTCACACTATACACAGGTAGCAAGTGATTCTAGGATTTTCAAGAACTAGGTGGCATCCATCTTTAGTATATATTTCAAATTAAAGATTGTTTTTGCTTCTAGCAATGAACCAGGAGTCAAAAAGTAAGTTCATCAAAGCACTATAAATGTACCGGATACATGATCCTAGATAGTCCAAATGACAACTTTTTAACTGTAATCTACCTTCATAATAACACTTCTCTATTTGGGAAATGATAATGGCCAGAGGTTTTCATTTTTATCTGGTTGATATGTAAGCAGACATTTGAGATAGTGAAAGATTATAGTTTTCATGTATTTAGTACTACAGATCATATATTGCTATAAATTCAATCCACATTTTTAAAAGATCCAGCATTTTGTTTATGAACACATACAAATAAGAGATCAAAGATCTCTGAATTTGGCCTCCATAAATTATAGTTAAGCATGCTTAATCCTACTACTCACAGAGCAACTCCAAAGTTCAGATCTCTCTCAGTTAAAGTATCCCTCAGGGAGGTGGCCGTAGTATTTGGAATAGTAGCCATAAATGTTCAGTAAGTCATTTTCTTCCCTTAATTTTTATATAATTAAAAATAGAGGCTGGTGCATTTGAGATTTCAAAATTTGGGGGGATTTGTATGGAAGAGAAGGATTTCACAAGTAGCTATTTTTAGGTGGACCCTTCCCAAATCAACATAATTAAAATAACCAATGGATTCTGACTGGCATCTCTCCCTACAGCAAGAAAAGTTTTTCTGGAATCACCAAAGCAGGAAGGGGGAGCTCAGGCTGTAGTGCAAGGATCCCCACCTGCGGGGGTGGGGGGTCGCTTCACAGGTGGAGAAGCAGGTCTGCAGGTGTCTCTTTCTCTCCCCCTCTGTCCTGTCCAATACCAACAAAAATGTCCTCCAGGAGCAGGCACTGAGCCCTAGCGATAATCCTGGAAGAAAAAAAAATGGAGACATCACACTCCCTAACTTCAAATAATACTGTACATCTAGAGTGATCACAGTTGTATTATAAGGACAAAAATGAGCACTCTGATCGATAGAACTGCAAACCCAGAAATAAGTCCCCACATATACAGTCAAGTCAAATTATGACAAGGGGATCTAGGACATCAAATGCAGAAAAGAGTCTTTTCAATAAATGCTGTTAGCTCAAAGTGGTTCAAATACTTGGATGCTAGACTAGAAACCATAAAATACATACATTCTATATGATATCTGCATCAAAAAATCTTCAACAGCCAGGAAAACAAAAATCAATAGATTATAGTAAAAGGAACCATCATCCAGAAAAGACAACCTCATAAATGGAAGAAAATTACATGCCATACATTTGACATGGGGTTAATAACCAAAACATACAAAGAATTCACAGATCTTGGCAATAAACACCCCATTAACAATGAGGATAAAATCTAAACAGATTCTTCACCAAATGAGATATTTAAATGGCCAACAGGCATATAAAATGAAACCAAGAAAACATTAAGATATATGACAAAAACAAATAGTGCTGAAAACTGGTAGTGGTACTTTCTGTACTTAGTGTGAATCTAAATTGGTCCAGCAATTACTATGCCCATTGTAGTAGCACTGTATGAAATGGTTAAGGCAATTGTAATATATACACACAGTGGATCACTACTCGCCTATAAGAAATGACTAAATCCTCTGTTGCTACAACTTAGATAAAATTGGAAATGAAATAAGTCAGAATATTGAATGATCTCACTCAAATATGGGACTTGAAAAACAAAGGGGGTATCTGAATCAGTGGCTGTCAGCCATGGCTAATTTAAGGACTATAATGGGGGTAAGATGCCAGCAGAATAGCTCACCTATATATGCCTGGTGCCCACTTTGGTGCCTCTGGAAAAAGAGTTAGCACAGAGTGGTGGAGAGCAAGTGTCATATGGTGGAAGAAGATGACAAATTGGTGAAAGGTGTTGTATTCTCACATATATCATGGGGAGATATGAAGCTGCACTTGTGACAAGAAAAGTTTTACAAATGATTTCCCCCAATAAATTGATCTAAAAAATAAATGCCTTTAGAGAAAGACGAGGATATTTCATTAAATGACAATGATGAGCTGTGTTTCCAGTATCTCCTAAAAGCTTGAAACAGCAGTTGTCAAAAATGAAATCCAACAATATGCTTTTTACAAGTGACTAACTTAAAAGTATAAACCATGATAATCTTTACTGTATTTCTAATGGGAAAAGATAATAGATTTTCAATGAAAGGTTAATAAGAGACAAAAATAAAAAAAAAAAGGGAGGCCAGTGAAGTAGCTCACTTGGATAGTGTGCTACTTTGCCATCTGTATGAGCCCAGCCTCCACTGAGCAGAAGGAAGCTTTAGTGCTGTGGTCTCTCTCTCTCACACACACACAATCTTTTTTTTTTTTAAGCACCCAAGGGTGGAGAGATAGCTGACTTGTTGGAGTGCATATTATACCCTGTGTGAGGACTCGGGTTTGAGCACAAGCATTGGGGCTGGAGTGTCTCTCCTTTATAAGTCCACTGAATGTCAGAATTGTACAGGTGAAAACCTGGCAAACAAGCAAAAAACCTCATGACTTCGGCAGTGATTTTTACCCAATGTTCAAAGAAGAATGCTCTTCTAAAAAAATTAGGAGGAGTGGCAAGGTGGTGGTCCACCTGGTTAAGTGTACAAATTACAATGCACAAGGACCCCACCTGCAGAAGGAAAGCTGCAGGGGTCTATCCAATAAAATTGAAAAAGACCATTTCTAAAAACAAACAAAAAAGAGGGAACCTTCCAAACATTACCCTGATTCCAAAAGTATAGAAAATATCTCCAACATATCTTTATAGATTTAAAATAATGACAATCAAATATGATTTATTCCAGAGATGCAACAAAGGAACGTAAGGAGAAGGATTTGGCAAGACTCAGCATCCTTTTATGACAAAAACCCTGAGCATAACAGGTATAGAAGGAACATTTCTCAACATAATAAAGGTCAACGTCATTATTCAATGGTGAAAAACTTTCAGGAAAGACATGGATATCCACTCTTACTGTCATTTAACAAAAAAAAAATCACTAAAATAAAGATAGAAAAATAACAAAACATTAGTAACTGTGTGATAAAATTAAGGACAAACATTGAGGTTTTTCTATTTCTGGATTTAATCACATCTGCATATGTTTAATTTTTAACATTCTAACTATGTATGTTTACATTTTTCCTGTCTGTTGTTCTGGCTAATGTCACCAATAGGATAATGAATGGAAACAGTGCTAACTAGTTCACTTGTGTTCCTGCCATCAAAAAATACTGAACTTTTTATTTTTTTTGTATTGTGAAGTGAAATTACAGCTTCATTGCATGCAGCAATTATTGGGAGAATGGTCTTTACCTGAATTTTACTGCTAAAACTGCCACCAAAATCTTGCAGTATAAATAGTTCATTATATTGTATCATGATTAATATATCCTATATGACATGGTTTCATAATACTTTATTTCAGAATTTTTGCATCTACATTCATGAACAAACCTCGCAAAATGCTGCTTGATGGAGATGAAATTTAAAGTGGTGCATTTATATGAAGACTCAATCACAGTACTTTTCCTACCAAGGAATAAATCTAGTTCTTATCTGTCAGCAAAGCTGTATTAATGTTATTTAAAAATTTAAGTACTGCTGTTAAAATAATTCTTTGGCATAGGAGGCATTATTGTCACTGTTATCACTATTTTGATGTTTATTTTCTGTGGATGCTACTTTAAAGAGAATTATGGTCCCTTTTCATAACATTAAAATAAAATTAGATCCATTATAACCATTTGTTCTTATTAGCTTGGTATTTCTAGGTGCAAAACTGTCATCTGCAATAATGATGATCTACTTCTTCTTTCCAATATCCTATATTGCATTTTAATTTTTGCCTGATGTCGACCTAAATATAGATCAGCTGTATTTATTTTTAGCTCCCAAAATGACATGACAGATTTACATCTGTTCACACTAGTTGTTATATTTATGATTTTTCAATGGTACATTTGACTACATCAAAGATGTATGGTTTCTTGGGGATCAGACCTCTAGGTAAAATGAAAATGTCAATACTTCTACTTCCATTTTTTGTAATATTAATATCAGAATTATTTTTGATATTTTCATTCAGCCTGGCTTAAAATTTTATGTGATAGACAGCAGAGGAGCAGAGTAATATTTAGTGATCAAGTAAATATATATGAGTTTAAATATTGAAGTAGAGTCGTTAATACAGATGACATCTCACATATAAAAATTTTTAGGGTGGGAGAGACAACATAATCGTTATGCAATAGAATCGTGCATGAGTTCCCTATATTCCAGGCTCAATCCCCAGCACTACCATAGCCAGAGCTGAGCAGTGCCCTGGTAGGAAAAAATAATAAAAAATTCAATTGTGGCATTCTAAATAAAAATTTTACTGAAACTAAAACAAGAGTCTGTTCCTTTGTTTTAGAAAGAATGTGGTCACCCAATAAGTATTGACTTTAAAGATTAAGAACACCAAATAGTATAAAATATGATTATATACAGAAACAATGTCGAGGAATATTTACTTGGCATGATAACATATACCTGTAGGTTTACAGGCTCCAATAATTGGTAGAAAATAACCTGCAGTTAGATTCCAAGTTAATGAGGGTAAAAATAAGTTTCTAGAGTGAAATAATCAGATTGTCCATAAGACTTCTTATATGCAATCACTAAACTTCATGGGAATATAATACATGCAAAATTTGGAGATAATTTTTTTCTTTTCAGGGTACATGTCAGACACTTCAGAGTAAATGGTAGCTATGCAAAAAATATAGGCTACTTTACTCATCTGCCTTATCTCAGAAAAATCACTGGATAGATTATGCTAGCCAAATAATAAGCCAGCAGAACTTTAAAAAACACAGGAAGAAAGAGGGGAGGAAACAGTAAAGATTTAGAACATATGCCCTAATGATGTTTCCACTTTATTTGCTTGTGGCATTAAGGATGAAATGTGAAATATCAATGCTAAATTACGTGACTTAAAACCATGATAAGTGTAAGAGAGCTATGCAGCAAAGACTGAGTAGTCTGATATCAAAATTACTAAACCAGCTCATTAAAACTTGGGAGTGTAGCAGAGAAGGGTCAAGTAAGAACCTTCTAAGCAGATTGCAGTAGTTGGAGCAATGAGGAATGTAAAAAAGTTCAAAATGTTTCATGTTAGGAACAGAGTGTGAAGTAAAGTAGGTATGGTCAGCATTTTCTTTTGCTTCATTTTAATTAACTGCTTTTGAGATTAGAATGCAGAAAACTAATACCAATGGAATAAGAGCCAATACTGCATCCAACTAATGATGGTAATATGGACAATCCAACACAATTAGGAAAAGTTTAAAAATTATATAGTCATACGGAAGAAGCAAAACCAAGAGCACTGTGTTAAATTATGTGAGCATGAAACTAACCCCCCTATTTAAATACGGAATCTTGAAGACTGTATTGTCCAGGCTTTGTCTCTGTAAATTTAATTTCCTGTTTCACAGAACTATCTACTGCCAAACTTGCAAAATCATTTTTGCTTTCTTAATCTTTTTGTGTATTTCTGTAGGATATTCTTGAATGATACCTTCTCCAGTATATCTTACTGTTTTATTAAGTGAAACTAATGCATGTTTTGAATTTCGATATATTTAATAGGTGTATTTACTATTTAAAGTAACCATATTTCAACTTGTCTAAGTTTTTTATATTTATAACAAGCCTTATACTTGTATCTCTCTGTAATTTCCTTGATAATTTTTTCTTGAGGCATTATATTATAAATTATTTTAATTGTTATTTCATTTATTATACAATAAAATGCAAATAACAAACCTTACTATCTTACCCATTTTTAGTGTACAATTCAGTATTCAAGTATAATCAAGTATCTACACAGTGTCAGTATTTTAAAAAGATTTGATCAAAATTACTTCATTTTATAGCCAGCAGCCATATTTTCTTCTATAATTTTTCAAGCACTTTGCATTTGAGTCTCAGAAATATTCTTTAAAAATGCAGTGAAAGGGGGTTGGGCAGTAGTACAGTGGGTTAAGCGCAGGTGGTATAAAGCGCAAGGACCGGTTCAAGGATCTCAGTTTGAGCCCCCGGCTCCCCACCTGCAGGGGAGTCGCTTCACAGGTGGTGAAGCAGGTCTGCAGGTGTCTATCTTTCTCTCCCCCTCTCTGTATTCTCCTCCTCTCTGTCCTATCTAACAATGACAACATCAATAACAACAATAATAATAAAAACAAGGGCAACAAAAGGGAAATATATATACAAATATATATATATATATATATATATATATATAAATTTTAAAAAATGCAGTGAAAATATACAATGTCGCTTGCTTTGTCTCTTTTTTAGTATTTCAACTGTGGGAATAGCAATTTCAGGCATGCAGTCTTTAAACCCCATTCAGCAGCATGAGATTAGACCTTGGAGTGGGAACACTTTCTTACCAAGAGAGATAGAGTCTATATACCCTGTGCCCAGCATATAACCTTGTTTCAAACTACATGAGTACTCTTTTGTCTTTTCTGGAACAATTTGCGTCATATGGCAGCTGGCCAATCCTACTCCTGGATCTGTCGTCCATGGGAAGGGGACGTAGTTCTTTCTGCTGTACCAGGAGAGGGTTGCCCACAGGTGAATCTCCCTGCTTACTGCTGAAGCTGACCTTGCTCTGTCTCTTCTCTCTGTAAGTATACCACTGTCCAGTACAGTACTTGATCACATTGCTCTTCTCTGTAATTCTGATACCAAGAAAAACAGGCAAAAGTGTTTAAGGTCCTCTCCTGAGGGGGGCATGGTGCTGTACCCCTTTGGGATTGAAAATAGGTACTCAGTGCTCTGACATAGATCTCTCCCTGCTTTTTTTAAACTGACTTAATTTGCACTAAAGATTACAATAAGCACTGTCCTCTAAGCCGGAGAATAATGGAAAAGTCTAAAGGATTTCAAGAAGCCCAAGGCTTTTGTTCTATTTCCATTTTGCCTTTAATTATTATATAGAATAGTGCTCTACAATCCAGTCTTCATAGCAATAGTCTCTTTTGTATTGTTAATCCTAATTTGTATTTTCTAGTTTGAGTTTTTTTAAATTAATTAATTAATTTATTTATTCCCTTTTGTTGTCCTTGTTGTTTTATTGTTGCAGTTATTGGTGTTATTGATGTTGGATAGGACAGAGAGAAACGGAGAGAGGAGGGGAAGACAGAGGGGGAGAGAAAGACAGACACCTGCAGACCTGCTTCACCGCCTGTGAAGCGACTCCCCTGTCTAGTTTGAGTTTTAACTTTACTCAACCCTTCTTGTTTTTCCTCCCCAGATGGCTCCATTCTTGTTATTTTAATTTTCATTCATTTTATCTTAGTCTACTCTTAGACTCATTGTTCCCCTTTTACAGAAAGCAATGCCAGATAATATATGTGGAAGCTTCTTAAAATTTTTACAATCTGAAGGCCCAACGTAGACTTACTAAAACCAGAATCTTATTTTTCAACAATTCCCAGTTCATTAATATGCATCTGAGAAATATTACCCTATTTTATCTAAGGAACATATTATTTTGCCATATTATATAGCTAATTACATCTATTTTTATTATGTAACTTAAAATGTAAGCTCCATGAAGGCAACACTTTTCTCACAATTTTTGCTCACTGACAAGTATGTCCCTAATTGCTTGGTTCTCAGTAAATACTCAGCAACTATCTGATCAATTCATGAAAGTTTGAAAAGGTCCTAAAATGCTAATCTTCATCTAACCATACTAATTATTTTCAAAATTTAGGCCGATTTGAAATACATATAAACTAAGTATGGTATTATTTGCACTATATTCAATGTAAATCAGTTAGAAAATATTATTTATATAATCGCTTACTTCAAATTCAGCTTTAAGGCTATGCTACTACACATGTTAACAGTTCACTGTTATTTGAAAGTGAACTTATGCTGTTCCATGTTCTCCTGGGACAGGTACTAAAAAAAAAAAAATGTGTGCATATGTGGAACTGAAGCCTCACATGTGTGATTTCTCTGTTTCCAGGCCGCTTTTTCACTATGGGGGGGGGGCAAGCAAAATAAGCTACCCCTTAGGACACTAGGGAAAGGGCACTTTCAAGTCAAAAAGAAAAGAACTAATAAAAACCAAGTCAAAATAAATTAAATTGAAAACCAGAAAACGAAAAATCAAAACTTGGTTCTTTGAAAATACCAAAGAAACTTATAAGTCACAGTTCACTTTTTATTATGTATTATTGGATGGGGGGAAGATAAAGAGGGAAGAGACACCTGCAGCCCTGCTTCACTACCTGTGAAGCTTTCCCTCTGTAGGTGGGGACCTGAGTCCTTATTACTGTAATGTGTGTTATACCTGTCCCAATATGGTACAATTAACAATTTCAGAAATGAAAGACACTATTGACCCTATGGAGATTAAAACATCTCTATACAAATTAACTTAAATGAACCAATTGTTTCAATGACACAAACTACCAAAACTCACACAAGGACAGAATGCCCATGTGTGAGGATCCAGGTTCAAACCTCTGGTCCTCATTTGCAGGGGGAAGCTTCACAAGTAGAGAAGTAATGGTAGGTATCTCTCTTACCCACCCACCCCCAACATACACACTTTTGTTTCTGTCTGTATCAGACTAAGAAAGAGGGAAAACAGTGACCATGGCGAACAGTGGTATAGTCTTCAACCAAAATCAAGTGAAATTTATTGCCAATATATAATGTCTAATACTGGTAGAATCCAGAATGTGACAAAACTAACTATATTACCAATGTATGAAGTAGCAACACTGAAGAGCCCACCTGCAGAGGGGTCACTTCACGGGCAATGAAGCACATCTGCTGGTGTCTTTTTTTCCCTCTCTGTTTTCCCCTCCTCTCTCGATTTCTCTCCTCTCCTATCCAACAACAACAAGGGCAACAAAAAAATGGGAAAAATGGCCTCCAGGAGCAGTGGATTCATAGTGCAGGCACCGAGCCCCAGTGATAATCCTGGAGGCAAAAAGAAAAATGAGTAAATAAAAAGTTACTGGCCTAAGTAACTGGAAATAAGTAGAATTTACAAGAATAAGATATTAAGAAGTATACAGAAGTGTAGGACTCTGGGAGGGTCTCCATAAGAGTTCAGGAAAACTTTTCAGATGCTGCTGTACACAAGAAGCACACTAGATTGCAGATGAGAGTGGCCATGTTTTTTTAAAACAGATTTGAGAGGTGAGGGGGGAAGAGAAGAAAGACTGACCAGAGCCCCTACAGTGGTGTATGCAGTAGCTAGGATGGAACCTAGGGTTTATGCATGTAAGTCCTCAGCTCTCACACTGGGCCCCCTCCTCAACTGCCTGTGTTTCTCTTGACTGGAGTAAGGAATTACAGAATAGTAAGGGAAGAAGTTGAAATGGTTCACATGGCAATGAATGAGAGTTGTAGGCATCAGTCTAAGCAACATCCCAGTAGTAACAAGTACACCTAGTTTTTAGATCTTGATTTCAAGTACCCTTCTGCAAGAAAAGGAATTGGGGTTCCCTGGGAAAAAATGGCTTGTTCTGGCACTGAGTCTGTAAATAGATTAGCTTGCATGTGCATTACCCAGGTTCAAGCCCAACACACACTGTACTGAATGAAGCTTTCTTACTGTGGTGGGTGTCCTTACCTCTGACTCTTACTATTTGAAAGAGTTGGCCTGAAGCAGTAAAGCCCTGTGACAGAGGTAAAATAAATTTGGTGTACTGTCCCAAAGCAAAGGACTGGGGAAGAAGGGCAGGGAGAGGGGTGGAGGGGATACTATGAGGTCCTGGTGTATGACCATGGCAATGGACCTAAGTTGAAGGTGAGAGTGTTTTGCAGACACCTATCCTAGTGACATGACAAACTGTACTGATGTGTAAATAACTGTATTTTAAACCATTATCCCCAAATAAGAAAAAAAAATTAGCAGACTGGGGAGACAGCATAATGGTTATGCAAAAAGACTTTCATGGCTGAGGCTCCAAAGTCCCAAGTTCAGTCCCCAGCACCACCATATTCTAGAGCTGAGCAGTGCTCTCTCTGGTCTGTCTGTTTTTTTCTCTCTCTCCTTATAAATAAAATAATAATAAAAGAACAAAAATTAGTCTGGAGCTAGAATGTAAGGATGTGTTCAAAGAAAAAACAAATTGGTTGACATATGACAAAATACAAGAATAAAAATGTGTCAAATTATTATAAAAATACAAATATCCATGAGCACATATATTGATACATAAGTAGAAGTACCATGTAAAAAGAATTGCAAGCGATTTACATAGGGACTATTTTCTTAAGGAGATAGAACTTCCTACTGTTTAGGTGAAAGGCATAGATAGGCAATTCCTTGTAAAAATTAAGTATAATAGAGGGAAATGGGAAGGATCAAGGTATAATTCAGTGAAGAAATTACTACCTCTACCAGGCAATCGGAGTAAAAAGAGTGGTTGTGATATGAAGAAATGGCCATTTTATCTTCATGCTGTTCTTCCCTGTCTATTAATAAGAAACAGAATCTGATTGGAAGAAATTCTACAAAAATGTGTAACCAATAATTAACCAACTGTAAAAATAATAAAAAGTATAGAGTATCTGAGAAAATTGTTCAGAGCCAAGAGCAGCCTAAGGATGCACAATAACTACTATGTCACACAATAAACTGTTATGTATATAAAATAAATTGAATGTCAATCTGTAACCAAAAAAAAAAAAAGGTAAAAACCTGGGAAGTCTGAAAGATTACATACCTTCATTAAGCTATCAATATTGGTTAATTATACCAAGTACACCTCATTTATGTGATGTAAAAGGTAATACTCATATGACTATACAGCGTAGGGAAAATAGGCTTGTTTGGTTAATCTAAAACTTTTAAAGCAAGTTTATTTTTTGAAAAAAAGGGAGGTGATTGAGTGTACAGGTGAATCCTGACTGTTCTTTTGGGTGGCAGTGCAGGCTGCACTTCTACATATATTTTCTTCTCACTTTGAGTGTAGTAGAGATTTGAAATACTGATGGCCTGTTTTTTTTTTTTTTTCTCTCTGCTATGACCTGTATTTTAGGAGGCTTTGTGACTGAGGAGTATTATCTAGCGTATGTCCTGCCTGTGACCCAGTTGTGCTCACTCAGCTTTCCTTGGTGTGATTTAGAAAGAAAGGGAAGGAAGGACCATAGGAAAAAATGACCAAATATACAAAAATAGAAATAGTCAATCCATATCCATACCTTGGGAGAACGACTGTAGATTCCAATGGAGGGAATGCAGACACAGAGATGTGGTGGTGAGAACAGTATGGAATTATACCTCTGATGTCTCATGATTTTGTAAATTGATATTATATCACTAATAGAAAAATACCTCTCGGGGGCCTGGTGGTGGCACACTGGGTTAAGCACATATGACTTGCAAGCTCCCAGCTCCCCACCTGCAGGGTGGCTTGTTTCACAAGCAGTGATGCAGGTCTACAGGTGTCTCTCTTTCTTCCTATATATCCCCCCATCTCTCTCAATTTCTCTCTGTCCTATCAAAAAAAAAACTGAAAAAATGGTTGCAGGAACAGTAGATTCGTAGTACAGGTACTCTGGAGGAGGGAGTGAGAGAGGAAAGGGAGAGAGAGAATATCTCCATTTCACCTCATATCTAATTTTTTATATTTATTTATTTTCCCTTTTGTTGTCCTTGTTGTTTTTCATTGATGCTGTAGTTATTGTTGTTATTATTGATATCATCATTGTTAGATAGAACAGTGAGAAGTGGAGAGAGGAGGGGAAGACAGAGAGGGGGAGAGAAAGATAGATACCTGCAGATCTGTTTCACCACCTGTGAAGTGACTCCCCTGCAGGTGGGGAGCCGGGGGCTCAAACCAGGATCCTTCTGCTGGTTCTTGCACATTGCACCATGTGTGCTTAACCCGCTGCGCTATTGCCTGACTCCCTTCACCTCTTATCTATAATGAGAGCATAGTATTTTTTTTCATACAGGGAGGACTGATGCACACTTAATTTCATCTGTGAAATGCAAAAGGAGGATTTAAATACTAGAAATAGCAACGAAAATGAAAACTTTTGGAAACAGTGGTAGCTAGTGGCAGCTACATGGGTCATCAAAGGAAATTTGGGTTGTCACATTTCCAAAGAAGACCTTTGGAGTTTAATTGTGCAGTACACAAGACAGGCTGTTCCTGCACTGTTTGTGAGTATGGTGTTTTTTTTTTTTTTTTTGAGCACTTTCATCTTAGTTATTACAAGTTTTTATATTTTCTTTACAGAATTTATCTCCCTCACCATATTCTGGAGAGTATGGGCGGATCATTTCTCTTTCATCTACTATACAAACCACCACATACATTGACTTCTAGTTCCTTCCCCATTTAGAAACCACTTAGAAGTGTAGGACCTCCTCACTGAACTTTGCTTCCACCCTTATATTTTCTCTCTCTGACTGTTGCTTTTCTGAAGCTTTCTTACTGTGGTGGGTGTCCTTAACTCTGACTCTTGCTATT
Organism: Erinaceus europaeus; assembly: GCF_950295315.1. Taxonomy (NCBI): domain Eukaryota; kingdom Metazoa; phylum Chordata; class Mammalia; order Eulipotyphla; family Erinaceidae; genus Erinaceus; species Erinaceus europaeus. The sequence continues at coordinate 110,472,286 of NC_080185.1, read as the reverse complement.
TGAAAGAGTTGGCCTTAAGCAGTGAAGCCCTGTGACAGAGGTAAAATAAATAAACTTTAGGGAGTGTTAGATTAAACCCTGGGTAATATCTGCCTCTCAAGATTCTTGATCACATCTCTGCAGTTCCTTTTGCTTGTAAAGTAAATTCATTTAACACATTCATCAGCAGTTGTGGGTATCAGAATATATTTAGGGGACTATTACTACTACAGTAGGTAGACTGTCTATGAAATGATTTATAAATTATTTATAATGGATTGTGAGGTGTTCATTTACAAAAGTGGTTGTTTCTAGATTGCCTTATGGTAGGCATGACCCAAGCAATTGCCCTGGGCTTTTGTCTCCCTCACATCGAGAAATGTTCTCTAGGTCTCTGCACTTACATTTATGGTCTGCCCTCAGAGCATGAAAATTAGGTTCTGAGATTAAGTATCTGGGCACATACCTCACTGATGAGAAAACTCTACTAATGCAGAATCATATTTCCAGGAATAAACTATAAATGTTCTGGGATTTTATGGTAGTAAGAGCTGGCTGGCAGACTTATTTCCCTATGATTTCTACCTGAAGTGTGTTAAAAAGTTTTGAGAGGTATTACTTATATTTGTAAGTATCTGACTGGTATTTTAACTGTCATATTAAGTGTGAAGTCGTATTTATAATTTCAGTGGAGACAGAAGCAGCAGAAGGAAGGGATGGGTGGTTACACTAATTTTTTAAGCACTTTATGTTTAATGCTATCTAGAGACTTTCAACATGGAGAGTGTCCTTAAACTTTAGGTAGGTTACATTAAATTGCAGTGTGTTAAAAACTGTGAGAGAAGCAGTTTCTAAAAGGGAACTGTAAGTGTATTTCATATGTATGTATAATATAATCTCTACAGTTCTCATTTCAGAGTTTACTTATGTCCTTCACTTATGCCAACTGTTACCTGCAATGTCCCTGTATTTATCCAGTATTAATGTATTTTAATACACATTATCAATGACTGTTTACCAACACTACTGAAGTATAATAGATCCCCATCCTTAAGTAGATTATTTTCCTGTACCCTGCAAAAATTAAATATGACTTTTATTGCATAGTTACATAAATGAAACCTGGAAGGTCCCAAGGCTTCTCTCCCCACATCATCGTGAACCAAATACTTTCTTCTGTATGTTTTTAATACGTCTTCCTTTCCAGTCTCACTACCATTTTCCTAGTAATAGTATACATTCCAGAAATACAGCCATTATAGTCTTCTGCCTCCATGTGATCTTCTAACAATTCAAGTAGGATCCAAATTTCAGCCCTACTTCCACTCAAAAAAGGGTTATTTAGACCATACGCCATTTTAATTTCCACTGCATGTATATACAGCATATGTTTAAGTATGTTATCAATTTCCATGTCATTAATATATTATAGATGTAACTGGTTAAGTTATGGTTGTTTGGGGGCCCACAGGTTTTTCCCCCTTCAAACAGTATTTTAGCGTATTCAGAATCAACACTGTGTGATTTTCCATTTACTTGTTGAATTTTGAACCAATTCATAGTAATGGGAAGAAGATCATCACAGACAAATATAGAACTTGGGATAGGCACAAAATCCTCTAAGTCATTTGACAATGGCATCAGGTTTAGTAAGGGAGGAATGGCAATGGAAATCAACTGACACCGCACACTGAATATATAGTTAAAAGATGGAGCAAATTCAAAATAAAATTGAAGACAAAATGCTGGCACTCCCCAATCACTATTTATGTACATTTCCATCTATATGTAACAATTTTTCTGGTGTAGGGACTTTTGTGTACACAATTCCACTGCTCTTGGTTTGAAATTTGCTTTCTGTTTATTTCGGGTAGTTGGAGAGACAGAGAGGGAGAACCAACACAGCACTGTTCTACCATAATGGAGCTTCCCCTGGTGCTGTGGTTTCCCATTCCCATTTAAACCCAGGGCCTTGCCAAAAGTCAAGGCAACAAACACAAAAGATAAAATCAACACACAGGTGGAAGAACATATCCCCAAAGCATATATGTGATAAATATTTGCAGCCCACTTCTCACCATCTTGTGCCAAGAACCCCAATGTCCTCTCTACTCCTTCTCCAGAGTCAGAAATTGTACCTATGTGTCAAGAACTTTACTGTAAACCATTAACATCCATAGTGAAAAGCTAAAAAGCACTTATAGCCAGAATTGCTTTTAAAATTTTTGTAATTCAACAACAAAAATCAAACAACAGAATTGTAGTATGAGTAAATGACTTCAAAAGACAGGATTCAAATATTCATCTGAGAAACACTAAAAATATCCTGAGTTTTTAGAAAAGAATAAAATGTGGTGTCATTTTCAAAATCAACTATTACAACTGCTTCCAGATCTACAGTATTTACAAGGGCTTATCACAAACTGAGAAACACAATTTTAAAATCCTATAGAAATACCCAGATATACTGTTTAAAAACACTGTATGTGATTTTGTTTAAGCAAGTGAGAACCCCCCCAAAAAAACCTGTGAAAAATGTTAGTGAATATTTTGAAATATATGATTACTTTTGAAAAATACATGTAAGCATGTAATTCACTAAAACTTTAAAAATGAATTATAAGATGATATGCATTCCAAGAGAAATATAAAATTGAAAATAAATGTCTAAGGAATGTAAAAAAAAAGTATCAGGGAGGTTACTAAATTTCTGGTCATCATAAAACACAACACTCTTTTAGTTTTCTTTATTGTAAAAGATGACCTCTCCATCTTTCTTTCTTTTTATTTAGTAAATACAGAGAGAAACTGAGAAGGGAGGGAAAGAGACACCTGCAGCCCTGCTTCATTACTCATGAAGTTTCCCCCTGCAAGAGGGGACCAGGGGATTGAACCTGGGCTTTTTCACACTGTAATGTGAGTGCTTAACCAGGCGTGCCACTGCCTGGTTTCCAAACCCAATAAATTAGCAAATAATCATATAGATTTTGATATGTATATGACTGTGTGTCTAGAATTGGTAAGAATAAATGGGAAATTGCTGTATATTCATCTCTGAATGCAAAATTTCAAAAAATCTGTAATTCAATTTGGTAATATAACTATTTTCAGTAAAAAAATATCCAAGGGCATTTTCTTTAGGAACCTTCATATCTCTATGTACATAAAGTCTAATCACAATGATGTTCACACCTCAATATTTATTCATTCAACAACTATGAATATAATTCACATTAAAAAATCAATGTTCTGGCCCCTATTTTAATCTTGTTTCACAGTTTGCTTTCCAAGGGAAAATACACTGTAAAATAACGATTTTATAGAGCTAGCACCTATAAAAATCATGACTGTAATATGTTACAGAGGAAAGAGATAGGGCTCTCTAAGGTAATGACAGTCCCGCTGACACCTCAGTTCACAAGCAGAGGAAACAGGTCAATAGGGAATGAAACTGGACAGTGTGAACAACAGATAAAAGGAGTCTGAGTAAATCCAGTCAGAGCAGAGTGAGAGGAAGAAAGGGAGTGGAAACTGGATAGAAAAAACAAATAGAGGGCCAAGAGACAGCATAGTGCTAATGTAAATGACTTTCATGCTTAAGGCCCTTAAGCCACCATAAGCCAGAGCTTACCAGTGCTCTGGTGGAAAAAAAAAAAAAAAACAGATGAAAAGGGGAGGGAGGGAGGGAGGGAGGGAGGGAGGGAGAGAGAGAGAGAGAGAGAGAGAGAGAGAGAGAGAGAGAGGTGGGGGAGAGAGGGAGAAAGAAAGAATAAGTGGGGAGATAAATGTTTAAATCTTGATAAGAAATTTGAATTTTGTTCTAAGTCCAATAAAAACCATTTAGAGAGTTTTAGGCTGAGATATAGTGAAAACTGATTTAACCAGTGATAAAGAAAAACAAGGTTTTAGGACAGGAGAATAGAGATGAGGTGAGAGATAGTGTTGTCTTTTCACTACAGTCATCTGCAACTAAACTTGTTTATTTAGAGGGGATTTTCTTAAGTCACTCTCCATTATCTTATACCATTATATAGGTTAGAGGTTTTTGTTGTGTCAATATTTTTTAGAGACAGAGAAAGTGAGAATTAAAGTACAAGAACAAAGAGAAAGGGTAAAAAAGACACCTGCAGCACTGTTTCCCTCCCGCAGGTGGGGACCAGGGGCTTGAACCAGTGTCCTTAAGCATTATAAGCTGTGTGCTCTAACAGACACACCACTGCCCAATCCACCCTAGAGTTGAACTTTACAGTTTACTATTCATGCATTTCGTAATTTGTATTCTGATGTAAGTGTGAGATAGGGTCTGAACTTGTACATCTCTTAACAGACTCTCAGGTGACAGGGACAGCACTGGTCCATAGACCACACTTTGAGTACCAAGGCTCTTGTCTGCATCATATCTTTATTTTTCATTTGTTTTTGTCATATCTGGGGCTTCACTGCTCCAATGTGATTTTTTTCAGATAAAGAGGAAAATATTCCACAGCACCAAAGACCCTCAGTGCTATGGAGGTCAGGCAGTCTTGTAAGCCCTAGCTAATATCTTTAAAGTTAAAAGTCAGACAAAGATACAAATAGTAGTTTCCATTCAGAATGCCAAATGATAGGTGGGATGGGATTATAACAGTAACAATTAATAATAACTTCATTATTCAATAACCGGTAAGGGTTAGCAAAGTATTATAAAAATCAAGAAAGCATATTTAAGTCTTTTTACATGAGTAGATAAGACTGATGATTCCAACGGTAAAACAGGTATAACACACAGAGAAAAAAAAAAGATGTGACAGAATAACACTAACAGATTTTTAAGTTTTCTTACAATAATAATAAACTTTAGTTAACTTTATCATCCTAATTAGTTATTATTCCTATAAAGATCTATTATCTTTATAGCAAGATGGCATCATCAACTTAATCTACAGTGCTGGACACAGATTTCTGTTATATTATCTGTTATTGGTATGCTTGAAATAATTTATAAACTACATATTAATTAAATCAACATTTAAAGATCTTTTATTCGTATTTTTAAAAATATAACCTGCACTACAACAGCACAGCTCTCTGAGTATGTAGGTCAACTAAGTTAGTCTTACAACTTTTTATTATATATATAATTTATGAATTGCATAATTGGAAAGTTTATATTTACTCATACATTATGTTTTCTACACAGAAAATTAACTTTTTAGTCAAGATTTTATCTTTTACCTACAGTTTGATATATATACATATATATATATATATATATATATATATATATATATATATATATATTTTTTTTTTACCAGAGTTCTACTTAGCCCTGGATTATGGTGGTGCTGGGGATTTAACCGGGACCTTGGAAGGGATTCATCATTTAATAATATATTTAAAGAGTAGCCATGACTTTCAACATTACACTTATGCCTCTGCATCCAGTAATACCAAAGTGTCAGTGGTGGTGCTAGGCAGTGCCAGGTTAAGCACACAAATGCCACCATAAGCCAGAGATATGGGTTCAAGTCCACCCCTACCTGCAAAGGGGAAGGTTCTCTCTGTCCTTTCAAATGAAAAAAAGAGAGAAACTGGCCACTGGGAATGGTAGATTCATAGTGCAGGTACTGAGCCCCAGCAACAACCCTGGTGGTAATAAATGACACTTAAAAAAATGTCAGTGATCCAAAGTCTGAGGATTAGGAGGTGGTGCCTGGCTGAGGAAGAGAGGCTCTTGGTGGCAGAGATGGCTACATATAAGCCTGAAAAGTGGCTTGCAGTAGAGGTGAGAAAGTGTAGGAGTAGAGGACTAGGGAGATCTGGGCAGGGCAAGCAGGAGTGAAAAAGCATGATTATGCTAACAAGTCTGATTCCACTAGTGTCAGGACCTGGCAAACAAAGAATAAAATTAGGCCTAGACTTGTACTTTTCAAACAAGTCAATCCAACATTATCAGGTGCAAACAACATGCATGAAGTCCTAGGGAAGGCAAAAGCAACTTTTTAAAATTTCATTCTTGCCTTGGAAGGGTTGAAAACCTGTTAACAAAGATGCTGGTTACACAGAAGTACCAGTTTAAAACCTATTTTTAAACTTCTAAAGGACAGGAGAAAATCTAAACAATTGATGGTTTATTGTTTGAGGAAGCATCACTGATTCCGCTTATAATCAAGTTTTGTAAATGTATTATATCTAAGGTAATTTGAACATGCTTTGATTTTTTTCCTGCTCGCGTAAAATAACTTTCTACAAATGATTTCGGATAAGCAGAAGTGAATTTTGTACTGATGTATATCTTCTCAATTTTTTATTCAGTGTTTGATCTTGAAGCAGTTATGAAATGTGATATCTAGCACTTCAATCACGTAAATAAAAGAAATAATATTCCATATTCAGCTGAAATGCCTGAATCCTACATTTTATTTCCCAGTATATGATCATGGGGTACTTGAATTTGTCCTGCTAGATGAATAAATTACAGATATATACAGTTTAAGTATATGCTTACATGATACATTTTCCACTTATCAAATATGTATTCCTGTGGTCAGTGTGATTCAGAGGATGAAAACCCTAAAGATCTGTGCTCTCTGAAACAAATCACTTTCAAATATGGAAGTTAATTAAAAGTTATGGGCACTGGTAAATCAGAAAGTCATTTTGTACAAATTAGTCCTTTTAAATATGTATTTAATGAGTGACTAAATAATGTCAGCAGCTTTTGTTTGCGTTCTTAGCCTCCATGCATTCTTCCAGTGGTGTAGAATAAGGGATTAGTCAGATTTGGACAGCAACATGACAGGAGGAAAAATGAGCTGCATGGTTGTGGAGGAAATGTCTGTCTCCCAAATTAAAGCAGAGAACTAGCCTTTCCAGTGGCTCACTGGGTTCCTAAGTGCTCACTGTTTGGGGGACCCAGAGGATTAAGCATCTGAGGACAGAAGACATGGGACATTACACAGGTCTCTTGCCTACATTAACATGCCAAGACCCAAAGTGACCATGTAGCATAGATGAAAATGGACCATAAACTGTCAACACTAAAGACTAAGCAAAGAAATTGAACTTCTATATAAATCTTCATTTTTCTTGTTACAGAATTCAACTGTAGTAGTAGATTTGGGGGGTTCTTTCAAGAACATTTGATTTCTAAAAAATCTAAATAAAATTTTTTTGCTATAGTTTTTTTCCCACATATAAGGTGAAACTTTATTCTTGAGGATGAATTTTTTTTTTTTTTGCCTCCAGGGTTATTGCTAGGGCTCAGTGCCTGCACCATGAATCTATTGCTCCTGGAGGCCATTTTTTTCCCTTTTGTTGCCCTTGTTGTAGTGGTTATTATTGTTGTTGATGTTGTTCGTTGTTGGATAGGACAGAGAGAAATGGAGAGAGAAGGGGAAGACAGAGAGGGGAAGAGAAAGACAGACACCTGCAGACCTGCTTCACTGCCTGTGAAGTGACTCCCCCTGCAGGTAGGGAGCTGGGGGCGCGAATGGGGATCCTTATGCCAGTACTTGCGCTTTACGCCACCTGAGCTTAACCCGCTGCGCTACCGCCCGACCCCCCAGGATGAAATTCTAATGAAAAAAAAAAAGTACTTTTTATTTTTCCAATGTTTTCACAAGGATTCTCATGCCAGTGTTTTCATATGGATATTGTTGTTCATGGTTTTATTTATAAATGTAAGATTCCCCTCTAAACTTCCCTGGATCATTACAGTCTACTGTTGGTATTTACTTTCTGGCCATATTATTTGGGGATGCCAATAAAAGATTAACTGCAGCTTGTTCTGTTTTAGCCACGGCACTGGGTAGACTGCATTTCTCATTTTGTCTTCTCAGCACTTGTGTGGATTATGGAGATGAGCTATGGCTCTAGTGGAAAATGCATCATTTATATATGTCAGTTGGATGGCATCACGCGCCTGATATGGACTTTTTCTTAGAGGCTGTGAGATTTACGACCACTATAAAGCGTCCCCCCACCCTCCATAGATCATGTTGCTAGAACATGCCTAACTTTTTCTGGACTTCACCCTTTCAGAGACTAGCCAGGATAAGAAATAACAAGATGCTGTTTTGGTCATTTCTACCCTTGCAAGAAGAGAAAAATCACTACAGTCCTTCCAAACTTCCCTCTCCTGCCAAGCTACTAATTATTCAGAGTACACAGATTTAGTGGGTTATTTACCCTTTTCAACTTTTATTTGTAGAAATACAAATATATTTTTATGAAGATATTTTTAGAGCTTAGCAGAGCTACTAGGTAAAACTCCTGCATACACAGAGACAGTTTTCTCTAATATCCTCCCCAGTCATAGAAATATACATGCATATATTTGCTCCATCTGTATGAATTACTATGTAACTTGTATAATATATCAAGAAAACAAGTTTCACAACTTAATACTACTCCTACAGACCTTAAGTGGGTAAAGGCAACACAGATCTTAACCACAGACAATTTCCAAGACAGAGCTCCCCAAAGGAAATAACTGCTCAGAAAAGAAAAAAGTACTTGATTTCTCTTCACTATTTAGCCCGTCACTGTTACTGCCAACTCCAGCAGTATGTAAAGGAATGAAGAGTGAGTTCTATCTTTACAAACAGTACCAGCAATGAAAACATAAAAACCATCCATATAATAATAATTAAGAGTGATTAAAGAAGAATAACTTAATTAAGAAAAGGGACACAGGTTTTATAGAAAAGGTAATACTTAAGTTGGAGATTCTTTTTTGATACATATGTCTCTTTAGACTGGGACCTTTTCTATCAATAAGAAAAAAGGAAATTAAGAATATTAAAATAAAGTGGAGTGTGTAGAAACAGATAATATTAATAAACTTTTAAATGCCATTAAATGACTTGTTAATATTAACAAAGGTTCCTATTACATATTATACTATATGTAAATCATATATGCTGTAATCTATATATGGAGAGATAAAGATATCCAAAACAATATTCAGCATATACAAGAAGCAATGGCAGAAATCAGGCAGAAAAACCTTATTTTATATGAGTGAATCATCTATGAGTAAATATTTCTTTATCAGTCATTTTTTTTTACTTTTTCTTTCCCACAACATCCTCATAGATTAAAGAACTATCTTTGTCTCCCAAATCTTTTTAAAATTATAATCTTCACTGACTTTCCCTTTTCTTCATACCAAACCTATAAATTAGTAAAAGTGGGGTTTATTTATATTCCTTGGTTCACTTCATACTCATGCATTAAAGGCTTATTTTAAGTAGTATTTGGAAATACTACTATAAAATTTTTAGATGTAATAATGCTCCTACTCTAGGAAAAGCAAAAATTAGTAACAAATAAAAACTACTGATATGAGCTGTTTACTTGGTGACTTATCTCTTTTACCTAAACATTTAATTAATCAAAATTTTACGATATTGAATCTTATTGTCCCTTAGGAACACCAAGGTTTCAGTGTTTGCTCAGATATATTCTGCAAAAGGTTATATAACTATCTGATTTATGTAGTAGAGTCCATTCACTACTGATAGCGTGAAAAAGAACATTAATTTACAGTCTCAAGTAGAACCCAATATAGAAAGATCATAGAAACAACTGAATATATCCACAGTAATATAGGAGAAATAGATATAAAGGGACAAGAGCCGTCTCCTTTGCAATAGCGTAGTCAGAACTCAAAGGCATCATGCTGAGTAAGATAAGCCAGAAAGAAAAACTAATACCTAATGATCTCATTTACAAAGGTGGAACTTAAGAACAAAGAACAGTAATGGAAAGCATAAGAGGAAACTTGGACTGGTTGTGGCATATTGCACCATAAGATTCTGGAAAGGGAGTGAGAGACAAGATGAAGGGACATTGCGATCCTGGTGTGTCTCCTTGATACCAGTCAAGAGGAGATTAAAGGCTGTGCCTATATGTTAAAGACTCTACTGTAAACCATTAATCCCCTATTAAAAAATAAAGAAGCAAGATGTCCCAAATTATTGTCCCAATATTATCTTGTCCCATATATGTCCCAATATGTCCCATATTATCTTGGTTTAGTAAAATACAGACCTTGATACTTAAAAATGTATCTTCCTTTTTTAAAGCAAATTAAGCAACTTTTAATGAGGTATGTTTACATTCAGTGAGACAGTCTGTTTTTATGAAACACCTACATTTTTGGTACTGCCTAGCCTTTAGTTTTTTAAAAATGTCTTCAAGTATATGTCTAATAGAACTTGTCCATTTTTTTTTTTACTCTTACCTGCATTATTTGGCATGATATTTCACTCTAAAGTGTAACAGAATGGATTGGGGCCCGGGCATTGGTGCACCCAGTTAAGCACACATAGTATTATGTGCAAGGACCCAGGATTAAGCCACTGCTCCTCACCTGAAGCAGGGATGCTTCATGAGCGATGGAACAGGTGTCTTTCTCCCTCTGTCTCCCCCACCCCTCTCAATTTCTCTCTGCCCTATCGAAGAAGAAAATGGCTACCAGGAGCAGTAAATTTGTAGTGCTGGCACTGAGCCCCAGCAATAACCCTGATTGGGGGGAAAAAAGCATAATACAATGGATCTATACTCAGGAAATTAGCTTTATACTTAATATCTGCCTTTGAGCAAATATGAGTTATACATGTGTGAGAATATATACATGCTTTCTCAACTATGATACTTTTCCATTTTAACTGCTAGATTATCTGCAAAGAAATTTGTCAAAATCAGTTTTATAGGCGGTTGGGTTGTGGGGAAGCTGGTAAAACACACAAGTTACTATACACAAGGACCCAGGTTTGAGCCCCTGGTCTCCACCTGCAGGTGAGAGAAGTTTCACAAGCTGTGAAGCAGCTGTGGGCATCTCTCTTTCACCCCTCTCTTTTTCCTTCACATAAAAAAATTTAAAAAATTGAAAAGGAAAAAAATGACTTGTGGGAGCAGTGGATTTGTTATGCAGGCACTGAGCCCCAGTGATAACCCTGGTGGCTAAAAATAAAAATTGATTTAATGAGCAGTTTATATGGGTGATAGAAATCCCTGTTATGTACTTTTCTGTTGTCTCCAACCAGATTTACTAATCATAGTGTAGCTAGATTTTTATCATTAACTACCAGTCCATCAGGATTACCAGGATTTCAATAAACCTTGCTGCTCAAAATTCTCTCCCCCAACGCAGAGTTAACTTATATAAGAATGTCATGTAATGACTTCAAACTATGTACAGTAAAAAGGCTTTCTAATTAATAGGGGCTGAAGGTAGGTTGCATATGTATCATGGAATACTAACTAGAACTAAATATCGCCCTCCTCACATTCTTAACAAAGTTTACATTAAATTCTTATTACCTGACCAGCAGTAATAGGAGAGTAGTAATGAAGTGACCTTAATCATAAAAGATTGGACAGATCTAGAAAAGCCTCCTAAATGTCAAGCAAGCATCAGTCCGAAGACATTGTTCTATGTCACATTCCACATGACTGATTTTCAATTTTTTTTTCATGGAAAAGCTATCTTGTAGTAATTCCAGTAGTACCTGTGGTGCTTCTGCTTTTTAGTCTTTCAACTTTTACTTTATGGGTTCAAACAGTCATAAATACACCTTTCATTTTCTGGAGTCTCCCAGGAATCATAAAGGATATTCATGGTTAAAGAGTTGAACAGAAATTCTATTTTGTAAAAATTCAGGACTGTTATTACCATACTCAGTCCAGGACCACTTCAAAGTAAATGTTTCATAATTCTTTGACAATTTAAAAAATGTTTTATTTATTTATTCATGAGAAAGGAGGAGGGAGAAAGAACCAGACATCACTCTAGCATATGTGCTGCTGGAGATCAAACTGAGGGCCACATGTGTGAGAGTCCAGTGCTTTTTTTAAAATTTTTAAATTTTTAAAAAAAAACTTTTTTATTATCTTTATTTATTGTATAGAGACAGCCATAAATTGAGAAGGTAGGGGAGACAGAGAGGGAGAGAGACAGAGAGACACCTGCAGACCTGCTTCACCCCTTGTGAAGCTTTCCCCTTGCAGGTGGGGATTGGGGGCTCGAACCCAGGTCCCTGAGCACTGTAACCTGTGTGCTCAGTCCAGTGCTTTATTCACTGCTCTACCTCCCAGACCACTCTGAGAAATTTTACTTTGTGAATACCATAATTCAAAGTGTAAATAAGAGCTTCAGATTCACTGAAGAGAATATGTTTGAAATTTTTAATATGTCCCTCACATATACAGAAATTTAAAAAATTCTTTTGAAGGGAGCCTGGCAGCCTTTTTTTTTTTTCTCTAGCCATTACCACAATAACAAAAACTAAAATATACATGAAAAAACTAGCATCGAAACAAATTTGGAGTTCAGATGAACTTGCAACAAAAGAAAAGGCAGATAATCCCTACAGTGAGGACAGAAAGGCTCACAACTAAGTAAACATTCACTCCTTGCTTGGTTCCAAACTACTGGGCCTGGATCTTGGAGCTGTAGCCACCTGTCCTATCCTACTGAGCTCTCATCAATGTCCACTCAGGTAGCTCCAACCCAGTTGCATCTACTATCTGCATGCCATCTCTGTCATGATTACCTACTGTGGGCTGGCTGCATCTGTGATGGCTGTCAGGTTCAGCCCATGTCAGTTCAGCACGTTCAGCTTCATCCCTCCAGGTTCAAATCAAGTGTGTTTGAGCCTGTTCCTGGTTCTGCCCATGCCCAATACAGCTCACCAGGCTCCAGCTACTTCCACTGCTTCAGTTCCAGTTAGGCTCCCAAAAACTACTTCTTTGGAGCCTTCATTGAGAATAGCATAATGGGAAGACATAATTTGCCTGCAAGGTTGGCTCAAGACAGTAGCTTGAAGAAAAACCCCAATTCAACAGAACTATAGAAACATCCTAATGAATACCTCAAAGCTATGGTCCTATGAGCATCTAGAGATGTTCACTGAACTGAGAAAAAATATGAAAGAGGACTACAGAAAATCCAGAGAAATAATTAACAAATTTACAGATAAATTCAAAATACTGGTCAGAGTAATAGTGAAGTATCAGAGCTAAACACACAGAGAGCAGTGGAGAACATCTACAAAAAGACAATGTAGAAGATACCTCAAAAGAAACAGCAAAAATAAAAAGCCTTAAATGACAATAACATAATAGAGTTAAGGAAGAGCATTAAAAGGAGCAGCATTTGTATCACAGGAGTACAGAAATGATAGGACAGAATTCATATTTGTTTTTATTTTTATTTTAATTTTTTCTCTCCAGGGTTATTAATGGGGCTCCGTGCCTGCACTACAAATCCACTGCTCCTGGAGGCTATCTTTTTCCCTTTTGTTGTCCTTGCTGTTTATCGTTGTTGTTGTTTTTATTATTGTTGTTGTCATTGTTAGATAGGACAGAGAGAAATGGAGAAAGGAGAGGAAGACAGAGAGGGGGAGAAAAAGACACTTGCAGATCTGCTTCACCGCCTGTGAAGCGACCCCCCTGCAGGTGGGGAGCCAGGGGAATCAAACCAGGATCCTTACAATGGTCCTTCTGCTTTGTGTCACCTGCACTTAACACACTGCACTACCAACCAGCCCCCAGAATTTATATTTGAATGAATTTTAATTGATTTTAAATTCCTCCAAATTAAGGATGCTAGACAGGTTCTAAGAAGTGAGTCCAAGCGTAAATTCAGCAAAGCACACAGTAGTTAGAATGGCAAAGACCAAAAAGAGATGACTCTGAAGGCTGCTAGGAAAAAGTCACCTGTAAAGGAAATCACATAGGATTGTCAACTGACTTCTCAACCAAAATCCTAGAGGCTAGAAATGTTAGAAGGTATCTAGTCAGTAATCTGAGTAGAAAAACCTCCACCCAAGAATATTTATTCTGCTAAATTACCACTCGGGTTCAAAAGAAGCATTAATACTTGGTTACACAAGCAACAGCTAAAGGAATTCTTCACCGCTAAGGCAGATCTGTAAGAAGGGGCCCACATGAAATGAAAATATATAATGATGGGGGATCACTGGTAGACAGCACATTTTACTGTGAGCAAGGACCTGGTCTAGTGCCCAGGAACACCTCATGGGATCATTGCAGGAGGTAAGCTTCAAAAGTGGTAAAGCAGCACTACAGTGTCATTCCTTCTCTATCTCTCCCCCCATCTCATACCCTCTCTCTAGAGGAAAGAAAAAATGATCACTAAGAGTGATGGAATAATGTAGGCATCATTCCTCAAGGATAGCTCTAGTAGGAAAATGAAGAAAAGAAAAGAGAAGAAAACAGAATAGAAGAAAAGAGAAGAAAAGAAAAAAGAAAAGAAAAGAAAAGAGAGAGAGAAAGAAGAAAAGACAGAATGACTTCAAATGAAGCCAGGAAAATAAGAAAAACCCAACAAAGAGAAATGAACTGAGGTTAAAAGAGCTATGGGGGAGTTATGGAGAGAAGGCCATCTTAGTGGAGGGACCAAGGGGATTTGTACTTCAAAATTGTACTTCTGAAACACTGGCTTATCAACCAAGGTTACCTCAAAAACAAAACTATTAGTGAATTTTAATGTAAGTACTGAGTGTCATGAATTGATTGTGAAACAAGTCCCTTGAAACAAGGTACTTAAAGTACCCTCATTCATAGAAAGAAAAGTTATTCCATCATCTGTATTCTTTTTGCCTCCCCTTCATACACAATGCTTATGTTCACTACACACATGTTCATCCTCTTCAACTTCTAAAGTGATCTTCACATGTGTTGTTGATATTTTATGCTCCCCTTCTCTATAGCTTTTCTTTTCTTTTCAAAATTTTTTATTATCTTTATCGGATAGAGACAGTCAGAATCAAGAGGGTAGGGGGAGACAGAGAGGGAGAGAGAGAGAGAGAGACATCTGCAGCCCTGCTTCACCACTTGCAAAGCTTTCCCCTTGCAGGTGGGGAGCAGGGGCTTGAACCTGGGTCCTTGCACATTATAATATATACACTCAACCAGGTGCGCCACCACCTGGCCCCTCTATGGCTTTTCAAAGACTGTTCCCACGTGGCACAATGTGATCCAGTCTAACCAATATAAAGCAGAGACATCAGCTCACTTTGTGCTACAGGTTATGCTTCTACGGTATAGCCTTATGTTGTATGCGGTTTGTTTTGATTTTTTAAATTGTATTAAACTTGAACTTCTTGAAAATTTAAATTATTTGATCTTTTACTATTGTCAGTCCATATTTATCCTCTACATTGATTAATTACTGTTTTAAAACAGAATTACAGTATGATGCCTTTATCTGTATTTTCATTTTGGGAAAATAATTTTTAATTTAGGGGGTTTATCTATAGTTCAATAATGGTTAGCTTACTTTCAATGTTGCTATTATAAGTTATCTTTTTATTTTTATTGTTATTTCTTACCTTTTATTCTCCCTAAACATTATTTCACACTGTAGGGGAGAAAAAAGTTTCCCTCAACCCATTTAGGCTTCCTGGCTAGGTCTGAAAATTGAACTGGCAAATGCATTAACATAAAGCATACACATTTAGTGTAAATTTTATGCCACAGAGTCACTAGGAAATGCAAACCCAAGAAACCGTTAAAACTGAATATTTTCATGCTAGGTTTTATGAAGTATGGATAGTCCTATAGTATTCCCTACAGGTTGAAAAGAGTAAAAAACAAGTACTGAGTTGTGTGTTCTAAACTTTATCAACCTGCCTCTGCCTTTGCTAAGTGAAGTCCTGAAGGAAACACATCTGGTGCATGTCTTACAGCATGTGCACAAATGACAATGAGTTACTAGCCTATATTGTGACTTTTGGTGTGATACACAGTCCAAGTGTCTACCCTTATTTTATTTTTTAAAATTTGCTTCCCCCTTTTTGTTGCACTTGTTTTATTGTTGTTGTAGTTATTATTATTGTTGTTACAGATGTCATCATTGTTGGATAGGACAGAGAGAAATAGAGAGAGGAGGAGAAGACAAAGAGGGGGAGAGAAAGTTAGACACCTGCAGACCTGCTTCACCACTTGTGAAGCGACTCCCCTACAGGTGGGGAGCCAGCGGCTCGAACCAGGATCCTTAAGCTCGTCCTTGCGCTTTGCGCCACCTGCGCTTAACCCACTGCATTACCACCCAACTCCCAAATATGTTTTTTTGATCAAGATGTAATGTGCTTTCATTATCTTAGGGTACAATTTTTGAAATATCAGACTGTATATCATTTATAGAAGGTTGTGGGTAGTCTTTTTATTCTGACATTTATCTTCATTTTGTACTGAACTGTCTGTCATAAATGCTGATTAAATGTTTTTAGACATTATAAAATCAGTATTAAAGAAAAACAAACAAAAGGTTACCTTTTGTGGGGCAGTTAAGGTGGAATTACTTAGCTCCTTAATATTAGGGTTCAAAATACTCACTTGATGCCTTTTCAGATATAAACATGTTTGATCATTTAGTACGAGATATTTCATTATTATTATTTTTCTGCATTTCTACCATGACGTGGAATGACTTATGCAAGATCTACACACTGCCAAAATTTGCAACTAAATAAAACCGTATTTCAGGGGCCAGGTGGTGGTGCATCTGGTTAAGTGCTCACATTACAGTGTGAAAGGGTCAGGTTCAAGCCCCTAGTCCCTACCTGCAGGGGGAAGCTTCATGAGTGGTGAAGCAGGACTGCAGGTGTCTCTCTGTCTCTTTCCCTCTCTGTCTACCCCACCCATTTCTCTCGTCTCTATCCAATAATAAATAAATAAATACATAAACCATATTTCAGATGTATCCAGATTCAAACTCCAGTTTCTCTGGGTTGTTCCATCATACTTCCAGAGACTTGTGAATATTACACTTCTTAATTTCTATTGCTATTTGTTATTGTTGATATTATTAATAATAATATTAATATTAAAAATTAACATTATTATTATTATTAATGTTGTTACTGTTATTCTTAAAGTGACACTAGGGAAGGAAACCAAGACCTTATACATGCACAATACCACTGATGAGTGGTCTCCAAGGACAATCTGATTGTGTAAGTGAGAGAAGGAAAGCAAGAGAGGGGGCACTACACCACCATTTCATCATCCCTGGTGCTCCCATGTAGTACCAGAGCTGAACATAGGTGTGTGCCTTACTGCTTGAACACTCTCCTGACCCAGTTTATTTACATTTATTGAGTTTTACTGGACACTCTGTTCTTAATTCAAGTCCAGTGAAATAATTATTGAATTTGCTTTGAATCCCTTTCTAATCAATTAACTTCTAATGTCAGGGACAAACTCACATAATTGCAAAGTTTTTTTCCTATCGTATAATTTTATTTATACCTAACAATTAGTTCATTCATTTATACTAATAGTCCTCATCGTTTTAACTTTGAACTAAAACTCATTTGATTATTCTAGTACATAATTATATAATTATGTTTTCTAAATTTTTTTCTAAAATCAGTTTCATAAAGTATAATACTTGCTTCAATGTAATTGCAGTTAACTTGTGTCTCATAATAGACAAAAGTAAAACAGAATGGAGTGATGATTAACACTTCATATTCAGCAGACATATTATCTTGGATTCTGATTCTGCCTCTGTTGTGTCTTAACATTTATTTTCTCAGTTGTTAAATGAAAATGATAATGGTTATTTTCTCAAAAAGTTGTTTCAAGACTTGAAATTTAATAAGACAATGTATCAAAGTTTTAAAAATAAGCGCATCAGTTAACATAATTTAAATGTGAAGAAATACACATTTCTAAAATGCACAGTTCAACAAGTCCAGGCAAATGTATATACTTACACACATCCTTATCATCTCATAATTTATCATCTCAAGAACTTCTTTAGTCAGTTTTCAAGTCTGCCCCTCTCCTTCCTCAAACAAACACTTATTTCCTGCTCCTTTATAATAATAGTTAACTTTATTCACCTTCATATGCTAAGAATTTAACATGCAAGTTACAGGGGACAACAAACCTTTATTGATTAGGGGATACAAATTCTATTATTTTGTCATTATTATTAGAATGACTATAATTGAAATTAAAGAAATTATTTGAAACTTCTGTTCACTTACTCCAAACCTCTAAGTCTAAATACACTATACGAATTTCAGACATTTTTGAGAGCTCAAGATCAGAACTGGAAAGCTTGAATGGAACACTGAAACAGCTACTGATATCTCTTCATAGGATTATTATGTTGATAAACAGGATTATTATGTTGATAAACAAGATAATCCGCGTACATGCTGACCTGAAGAAGCAATCGTTACATTTTGTAATTTATTAGTATCATTTTTTACAACTAGTATTACTACTACAATTGCCACTATACTTAAAAGGTGTACAGATTATTGTAACACCTGCTTATCTATATAAATAATGATGGCATTAAAAGATAGGATTGTTGCTTTCACTGGCCATTAACTGCTTCAAATAGAGACTGGGGTGTGGGCTAGGGGGATACCACAGCACAAAAGCTTCCTGAGGTGGGGACCAGACTCAAACCTGGGTTACACACTTTGCAAAACAAGTGAACTACCCAAATGAAATATTTGCCAAGTCCAAAGGTGAGGTTTGTCAAGATATAAACCTACTCACATAATCATCCAGATGCACAGATACTTCATTCTATAAATACACTGAATATCAGTCTTGAAACTTAAGTACCTGTTGTTGAGAGCTAAGCTTGACAGGACTCATGATTCTCACCCATACATCTGAGAAATACAGGTACAGCTGGCGTAGAATAACATAAAGAATCAGACAGCACTGAATCACTTTAACATTGTAGCACAAAGGTTGAGAAAGATCCATGCCTCTTTAGACAAGATGATTATGGAGGGTTAGGCAGTGGCTCACTGGGTTGAGTACACAAGGCCCTGGATTCATATACCCAGTTCCCACCTGCAGGGAAAAAACTTTGCAAGTGGTGAAGCAGTGCTGAAGGTCTCTCTCCTTCCCCTTTCTGGTTCTCTCTGAATCTATCCAATAAATCAAGTAACTAAGTTTTTAAAAATGAGTTGATTCAATCTAACTATACTGACATAGTAAAGAAACAATAGTGGTTATCCAGTTAATAAAATTCTTCAAAATATATGCATTAATTGATATGGTAAATAGATTATTTTTATTTAAATATATCTAGATCTATGTTGTGATACTCACAATATTTACTACTCATTATTACATATTATTTAGATATACAGTTACATGTAGGCAAATTAAGACAATCTACTTCACCCATTATGGTTATTAAAAAAGGGAATCAAATTTGTAAAGGGAAGATTAACATTACTGAAAATATATTCAGGTAAGAACCTTGTTTTTTTAAGGTTACACTGTACAATGCATTATAAGAAATTATGTGTTGAGAAAGATTTTCTTTGCTTATACATCAACAAAGAAGCTAACACTCTTAAAATGGCTCTCTTTCATAAAGCAATCTACAGATTCAATGCAATTCCTATCAAAATCCTAATGCCATCTCTCACAGAAATAGGATGGAAATAATGAAATTTATTTAGAACTATGGAAGATCCACCAAGAGCAAAAGCAACTGAGAAAAAAAGAACACAAATAAATGTATCATACAGTAGTACAAAGCAATATTATCAAGACAGGATATAATAAAAGGCACACAGATCAATGTGACAAGAGTCCAGAAATAAAGCCACAAATATATGAAGAACTCTTTTATGAGAAGGCATAAAATAGAGAAAGGAAAATGTCTTGATTTAATGGTGCTTAGAAAAATAAGAAAACTAAACTACTATCTTACACTACACACAAAAATCAATTTAACATGGCCCAAGAGATGGTACAGTGGCCAGAACTTTGGACTGAAAAGCATGCGATTCTGCATTCAGTCCTCAGCACTGCATGTGCCAGAGTGATGCTCTCACTCTCTCCGCCCCCCATTAATTAAGATATATAAACTTAAAAATATGTACCACTTCCTCAAAACCACAAGATCCTGCATTCAGTCCCTGGTAATGGTAATGCATGCACCAAAGTGGCACTCCACTTTTCTCTCTCATGTTAATAAATTTAAAATATTAAGAAATACTAATAAAGTAGATTAAAGTCTTGATTGTGGGCCCTACAAGAAAAAAATAAATAAAAACCTGACTGAAGGTCTCTAGTAGAGAAAAGAAAAGGAAATCCAAAAGGGTGATTTCACTGTTTTCAGCCAATCTTCGGTGGAGCATGAAGAAATCATGTTAAGTGAAATAAGTCAAAAACAGATGAATATGGGATGTCTCACTCACAGGCAGAGATGAAAAACAAGGTCAGAAAAGAAAACACTAAGCAGAAGTTGGATTGGAGTTGGTATACTGCACCAAAGTAAAAGACACTGTGGTGGGCAGCAGGAGAGAGTTCAGGTCCTGGAACAGGATGGCAGAGGATCCCGTGAGGGTTGTATTGTTGTGTGGAAAACTGAGAAATGTTATGCATGTACTACTGTATTTACTGCTGACTTTAAAACATTAGTCCCCCAATAAAGAAAAAAAAATAGCAAAGAAAATCCGAAGCCAGTAGAAGGAGTAAAATAATTTTTAAAAATTACCTGTACCTTTTCCCCCAAACACTATCATTCCAACAATAAGCTGATGTGAAGCATCAGAGAGATGGTCTTAAAAAAAATCATAGGAAGTTAAATTAAGACCTCATATATTTGATTCCTGACAGTGTTGACTGACATACCTTACTGAATTTCTGCATTCTTTGACTTGGAGTCTAAAATTTTAAATGACTAATGTAAAAGTCTAAAAAACAATACCTTTGAGAGAATTGCTCTCTGACATGTAAAAGAGAAAATCTAGGGAAGGGGTCATGGTATAAAGCTCAGCAAGTAGATATACTATGTGCAGGCTCATTATTGAAATATGACTTTAGATTCATATTTTTGACTTCATTTTCTCTCCTTATCCCCTATTTGACCTTTAATTTAGTTTTTTTCTAATAAAAAGGCAACAGACAAAACCATAGGATAAGGGGGTACAACTCCACACAATTCCCACCACCAGAACTCCGTATCCCATCCCTTCCCGATAGCTTTCCTATTCTTTAACCCTCTGGGAGTATGAACCCAAAGTCATTGTGGGATGCAGAAGGTGGAAGGTATGGCTTCTGTAATTGCTTCCCCACTGAACATGGGTGTTGGTAGGTCGATCCATACTCCCAGCCTGTCTCTCTTTCCCTAGTGGGGCAGGGTTGTTTTTGTCATCACCAGGGCTTCACTGCTCCACATAATCTTTCTGTTTCAGATAGAATGACAAGAGATACAGAAGGAAAGATATCACAGCACTGAAGCGTGGTGGGGAGGGGGACAGGTTCAAACCTGGGTAGTAGGCATCATGACAATCCTAGCTCTAACTTTATACATAGTTCCCATGTGAAGTATCACTGAACTTAGACTAGAAAACCATTTAATTGTTTGGACTTTAAACAGTACCATTAATTTATTTGGGTTTCAGCCTCTACTCCATGACCAGTAACTTTGTATTGTTTTCCCAACACCAGTTCTCTACACACACACACACACACACACACACACACACACACTAACAACAACAACAACAACAGCTTTCCCTACTTCGGGGCATCTCAAAATATAATAATCCCCTTGGTGTTCTATCACTTCAAAAATGATGACAACAAAAATGTAATATTTTATTGAGATTATTTTTGTCACTTTAATTTTCACTATTTATAAATTCAGTGTTATATAAATATGCCGAATCTCACAGATATTTTAAAATTAAATACTAGCTATCAATCCTTACAGATTATCAGGTATAATAATGTTGTCAGGTATCATTTAAGCATATAAAAGATCTTACTGATAGTGTCAAGTACAAGTTTTGAGTGAGAATGTTTGGTACCAGCAAAGGAACAACTATATATTCAGGTATGACTCTAACACCTTTAAATCCTAAGTCCTGGCTCATATTATTGAATTATTTTTCTAAAGGCATAATAGTATTCAATATTAAAAGCATTAATATTTTATTTTTGCCTCCAGCTAAAACATTTCTCCTACCAGTGTGCATCATAAAGTCATGCCGATAAAGTGTGAACAGGTGTAGGCATATTATTTGGTTCACTTATTCCCAGTTAATTAGCTTTATGGTTCAAATACCAAGTGATAATAGCAAAGCATGATAAATAGCTCTCCATTAAAATGCTTGGATTATTATAAAAAATGAATTGCTTTCTGCCAACCAATTTTCACTGTATTATTTATTCCATAATATATTGTGTCCAAAATGACACCAGAGGGTTATGTGATAATGCCTCAAGCTAGTTATAGCATATGAATAAAATATTTGATACTATAAGCAGGCTAATGTGTACTTTTCTTACAATGTTTTCACTTAAGGAAATTAATCTAAGATTACATCTTACATGCATTTTAAATTAGTGTATAAGTACAAAAAGCAAGCCTGCCCAGTAAAATGTATTAATATTGCTTTAAATGTTAATATTAGAGGTTTAGAGTGCTGCAATCTTTCATTGAGTAGATACATTTTTAAATTTTTCATACTTTTCCATGCAAGTGGAATTAGGATTAGTCATAGTATTTGTGTGTAAACTGGAGATTCAGTCTACTTTAAAAAACAACATTGCAGAATTCCTGTGAAATTTTGAAGGACAAGAAGTGAGGAGTCTAGTTATTTCCCCAAGATAGCCATATATCCCCATTCCCAGAGCCTGCCAATGTATTATATTACATGAAAGACAGTAATTCAGGTTGTGGGTAGAATTAAATATTTGGGAGGTTTGTTTTTGTTTTTGTTTTGCCAGGCTTTGCATATGCAAGATTCCATTGTTCCAGGTAGACATATAGTTTTTTGTTGTGTTTTTCCCTTTCCAAACAGAAGGAAGACAGAGAGGGGAAGAGGCACAAGGAGGAGCAGAGAAACTCTAGCACTGTTCCACCATTAGTGAAGCTTTCATTGCCTGGTATTCAGTGACTAGGGTCTCAAACCCGAGTCACTAAGCATGGTAAAGTGTGTGCTCTACTGGTTAAATTATCTCCCAGCTCCAAATTAAAGTTCTGGTGGACCTAAATTGGGGAGATAGTGCTTTGTAGACACCTAGCATGGGGAGATGAGAAATTGAAGCCATGTGTCAACACTGCAAACCATTAAGCCCCCAATAAAATGATAAAAAGGACATCTTGGGGAAAAATATTTTATTGAGTTGGCCCAAAAGAATCACAAAGGTCTTTAAGTATCAGATGGAGGTAGAAGAGGAAAAAGAAAGAGTGACAGGAAGAAGAATCAGAGAGGTGCAACAGTGTTGATTTTGACAAAAGAGGAAGTGGTTAACGGGTCAAAATATATGGACTACATCTACAAGCTGGGATAAAAGGAAAATCTCTCTCCTTGTGACTACAGAAGGAACACAGCCCTGCAGAAATTTTAATTTTAGCCCAGTGAGACCTATGTCAGACTTGTGACTACAAAACTATAAGCTATGTCATTCTGGGGTCAAGAAATTTGTAGTGATTTGTTATTGCAGCAATAGGTTACTAGTGCAGGTGTCTTAATCTTTCAAAATATACCACTATTCTCCTTTCTACAAGCCAGTTATAAGGATGTCCAAGGAACCTCATTTTAAGGTAAGGTACAGATGGATAAAGTTACTCCTTATATGACGAATAGCTATTGCAATAAAGTATAGCTGTTTGAGAAGAACAGTAAACTATATTATATGGCTTTTTAAAAAACCCTCAGACTTCCATTTCTTGTTGATAATCAATCAGCTCTGGTTTATGGTGGTGCAGGGGATTAAGCCTGGGACCTCAGAGCCTCAGGCATGAATTTTTTTTATACTCATTATGCCATCTCCCAGGCCCTACTCTTATCTTAGCAGTGTCAGTAGATATAGCAAATTAAACAAGTGCCATTCGCCATTCTTAAACTTAGAGGAGAGCTAAGGATGTAAGTGAATCCAAGTAGACTAAATTCCAAAATGCTGCAAGCTCTTTCAGAAGAGGTACACGTTTGCTTTTAACCCTCAAGGAATAGTGGGAGGAGAAGTCTTCCACATATAAAGTTGAGGAAAACTCAGTCTGATTTTTTTCTTACCAGTTATCACTGAGTGGCAGTGCCTACATGACAAATCCGGCACCCCTAGCAGCCATGTTTTCCCTTTGTTTTGTTTGTTTGTTTGTTTGTTTTTGATAGGACAGAGAAATTGAGAGGGGTTGGGGAGATGAAGAAGGAGAGAGAGAAAGACCCCAGATACCTGCAGCACTGCTTCATCCCAAATAAAGCTTCCCATCCCCACCCCCTGCAGGTGGAGACCAGGGGCTGGAACCTGGATCCTTGTGCATATTAACATATTTGTTCACTCAGGTGCACCATCATCTGGTCTCAGTCAGTCTGATTTTTGAAAACCTTTTAATGGTTGAGAATGGAGATGACATGGTAGACTGGATGAGTTCCAACTGCACAGTGAGTGTCTTTACCTACCAAACTTTCACTAGATGCATAATAGAAGTAAACTAAAGGGGGGAGGAATGCAGAGAGCTGACTCCTAAGTGGGCAGGGCCTTGCCTATGATAATACTGTGATCACTTGAAGGCTTAAAGCAGGAGAAAAGAGGGACTTCACTATGAAGGATAACATGTCTTTATCAAGTAAATTGCAAATGATCATAAACCTGATTAGAAATTACCTTTAAGCACCACAAACCCCCCAGTGGAGATCATCATCTGCTGAAGGTTTAAAGTAGGGCAAGAAAGCTAGAAGAATTCCTATCAAGTACACTGCATTAGCTTTCTGGAAACTGGGAAAGAATTTCAGGCCTCAGAGAGAACTGCAAGTGCAGAAAGCTTAAAATAGGTACTGGTAGCAAATAGAAATTTTTAATGAGCCATAAATCATGCAGCAAAGCCACAAAGTAGAGAGCAAGCTCTCCCAGTTTGGACATATGAGAGTCACCCTGACAAGTATAATATATAATGTTCAGGTCACAAATGTTGTTGAAGTCAAGTTCCTGATCTCTGAATCAAATTGTTAAAATCTAGTGATGAAGTAAACCAACTACAGATGGCACAAAGTTCAAATCCTACCATAAAATTGATTAGCTTGCATTTGTCACCTTATCTATTTATTCATGAGAGGAGCTATATCCAATTTGGGGGTCAAATAGTATTATTTTGTTCTGTTGTTTTATATACAGTATCTGGCATAAAATAATTTTAGCAAACAAGAATTGTGTGAATAGAAGAGCTATTATTTAATATATGCAGACACAAATTACACAAATACTAGTTACTAATCAACAGCTTTAAATAATTAGGATAAGTTGACTAAAGGATGTAAAGCCAAAGGAGAGCAGCATGTGTGAACAAGTGTAAAAATTCACTGAAGCCACAAAAAATAAAATAGAAAGATACAAACCATGAGACTATAATTGTAAATATGTACAAGAAATGGAAGCTAATATGGTAATAGCCAGGTGTCATTTAACAACACAGTATACATTTTGAAAAATGTATGGTCCTAGCTGATTTCATCACTGCAAAAATCACAGTGTACTTCCACAAAGCTAAATGGTATAGCCCACAGTGTACTATATAGCCTATAAGGGCGATCATTAAATAGATGGTTAAGCAGTACATGACTATAAACTATGAAGAATTTATTCAAGTTGATTAACAGAATCCACATACCAAGGAAAAGATAAATGATTTTTGCATGAAATCAGTAGATACAACCCAAATTAAATGCAAAGTCTGAAAAAAAATGCAATGATATCCAATATCTATGGCACAATATTCATGTCCTTAAAATTCCAGAACAAGTAGACACAAACAATGGAAAGTATCAGAAGTGGTTACTGAAAACTCTTGAAATTTTATTAAATATATTCAACTACAGATTCAAGAAGGTCAAAAAATATCAAGCAGGATAGATACAAAGCACACCTAGTTTTATAATCATAAACTGGCTGAAAATGAAAGAGTAATTTCAGAGCAGCCAAAAAGGCACATATATAAATAATAAGGTGGCTGGGGAAAGGGCTCAACTGGGAAAACATTAGACTTGCATAAATAATGCTAAGAATCACAGTGCATCTATCATAGGTAGTAAAAGCTAGACGATTTGGAATCATATTCAAAGTGTTAAAAAATCTTGAAAGGGTACAGTGAAAAATTGTGAAGAATTCTCTGGAAAACTTGCACTGTAAAAAATGCTAAAATAAGTTCTTACATATGAATGGAAATGTACTTAATGGACACTCAAATTCATACAAAGTAATTAAAAACAATAGAAATGTTCATGATTTGTATAAATTTTTGAAAATCATTTCAGTCATAATGTAATTAATGAAATAAAGTTTCAAACAAAAATATAAATAAAATAAGTGGACAAACAATAGATAACATTAGTAAGGATGTAAAGCCTTAGAAATTATTTTTTAAATGATAAACCTAACAAAACTGATTTAGAAAATAAAACTGCTAAAATTTACTAAAATCATGAGTAGAAAAACTTGCCAAAGTCCCTACAGACAAAGAAAATGATAATGAAGGATTATCAAATGATGTGCTAGGTATGTCAGGTTACATTTCTTAAAGGAATATAACTTAACAAAACTGGTATGAGATGGAATTTAAAAATCTGAGTATCTACATGTGTAACAAAATGTAAATTCTAAATAAAAGTTCTGTACAGAACAAAAAATTAAAACAAAAAAATGTCAGGAAATTCTTTCTAATAGTAAGTGATAAAATCTAAAATTCTATTAGCAAAGTCTATGTTAATCAAATTTCCATCTCATCCTATGAAGACCACATGATCTTGATATGAAAGTCTGATTATTCCACTGCTAGGTGTTTATCCAAAAGAAATGGAAACATATCTGCAAAAAGACATGTATACATAATATTCTATATGCCATATTCCTAAGAAACAACTTGAATAGCAACCCAAATTTTCACTGTAAGATTAACTTAGCAAAAATGAATTAATTCAACAAAATATGACTTAGCAGATAAAGTGATTGATGCTGATTGTTCAAGCAGGAGAACATGCATGAGTGGTCAACCACCTGCTACTTAGTTGCTAGGAAGCTGCTTAGACACCTGTATAAACCTCGATGGCAAATTCTGTACAGTTTCTCATACAAATATCTAAGGATCCCTTTGAACACAGGGCCTTGCCTGAGCTACCCAGTTTGACCCTCTATATTTTTTAGGCTTCCTAAGCTCTTTAATATAATAATGCACAAAATAAGAACCTTGGCAGTAATTGCTGGAGCACGATAATGTGTTAACTTGTTCCTCATGCATAAATACTATTAATATAAGACAAATTACAAAAATAGTAGCTTAAAGTGAATATAATTAATAGATTCTGTGACTGGGAATTCAGACTGCCCTGAGAATAATTTGTGTTCCAAAATGCCTAGGGCTTCAGAGAGGAAGATCCCTTAGTAAAGTTAATGGCTACAGATTAGAACTCTCTGCCGATGTCTTCACTTCCATTTCTTGCTCTTGGTGCTGGCTGTCAGTCAGGATTTCGGCTGTCTCTGTTAATCAAAACTCCTACGCAAGGCCCCTTCATGCTTCATCAGAGCAGGCTGGCCTCAGGGAAACAGATCTCTTACGCTGAAGTTCAAGGATCCAAAAGTAAATTTCCCACTAAGTATTACAGCAGCTGCCGCAGCAGCAAGAGCAGGAGCAGCATTGTCTGATTACCAAGACTCAGAAGTCAAGAGGTGTCACAGCCACCACACTCGGTTACTTATAAATGAGTCACTTTGTCTGACACGGTTAGCTTTGGAGTGATTGAGGAACGTGCAATAGGAGGTAGGTGAGGAGGGTATCTAGGTCTAAGTAGAAATTTTTTCATTAGTTACTTCATGGTGTCTTTTTAGGTCTTTGTGTTTGCTTGCTACATTTATTGACTCACTGCAAACTACTGTGCACTTTTGCTTTAAGGTATATGCTTCCCCCCAACTTCCGGATACATGTACATAGGCCCTATCTCATGGACCCTGGTCTATATCTAGGTTTTGAGGTTTGTTAAGAAGTGTACCACCCAAAATGGAATTAAGGAGTCCTATGAGCTAGCCAGACCTCCCACCTTCTGCACCCCATAACGATCCTGGGTCCATACTCCCAGAGGGACAAAGAATGGGAAAGCTATCAAGGGAGAGGATTGGATATGGAGTTCTGGTGGTGGGAATTATGTGGAGTTGTGCCCCTCTCATCCTGTGTTCTTGTCGATATTTCCATTTAATAAAAAAAACAATAACAACAACAACAATAATAAAAAATAAATGAGTCACTAAGGTCAATCTAGGTTCAGGGAAACAAAACACATCTCATTTCTTGATTAGAAATGTGTGAATACTTTACAAAATTGCTACATCAGATCTGAAAAGCAAAATTAGGGAAGCTTCTGTCAATTAGTAAAAGAGTCAAATATCGTAACAAAGGAATTACATAGACAAGGCACATATTAAAGTTCAATATTAATTTCACTAGTGTGAAATCTGTTTTTCACATATTACATCAAACAAGCCATTCCTTTGGAAGAAAGTATGTATGTTTTAAAACGGTATTTCCTCTCATTGTCAATCATCATGAGAGTTTGGCAGCTAACACTAAGATGGGTGATGTAACCACTGTGACATTTTCATATGTAGAGTTTGGTAACGGTTACATCTTCTAAATGTAAATGTTCCTTAAAGCAATATTATTTTATTTTGGCAGTTATAAAGAGTTAGGAAAATTAACAAATGTCTCAAAGCATAGTTTTTGCCAAGTCTAGAATTTTGTTTGTTTGTTTGTTTTGCTTTGTTTTTATTTTAGATCTTCTCAAGTACCAGGAAATAAATTCTGACATGTGAGTTACTAAGAAAAATGTAATGAATGGTATCTGGCTACAAAAATACACATTGTTCATAGAGGAGATAAGAAACAGATTTAAGCAAAGGTGCAGTGAGATAGGCTTCATGAGAAACAGTGCCAATGACACTGGGTAGGCTCTATTCAGTGTTGCAGGTTCCTGTGCATGGTTCTTCTTCTAGCGTTTGCCCCTGTGCATAGTAGTGTATATTCTCAACAGGGTGAACCACTGTCTGCCTCCTATTCTATTTATTCAAATAAACACAGTAACTTTATACCCTGATAATTTCAGTAGATCTCAAAACTATTTAATCTATTTGTTCTGATGTTTCTCTCTCTCTTTTTTTTTTTCTTGTGTGCTTCCTTCTATTCCCATAATGTAACTAAAAGTGAAAGTTGACTTTCGCAGTTGTGGCTATCTAAGAAGCAAATGCCCTGAGTGGGAAAATTAACCTTTTATTGGGGGAAATAATCATTTACAGCAAAGTTGTTGACACATGGGTACATCATGTGTACCACCTACTCAAATCCCTGTTCACCATCCTGCACTGGATATAGGATGCCATTCCTTTTTCATCTCCCCCTAATCCAGACTCCTTTGTTGTGCTGCAATACACCACACCAAGTTCAAGCCTCACCCTGTTCCCTTTTCCTTCCCTTGTTTCTAAGTACCACCTAAAAGTGAAATCACTTGGTATTAATTCATCTCTTCCTGATTTATCTCACTTAACCTGATTTCTCCAAGTTCAGATCAAATTATGGAGAAGGATAATATTTCATCTTTTCTTACAACTTAATAGTATTCCACTGTATACATATATACCATAATTTTCTTAACCATGCATCTCTCATTGGGCATCTGGGCTGCTAGTACAAGTTCATCCAACTTTTAAAACTATCATCAGAAGTAAAATAGTAAGGATTCCCTAACTCTCCTTTCTAGAAGTAGAATCACCAGATAGTCTCATTCTTTTACCTTTTTTTTTGGCCCCCGGGGTTATTGCTGGGGTTGTCCATGCACTATGAATCCACTGCTCCTGAAGGCCATTTTTCCCATTTTGTTGCCCTTGTTACCCTTGTTGTTGTCATTGCTGTTGTTGATGATGAATAGGACAGAGAGAAATGGAGAGAGGAGGGAAGACAAAGGGGGGAGAGAAAGAAAGACACCTGCGGACCTGCTTCACTGCCTGTGAAGTGACCCCCCTGCAGGTGGGGAGCCAGGAGCTCGAACCGAGATCCTTACACTGGTCCTTGAGCTTTGCGCCACATGTGCTTAACCCGCTACACTACCACCTGACTCCCATTCTTTTACCTTTTAATAAGTTTAATCACATTCATTTGTACTCCTAAAAAAATATGCTTTTTAGTTCTGTTAAGTTTGGTCCATAAAATGTAATTCCATAGTATGTATCCTGTAATATAATATAGATTTTTCCATTTAAAGTTACTTTGAAATTCCTGCATGATTAGAAAGAGGCAATAAAGTAAGAAAATGCTAAACTAACTAAAGATTTATATGGTAAATCTTTTTCCATTGCATATATTTTTTGAAACAAATCTCTTACATAAGCAAAATATTAACTGTATAAAAAAATGTCCCTGGGTAGGGGTAGATAGCATAATGGTTATGCAAAGAGACTCTCATGCCCAAGGCTCCAAAGTCCCAGGTTCAACCTCTTGCACCACCATAAACCAGAGCTGAACAATGCTCTGGTTAACAAAAAATACAAAAAGAAAAAGAAAAGATGTCCCTCAGATTTCCTACCAGGAATATAGAGAATTTTGCTATGTAATTTTGAAAATGTGTATTACATTTATTTTAAATAGTATATAAGGTATGTTACATATAAATATGTAGCAAAATCCTTAGCTATATTCTTATTGGGAAATACATATACACACATATATGTTTAATATATGCATGTATACAGTTCAGATCTTCTATATAGTCATTGCATAAGCGATTTCCTTAGGAAATTACTATAACATTTTACTTAAAGTGATTTGCTTCTATTTAACACTTTGCCCCATAAGTTACATACATTGATTAATCGATAATGCATACAAAACTAGATTATCACTTTTATGTATGCTTCACTGTTCCTAAAATAAATGCAAAATATTCTTGATAAAAATGTGATTAATGCTGATTTCAAATGTAGCACTTTAATATCCTTTTAAATTAGTTTTTCTATGCCCTTTGTATTATGTGCCAAGGGGTTATATCTTTGTAGTCGGGCTATTTACAATAGCCAGAATATGGAGGCAAGCTAAATGACCAATGACAGATGATTGATAAAGAAATTATGGTTTATAAATTCAATGGAACATTTTTGTAATCAAAAAAGATGAAATAGGTATAATTTGGAACAAAATGAATCAAACTGGGGGGTGATTATGCTTAATGAAATGAGGCAAAGGACAACTACCTGATGGTTCTGTTCATCTGTGGAATATAGATAAGTAAAATAAATGAACTTATAAAAGCAATTGTAATCAAACTATCTCTTGTACTTTGTGAAAACTATGGTAGTTATTGTTGAGGCAGTCACAGAACTCTGAAGATTGTGTGATACCTTACACTTACCATGTAAAATTATGCCTTAAAGAATTATAATTTTGTAAAACTCGGTTAAATCACAAATTAAAAAGGATAAAAAAACTAAGAGTAACATTTTTAGGATTTCACTTTACTCAGTACATATTTCTAACATGTACACAGATAAAATGTAATTGTTTCACTTTCTAACCATCTTTACAAGTGGGAAAACACTTGTAAAGATGCTTTCTTCGGAGAATAAATAAATAGAGTTGGACTTCTCTTCTTACAGGCAGTTTCAGGAGTTGGATTAGGGTTCTAAGTAGTGAGGGCTGAGCAGTAGCTCAGTGGGTTAAACACACATGGTGCAAAGTGCAAAGACCAGTGTAAGGATCCTGGTTCAAGGCCCCAGCTCCCCACTTGTAGGGGGGTTTGCTCCACAAGCACTGAAGCAAGTCTGCAGGTGTCTATCTTTTACTCCCTGTCTTCCACTCCTCTCTCAATTACTCTCTGTCCTATCCAACAACAATGACATCAGTAACAACAATGATAATAACAACAACAACAACAATAAACAACAAGGGCAACAAAAGGGGAAAAGTAGCTTCCCCCTCTCTTACCCACCTCTCTCAATTTCTCTCTGTCCTATCCAACAATGACAGCAATCACAACAATAATAAACAACAAGGACAACAAAAGGGGAAAATCAGCTTCCAGGAATAGTGGATTAGTAGTGCAAGCACTGAGCCCCTGCGATAACCCTGAAAACAACAACAACAACAACAACAACAACAAAAATTCTAAGTAGTAATATTCCAAGGACCAAAGATTTATTCCTAAACTAGAGTTGGCCAATTACAAATATTACAGGACTATCTTTGTATGACCACTCCTCAATTATTGAATCTGATTTCCCAGTACTTTTTCACTCTGATAATTGCCCCATAAGAATTCCAAGTGGGGAAGCAATTACAGAAGCCAGACCTTCTACCTTCTGCATCCTACAAGGACCTTGTGTCCATACTCCCAGAGGGTTAAAGAATAGGAAAGCTATCAAGGGAGGAATGGGATACAGAGTTCTGGTGGTGGGAATTGTGTGGAGTTGTACCCCTCTTATCCTATGGTCTTGTCAATATTTCCATTTTATAAATAAAATAAAATAGAATAAAATAAAGAATTCCAAGCAAGTTTTTAAATCAAGGGATCAATTCTCTTTGAGGAAACATTGCTACAGTAACTCGGAATAAGTGATTCTCTTCAGAGCTAACTAGTTTTAATTTCTGCTCTGGCATTTTAATCATCTCTAACATATATGAAACTATTAAGGCAATTGTGGTTTCTATTGATTCCCAAGGTCATATCTGAGACAGGGTGGAGCTTATTAGAGCCTCAAGGATGAAGAATCTCAGAGCTGTTCCTCGGTGGCTTCCACTGAATGTGTGCCAATTCATCTCTGGATGTTGGTTTCCACAGAAGCAACAGTTGTTCCTGCCCTGCATTACACAGGGCAGTGTATGCTTTATATGTGTCTGATCCCTGCCATGACTTCTTTTAAAAATTTATTTATAAAATGGAAACATTGACAAGACCATAGAATAAGAGGGGTACATTTCCACAGTGCCTACCCCCAGAGCTCCATATCCAATGCCCTCCCTTGATAGTTTCCCTATTATTTATCCCTCTGGACGCATGGACCCAGGAACATTGTAGGGTGCAGAAAGTGGAAGGTCTGGCTTCTATAATTGCTTCTCCGCTCAAGTCTTTCTCAAACAGTTCTTGTTTTACCATTATTAACATGATGTGTTCTTC
Source organism: Erinaceus europaeus (assembly GCF_950295315.1). NCBI lineage: Eukaryota > Metazoa > Chordata > Mammalia > Eulipotyphla > Erinaceidae > Erinaceus > Erinaceus europaeus. The sequence goes on along the minus strand of NC_080185.1, from coordinate 110,439,146 downwards.
AGCATGGGGATGCTGAAATGGCACACATGGAAACTTTTCTGTAACCAATTAATATTTCCTATCTGCAAAGTACCCTCATTACTATTTCTTCTCTTCCAAACCAACCCAATCTTGACTCTATAGAGACAGAACTTTTAGAGTTTGAGTTCAATTCTGGAAATTAGTCACAGGCTCCTACTGGCTTGGGTTCATCATTAAATTATCTGGGATTTCTACTCTTCTCATAATTGCTTGACTCTTGAAAATGAACAATCAGATTTTCCAAACTCTTAATAAAAATGGCTTTGTGAAACTTTTAGACTTCAAAAGGTAAGCAATGACTTTTTCTCTTGATCTCCAGATAAAACCTAAGTGTCTGAGAAGTAGAACACTCTGGCAACATAAAAAGACACATTCAAAGGGAATCTCATTAAGAGATTTTGAAATATCTACCAAAACCATGACTTGAAAGAAAATATTTTTATTAAACTCTTAACTTTCCACTAAATTCTAAAAGATATGATTATGAAATACAGCATTAATTCACATATATTTTACTCTTTAAATTCTTTTTTTTTTATTGAGGAAAGCTTTTATTCTAAATAGAACTCTGCCAAATTATTTTTTCCCCTGGTCAAGCTTTTATTTTATTTATTTATTTTTCTTTTTTATTTAAGAAAGGATTAATTAACAAAATTGTACCCCTCCTACCCTATGGTTTTGTCTCTGAATTCTCCTAGGTTGTATTGATCCATATTATTGAGCCACTTTGTAAGTGGCTTATATCATATGACAATTAGCAAATGCCTTGTAATTAGATGTTTTCCCTGCCATACAGACTCTTCAAAGGTTATTTTTGGTTAAAAAATTAATTTATGGGTTAATAAAAGAAACTTAAGCAAAACTAACAACAGATCCTTTATTATATTTTAGATAGCTTGAATGCTGAAAAATAAAACAGTAAAATATTTTCCCTAAGAGCTATACCTTTGTTGAAAACAACGATTACCTAAGGAAATAGTCATTTCAAAAGTTCTAGAATTTGTTTTCAAATACAAAAATAGTTAAACCAGTTATAAAAATGACCACACTTAGTAATAAATGTCACTCACCTAACATTAGCAGTTTTTCTAAATATGTAAAAGTGTGTAAAAATTTCAAAATATTGCATATATTTTTATACATATATGTCATTACCAAATACCTTAGGAATTTCCTACAGTTTCTATTAGGGAACCCAGAATAGTGAAGTATAAGTCACCATGAGCCAAAATCACACGTATAACTAGAGTGTGCTTGGAGTCTCTCCAGATAACCATTTCACATCATAAGCAGAGAACTATTAAAGAAGAAAACCTCCCACATAGCTATGCAATCTTCCCAACTCATGTGAAGTCTTTCTAATTTATCACTCTCCTCCAGTTTAAGTAATAAAATTTCTCATAAAATGACAATACCTAATTCAGTGGGATTACATTTATGATATTGTCTACTATTAACCTACTTTATGTTACTGGATTTGGATAGATTCCCAGGCCTACATCCTTCAGACACTAGTGTGATGAAACTGTTGTGGTTGGTCTGATAGAAAGTTTTTTAGAAATGCTGCTCACATGTAGAGTATAAATGACTAAAACAAAAGAACTTGCAAATATAGAAAAGAGGAAGAAAGAAGATAGCCAAATTGCCTCTTGTAAAATTCGAGAACTAAGATGTTATGGGAGACAAGAGAGTGATGTGACTAGTTTGGGGGCAGGGTCATACAGAACTTTAGTGAAGCATATGGAGACTGGCATGCACAAAGTGTGGGTATAGAAAGACCCCTGAAAACTGGTAATTCTATAAAACAATGTTAAGTCACTAATAAAACAATTGTACCTGTTTCTCAGGAAACTAGGGTGGTTACTTGAAGCTAATATACAGCTAGAGACAACTTTAAATAGGAAAGTGATTACAAGATGGCCAACAGACTTTGAGAGCAAGTTATCTATTTTGCCATTTTGGGTCACGACTGGCCTCTGATAACAGGTGGTCATTCCCCAAAGTGTCTGAAAGTTACAAGAATATAGACAAAAGCATTAAGAATCACTATAGTGGTCTGGGGGGTAGTGCAGTAGATAAAGCACTGGATTCTCAAGCATGAGGTCCCGAGTTCAATCCCCGGCAGCACATGTACCAGAGTGATATCTGGTTCTTTCTCTCTCCTCCTATCTTTCTCTTTAATAAATAAATTCTTTTAAAAAAATCACAGTAAAGTATGGCATGTCAACAAAGCAGGATCTAAGATATGTTTTAGTTTAAATTTATGTTTGTGTCTGTATTTTAATGATTAATGCGATGATAAAAAGTTAGAAAAATTGCTGTTTTTTACATATCTCCCATATGAAAATAGGAAACAAGCTTCACAAATCCCTTTATAACATTCTGTTCTTCCAAACTCTAATTGTATTTACAAAGTCAAGTCTAGTATCTGTTATTATATCCACAACTGTTACAGTTCTAAGAGAACAAAGACTGGTTCAATTGTTTTTATCACTATATCACTGGGACATTTCACAGAAGAGCACATAACTTTAGGAAAAGAAAAATAATGGCACCCCAGTATAAACTGCTAGTGCAATTTTGAAATACATGTGTTGCTGTGAGAAATAAAAATGATCCTATTTGAATTCTGAACCTAAATTAGTAGTCATCAGTTATGGTTTCCTTTACGTTTTAATTTTAACAGCTAGGTGAGATATAATGAGTATAATTTCCTTTTTTTAAATGGTCCTGGCATCTAAAGTACATTTGCCCTTAATGGGGTTAATCTGTCTTTTTCTTTAGTCATTTGATAAGAATGGTGTGCCATTATATTTTGTTTTAGATATTTTTTTTAAAAAAGCTTATATGCAATTTTAATACTTATGGTTAAAATGGAAATTGGGCACCTCAGTATGCTCCATCTAAATTGGTGATGCATTATTTACTGCACAAATAGGTTTGAGAAGGCAAAGCCTTATTTTAGCATTTAGCCATTCCTGAGAGGTCTACTATTTAAAATATGTTCCAGGTAGCATTAAAAATTATGCCACATGTTAAAGTCACTTTATAACTATTCTTCAAAGTATTTATAAATATTAAAACATATCACAGTATGAAATAACTAAAACCAAACTTGTGATTTTATAGAAAATCTGCCATCATGTTCATATACTTATAAATGAAAGAAGACTGGATTGGCAAAGGTAGACTATTTTTCAGTGTTTACAAAGGGAAAAGCTAAGGACAAAGATTTTGAGTACATGGAATGGTTAGCATATGGATGTTAAAACTGAGTTAAGTCGGAGTGGGGCAGTAGCGCAGCTGGTTGAGCACACATGGACAGGCATAGCATCCCGGTTCCAGCCCCCAGCTCTCCACCTGCAGGGTGGTCACTTCACAAGCGGTGAAGCAGGTCTGCAGGTGTCTTTCTCTACCCCTCTGTCTTCCTCTCCTCTCTCCATTTCTCTCTGCCCTATCCAACAGCGAGGACATCAACAATAATAACTACAACAATAAAAAATAAATAAAAAACAGAAGTATACAGAGGATTAAGATTAAGTTTAATTATGTGTTTGATAAGATTTAAGTTATCTAAGTAAAAAATATTATTCATGAGAAAGATGACAAAACGCAATTTTTATTTAGTCAATTACTTACGTATAAGGTATATGTCCTTGTATAGATGACTTTTTTTCTTAATGCTGTAGCAAAAAATATTCTTTTTAACCAATATTAGTGTTTCTTCTTTTAAGAAACACATATTTCTTTGCCCTAAGCATTTATGTTTGTGATAGAAGAAATACACATTTTGTTCAATAAAATAGGGGAAAGTAGCATATATTATACTCAAGACCATTTTTTAAACTTCTAATAGAAATTCTCAGGTTCTTTTTCTTATTTTACTTAGTGATCACATACAAAGAGATACAGTAGAGATCTTCTAAGTCCAAGAGTGACTACAACATGAAATCATGGGATCAAAGAGTTCTGGCTAAAACTAAATTCAATAGCCAAGATTATGTCATAAAAGAAATATATGAGTAAAGAATAAATATACCTTCTAGCATATCAAATTTCTGGATATGTTTTATAAAAATAAAATGTTTATATCTGTAATAATTAGAGGATATGTGTACATTTAAATATGCATGTTTACATATTTATATGTGCATACACCTTGTGGTTTTATGTAAAAATCTGTTTAAAACCAAGTTTTAAGTTATAGCTCAGAAAATATCAATTTCCATTAACTATTCTTTCATATAGAGTTTTAAACCTCTTATTTAAATATTTGGTCTGATCTTGCCCATGTAATCTGTGCCATAAATGTACATTTTTAGGAATACATTTGCATTTTAATAGTTGATATGACAGATGGAGGCACAAAGAATTTCCATTATTTATATAGGTCTTCTTTTGCATCTTATAGGACAGTTATCAATCAAAGTTTGTAGCTAATCTGAAAAATTGATATAACTAGAATGGATTGATTAATCAACCTTAAATTTAAAAATGAAGTCATATTTTGAAAGTTGGATTAAAACTGTGATGGTTGATTTCTTTTTTATATCTTGCTACAAAATAAATAGAATGAACAAGGAAAAAGGAATCAATAATAGATAAAATTATAGATCATTCTTATGGCAGATTAGTAGAATTTTTCAATTCTAATAATTTTTTTTACTTAAGATGGTTTAAAATTATTAGTATGTGATCCTATATAAAATGTGCTTAATAACTAACTTCAAGTTAAATTTAAATAAAAAGATAAATTACATGGAAATGCCACACTCATCTTAGCATGCCTCGGTATTCAACTATAGTTGTCATTTATTCTTAATTTATTCTTAGGGTATGGAGAAGTACTAAGGAGCCTCAGGTAAAAAGCCTGTGCTGAACAACTAAAGTGGTATCACAAAAGCTGTGGGAATTTAATGCAAATCAACAAAATTGCTGATTAAAGAGATTTCTCATGTTAGTCAATTTTAGAGTTACAAGAAGCAAACTGTAAAAAAAAAACTGTAAAAATTACATTAGTAATTATGAGATTCTTGTAGTGCATTACAATGTACCTATTATCTTCTGACATTATCACCTTTTGGCATAATTTTTTAAAAACTAGGTTATAAAAACAAAAAAATAATTTCATATAGTAATATCAAGAATAAAAGTTGTTATAGACTACAAAAAACAAATATAAAAGTATGACTCTTTAAAATCTATTCATGTCTGGGTTTTTGTTGCTAAATCTACTTATCACTTTATTTTACTTGCTTAATTGACTAAATTGAGACATAAGATGTTTTAAATTACATGTGTAGGATCCTAATAATATTTTTGTTTAAATAATTTAATGTTCATTCCCTATCTGTTACAGAAATTTTTTATTCAGCATCCCAATTTATATGCTGATATCCTAATTCCCAATGTAGCTTTTTTTAAATTAAATGAGATCATAAGAGTGAGAACCAGATCCCAAGTGCCATCTGTTAATACAATCACATAAAATCCTGATTTGTGTGTCAATGAGTTAATTCTCTTTGACACTGAATCCAATAAGACTATAGATTTAGAGACTGGATGATAAGTGGACTACATCTAGTAAGATATCCTAGGATATGGTCATGCTGGGAGAATAATACAAGAGCTTGGCACATGCTTCTGCCAGATGCGATTTTGGCAAGTTATCTCTACCACTGATATTTTCTTAGTTGTTTACAAGTATACCCCCTATTGCTTCTTGTCCATCTTTCCCCAGTTTCAACATCACATTTTGAAGTGAACTTTATGCTGAAAATTATTTACTTCATTATGTTATATCATTGAATTATTTAATTTATTGGAACTTTCAGTGTGAATAAAATTGCATTAGCCAAAAAGTAAAGGGTACCAGAAAACAAGTAGTCTCTTTCTTGACACAAACCCACAGAGAAGGGCTGTGAGAACAAGGCAAGGAGAGAAAGAGGGCTATCATCAGTAACTGACTTAGATCTTAGATCCTAAATCCCCAGAACTGTAGTGGAGTAAGTTGCTATTGGTTAAGTCACCTGTTCTATGGAGTTTTGTTATGACAGCTTTATCAGACTGATCCACTGTTTTTGAAAACCAAAAATTCATTCCTCAGTTTGAGACTCCATTCTCAATGGTACAGTCATTTTGTTTGAAATATATTCCATAGAATGCTCTCTTGGGTAATAGCTAATTTGGCTGTAAATAATTTTTGGCTTTTGCTAACATATGATGAATTCTTATGTTTACAATAAATATATACTCAGTAGTACATTCTTCTCAGACTTTAAGGTTTCTTATATGCAGCATTATGGGAAAGAATGTTTTCCATGCTCTTATTCCAATATTCCAAAATTATGTTCCATGGAAAAGAATATTTTCCAGTGTATTTGTTTTCCCTTGTATATAATTTAATGCTTCTGCTGAATGTTTGTAATCTCCATCCTTAAACGTACAAATACATTTAAAGATACACAATAGTTTTCACCACCTTTCAATAATTTTGCCAGGTACAATTTGTCTACCTTTTCACACTGCATTCTTTTATTACTTTTTTTTTTTACTGAGATCAAATAGATTTCTCTAGTAAATCTTTCACTTTCACTCTAAGTAAATCTTCCACCTTCTGCTTCAGCTTCTGCTTCCACCTTTTCTTTAAGAACATTAATTCTAAACTTATTTCAATCCACTATTTTTCCTCACATTCAGTAATAAATATTGCTGCTCTGATTTGTGTGTCCATTTCCTATATATTTATAAGAGGTTCTCACATTTGTCTTTTATGTTTTACAATTTTTTTGTTAGTTGCTTATATCTTATATAATCATGGAAGTTTTCTCTATGTCAAGACATGGGATTTTTTTTTTTAACTCCATGGTTATCACTGGGGCTCAGTGTCAGCACTATGAATCCACTGCTCTTAGTAGCCATTGTTTTCCACTTTAATCAGAAGGACAGAAAGAAGTCAAGAGAGGATGAGAAGATGGAGAGGGAGAGAGGAAGACACCTGCAGACCTGCTGCACTTCTCATGAAGCTGACCCTCTGAAGGTAGAGAGCGGGGGCTAGAACCCAGATCCTTGTGTAGATCCTCGCACTTTGTACTTTGTGCTTTAACCAGGTGCACCACTGCCTGACCCCAAGACATGGAATTTTTTAATGCCTTCTACCAATCTACCCTATTTGACCTTAAATACTGTTTGTATCACTGTTATTGCCCAGTCATATAACTGCTATATAATTTTCTCTGTTATCAATCTTTAACACCATTTTAACTTGTGTTTCCTTATAAACAGAATATATCTGAGTTTTACTTGTTTTAATTACCACTCTAATAATCTATATTTAAATAGTCAAATTAGCTTATACATATCCATAGTGTTCCTGATATGTTTATATGTATTTTTGCCATCATAATTTTTCTACTTTACATGATATCTTACATTTTTACTTAAAAAATAAAGATATATTTATTTATGGGAGAAAAAGAAAGAGAGAGAGAGAGAACTAGAGCATCATTCTAGCACATGCAATTTTGGGGACTGAATTCAGGGCTCATTCCTATGAGCCCAAGACTTTGTCCACTGTACTACCTACCAACTCCCTTTTCATTGTTATCTGTTTCTTCAAGTTTTACTTTTATAGTTTCCTATTGATCATAAGTCTCAGTGATTATTATTTCTTTTTTATATAATGGACTATAGAAATATACTATACACGGGGTCAGACAGTAGCACAGCAAGTTAAGCGTTAAGCACACATGACGTAGAGTGCAAGGACCAGCATAAGGATTCCAGTTCCAGCCCCCGGCTCCCCACCTGCAGGGGGGTCGCTTCACAAGCAATGAAGCAGGTCTGCAGGTGTCTATCTTTCTCTCCCCCTCTCTGTTCCTCTCCTCTCTCCATTTCCCTCTGTCCTATCCAACAACGACAACATCAACAACAGCAGCAATAATAACTACAACATTAAAACAACAAGGGCAAAAAAAGGGGAAAATAAGTAATAATAATAATAATAAATTTTAAAAGAAAGAAATATACTATACAAAAATGTTTTTAAAATACACAAGTTTCTCCAACCAAGTTCAGAAACAAACCATTACAAATATATTTCAATGTGTAAAGAACTATTGGGAGTCAGGTGGTAGCACAGAGGGTTAAGCACACGTGGCGCAAAGCACAAGGACGGGCATAAGGATCCCAGTTCAGCCCCCACTCCTCACCTGCAGGGGAGTCACTTCACAGGCAGTGAAGCAGGTCTGCAGGTGTCAATCTTTCTCTCCCCTTCTCTGTCTTCCCCTCCTCTCTCCATTTCTCTCTGTCCTATCCAACAACGATGACATCAATAACAATAATAACTACAACAACAATAAAAAACAAGGGCAACAAAACTGAAAATAAATAAATATAAAAAAGAACTATTATTTAGAGATAAGAAGCTGTAACCATATGAGACTTGTAGTATAAACCATTTCTTATTTAATAAAGTAGTCTTTAAAAGGAGTTGGAAGGTCAAAGAAATCAAGCAAAAAAAAACAACAATATATTTCAAGGTTCTTACATAGTTTTTCCATACAACTGCCCTCTTTTTGCCAGAAGTCATCTCTCTGCTGGGACTGATGTTTATCATCCAATTATTTTTTTGTAATTTAATAGTATGTGTATACATTTATTTAAATGTTACTATATTATGATGTTTAAAACCTAATTTAAAGCATAGTGTAGAGAGCAAGGAGGTGGCATAATGGTTACACAGTCTTTCATAACTGAGGCTCTGAGATCCTAGGTTCAATCCCCTTAACCACCATAAGCCAGAGCTGAGCAGTCCTCTGATCAGTTAGTCTCCCTCTCTATATATCTCTCTGTTATATCTCATTAAAATAAAAAAGGTATCTTTAAAGTATCAATAGTATAGGCCTACTTTTAATAATCTGCTTTTCACTCAAAGTTTGTTTTTCAGCATGCACTATGTTGACATTGAACACAAAACTTACGAGCATCCTCAGACTCTATTCACTGCCCCCTCCAATTGTGTCTGTCTTTCTGAACACACCACACAGGCCAGAGAACAATCAATCATATACCTCTGCTAGACACTCTTCCTGGGAACCTATCACACAGCCAAGTAGAACTACCCAGTACCAAAAATAAAAATTCAGTTCCTCCTACTGTTTCCATAGTTCCATGGAACAATTTACTATAAGATTAGCAATGGGTCACATTGATTTCTCTGAGGCACAGTTGTGTCTCATGTGCTATGCAGAGAAATCTCAATGCTAAGTGAATCCATATGCTGAACAGTCTTCAGTGTCTCTTCTTAAGAGGGAAACACAAAAGCACAGTTAAAAGGTTAACACAATTTAGTTACACACCTTTACTTCTCTTTTTCTCATGTACACTGTCTTAGGTTTCTATCTCTCAAATACATTATTAGCTATTTAGCAGAGGTGCCACAAAAATAATATTAAACGCTGTTTCCTTTTCCACTCATTTATTATTTTTGTATTTCTAGCTATAAACCTACAATTTGTGTATTAAGATTCACAATTAGTGAGCTTTATGCTCTTTCCTCAGCTTAGACTACTGTCTTCATAACATCTACAATTCCCCCCCTTCCAATTTCTCCTCCCTGTTTCAGCCAAAGTCTACTTCATTTCTTGGATGTACTATTTCTGTAAATGGATAATCTCATGAATTTGGAAACCATTCTCACTCCTTGTACAAAATCCAATGATTTACCAGATCTATAAATTCTACTTCTAAACATTTCTTTAATTCACTTCTCTCTTCAATTCCCTATTTCCATGGCCCAAACGTGTCAGTCAACATCTCTTATCTGGACCATTTCAATCATATCCCAAGTGGTCACTCTCTTCCTTTAATCTCTGTAACCTCTAAGTCCAACTTTGATCTTACTGCCAAAATACTAATGTTAATGTGAAGTCAACATTTGATAAAGATCTCTTCAGTAACTTCACTGACAAAACTACAAAATATAACCCCAGCTCCTAGCAATGACTTTTGTGATCATTCTCATCCTATGTTTTTTAACATGTCGAGTATTTTCACATCTCACTCATATTTTTGCATTCTAACTCACCTACTTGAAATAGCCCTCTCAATAGTCTTTCTAGTAAATCCCTATCAATCTTTAAGATACAGCTCAATATTCTTGTCACTTTTTTATTTTTACCAGAGCACTGCTTAGCTCGAGCTTATAGTGGTGCAGGGGAATTGAACCTGGGACTTGGGAGTCACAGGCATGAGAGTCTCTTTGTATAACCATTATGTTATTTACCCCTGCCCTTCTTTTCATTTCCTGATGACTACATCACTACATCTAGAATGATGATTAAACTCTCTTTGTGAATCTCTTACACAGTTTCAGTAGACATATTCTCAAGGCTAAGGGAAATAAATGAGAAATTTCTAAGTATCTTTGCACATCTCTGGGTTAAGTCTACCATCCTACTAGCCAAATCAAGTCAAAAGAGTTCAGAATCAAGAAGTAGAGCAGGAAGACCTGTCAGAATAATGAACCACAAGGGTCTATGAAAAAGGAAAAAATACAAGAAAAATTTTAAAAGTTTTGGCCACTGACAATTGATTTACCATACACCATGAAGATTAATTCCTGAAAAGATATGGGTTCCATTAGATCTTTATCTTAAAGCACACCTAGTGGGTATCCACAGTGATTAAGTACCCAAATCTACCTGGCAGTATACTCTAGTCCTGGAGAATGACTAGAGTATATCAGACATGAGAGAAAATCATGAGCTTGTGGAAGCAATGCTCAGTTTTAATATTACAAGATCTCCCTGGAAGCTACTCTCATGATTTTAGTGGTCTCTACTTGTCACTATTTGTAACAGGTGCACTTTACAAAGCTCAGTGTTGATTGAGATTAACATAAAGTATTTGTGGTGGAATAAAATGAAGGCAGATACTATAAAATACTATAAAACATAGTAATTGTTGCTACAAGCTCAAAGAATAGGTCATTGTGTTTTGCTCTTTCTGTCAGTCTACTAAGTTAACCGAATCTAAGTTCCATATAAAATCAGATTAAAATGCATATTAGCAATTCTATTTTTCACATATGAAGAAAACACCTTTAAATTTTTGTATTAGATTATCTTTCAGAGCCTTAATGAATACATAATGAGTATGTATTCACATTAGAGTCATAACTGAGTGACAGGCAAAACATGTTTACCCAGCAGGTTCTTTGCTTGTAGTCTAGCAAATTAAGCAGATGGTTCTGCATGCTTTTCTTCAATATATGTTTGAATAAAGCTATATATCAAATGAACTTCACAGATATCAAGACACTTAGACTTGAACATGAATGGACCTGTCACTGAAAGACAATCTTAAGTAAATCATAAATTACTACAAGGTTTGGGGCTGGGTGGTGGCACATTTGGTTGACAACACGTTATAATGTACAAGAACCCTGGTTCAAGCCCCCCCCCCATCACCACCTGCACAGGGAAGCTTTGTGAGTGGTGAAGTAATGCTGCAGGTCGGCCTCTCTTTCTCTCTCTCTCTCTCTCTCTCTCTCTCTCTCTCTCTCTCTCTGTGTGTGTGTGTGTGTGTTCTTTATTTCCCACTTAACTCTCAATTTCTATCTCTATCCAGTAAATAAAAGCTAAAAAGTTACTATAGGGTTATCATGAAGTCACAGTGTTGACTTCACCCACAGTTTTCCTTTTTTTTTTTTACTCTTGGAGGCTTTATATTGTCACTATCATTTCTACTCTTTAGTCCTCTCAGAAGCTGTCATATTTACATAAATGTGATAGATGCTCTAATTCTTGACAGGAGGAATAAGATCATATATAGAGAGAGCCACCCTGAAGTGAAGAAGTCACATTGATCATACCAGTAAGCAAGCAGAGGACAACATTACAATTGACATCTAGGCAAACAAGCAGTTAAAGGAGAACACACCAGAAATATCCGATGCTCTATTCTCTTGGATAATAGCTAAATGTTATATTAATGATACTAACATTACTAATGGTAATGTCAAACTATTCCTTGACCTCTGTCTATATGTTCAGTACCTATGAAGTGTATTTCCTGTTATTATTCAAGGGAGTCTTACTTCCCCACAGTATAGAAACAGACCCCCATCGGCAGGAGGAAGCTTCATGAGTAGTGAAGCAGGTCTGCAGTTGCCTCTTTCTCTCCCCAGTTCTCCCCCTACCCCCTTTCAATTCCTCTTTGTCTTTATCCAATAATAAACAAAATATTTTTAAAGGACACAGTCTCAGAGAAGATACTATTCATAGTCACATAGCTAGTGAGAAAAAGGTACAAATTAAAAGTTAGTAAAACTATGTTTTCTGCTTTTGTGCACATAGGTGTCATTTCCTAGGAATCCTTTGTTATATAGGCCACCAAGAAAATTATCTACCCCAATTTTAAAGAGGATTTGGGTACAAGATTAATTGCAACATCAATTTTAGCCCATAATGGCACTCAAAATTCACATAAGATAAATTGCAAGGCATACTGAGTCCCATGTGATTTGACAAGATAAGGGACAAGTGTTTAAATTCATTTTTACTTATTTTTAAATAGGTCATATGACTATATACCCACTTATACTGGTTATTTTCTAAAACTTTATGCAAATCTTTTTTTTTTTCTGTGTCATATTCTATTCTAGGCCCTAGGAGGTCGGCCACTATAGAGAACATTATCCAGCTTGTATCCTGGGTTCTGGCTGCAGGCTCCAGGAGATTGGAGTAAGTATTTCTGTCGGCTCTCTCTGTAGAACCTCACCCTAACCCTATGCTAAAGATTATACCTACTGTCTTTGGGTAATTTAAAGTGTAAAAAAAGAAAAATAAAAAAGGCCACAGGAGCAGTGGATTTGTACTGCCAGCACTGAGCTCCAGCGATAACCCTGGAAGCAAAAAATTAATTAGAACAATAATAAACTAACAGTTAAGGGTTACCTAAAAGCATCAGAGAATATATGAAGTACCTGCAGATAGTGAATATGTAATAATAAATTTTTAGTAGAAATCAAGTGCTTATCTTTGAACTCTGATAATAATCTATGATAATATGTATTCAGAAATATTTAGTGGAAGTATTTAATAGATTATTTTCAAATATGAATCAACTACAACACTGGATTTACAACTATCTCAAGTTTGAAATAATTTTTCACAAATGTGATTTTCCTTATATTTAAAAGTTATTAAAACCTATGGAAGGGCCAAGGAGATGACTCTTTGGACCAAGTACATGCCTTGATGGTGTATGAAACATAGGTTTGGTCCCCAGTTCTACGGATAGCACTAGGGAGGCGCTCCGTGGATGGTGGAATGGTGCCACCTTTCATGTCGTTTTCCTCCTCTTAAAAAAAAAAAAAAACTGACCACAGAGGTGGCACAACAAAGCACAGGACTTGCAAGCATGCAGTACTGGATTTGATCCTCGGATTCACATGTCAGAGTGATGCCCTGGTTCATTCATATTTTTTGCCTCTCTCTCCCTCTCTCACTAGTAAATAAATATTTTAAAAACATGTAATTTAAAATTGGGGCTAGGAAACCATTCAGTGATATCCTGATATACAAGGTCTTGGCTTCATTCCCTGGCACCACATAAACCCTGTCCAATTTCAATTACAATTGCTGGGGAGAGACAACATAATGGTTATAAAACAATTTTCATGCCTGAAGCTCTGAGCTCCCAAGTTCAATACCCAGCATTACAATAAGCCAGGAATGAACAGTGCTCTGATTAAAAACTAAAGTTTCAATTACAATTATAATATATTCTAGCCTGTTAGCTTACTGTTAATATGGACAATCATGCCTTAGTTCCTTCTGCTTGTAACAGTAACCTGACATATTTTAGAAAATAAGTTAAAGGAACTAGATAAAAATCTCAATGCATCACTTACAGAATATTAGCTACAGGGTGAACCAGAGTGAAGAGGACTTGGGTCAAAACACTGAATAACTAAGATGGGGTATCCAGTGCACATGTGAGTTAGTAACAATCTATGGATTCGACATTTTAAAGTGGCTTTCACATGACCTACCCTGAGAGGGCAGGGAGGTACTCAAGCATTCTCCCACATCAACTTCATAACGTATGTAGAGGATCTCTACATCTCTTTATGAATACTCTTACCAACCACAGGAAATTGTTAGAGCTACTGTAGTACCCTGGCAACTCAAGTCTTTTTGTTAATGTGGCACCAGGGAATTAACCTAGGGTCTCATCCATATACAACGCCACTGCTGAGAGTGGCCTCCCCAGCCCAATATTTCTTCATCCTTTATTTGGAGAGACACAGAGAGGAGAGAGACACCACAGAAATGTTTTATCATTCATGGAGTTCCCTAGGGTCATTCATGGTGCTCCCACGTGGTGGCATGGCTCAAACCCAGGGCTTCACACAAACAATGCCTGCTCTGTACCAGGTGAGCTATCTTAAACTCTAATCAGAGTCCTACCTTAAGTTATTACAGAAAACACAACTGATACTATGTCAGAAAATAGTGCATGCAAATTATGTTTATCACATAATATATAGGCAAATTCACTCATTTCATAATAATTAAGAACCTCTCAATAAATGTGAATGTGTTTACTTTCTATGAACAGGGTATCTCCCTAGACACTATAAGGGATACAGAATTGGTCAACTTGGATGGTGTTCTACCCTGGTACACATACCATCTAGTAGGGAAGAATAAATCCGTGTTGTTAATTCAGTCATGCATTCATCACTAAAATTTATTTACACCTGACTTAATAGGCTTTAGGTAACATACTGGAAACATAAAAATAAATAAGCCATGGGCTCCTGTTTTCAGTAAGTTATCCTCTGTTATAATTTGCCTGTTTTCTGACTTGCTATAATATGTCTAGATTCCCACTGAACTTTGTTCAGACATCTGTTGCAATTTTTATAATTATGAATTATGAACCAATCTCTGACTATTTATGCAGTGCATTATCCACATTATGCTGTTTTACACATAGACTAGGAACCATGCAAGGAGTCATGCTAAAGATTTATTGTTAAATTGTTCCCATTTTATAGCAATCTTCCAGTTTAAGGTGAGTTATGAGTCTTATTTTATAAACTGCTAAAATAATTCCTTCTGGCTCACAGACTTCACTACTGTTTTTTAAATCTATTTGTTTATATGACACAGAGAGAAGAGAATGAGAGCAAGAGAGCCCAGAGCACCACTCAGCTCAGGCATATGTAGTATCAGGGATTGAAACTATAGTACCAGGCATGCAAGTCCTGTACTGTACTGCTGAGAAATCTACCTTGGCTTAACTGTGAAACTATTAAAGCCCTGAAATATAAGACAGAGGAAAACTAAGGTGGCCTTCAGTCAGGCAATGACTTCTGCTTGTCAACAGGGTTATCAATGGCACTCAGTGCCTGTATGGCCACCAGTCACAGTGACCTTTGTTTACTGTCCTCTAAAGGAAGGGTTAGAGATGAAGAAGGAACTAGAGACAGAGAGAGGAGAGACACTGTAATGCCCCTCCACTACACATGAAGTTTCCTCCCTGTGTATGTTCCTATGTGGTGGCCTGGGCCTCGAGCCCAGATCCTTGCATATAACATATTGTAACGTGTGTCCCACCAGGTTAGTCACCTGTTGGCCATCCAGGCAGTGACTTTTTAGAGATAATTCCCAAAGGCATCCTTCATGAAAAAATTAAATGCTAAACCTGATTTCATTAAATTTTAAAAGCGTCTGCTCTGCAAGACATTCAGAATGCAAACTGGTGCAGCCCCTCTGGAAGGCTGTATGGAGAGTTCTTAATCAAATCAAAATGGAAGTACCTTATGATCTAGAAATACCACTCTTAGGAATGTGTCCAAAAGATACCCAAACACTAATTCAAAGGGACATGTGCACCCCTATGTTCATGGCTGCATTATTCACAATAGCCAAAGAGTGAAAGCAGCCTAAATACCCATCAACAGATGTCTAAAGAAATTATGGGATATATACTGCAATGTGAAATACTACTCTTGCAGTCAAAAAATATAATTTTGTGTCCTTTGGGACAAAATGTATGGAACAAGAGGTGATTATGCTTAGTGAAATATGAAAAACAACTACCAGATGGTTTCACTCATATGTGGAATCTAGAGAACTCATACACATGAACTTGAAAATATAAAAGCAAGCAGACTGTTTCTACGACTTGTGAGAACTGTGATGGTTATCTCTGGGAGGTGGAAGGGTGAAGACAAAGAACTTTGGTGGCGGGTGTGGTGTGGAACTATACATTGCAATCTTAAAATATTATAATCCACTATTAACCACAAATAAAAAATGAAAAGAGACATTAAGAGAGAATAAGACAGGTCACAAATAGGAGAAATCTTTGTAAAAGACATCTGATAAAGGATTATTATCTAAAATTATAAAGAACTCTTAAAACTCAAAATAAATAATGATAGTGAGTAAAAAATAATCAAAGACTCAGCTTTAGTTAATATCCAATTTATGATTTAATTTGCAACCACCACAAGGTAGAAAAATTTATGGGGATTTAAAAAGTCACTAATAAGTTAAATGAAAATGTTACCTGCACTGCCTGTCAAATATTAGCGGTACCTGGTTCATATAATTTCATTTTACAGAAAAAAAAATACTTGAGATTTTAGAATGAAAAGCTGAGTGGCAGCGTACCAAGTAAAGCACACATGTCATAATGGTTTGAATCCCAGGTCCTTTCCTACAGGGGGGAAGCTTTACAAGAGGAGGAGAAGGGTTACATAAGTCTGTCTGTCTCCTGTCTCAATGTGTCTGTCTCTATCCAAAATAAATAAGTAAAATACATTTTTATCGTCACCTGGGTTATTGTTGGGACTCAGTGCTGGCACTCTGATGCCACAGTTCCTGGCAGCCATTTTTTCCTTTTTCTTCTACTTTATTGGATAGGATAGACAAATTGAGAGGAGGAGGAAGACATAAGAGGGAGAGAGAAAGGTAAGAGGTGGGCCAGGTGGTGGCACACCTGTTGAGCACATGTATTACAATACACAAGGACCTGAGTTCAAGCCCCCGGTCCCCCATCTGCAGGGGGAAAGCTTTGCGAGTGGTGAAGCAGTGCTGCAGGTATCCCTCTGTCTCTTTCCCTCTCTATCACCCCCTTGCCTATTGATTTCTAGCTGTCTCGATCCAATAAATGAAGATTTAAATTTTTATTAAAAGATAAGCTACCTACAGACCTACTAGTGAGGATGTAAAACTAGAATCCTTAGTCACAGCTGGTAGGAATGTAAAATTGTATAGCCACTTTTGAAACAAGTGACCCTTTTACTTTTTTTTTAAAATCTAACAGCAGCCACTCTGCCTGAGTCAGCTTCTGTTTTTTGTGTTTTTTATTTTTTATTTATTATGTAATACCCCCTTTTGTTGCCTTCATTGTTTATCATCATTGTTGTTATTGCTGTCGTTGTTTTTGAATAGGACAGACAGAAATGGAGAGAGGAGGGGAAGACGAGAGAGGGAGAGAAAGAGAGACACCTGCAGACCTGCTTCACCGCCTGTGAAGGGACTCCCCTGCAGGTGGGGAGCTGGGGGGCTCGAACTGGGATCCTTATGCAGGTCTTTGCGCTTTGAGCCAACTGCACTTAACCCGCTGTGCCACTACCTGGCTCCCAGTAACCCTTTTTCTTAAAAGAACAAAAAAAAAAAGCACTTAACATACTCTTACTATATAACCAAATAAATCATGTTCCCTGGTATTTTCCCAAAGGAGTTGAAAGTTCATACCCATTATAAAAAAATCCATGAATATTTATAGCTGCTTTATTCATTCAGAGAATATATGGGAAATTAGTATGTCCTCTCAGTTTTGGTGCTATTTTAAAACAATAAAGTCATAATTTAAATTTTAAAAAAGGTCAGAGAGATACTGCAGCACTAGGATTTCCATGCAGCAGGCCCCAGTTTTGATACCCAACAGTACATACACCAGAGTTAAGTGGCACTCTGGTCTCTTGGTCTCTTCTCCCTCTTTCTCACCAAATGAAAAATAAAAAGTTTTATGGATCCATTACTCAGTAAGGAAGCGTAGGTCTCAGTCTCGATGAATTCTCACGGGACCCTCCTTTAGATACCTATGTGATGAGTATTTCTTTATCTTCTTTATTATACATCTAATTATTTACCTCATGTTTCACAACTAGTACAGTGAGAAAAGTGCAAGTAACACTTCCAACCATGACATTCTGTTTCTCACCTTCCCTGTTTTGTCTCCACTCAAATTTTCTTATCAATCAAAATATGAGATAGGATATTATTAACATACTTTACATTTCCTTTTTTAATCTTATTTATGACTCATGAGAAATGATAGGAGAAAGAACCAGACATCACTGGTACATGTGCTGCTGGGGATTGAACTCAGGACCTCCTGCTTGAGCATGCAATGCCTTATCCACTGCACCACCTCCCAGACCACCTTTACATTTCTTTAACATAACTTTCCCCACAACTGGTACACAGCATGATCATATGCATAGCACTGTTCCACCTTCCGTGTAGTTCCCCTGGTGCCATACATGGTGCTTCCATATGATGCTAGGCTTAAGTCCAGGGCCTCATGCACAAGGCTGAGCTCTCTAATGGCTAAGATCTCCCCTCACTAATTCCATTTCTAAGTATCTAATCCATGGGAAATAATACATATATCTCCATACATATGAAAGTAGAAGAATACCTATGGCCCCTCTTTCTAACACCCCTGATATTATATACCATAATCTTCCTGACATGCATGGTTTATGTTCAGTCTCCTATCTCTATAATGAAACTAAAAAAAGAATATATGAATATTATCCCCAATTGGAATCTGAAAAACATCTTTAAAGCATGCCAAGGAGATATGATAACTAAACATAATATGGGATCTTGAACTTGATCATGGATTAAAAAATTTAATTAGTGGGAAGATGTGAGACATGAATAAAATATTGGGCTAGTCTACTGGTATTAATTTCTTGGTTTTCATAAATATACCATAGTTAAGTAATATGTCAAAATTAGAAGAAGCTATATAAAGATTATTCTGGAACTTTTCAGTTTCCTGTAAATCCACATTCATTTTCTTAAATAAAAATGTTAAAATATATATATTCCTGAAGGTTTAAAGACAGCTCGCCTGGTAGGATATGTATCTTGCCATGCATGTGGTCCAAGTTCCAGCCCCAGCACCTCATGGAGTACCATGATATCAGCAAAAGCTCCAGTGCTTAAGCCACTCCCTTTCTCTTCTCCCTCCTTTCTTCTACTTCTAGTTCTTGTACTTCCTTCCTTCCCCCTCCCCTCCCTCTCCTCCTTCTTTCTCTCTCTCTCTCCCTCCCTCCCTCTCTCTCTCTCTCTCTCTCTCTCTCTCTCCCTCCCTCCCTCCCTCTCTCCCTCCCTCCCTCTCTCTCTCTCTCTCTCTCTCTCTCTCTCTCTCTCTCTCCCTCTCTCCCTCTCTCCCTCTCTCCCTCTCTCCCTCTCTCCCTCTCTCCCTCTCTCCCTCTCTCTCCCTCTCTCCTCATAAAAAAATGAAACAGCAGACCGGGAGGTGGCGCAGTAGATAAAGCATTGGACTCTCAAGCATGAGGTCATAAATTCAATCCCCCACCTGTACCAGAGTGATGTCTGGTTCTTTCTCCCTATCTTTCTCTCTCGCTTCCTATCATTCTCATGAATAAAGAAATAATATCTTTAAAAAAATGAAACATCAGTCCAGAAAAGGGGGAGTCATGTGTGAGGCCCCAGAGTCAGAAAAAATTCCTGATATCCAACAATTAATAAATGACAGGACTAGTTAGAATAGTAGGAAACATTATTAAATCAGTAAAAAATACCAAAAAGAAAAAAGAACAATAGGTGGAAAGGTCATGAAAAGTAAAAATAAAAACAAACAAAAAAAAACAAACAAAAAACCATAGATTCCTATAAGTAGGTAAAATAAGCTATATGGAGGCAAATGCTGAGAATAATCAACTATTTTATTTGTATTTGACCAAACTATCCAATTACAGTCTCCAAGTACTATACATTTACTCTCCATATAAAAGAAGCTATGAAGGAAATAAAAATAAATGAGACTGTGCATATATTCAGGTAACCCAGTAAGCTAGACAGATTTGTAAATAATAACTACATCACAGGACAAGAAACATTCCTTAAAGTTCATACATAGTAGCAAGTGCTTCATAAAATAGGTTTATGATACGCTGACTTTTAATCACATATTAATTGTATAATCACAGTAAAATAGCAATGGTATATTAAAATATTTATTTTAGTATCCTTTTTATAGTTATATCACTGCTGTCATCATTATCTTGATATTAATTATGAATCACTCCTGATAATTTCCTCAAAGTTAATAATATACTTTGTTTATAGACAATGAAAATAATCTTGAAGAATTTTCAGTGACACTAGGCAACACAAGAGCCTGTGATCTTAACAACTATGTTATCTTTGTGCAGTAATACAATTTTTAGAAATTGGGATTTCCATAAACAGGAAGATGATTAAGTATATTGTAGTACATATCATAAAATGTACTACTATTTTTTAAGTTTTTAATTGCTGTGGCTTTACTGCCAAAAGCTGACTTTTTCAAATACAAAGAAAGAGAAAGAGACAGAGACAGATGGGGGAATAGAGAGCAAAGGAAGGGAAGCCAACACAGCACCAGAGCTTCCTTCAATAGAGTAGGGACCAGGCTTAAATATGGGACACACACGGCAGGGCAGGTGCACTATCCAAGTCAGTTATTTTGCTGATCCATCTTATGCTAATTAAAATGTTCTATCTCTAAGATATGTGGATGGGAAAATGGTACTTGGGAGAGTGTTATTATAATGAGCCAAATAGCCTGTGGTAAGCAGAACGTATAATATTCCCCACTAAATTACCCTGTTTATCTAACCTACAGATTCTGTAACTATTATTTCACTTCTATAGTTATGCTATGTTATATGGCATGAGCGTAAGGGTCAGAGAGAATCCAAATGCACCTGTAAATCACTTGAGAACTTTCTCTATTTGATGGTAGATGTCAGGGAGATTTGAAGCATGAGAAGACATTTTTGATTTGAAGATGAAAAGACTACCTGAGAGAGACTGAGACAGACTTAAAGAGCTGAGAATGGCTCCAAACCTGTAACCAGAAACTAAACAGTGACTTTGGTTCCAAAACTACAATGAACTAAAGTCTGCCACTATGACAGAAATAAGCTTGGAAGAAGACCCCAAGCTCCACGTGAGAATATCCTAACTTTGGACTTATGAAGTCCTAAGTAGAAAATCCAGCCAAGCAGTGCTGATTTTCAGAAATGTGAGATAGGGAGTCAGGCAGTGGCACACCCCATTGAGCGCTCACACAATACCATGTGTAAGGACCCAGGTTCAAGCCCTCGCTCCCCATCTGAGGGGAAGAAACTTCACAAGCAGTGAAGCAGGTTTGAAGGTACCTACCTTTCTCTCTCCTTCTCTATACTCCCCCCTGCCCTCCCACTTTCTCTCTGTCGCATCAAGTAAAAACTAAAAAAGAGAGTAGGAGAATAGTCACCAGGTGTAGTAGATTCATCGTGCAGGCATCAAGCCCCAGTAATAACCCTGGTTACAATAAAAAATAAACAAATAAAGGTGACAGGAACCCAGACAATGTCTATGGTTGTCCTATAATGCCAGTAACAGACACCATTATCTAATTCCATATCTCTTTCTCACTCATGCCAAGCATGACTTCAGTATCATTATCAATACAAACAACCCAACAGGTCGCTACCAGTCATTGATCAGAATTTGGCATACAGAATATAATATATTTCTCATCTCTTTTCTAGTGCACTGTTTAGATGCCAAAATTCAACCATAGTATGAGTGAGGAACAATATAGTTTTTTCTTTATCAAAGCAATTCAGGGCTCTTATATAAATCTAGAAATAGTGTAGTTTGAGAAAACTTGTCTCTTTGGTTTACTACTTTTAGTGTAAGGTTGGGTGTTAGCCCCTTAAACCAATGCAGAATAAATGAATCACAATTCAGCTACTAGGTGAAGAGCCAAATGTTCCAGTAGTTTTAATCAAAGTGTAGTAATCGTATGCACATTATTATAGAAGTCCTTTGTTTCCTGATTACAGGCTATATGCTAAATGTGTGCATTATTTTTCCTCCCTTTCTATTCAGTTCATGTATTTATTAAAAAAATGCAGAATTCAAAGTCATCAACATGATTAATGAAGAATTTAAAACTTTCCCAGAATATGTTCTTGCTGTTATATATTCAAACAGATTAAAAAAAAAAACTAGGCATATATTAGTCTTTAAAAATTACTGGAAAATATTTTTTCAAATGTGTCTGTTCTTACTGTATATGAAATATACTGATTGCTGGAACATTTGGCTCTTCACCTAGTAGCTGAATTGTGATTCATTTATTCTGCATTGGTTTATGGAGTTAACACCGAACCTTGTACTAAAAGTAGTAAGCCAAAGAGACCAAGTTTTTCGAACTACACTGGTTATTTACCACAGGAGTAATCTTACAAAAGAGGAAATCTAATGAACAATTTAAAATATCACAATGAGATATGATAATCCACAAAATATGATTTTTTACCACAGAATATATGATGAAAAACATATATTCATTATCAGATGTAATTGTCACAAAAATTATTTCGGTTTCACAATTATAATAAAATCCTGTAAGGTGTTAATATTGTCATTTAAAGACAAAAAACTGATTTAGATTCAACATTAAAATACCTAGTAAGTTATAAAGATGAGGACTGAATTTAAATATAGCCTAAAATTCTAAGATTAAGTATGTTCATTGATTTTCAAAAACTATAGAAAAGATGTAATAAGTGTATTATTATTACATGTCTGTTTAGAATAGCTTCTACAAAACTTGAGCTGGGCATAATGCCTTTCAGGTGCAGAGTATATTGCCAAGTCGGCTCAAGACAAAGCATGAAACCATGTCATCTCCTTAGAAGCAATGTGGCTCAAGATTGGGGCAACAATTGGGGTAACTGTTCTATTGAGGCAACAAATTTACAGTGATGTTAGTAACCAGTAATACATTTTTGGATAAAAGTCAGGTGAACACCAGCAACAAATAATAAACACTGGCAGCACGGCCCTTTGATTGCCTTGATTGTTATGAGAGGTCAAAACAGAACAAAAGGTCAGGTTGCTGGTGAGTACTGCTATACAAGGGCATGCAGTAAAATGGTAGTATGTACTTGTCTTACCTTTGGTGCAAAAATAGCAAGCTAGCTTCATTGGTTCCTGTGGTCTGCATGTCCATCAGGGTCAAGAGACAGATGTTTTCTTGCTATAGGAAGTTAAAATGAAAATGATTTCTTGACTAACTTAAAGCCTTCCCAAAATCTTAGAACCATACCACATTAATTTAGTCTGATGACCTGATTAGTCAGATTTATTTAAACAATAGAAGAAGCTGTACAATTTCTAGCAAACATGTAGATTTGTAATGGTACATACTTAAAACCTATATAAACCAAAGTTACTTCAATGAAAAAATATGTAAGTCAAATTGTACAATTGTTATGATGAACATAGACACATATAATTTGGGGTTAGAAAAAACTACAAACCCATTATTTGATGTAACAAACTGATATTCAGAAAGATTATAGTAAATAATATTTTCAGTAAAAAAGTAATATGCAAATTAAAGACAAATGACAAATGGAAAAACATCCTATAGTCTAGTAGGCATACAGTGGTGACCGTGGGTATTTTAGTGTGTATAAATGTAATTCATATATAGAAAAGAGTTAATGTATATGAAAACATGATACACATTAGCTCCTCAACTGACTTTAGGGCAGGTAGAATAGCTCAACTGAGCATAATGAACTGCTTTGCCCTGGGAAAATCCATGTGTGTGTATGTATATAGGTGTGTATGCACATATTTTTCAGTGAAGTACTATATAACACTAAAAACAAAATATAAAATTATTTTACATATCTACAAGTTCAGACCATGATATATAGGATTATATTTATGCAAGAAAAAATACAAAGACCCTATGAAATAATGGTGTTCTTTCTCTAGATCTTGACTTTTAATTAAAAAGAAACTATTTCATTCCACTATTTTTTAGAATTTCTTTTTTACTTTTTTTTAATTTATTCCATTTTGTTGCCCTTGTGTTTATTGTTGTAGTTATTATTGTCGTCGTCGTCATTGCTGGATAGGACAGAGAGAAATGGAGAGAGGAGGGGAAGACAGAGAGGGGGAGTGAAAGATAGACACCTGCAGACCTGCTTCACCGCTTGTGAGGCAACTACCCTACAGGTGGGGAGCTGGGGGCTCGAACTGGGATCCTTATGCTGGTCCTTGCACTTTGTGCCACCTGCGCTTAACCTCCTGCGCTATCGCCCGACTCCCTCTTGTTTAAATTTTATTTTATTGGTTAGGACAAAGAGAAATTCAGAGGGAAGGAGGAGGGAGAGAGGGAGGGAGGGAGAGAGGGAGGGAGAGAAAGAGAGAGAGAGAGAGAGAGAGAGAGAGAGAGATGCAAACCTGCAGACCTGCTTCACCTCTTGTGAAGCTTTTCCCCTGCGAGTGGGGACCAGGGGCTTGAACTCAAGTCCTGAGCACTGTAATGTGTGCACTTAACCAGGTGTGCCACCACCTGGCCCCCATTCTCTTTTTAAAAAACTTAGAATTAGCCTTTATTTCCTGTAAATTAATGCAACAAAAAAGAAAATTAAAATTTAGGAGTTATAACAAAGTTAACAAATTTGGTATAGTAACATTTTCTTGAACTTATTTAATTTTGTATTTTCAAGGTTATTATTTAGTTGAACCCTCAAAAAAATCTGTAAGTTAAATGTTGTTACAGATAAACAAAACAGACCCTCAATAACACACTCACGGGAGTGTAAAATCAATGATTTATGAGGAGTGAATTAAAAGATAATTGTACATAGTGATCTGTATTAAAATTTCAGGTGAGTCAGACACTGTAGACATACCCTCTAACTTTGTTCCCTGTACCCAGGAGATGCACTTGAGTCCTGTCTGCTCACTTCTTAAATCCAGCAGAGTAATTTTGAACAGGTAGAAAGTGCTAAACAGAGTCCTGTACACAAACCATACTAACTCACACAGGGAAAAGTATTTCTTCTATGATTAAAGTTAAGACTTATCGGACAGGTGGTAGCACACATAGTTCAGTGCACAAGGACCCAGGTTCTAGCCCCTGGTCCCTAACCTGCAGGGGGAAAGCTTCACAAGTGGTGAAGCAGAACTTCAGGTGTTTTTCTGTCTCTCTCTCTATCCCCCCTTCCCTCTCAATGTCTGGCTGTCTCTATCAAGTAAATAAATGAAGATTAAATTGTTTTCTAAAATTTAGACTTTTAAAATTTTTTAAAAGTTAGATTTTTAAACATTTTTTAAAGTTATATCTGTACTTTGATATGATATTTTCAGCAAGGCTCCTTATAACCTTAAATATCTTCCTGCAATTAAAAAAGTCTTAGCAAGCTATAAAAGTGCTGCTTACTTCTTTTTTTATTTATAACAAGGAAACATTGACTAAACCATAGGATAAGAGGGGTACAACTTCACACAATTCCCACCACCAGAACTCTGTATCCCATCCCCTCCCCCTGATAGCTTTACTTCTTAAGGACAAACATACAAGCACAATGTAGACAAATACATATTGTACATGCATCATGAAACCAAAATATGTACATAAAGAGGGTATCTAACTCTTATCAACAATGATAGGTCAACATTATTATTTTACAAATAATAAAATCAATACATCATAAATGTTACTGATTGGACTAACAGGTGGCTGGTGAAGGCCCAATCTGCACTTAGCCCTGAGTCTTAGTTTCAAGAGCCATACTCTCATTAATGCCCTGCCATTTTTTAGCATCCCAAAAGTACTCTCTGGCTATGAAATTATAAAACTGACTGACTCCTTATAAGAAGAAAAATTTATTGCATGATATTGAAGTTGTTCCTAAAAGTGAAGAGTCAAGAGTGACATGATTAACCAACCATAGAATAACCACTAAAGAGTCAGCAGGTCTCCAGCAGGTATACCATCATGACCAGTGTCACTAACTTATGAGAATCATAAATCTCATGTTCATCGTGTCTGTCTTATTGATCCCTTAAGTGAGAAACAATCTCCAGGTTATTAAAACGTTCTTCACATGATCTGCTAAAATTTCTCACTAGAGAAGCTGGTAGATTCTTGGAAACTGTCACTTTCAACAAAATAATGTATAACAAAATAAATTTTAGTATAAGCTGAATAATGCCAACTTGAATTTTTATGAATACTGCTTACACATTAATATTACCAAAATCTAACAAATACCCAAGATAGTTGTAGTATTAAACAATAAATTATAACCACTTGTACATTTACTCACCCTCTTATTACAAGTTCAGGGTCTCAGATAGTCAGAGCCTACCTGGGCAGCTTAGGTGGGTCCCAACCCTAGACAAGATACACTTCCAACACAAGGGCACACTCACACCCTTACTCAGACTGGGACAACTAAGACATGCCAATTAACTTCAAGTGCAAGTCTTTGTGGGAAAAGTCTTAGTTCACAAATAAAGTCCACACAGATATGGAGAGATCATGCAAACTCCATACCAAGACAAGTGAATATTGACTTTTTTTCTTTGTTATTGCTGGGGCTTGGCACCCTGAACAATAACCACTCCTAGTTAACTTTTAGTTTTAGATAGTAAGTTATTCTTCTTACCAATGTTATAACAAAAGAACACTGAAGACATTATTTGAGGGCCTGCTATATACTCCAGTGTGCTCAAGTTAATATCTGTTTACACTTATAATAAACTTCATGTTGCTCCACAAACAAAAATAATTAACCAAAAGTAAAAAAAAAAAAATGAAAAAAAGTTTTTGTACTTAGCAGAAAGTGTGATAGTTCTGAAAGAATAAGCATTACTACATTTCAAAGTTCCTTTTATGGTAAATTCTGAATCAGGCACTAGAACTCTTAAAAAATTCCTTTCTTCAGTAAAACACTACAACAATTTCCCCCCAAATCTTTGATAAGATTGTACAGAATTCTTTTCTATATTTGTGAGGTAAAGCTTGGTTTCTGAATTCTCACCTTCCCTGTGCAATTCTGAGGGGATATATAACACTTTGCTGGTGCTGTAGTACTCTCTGAGGAGCCCGGGACTTTCTAAAATCTCCCCATGTTTTCATCACAGAGAGGATTACAATAGATTTATTGTACATAGGAAGTGAGTTATGAAGTATTTTCTGTTAGGCATCATTTTAACATAGAATCTTTCTTGAAATTTTTGTGTTGGCAGAAAAGAACATTTCCGCCTGAATGAACAAATTATTTTTTCTGAGCTGAGATTTTCCCATAAACTCAGTCTTCCTTGAAGAGTTATCGATTTACTTCTTGGCTTATGAATCACTAGCAAGACTAAAAGAATCAAAAGGAAAATTAAAAACATATACTTCAAAGTGAGCAAAGAAGTGAATCTTTTTTATCCTCTTTGATATGGCTATGGTTAAAGAATGCCCAGGAGAACTGTAGTTTTATTATTTGAATAATTTAATTATTGGAGTAATCAGATCCCATCCCCACCCCCCCAAAAATAACAGCTGTTATATTTCAAGGTAAAATCTGAGCAATATTTTTAGACATTTATACACATTATATAATTCTGTGATCTTAAACCTATGTATTCGAATGTTATTCATCATCAAAGAAATAAATGTGCTTTGCTCAAATACCAAAGCACTGTACAGGCCACAATCATTCTCATGAACCTTAAAAAGTGAAAATAACTTCAAGTTCTCATATCTCTTATCTAGAAAGCTCCAGTGACTGATTTTTATTATTATGAACAATGGGAAACGCACTGGTTGATCTGGTCTTGACTACCCTGTGCTCCTTCAAGCTTCATGAGGTTTTCACATGCTGTTTCCTCTGCCTGGAATATATTATGCCCAAACCTTTCTTGTCCTCAGGTCTTAAGAGGCAGATATTTATAAAGTGCCTGTCTCAGATTCAAAACTGCCAGCCTCACTACACCATTATTCTCATAGTGTTACTTAATACTTCAATTTGTTTAATATATTATACATACATATTTGTTTACTTAATGTCTGACTCCCTTTAGCATATAAAGCTATTATATCTTGGGTCTAGATCACTCAGTAGAGCACACTTTACAATGCAAAAGACCTCAGTCCTTGACCACCACATGCAGAAGCTTCATGGTGAGCAGTGGAGTGCTGATGTAGTATCTCTACTTATCTGTCTCTTTCTCCTTCTCCACCTCTCATCCTCTATCTGTAGAACAAATAATAATAATAATAATCCAGTCCACCAGCAGCAATGGAATCACACAGGCATAAAGTCCTAGTAGAACAAAACTACTATATTTCAATGTAGGATGATTTATCTTAAAATAGTTAAACTTTGAGATTCAAAGGTACTTAAGTGGCTTGCATTTACAGATATATACTATCTTCATTTTCTTTTAAGAGAGCACTCAAAATTAGTAATTACTGGGTCATATAATTTACATATATCTTTACCACTGAAGTAGACATATCCAAAAGTTACCCCAAATGGGTCATGCCTTTATATGATGCATTCCATGAAGTATAAGTAGAGTCTATAATTTTATTTATGAACTATATGACTCATGATTATAGAAATCATATAGACTTCTAGGATCCATATGTCTATATTCATGAATATAGAATGTGGCAAAGGTGATGAGATAGGTAGTCTTGTGATAAGGCCACATTATATAAAACTCTGTCTTGGTGTATTAAAAAGTTAAATTGTCCTGCTGTCCTTAAAGAAATGAATTAGCATATTGTAAGAAGGCTGTGAAGGCAGGCAGCCTCTAGGAGACAAGAGTAACCCAGCTGACAACCAGTCAGAAAATGGGTACCTAAGGCATAGAGTAACACCTCAGAGCTGCTTAGAAGAGGACTCAGGTTACAGAAAAGAGACCAGCCTTGACAGCAGCTTGGTAAGACTCAGAGCATACGATCTGTCTACCTGTGCCCTAAATCCTGATTCATGACAACTGAGAGATAATAGATGAGTATTGTTTTAAGCTTGCTAACTTTATGGCAATTTTATATGCAACTATAGATAACTAATATGCTACAGGCTAAAAAATATTTAATGAAACAGAATTATTCTGGCTTATCTGTCCCATTACTGGATTATAGGGTTCATCTAAGAGAGAGAAAGAGAGAGAGATCCACTGAACTGGAGTGATTTAACTTAAAACCTAAAACTATATTACTCTGGTCTATTTTGTCATTAAATTAAAAATATACTGAAAACTGCACTTTCAGGGGTCAGTTCTAGTTTCTTACTAAAAATGTGATTTTTTTCTTTATCTAGAAGACTTTAGTCCAATTACTTTTATCACAGTACATGTATTTTGATGTCTAGAATTCTATTTTATGTTTCTTTCTGTTATCTGACTCTCCATTATATATTTTTACTTTTTTGTTTTTGTTTTTTGCCTCCAGGGTTATTGCTGTGACTCTGTACCTGTTCTATGAATCCACTGCTCCTGCTGCCATTTTTTCAATTATTTTCTTTTTGGACATGACAGAGAAATTGACAGAGTAGGGGAAGATTAGAGAGGGAGAGAGAGAGACAGACAGACACCTGCAGACCTGTTTCACGGCTTATGAGGAAACCTCTCTGTTGGTGGGGAGTTTGGGGCTCCAACTGGGATCCTTGTGCAGGCCCTTGTGCTATGTGCACTTGACTGGGTGTGCCACTGCCTGACGCCCTTATTTTACTTTTCTTACTAAACTAAATCCTACTTATGTTTAAGTTTTACATAGTTTGAAAGATAAAATGAGATTTTAAAAATAAGGCAAGAGAAATAGAGTAGGAAAGTTATTTACTCTTGGCCCAATGAAAAATATTAAATCCCTGATGAAAATATAGCCAAGCCAGATCCTGATAGTATGAGACAGCATTTTTGCTTAAGTTGCTCTCTCTCACCCTAGAATGATCTCACCTAGCTTCTCTGCTTTGCTGATTTTTCAATTCTCACAGTAACAAAAGGCTTCCTAGAGTTACACCTGTCCCCCCAGTTAGGTATTTTTAATATGTGCTATTTAGTTCTCTGTATTTCCATCAAATTACTCTCTCCAACCATTCTCCCCACCTTTTTTATTGATTTAATAATGAACAACAAGACCGTAGGATAAGAGGGGTACAATTCCCACCACCAGAGTTCCGTATCCCATCTCCTCCATTGAGAGCTTTCCTATTTTTTTATATTTATGTAATTAATTCTTTCTTTTGTTATTTTTATTATTTTTTATTTAAGAAAGGATAAATTAACAAAACCATAGGGTAGGAGGGGTACAACTCCACACAATTCCCACCACCCAATCTCCATATCCCACTCCCTCCTTCTTTATCCCTCTGGGAGCATGGAACCAGGGTCATTATGGGGTACAGAAAGTGGAAGGTCTGGCTTCTGTAATTGCTTTCCTTCTAGACATGGGCATTGGCAGGTAGATCCATACTTCCAGCCAATCTCTATCTTCTTACCAACAATTCTTTCCTTGACTACTAACCTATGCTCACAGAGGGATCATTAACAAACTTAGAGGATAAGAAAGTATTCCATTTCCCTATCCTCAGCACTAAACATGATTCCTGACAACTCAGAGAGCTCAATGTATATTTGATAAGTGGATAGATAAGTAGATGAACTTAACTGATGTTCAGTGGGAGATTCACTGAGCAGCAAATGTTATAAGGAATGTTAATACCTGACCTAAAATACTTGTGAGAAGACAACTTGGCATGGCAAGGAATTAAGAACAGACAAGTTCAGGAATAAGAATACTGTGCTGCCAGGATAAGGAGGCAGAAATATGTGTATCTGTAAGATTATATGGACAAGTAAAAGGTCTTATTTAAGTCCTGAAATAGTAAATAGAGCTATATGGTTGTGAAGCACCAGGTTAAGAAGAGCTATTGCTCTTATAATCCAAAGGCAAAATGCTACTGTAATATCTTCCCTGAAGCTGCTGAGTCTTATTCTTGTTGCTTTTTCCCTGAGAGTGTTATGCTATAATTTCTTTCTTGGCCTATTCTCTGTGAAATAATTAATATGACTCATTTGGACAAAACTTTAAGGAACATAAATTAAAAATATTATGTTCCACTCACTGGATAGGTGTTTTTTTTTTTTGTTTGTTTGTTTGTTTGTTTCTTTGCTAGAGCAAAAAAACCTTGGTAACTGGACCACCTTTCAGGACATAAGTTACAAGCCATTTTTACGCTTTAATTCACTGAAAGACACTAAATGAAACAACTGAGGTTCTGATGTCAAATGATATCTATTCAAATGAAGAGACAACTATTATTTGAACAGAAAAAAGTGGTATGTTGCAGGGGAAAAGTACTCTTAATTTTAAAGAAGTTTGATGTCCTCCTTTAAAATATTTTAGTTATCAATTCAAACATATGAAAGGGAGATTCTTTCAAACATTATAAAGAGGGCTTTTTAGTGAAGAAACACAACCCTTTATTAAACAGCAAGTTTCCTTGGGTTATTGGGAAACCTGAGGCTTCCAATTGTATTCTGAATGAGATTCTCACTTGACGCAACAAAACTAATTTGAATGCATTCTACTGAAAATGGTTAGATTTTGGTCAAGTGTTCCTATCTCCATCTAAATCTCCATTAAATGAACTTAATATTATAGACTTTTTTCCACTGTTGTACCGCGTTTTTTATGTCAAAGTTTGAAGCCAGATTCAAATTCTCAAGTGATCATTCCCAAATGTTCTGTTGCAGATGCAAGAATATGATCAAAAGGATTAAGTCGTGAATAGGGTTGTTTCAGAATTATTCTTTCTGGTGAAGTTCAATTTTAATCTAAATTGCCTTAAATCACTTTCTTCTCACAAGAGCAGAGACTGACAATGAGCAGAATACAGAAATGTCATTGTCTCAACATCTAGGGAGGAAACAGCAATGGTAGATTTAGCCATAATGGAACTGGGGTGTGTTTCCTTAAGTATTTCATTCCTCCATGAATTTTAAGGGCACTGATGCAAAATTAAAGTAGCATTAAAACTTCTACAGATGTGATTTTTCTTCCCAAAGGATACCTGGCTAATTCAGTGGAAATCCTATACAGTCTCAGAACAAAACACATCTCTCCTCAAGTACACCTCTCTTTTTGTCAGTCTGTCTGTCTATCTATAAATTCAGCTGGAGTAGTGAAGTCCTGACATTAACAGAAAAAGGAGGGGAAGAGGAGAAAATGGAGGAGGAGGAGGAGGAGGAGGAGGAGGAGGAGGAGGAGGAAGAGGAAAAGAAGAATGTTACTTAAATTAAGCTTTTTTCTTTTTTATTGTTTTAATTATGAAGGACAAATCTGTTGGATAAAATGGGTAAAATCCTACACAATTCCCACCACCAGAGTTTCCCATCCCCTCCACTGTAAACTTTCCTATTCTTTATCCCTCTGGGAGTATGGACCCAGATCATTATGGGGTGCAGAAGGCGGAAGGTCTGGTTTCTGTAATTACTTCTCCACTGAGCATGGGCAATGACAGGTTGATCTATACCCCCAGCCCGTTTTTGTCTTTCCCTAGTGAGGCAAGGCTCTGGAGAAGTGGGGTCTCTCCCTGGTCCAGTTTTCTAGTCTTATTCTCAAATTAAGCTTGTTTTAACTACTCAGAAGAGTCATTGTCTCTCAGTATCCTTAAGATGTGTTTCCCGTGTCCTGTTCTGTTCTCTGTGCCAAGTCAGCCAAGAGTAGTGAAGTACCTTCACTGTCAGGAAAAAATAGTATGCAGAATAGTGATTCAAGTGCCAAATGCAATCTTTTTAACATTTTATTTTATTTATTTTGGATAGAGAAGGAAATTGAGAGGGAGACACACACACACAGACACACACACTTGTAGCACTGTTTTACTGCTTGTGAAGTTTCCACACTGCAGGTGGGGAGTTGGGGTTTAAGGCAGGGTCCCTATACACTATAATGTGTGTACTCTACCAGTTGTGCCACACCCATCCCCAAAAGCAATCTTCATGACAAAAATAGCATTTTTTATCTATTTACAAATTAAATTAAGTATCATAACAGTATGTTGAGCCTCAAAAATTCTAGAATTCTTTTTTCTAAAAGCAATTTGATAATATGATCAATGAATTACAATAACTTTTATAGGTAGAAGCATTTTGATATAAAACATCAGGTCATTTCTAGAAGCTTTCATACTCCAAAATATAAGAAGCAAGTGGTTAAATTCAAGTGCTCAATAAGAGCTGTCATAATGGGGATTTCTCATAGTTCCCAATAGTTTTCAAAATATAAAGTAGTAAATCAAATTTCATTGTGTCCTCACAGAAAGCAACTTGATAGCTCAATCTCCATCACAGAACTGGGATTACCAAATGCTTGCTTCTAAGTAATGATAGCCCTCCTAAGAAAATTACCAATCTTCAGCTTATTCAAAATTCTCAAGTCTGTCTTAAGCCAAATCAACAAATCCACAGTCTGAATTCAGTTTTTGCATTCTGTGGCAATTCTCTGATTAAAAATACAATGACTTAAAGTATTAAACAAAAGTAGTAGATTATAGTTTAAATCTTGTTTCTAAATATTAGTATGAAATTCTGCACCAAGAATGTCCTCCCAACTTTTGTAAATTTTTATCATTTCAAAGAGAGACTATAACTGTGCATGTGAAGAGTTTTTATTACATAGGTCTGTCTGTAGTATACATAAACACTCAAGCTTTCTTGCTATTTTTTGTTTTGTTTTTTAGTTTTAAAGATCTGTTTAAGCTAGGGAAATAGTGAAGTGGCTGTATACCACACTTTCATGCCTAAGGCCCCAGATGTTCCTGGTTCAAGCTCCAGTAACTTCAATGTACCAGAGTTAAACAGAGCTCTGGGGTCAGTGCCTCTTACCCCACTCCCTCCTTAGTCTCTCTGATGAAGTAAATACACCTTTGTTGTTTTTTGTTTGTTTTGTTTTTTCTTATTTTTAAAAAATTTTCTTTATTGGGGAATTAATGTTTTACATTCAATGGTAAATACAATAGTTTGTACATGCATAACATTTCTCAGTTTTCCATATAACAATACAACCCCAACTAGGTTCTCTGTCATCCTCCTTGGACCTGTATTCCCCTGCCCCACCCCCCACCGAGTCTTTTACTTTGGTGCAGTATGCCAATTCTAGTTCAGGTTCTACTTGTGTTTTCTCTTTTGATCTTGTTTTCCAACTCCTGCCTGAGAGTGACATCATCTCATATTCATCCTTCTGTTTCTGACTTATTTCACTTAACATGAATTTTTCAGGGTCCATCAAAGATCAGCCAAAAACAGTGAAGTCACCATCTTTTATAGCTGAGTAGTATTCTATTGTGTATATATACCACAACTTCCTCAGACACTCATCTGTAAATACACCTCTGAATAAACTAAGATAATCCAATTCTGAAGCTGGCAAAGTAGTGTAGAGGTGGCATACCAGGCCTGCACACTTGCAGCCCCAGAGGTCTCAGTTCCATTCCTGGAGCACCACCAGAGCCAGAGCTGAGCCCTGGTGCTCAAAGTGCTCTGGTACGTCTGTCCCTGTCTCTCCCTCTCTCTCTGCCTGTATTTCATTAAAATAAATATTTTAGGAGTAGGAAGAAATAACATAATGGCTATGCAAAAAGATGCTCATGTCTGAGGCTCCAAAGTCCCAGGTTCAATCCCTAGTACCACCATAAACCAGAGCTGATTTGATAACAGTAATTTGATAAAAATAAAGTCACAAAGCGCAATGGCTGGCATAAGGATCCCGGTTTGAGTTCCCCACCTGCAGGAGGTCACTTCACAAGTGGTGAAGCAGGTCTGCAGGTGTCTCTCTTTCTCCCCCTCTCTGTCTTCCCCTCCTCTCTCCATTTCTCTCTGTCCTATCCAACAACAGCAGCAGCTATGACAACAATAGCAACTACAACAAGCTCAACAACAAGGGCAACTAAATGGGAAAAATAGCCTCCAGGAGCAGTGGATTCATAGTACAGGCACCGAGCCCCGGCAATAACCCTGGAGGCAAAATAAATAAATAAATATAAAAGTTAAATAAAATAATTGTATTATTATATTCATTTATTGGGTGGGGGAAAATAGCATAATGGTTATGCAAAGATATTCTCATGCCTATGCCTCCCAGGTCCCCAGTTCAATCCTTAGAAGCACCATAAACCAGAGCTGAACAATGCTTGGTAAAAAAACAAACACTTCTATTTCCTTAATGTAACAAAAATAGAAAATAAATTTGGGTTTTGTATTCTGGGAGGTCCATAATAAAAATTCAGAGGCCGTGTTCCCAGGAAATGAACCCAGAGTTTTGTACATACACAGTACTGCTGGGCCATTTCTCTGACCCAATTTCCTATTTTATTTTTTTAATGCAGGGAAAGAGGAGAGAGGGGAGGAATATGACAGCAGCAGTCCGCCATCCCTGGTGTTCCCACACAGCGCCAGCTCTTGAACCCAGGGCCCTATGTACAGCGAAGTGTGCTCCACTGGGTGAACTATCTCCCAGGTCACAGACTGTAATTTAAGACATAGATGGTAGATTAGGTTAGTGTTAAGTAGATATTCACACTCAACCTTCACACTGTCCACCTAGATGAGAAGAGTGTACACCCATGCATGACCCACTGATATTAGGTTTGGTCATGAGTTGCTTTCACCAATGGAATATTAGTAAACATCAACTGTGATTTGAAATATGTTTGCATGATTGGGCTTGGGCTTGTTCTAATGTATTTGGCACTGGGTTTGTTCTGGTGATATGGTATTGCTGTCATGAGAAGAGGTAACACATCACCACTGGTGCAAAGAGTACTCCCCAAAACTCAGCCAGTCTCTCAGGACACTAGCCAGTCTGAATGAGAAATGCTTATGAAATGCATTGCATCTGACTTTTAAAGCAGCACAACAGTGGCAATAGGTAATTGGTTCCAAAAACACTACAGCAACTTCACAAGTGTTTTTAAGCTTGTCCAGGGCAAAATCTGGCAGAATATCTACCCAGACAGGGCATATTCGATTCATTTGCCAGCACCGTTAAAGCAATAATGAAAATAACATGAGAGTACCTGAAAATAATATTCTCTACAAAAATTCATGTAAAACACTAACCATTTACATTGTGATGCACACAAATTTCAATTATGTCACTGATGTTGTGCTCACCTGACATTTACCAACCATTTGTTAACAGGTGTTAGAAGGCACATATGAACATCGCTGCGACCCCTAGCCAGGAGTTGAAGCTGCACAGACTAGACTCCATCTAGGAACCCTCTGACAAACTCATACCTTCTCAACTGGTTACTATATTTGTTCCTTCTGACTCCACTATTTCCAGAAATTTTACTTCCATCACTGTCTTATATTTCTTCCCTCTATCTCCCTCCCTACTACTCCTCTCTCTCTCTCTCATCAATTTACAACTTTACTTTCTTGTTTTGTAGCATTTTAAATAAAGTGTCACCAAAAAAAGAAATTATCCTGGATAAACTATCTAATTTAGAACAGTCTGGTTCTTGAGGAGGAAAGAATAGTGAAAATAGTCAATTTTACAACTATACTCCATTAAATTAATGTCCTATCACCTTTAAATAAATCATGCAGGTTCCTTGTGGCTCAGTTTGCCTACAAGATAGGCAAAATAATACATACATCCACACTCCTCAACATGGAGATTTTTAAAGGTTATGTCTGAAAACAGTGAAGTTTAGTTTTTCTCCTTAGTTCAGAGGCAGGTTTTTGGGGTTTTATTGTTTGTTTTGTTTTGTTTTTTTCTTTTTGTTTTAGACTAGAAATAGAAGATGGAAAGGCAAAGAGGAAGAGACCACAGCACAGAAGCTTCCTTTAATGCAGTGGGGGTGAGGCTCAAACCTGGGTCGGGCACACTACAAAGCAGTGCACCATTCAATGAATAATTTTTTGGCCCAACAGGAAGCTCTCAGCAATATCAAATTTTCCTATTATGAAAGCCCTGCCTTTCACTATCTCAATAATGTCTTTTGTGCAGCCTTGCACTGAATAAAAATGTACTACCAGGAACAACTTATTTGGAAAACTTTTCTACACTAAATTTCTATTTGAGCATTGCTATTATGGATATACTTGAATATAAGCTTATGATCCGAATATGCAATGGTCCAAAATAGATCTTGTTGGGTGGGTGATGGCATGCCTGGTCAAGCACAAACATCAGCATGCTTAAGAACCTGGGATAGAGCCATAGTCCCCACCTGCAGGGGGGAAATTTGCATGTTTGTTTGTTTTTAGAGACCTGCTCAGCTCTGGTTTATAGTGATGGTGGGAATTGAACCTGGGACCTCAGAGCCTCAGGTATGAAAGTCTTTTTGCATAACCATTACCGTATCTCCCCCATCCCAGGGGGGAAGCTTCACAAACAGTGAAGCAGTGCTTCTAGGTCTCTCTTTCTCCCTCTCTCTCTCCCTCTCCCCTGCCCTCCACTTTTAATTTCTGTCTATATCCAAAAATAATAATAAAAAGAAAAGAAAAATGGTCCCTGGGAGCACTGGACTTGTGCAGTTACCAAGTCTCAGCAATAACCCTGGTGGCAGTACAAAATTTTCTTGTAATTAAATATATGCACCTTGTCAACAAACAGATTGCTACTATGATTGGCAAACGATTCATAAAATATGTATGTAGTTTGTCTCTTTTGGTTATCTTCTTTGCCATGATGCTTTTTTCTCTGAAGTTAATGGTTATGATTCAGATATGACTTGGTCATTGCTACATGACCTTTCATGGTGTTTGTCTTTTAGCCAATAATAGCTCCAAGAATCAGGAAAGGGGAGCAAAAACTAGTTTCATTCAAATAGCAACTGGTTAGGCACAGTAGAAATATTAAATTAAATAGTAGGCTTATTAAGCATTATTGAGATCTTCAAACACCATCCCTATATGTTTTCTTGTGTAGATTGAGCAGCTATAATTCATTGCCATAAATACTTCAGAGACTTCCTGTTTACATTCTTCTACCCCTGAAACATACCAAATCCCACATATAGAGACATCTAATTTTTGACAAGAGGACTCAAAATATTAAAAGGAGAAAAGAGAGTCTACTCAAAAAATGGTGCTGGAAAAATTGGGTTGTAACTTGCAGAAGAATGAAGCTGTACTACTACAATTTTCCTACGTATAAAAGTAAGCTCCAAATGGATCAAGGGTCTGGATATTAGGTCAGAAATCATCAAATACATAGACAAAAACCTTACAGTAACTCTTTTTGATGTGAGTTTTTAAAACACCTTCGACAACTCAAGTCTACCTGCATGGAAAACAAAAAATTAACAATGAGACTACATCAAACAGAAAAGCTTCCACACAGCCAAAGGAGTTGCCACCAAAACACAAAGGAATCACACCACAGAGTAGAAGAAAATGTATACATGCCACACACAGATAATGGGCTAATAACCAAAAATTATAACGTGTCACCAAAGTCAAAAATAAAAAATAACCCCACTGAAAAATGGGGGGAATACATGGAGAGAATCTTCCCCAAAGAAGAGATCCAAAAAGCCAACAGTCATATGAAGAAATTCTCAAAGTCACCGGTGGCCAGAAAAATGCAAATAAAAAACAATGAGATACCACTTTATACCTGTGAGAATATCATACATTTTGCCAAACTCTGAGGTACTTAAACATATAGGTTTAACTCTATAGGATGTATTCAATTATTACTTTATTGTATCTGTAGTTTAAAAATATTTGGTGTTTGTTAATTTATTCATGAACACTAATTGAGAACTTACGATGTCTGATAATTAAGAGTAAAAATGTTTTAGGACTTAAAGGGGGGCAGTGTTGTCGTGCTAGTTGAGTGTGCATGTTACAGTGTGCAAGGGCCTGGGTTTGAGCCCCCAGTCCTCACCTGCAGGGGGAAAGCTTTGTGAGTGGTGAAGCAGTGTTACAGGTGTCTCTCTGTCTCTCTCCCTATCACCCCTTCCCTCTCAATCTCTGGCTATCCCTAGCCAATAAATAAAGACAATCAATTTTTTAAAACTAATGATAAAAATAGTAGGAGTCTTTGAAAAAACTCTAGAAAACACTTTTAAAAGAATTAAAATATTGACTGGATATTCATAGGAACTGCATGGTCTACACCAAAATCTTAAGTTTTACATCTGTGCCAGAGAATGATGGGTGATTAAATTGTTTCTTATATATTCTAAGACTTCTACAATAAGTATGCTTCTCTATAATTATTTAAATGTTGGATTGTGTCCATATATTTTTTATATATACTACATATATATATATATATATCGCACATATCACTATGTACTCTTGCCAATTTCATTCATGTTCATCACTTCTATTTTCAAATATCTGCTCATGATTCACAGGTCATCAAGTCCATCTCCCATCTAATATTCAGCTTCATACAGAGTTATACTTCCCTGATATCTTCATTTGAATATTCAAGCACAACCTTTTTTAAATTGAAGTCATCACCACATCTCCAAATTACATCCATTCATATCATTTCCACTCTCGGTAAATTGCACATTTGTAGAAATCCCAGTTTTAGTAAGTGATGCGAACGTAAATACAAATTCACATACCAGAAATATGCAGACATTTTTGACACTATCATCATCCATGTCATTCACATGTAAACTGAGCAAATAGATCCTGCAAAGTTTTCTCATGTGGGGCATTGCATCAAAATCTCTCTCTTTTATAATATTTTTCTTTATTACTGGATAGAGAGAGAGAAATTGAGATAAGAGGAAGCAGAGAAGGAAAGAAACAGCCCTGCTTTACCACTTGTGAAGCTTTCCCCTGCAGGTGGGGACCAGGGACTTGAACCTGGGTCCTTATGCACTATAATGTGTGCTCTTAACCAAGTGTGCAACTGCCTGGCCCCGATCTCTCTCTAATCCTGAA
This sequence comes from Erinaceus europaeus, assembly GCF_950295315.1. Taxonomy (NCBI): domain Eukaryota; kingdom Metazoa; phylum Chordata; class Mammalia; order Eulipotyphla; family Erinaceidae; genus Erinaceus; species Erinaceus europaeus. The sequence continues at coordinate 110,399,064 of NC_080185.1, read as the reverse complement.
ATACTATTGGTTTGTCAGAAAAGTCATGAGGCATTTTTGCATATAAAAACATAGAAAAAACATATCATGACTTTCTGACAAAACCCAATATATAAGTATAAAGAATTTTTTCCTACAATATTTGTTTCCCTTTAATTTGTTTTCTAAACTTCAGCCAGATATCTTTACAAAATATACATCTGATCATTTTATTCCTCTACTTCAAAACTTTTGTACAGCAGGTCTTCAAATAATACTATTTCAATCAATGTCCTTTCATTATATAGTTAATAGAAAAAAACAAAAATCCAACTCTTGGCTGAGACCACTATCTACATGGAATCTGCACATTGGCCCCAGGTGGACATGGCTTTCCTCCAGAGGCTCTAGTTTCCTCCCATATCTTAAAGATGTCCATGTTAGAGGCCCAGTGGTACATCTAGACAATCCCAGTCTAAATAAGTGTGGGGGATGTAAATGTATCCTGTTCAGTGTTAGTTCTCACGTTATGCCCTGAGTTGCCAGGATTGTGTCTGACCACCCAAAACTCTGAACAAAAGGGTCCAAAATGAATAGGTACAAAAAAAGAATATTAGAAAGTGTGTTGGGTCTTTATTTAGAAAACTGTTGATGTTTTGTAACCAGAAATATGCCACAGGAACCTAATTAGCCTCAATTAGCCTATGATACAATTGGTTTCTTTAAAAAGGTATGCATGGTGAAGGCACTCATTCTTCAGGAAAGCCTTTCCAAAATTACCAAGTAGAATCCTACTATTTTACCTTCCTGTTCTTTCCTTTGTTCACAGCTTGTAATAAATGTCTATGTGTGTCTGCTGGATGTATATCTATCCCTTCCACTAGATGACAAGCTCCAAGGAGCAGTGTTTGCCCACATTTCACTTATCATTTTATATCCAACTCCCAACAAAGTGAATGAACAACTTATTTGCCAACAAATAACTACTGAATTAAGTAGTAAATTATCTTTGTATTCAGAAAACTATTAAAGTGGGAATTAAATACAAGCTGTCAAGTTGGTATTCAAAGTACACAGAATCGGCTCATGTTCATTTGCTGTAAGAATATGTAAAATTGGGGCTGAGGAGATGTCGGTGCTAAATCACATGACTTCCCTGCCTAAAACCACAGGTTTAATACCCAGTAGTACCGCATGTCAGAGTTGAGTGGTGTTCTGGGCTCCCCCAACTACATAAAAATAGATCTTTCAATAATTATTTAAAATAATATATAAATCAAACTCTGAAATTCCACTTTTGATCTTGATTTTTTTTAAAGTCCACCAGATAAAAACAAGTTTCTATAAAATAAAGCTAAAATCATATTTCCTAAGGATCTTTTCAACTGAATGGTTAAGAAAATTCAAATATGAACTATGTCCTTATATGAAATTTTGTATTTTTTGCTATAATTACTCCCATACTAGCTTTTAGTTCAGAGTAAATTTATCCATTATTTTAATTATTAATATTATAAATAGAAACAAAGGCTAAAAAGGAAATCATCAGGGGCCATGTAGTAGCATACCCAATTGAGCATACAGAAAAAAAGCCTTCTCTCTCTTTTTTCTATTTTATTCGACATTTGAGAGAAACTGAAAGGGGTGGAGGAGATAGAGGAGAGAGAAAGATACCTGAAGATCTGCTTCACCAATTGTGAAGTGTGTCCCATCCCCCAATATCTGCAGGTCGAACGTGGGTCCCTGTACATCTGGTTCCCTTCTATCTTTTTTCCAATCTAAAATTTTGTTATTTTTATGACTTTAATGAAGTTCTCAGAGTAATTCTATGAACTAAATGGATAAATGAAAGACTCTTTGCCCTATTAATCTCAAGGGTTTATTTTATTTTATTTATTTATTCCCTTTTGTTACCCTTGTTGTTTTATTGTTGTAGTTATTATTGTTGTCATTGTTGTTGGATAGGACAGAGAGAAATGGAGAGGGGAGGGAAGAACAGAGACGGGGAGAGAAAGATAGACACCTGCAGACCTGCTACACCGCTTGTGAAGCAACTCCCCTGCAGGTGGGGAGCCAGGGCTTGAACCAGGATCCTTATGCGGGTCCTTGTGCTTAGCGCCACCTGCGCTTAACCCGCTGCGCTACAGCCCGACTCCCCTCAAGTTTGTTTTGCCTATGTAGTCCAGTGAATAAAACCTATACCACAAGATTTAAAATGCACATGGTAAATTCCTTGAACATTATAGGTCTTCAAATAGTAAGTAGCTAAATTTTCATTTACAAATATTTGTCCTTTCTTATTGTTTCCCCTCATAGTTCTGTGGCTCTACGACAGATATTTTAGAGATTGGGGTGAGGAAAATATATGTGCCGCAGTCCACAATAAAGTCATACTGAAGACTTGAATGCATTTTGGGAAAGTAGGCTAATTAATTTTTTCCAGTCATAACCACATCTTTCTTAGAACACTTTCTGTTTATCTTGTTGTAGTTGATAACTTGTTTTTTTCTCTTATCTACCCCATGAGTGGGTATCTATATATATATCCATATATACTGTTAGTTCTAGTGTAACACTATGAGTAAAAATTAATAAACAAAAATCATTTAGCTAAGAAGATTTTAAATGCTCCAAATATTCCATTATATATTCATAACTTGGAAACTAATTTCTTTACAGGCAAAATATATAACCTATTTATATAACTGCTAACAGCTAAATTAACCAAACTTCTATTTTTGTTAGCTATATTTCTTTTTTCTTAATTTCAACAATATTTCTAACAGTATTTCTTTATAATATATTCTTTATAAAATAAATTAGACCTCTCTTGTTGAAAATAATTGAAATTCTATTTTAGGCTGGTGTTTCTTTTTACCTGAACTCCTCTAATTTTCCCATGTACAGTCAAGGAAAATTTCCCAACTACCTTGTAGAAATGTGTACTGTTTTTATGTTGCCTTTATGTACTTTGCAGATTACTCCTTTCTAGGCATTTCAAGTAAAATATATTTTTGGTAATTCTGTGTTTATTTTATTTATTTATTATTGTATAGAGACAGAGATAAATTGAAAGGGGAGGGGGAGACAGAGAGGTACAGAGACAGAGACACCTGCAGCACAGCTTCACCACTACTTGTGAAGCTTTCCCTCTGCAGGTGGGAACCAGGGGCTTGAACCCAGGTCCTTGTACACTGAGGTCTGTGCACTTAACCAGGTGCACCACTGCCTGGCCCCCTGAAATATCTTATAGAATCTGATGCTATTTATTACTTTTAAAATATGACTTAAAAATAAAATCATTTTCAAAGTAAAATTATTTTTTAAATTTTATTTATTTTCCCTTTTGTTGCCCTTGTTGTCTTTTTATTGTTGTTGTAGTTTTTGATGTCGTTGTTGTTAGATAGGACAGAGAGAAACGGAGAGAGGAGGGGAAGACAGGGGGAAAGAAAGAAAGACACCTGCAAACCTGCTTCACCGCTTTTGAAACGACTCCCCTGCAGGTGGGGAGTGGGGGGCTTGAACTGGGATCCTTACTCTGGTCCTTGTGCTTTGCGCCACGTGCACTTAAACCGCTGAGCTACCACCTGACTCTCAAAATTATTTTTAAATTATAAATTTAGTCAATGAAGAGAGCATAGTATTTATACAAGGCATTCATGCCTGAGGATCCAAGGTCCCAGATTCATTCCCCGTCACCACCCAAAGCCAGAGTTGAGTAGCGCTCTGATATATACACATACAGTTTTTTCGACTTACATTGTGTTTTTAGCAAGCACCAGCTGCAAACTATAGATTAGTTCAACTACCTCTTAAAATGGAACTGTGGCCTAGGCAGGTAAAGATATTCATTAAATGGTGTGCTGCAGGTAGATAATCACTGAAGCTCATGTCTTAGGTCCAGTTTAGTGTTCAATGGGTCACTCCACATTCTGTTATCTGATTACTGCTAGACTTTTGAAAAAAAATGTAAAAAACAGTTTCTTGTTCTCTGTTTAAAGCTACTGTACTGCAAAGAAGAATGAGTTCTGAAGCTTCTTGATTTCCATTTATTATACTGAAAACACTGGCAGACTCATTCATTAATGCTTACCTTACTCTTGCCATGGTAGTGACCTAACTTAGATTTGTTATATAAATAATCCAATAAAAGTGCTTCCTGGGGCGAGGTGTTGGTCCACCCAGTTGACTGCACACATTACCGTGCTCAAGGACCTGGTTTTGAGCCCCTACTCCCCACCTGCAGGGGGACACTTCATGAGCAGTGAAGCAAATCTGTAGGTATCTTTCCCCTTGTCTATCTCCCTCTACCCCCCTCCAAATTTCTCTTTCCTATAAAATAAAGTAGACCAAAAAAAGAGGGGAAAAAGTTGTTGGAAGCAGTGGATTAGTAGCAAAGACACCAAGGCCCAGTGATAACCGTGGTACCAGTGATTAATGATGAAATAATACTGTGAAGTCAAGTGTTTGAACACTTTCCCCCTGCAGGTGGGGACCAGAGGCGTGAACCCAGATTCTTTTTTTTTTTTTGCCTCCAGGGTTATTACTGGGGCTCAGTGCCTGCATTATGAATCTAGTGCTTCTGGAGGCTATTTTTTCCTTTTTGTTGCCCTTGTTGTTTATCATCGTCATTATTGTTGTTATTGCTGTTGTCGTTGGATGGGACAGAGAAAAATGGAGAGAGGAAGGGAAGACAGAGGGGAAGAGAAAGCACCTGCAGACCTGCTTCACCACTTGTGAAGCAACCCCCTGCAGGTGGGGAGTTGGGGGGTCCTTGTGCCGGTCCTTGCGCTTCGCGAGATGTGTGCTTAACCTGCACTACCGCAGGGCTCCCTGAACCCAAATTCTTGTGCATCATAACAAACACTCAAACAGGTGGGGCAACACCCAGCCCCTCAAAAGGCAGAATTTTAAAGTAACCTATAATTGTTCACCCTCTGCATAATCTACTCAGACTCAAAACTGGAAGAACCTGCGAATGTGGTAGTCAGTCACTCCCGTGATTAAGTTCTTTCTTTTTTTTTTTTTTAATTTTTTATTTAAGAAAGGATTAGTGAACAAAAGCATAAGGTAGAAGGGGTACAACTCCACACAATTCTCAACACCCAATCCCCATAACCCACCCCCTCCCATGGTAGCTTTCCCATTCTCTATCCCTCTGGGAGCATGGACCCAGGGTCGTTGAGGGTTGCAGAAGGTAGAAGGTCTAGCTTCTGTAATTGCTTCCCCGCTGAACATGGGCGTTGACTGGTCGGTCCATACCCCCAGTCTGCCTCTCTCTTTCCCTAGTAGGGTGTGACTCTGGGGAAGCTGAGTTCCAGGACACATTGGTGGGGTCTTCAATCCAGGGAAGCCTAGCCAGCATCCTGGTGGCATCTGGAACCTGGTGATTGAAAAGAGAGGTAACATATGAAGCCAAACAATTTGTTGAGCAATCATGGATCCCAAGCTTGGAATAGTGGAGAGGAAGTGTTAGGGAGGTACTCACTGCAAACTCTAGTGTAGTCCTGCTTTCAGGTATATATTTTGCAGTAGTTTATGAATACGTGTGCACATAAGCTCTCTCTCACAGAAACTGGTGTATATCTAGGTTATGGGACTTTGTTGGAAAGTGAACTACCTGAGATGAAATTAGAGTGTACTATTAAAGGAAAGGTCTCACCCGATTAAGTTCTTAAAGGGCACAGCTGACTTTCAGAAAGGAAGATTGGGCTTTCGAGATAACTCAAGTGGAGCGTGCCTGCTTTGCTACCCACATCTGAGCCTGGCCCTTGTGGCCCTAGGGGAAGCTCCAGTACTGAGATGTCTTTCCCTCTTCCCTGTCTCTATCTAAAAGAATAAATAAATAAAAATAAATGATTCAAGCAGTAATGCCCCTGCAATAACTAAACAAAAGAAAAATAATATCTTTAGTGGAGCCAACATGACCAGATAAGCCCTCAAAAAAGGGCAATGGGGCTGGGGAGATTGCATAATGGTCATTCAAAAGCCTTTCAAGCCTGAGGCTCTGAGGTCCCAGGTTCAATCCCCAGCACCACCATAAGCCAGAACTGAGAGGACTATATGGCAGGAGTGGCCTTTAACATCTCAGAGTCAGGAGTGGCCCCTTGTCTGACATCTATCCAAGGAACCTCAGTCTTACCCAATTACAACGAACTCTAATTAGCCAGCAACCTGAATCCTTCAAATGAATCCTTGCCTAAAACTTCCTGACAGTAAAACGGCATGGTAAACAGGACACACTGAGAGTAAGGACCTGAACAGTGAACACAAATGAGTCGCACCTAAAGAATTATTCAGCCATGGAAAATTAATCCACTGATATTTCATAGGAGGGGTCAAGAGTATTTTTAGAACTTTCTCAAAAGTGTTCAACAAATATTTTTAAATAACAAGTAATTTGTAAATTTTACAAAAGCATTTTCTCATATACTTTTATTTAATCATTTCGCAGCTCCATACAGAGAATAATCTTGGGTTGGAGAAATAGCATAATGGTTATGCAAAAAGGCTTTCATGCCTGAGAGACCACAGTTCCCAGGTTCAATCCCCAGCACCATTATAAATCAGAGCTGAGCACTACTCTGATAATAATAATAATAATAATAATAATAATAATAATAATAGAATGAATTTATTCTCTAATTTTTAAGTTTCATATACTGTGATTTTATTGCTCAAAATCATTAAGGCAAACAGTGAAATGATGCCTAAATGTTCAAACAAGATAACGTATAATTATGTAAAAGTCTCATGGTTAGGGCCATACAAGTTCAGGGTAAGATTCATTCTTCTTTATTTAAAACTATAACATCTTATTTCTCACTCACCTTAGTCCTCACTCCGACTCAATACTTCCTTATCATTCATTATTAATGTTAACTTATTTCCAAAATGAAAGTTCTACCCAGTATGTTTGTTGTCTTGCAAGTGAAACTTATTCAAAAATGTTGGTATTCTGAGTTTACAAACTGGCTCCTGACTGTTAGTCTGGCGTCATGTCACAGGTGTTGGCTAACTGAGAGCAGCTGAACCTATTCCTCTAAAATGCCATTCATCATTAAAGGGCCATGTTTCTCCTTCAAATCATCTTCTTGGTTAGAGTTGATACCTCAGCAAATGAGGCAAGGGGATGGGGAAGTCTTCAGAACTTGACTTCATTGGCACTGTGACCACTAAAATGGCTGAAATGTTACTAGAAGCAACAAACATGGGTGGACGACTTGCTCATGTTGAACTGTAGTAGAATAAAAAAGGCAAAAAAAGTCTCCAGCCATTGAAAAGCTGAAGGTGTCATGAGTCAAATCATCCTAGAGGATGTTTCTGTTTGAGGAATTATGCCATTCAGAGAGAAGCAGGATAGGCAAGGGAACAAGAGAAAAGTTCTAATAGATCAAGAACTCTAAAATAGCCAGAGATAAGCCTGTGTTTGTAACCTAGGACCTCTCACCCAGAGGTTAAGTGTCTGCTCTGCCAACTTTCTCTTTTACCAAGAAACATGTGCAAAAAGGTACCTACTTAAGAAATAATCATTCAAAAGGCCCAGATATCCAGTTGTCTAACAAGTGGAAGAAGATTTTAGAAACTTTAATAAACTTAAAAGTTAGCATAGTAAAAAATCTGGTTTTTATCACATTAACATATAGAATCCTAATATGCAATTATGAGATCCCTATAATTGGTAAGTTTGTGAACCAAGAACAAAGAATGTCATAATTTTTTTTAATATTTATTTTATTTATTTATTCCCTTTTGTTGCCCTTGTTGTTTTATTGTTGTAGTTATTATTGTTGTCGTCGTTGTTGGATAGGACAGAGAGAAATGGAGAGAGGAGGGGAAGACAGAGAGGGGGAGAGAAAGACAGACACCTGCAGACCTGCTTCACCGCTTGTGAAGTGACTCCCCTGCAGGTGGGGAGCCGGGGTTCGAACCAGGTTCCTTATGCCTGGCCCTTGTGCTTTGCGCCACCTGCGCTTAACCCGCTGCGCTACAGCCCGACTCCCAGAATGTCATAATTATTTCTAGTCTGCTGGCATGTAAGTAGCAACACTCATACTTGCCATATTCACATTAGACTTTTTAAAGAAAAATCAGAACTCAATTGGCATACTGTCTGGTTATCCATATGGGGAGTACAGGCAGTGGTGTGACCACATGGTTAAGTTCATACATCTCCATGAACAAGGACCCCAGTTTAAGCCCCAGTCCCCACAGCTTCACAAGCAGTGTTGTGTGTGTCTCTCTTTTTAATTGCCACCAGGGATACCACAGGGGCTCAGTGCTGGTACTACAAATCTGCCGGTGGCCATTTTTCCTCTTTGTTTTTTCTTTCTGTTTCATTTGATAGGGTAGAGAGAAACTGAGAAAGACATCTGCAGACCTGCTTCCCCACTGCAGGTGGGAAGCAGAAGGTAATGTGTGCACTCAATCAGGTTGCAGGTATCTCTTACTTGCCCTCTCTCTTCCCTTCTTTCTATTCCTGTGTCTATCAAAAAAGAAAAAAGAAATGGCCATCAGAACAGTAGAGTCACGGTGCAGGTACTTGAACCCTCAAAAAATATTTAAAAACTCAGTCATAAAATTTGACAACTAAGATGGCTGGGGAAGCAAGTTTGGGAGGACCTGAGGGGGACACAGAACTTTGATAGGGAGTGTAGTGACATATACCAAGTCTAAGTATAAAAATACTCCTGAAATCTGATAATTCTGTAAAACAATGTTAAATCACTAATAAAAATATATTTTAAAATAGAAAACAAAGAAACTGAATCCTTTCAACAAAAGCTCATTTTAAATAAATCCTAGAAAAATTTCCTGTTTTCCAAATTCAAAACTATATGTAAGCACAAGTAACATGAAATGTAGCAAAGACTAGAGCCTGAATATTGATTATTCTACAGCTGCTCATTAATCATCCCTAGGATAAATGAATTGTTCAAACAGTTCTTAAATGGTTTATCAAATGATTCATTATTTAAATTATACAATACAATATGCTTTGGGCTAAAATTCTTTTTGATAATAACAAGACAAAGATTTAGTTTTCTTTACCTATCCAGCTCTCTCTTAACAGAATAGTGGAGACATTGTAAAGCTCATCTCAAGAAAGCAAAATAGAGCCCATGTGTTTACAATTGTGCTGTAAACAATTAACCTTCTATAAAGTGGAGAAAATAAAAAATTAAAAACAAATTGGAGGAAAATAAAAGGTTCTACTGAAAGGGGTGTTTTAGTTAACGTCAGAAAGAATTTGAGAACTGCATTTCAGTAGCCCCTAATAGATTAAGGGATGGCAATAATGCTCCTGAAAATACTGTCAATATCACCACAAAAGAAACACCTATTACATATGTCTCAGTGGAATTCCATAGTGTCACCATTAGAGTGCGCCAATCAATGCACAAATAAACCTTGATCTAAACAGGCTTAAGATACCTTCTACAACCCACAATGACCCTGGGTCCATGCTCCCAGAGGGATAGAGAGTGGGAAAGCTATCAGGGGAGGGGGTGGGATATGGAGATTGGGTGGTGGGAATTGTGTGGAGTTGTACCCCTCCTACCCTATGGTTTTGTTAATTTATCCTTTCTTAAATAAAAAAAGATACTATCATTACTAAACTTTATTAATGTATCAGGCACAATGTGCTATTTTTTAATTTTTCAAAAAGTTATTTTATTTTTAGAGTAATACAGAGAGGGAGAGGGAGAGGGGGAGGGGGAGGGGGAGGGGGAGGGGGAGGGGGAGGGGGAGGGAGAGGGAGAGGGAGAGGGAGAGGGAGAGGGAGAGGGAGAGGGAGAGGGAGAGGGAGAGGGAGAGGGAGAGGGAGAGATTCACCAGATTACTACTGCTCCTGAGGGAGGGAGAGGGAGAGAGAGATTCACCAGATCACTACTGCTCAGCTCTGGCTTATGGTGGTGCTGAAATATGCTATTTTATTTGTGCATACGTTTGGTGCTAGGAATGAAACTCATGGCCTCACCACTGAGCATGTGCTCTACCACTGAGCTACATCTCTGACCCAAGTTAAAATAATTTTTTATAAATATGTCTACAAACTTGTAAATCCAATAAAGTAGAACTGTAGCAAAATATATAGCCCTATATAAGTCTATATAGAAATACAAAACTTGGGGGGGGGCGGGTGATAGTGCAAAGGGTTAAGCACACTTGATGCAAAGCACAAGGACAGGCATAAGGATCCTGGTTCCAGCCCCCAGCTCCCTGCCTTCAGGGGAGTCGCTTCACAAGCAGTGAATCAGGTCTGCAGATGTCTATCTTTCTCTGCCCCTCTGTCTTCCCCTCCTCTCTCAATTTCTCTCTGTCCTATGTCTTATCCAACGACAACATCATCAACAACAACAAAATAAAACAAGGACAACAGAACGGAAAATGAGTAATAAAATTTTTTTAAAAGATAAAAGACTTGTTGGTCCAGGAGGTGGTACAGTGATAGAGCTTTGGACTCCCAAGCAGGAGGTCCTAAGTTTGATTCCTGGCAGCATAGGTGCCAGAGTGATGTCTGGTTCTTTCCCTCTCCTCCTATCTTTCCCATTAATAAATAAATAAAATCTTTTTTAAAAAAGAAAGAAATATGAAACTTGGAGGCGTGGTTAGCATAATGGTTTATGCAAAGAGATTCTGATACCAGAAGCTCTGAAGTCCCCGGTTTAATCCCCAACACCACCATAAACCAGTGCTGAGGAGTGCTCTGAAAAGAGAGAGAATAAATAAATACAAAACTTCACTGAATGATAAAAACTGAAACTCCCAAAATGTTCTAGTCCCAACAACATTTAAAGTCTATTACAGGGGCCCAGGTAGTAGCATACCTGGTTGAGCACAAGGACATGAGTTGGAGGCATTGGTCCCCACCTGCAGGGAGAAAGCAGTGCTGCAGGTGTCTCTCTTTCTCTCTCTACCACGCTCTTCCCTCTCAATTTCTCACTGTATCTATCCTATAAATAAAAATAAAACAAAAGAATTTAAAAGACTATTACACCAAATGTTAAGGGGAAATGTACTACATTAAGGAAACTCAACTATATAAGAAAGAAGTTAACTTAGTCAACCACTTTTTAAAAAAATATATTTATAAAAAGGAAAACACTGACAAAAACCATAGGATAAGAGGGGTAAAACTCCACACAATTCCTACCACCAGAACTCCATATCTCATCCCCTCCCCTGATGGCTTTCCTACTCTTTAATCCTCTGGGAGTATGGACCCAGGGTCATTGTGGGGTGCAGAAGATGGAAGGTCTGGCTTCTGTAATTGCTTCCCCGCTAGATGAGTTTGCTTCAAAAAATAAAAAAGTTCTTGAGTCTAACTTACTCAAAGTTGTTTTTTTTTTCCTTTGGTTTGTTTGTTTTTGCCTCCAGGGTTATGGCTGGGGCTCAGTGCCTGCACTACAAATCCACTGCTCCTTGTGGCCATTGTCTCCTTTTTATTGGATACAGAGAAAATGAGAGAGGTGGGGAAGATAGAGGAGTGATAAAGACAGACACCTGCAGACCTTCTTTGCCACCACTTGTCAAGTGTCCCCCCTGCAGTTGGGGAGCCAGGGGCTCGAACCCAGATCCTTGTGCAGGTTCTTGCACTTAGTATTTGTGTGCTTAACTGATGCACCCTCTCCCCATCTCTTTTTGTCTGAATTAAAAATATTTTTAATTATAAATATTTTAAAAAATTAAATTTTAAATTTTAATGTAAATTTAAAATGTAAATTTTATAATGTAAAATGTAAATGTAAATTTAAATTTCACAATTTTTTAAAAAATGTATGTTATGAATGTATTCCTGGGCTTCTCCCAGAGTCTGGAAAAAGCAGTAGCACTTTCTTTTTTTCCTCTTCCTCTCCCTCCATTTATCTTTTGATTGCTCAGCTCTGGCTAACAACAACAACAAATTCATAGTATATCCAATACAGAATTAAATGGTGAAACAGAGAATGTTCACAGACTATAGAGATTGTATCACCTTTGGGAAAAAACTGTATAGTGGAATTCACTTAGATAACAGATGGAGAAAGCATTTGATCATTGCAGGGAGGAAGAAATGAAAAACTTTAATAAAAAAATTCAACAGGAGTTTATGGTAATAACTTTTAGCAAACTTACACTGGGATGAAATCTCCATATGGCAAAACCAACACTGCAGATATCTAAGTGTGAAATATTAGGAAAAAAGAAACATTCATAGTAAAATCCAGAGTACAGTAATTTACACAGCTATGGTATTGATTCTGTTATTCAAACCTGATTTGAGTTGCATAGCCAAAACACACTCGCACGTGTGCGTGCGCGCGCGCGCACACACACACACACACACACACACACACACAGTAATGAACAGTAGCATGCTAAAAAAAAGAAAGTAGCATGCTCTTATTAAAAACCTCAAAAAAAAAAAAAACAGCTGCCAAATATACAAATGTAAAAGGAGCTGCAGCAGGAGGACGCTTCACAGGTGGTGAAACAACACTGCAGGTGTTTCCCTCTCTCCCCTCTCAATTCCTGCTGCCTCTCTCCAAAACAAATAAGTAAATATAATTTTAAATAAAACCTGCAGAAAGCCGATGTAAATCAATATCGTAAAATCAAGAGTCTAGTCACATAAAATGATTAGGTGGGAAACAGAACTGCAGCAATATATAAAAAACAATAAAGAAATCTAACAAATGTGCACATAACCTTCTTTAAAAGATTACTTTGAGTGAAAGAGAAAATGAGAGGAAGCTCAGAGCAGGTTCAACTTTGGCATAAAGGGGTGTTGAGGCCAGAACCTGGAACCTCTGAGCCCTCAGGCAGGCAAGTTCTACGTCCTCATGTTATTTCCCCAGACCTGTACACAGCCTTTCTGGAAAGAAACTGCTCAAAATCTTAGGTAAAAAGAAGTTTACAATAGGATATTTAACCAGGGCAGTATTAACAGCATTTAACCAAGGCGAGCGGAAAAGTATTAATTATTGAATTATATACAAACATGTCTTACCTGATGGGTTTGGTCGAGTTGGCAAAGTGATAACGCCCACCCTAAGAGGGGCTTCTCTAGCAGATGAAACCCTGTGTCAAACAAGAAATGAGTAACTTTAGAAAAACAACGGGGCTGGGGTGGTGGCACAAAGAACCCCTTTACTGTCTCAGGAGGTCCAGGCATGGTGGCTCGGTCCAGGCTCCTCCTTCTGCGGCTCAGCGGGAAATGAGCCGCTTTTTCTCTGGACTCACACACACAGGTTTCAGGCTTTGTCGGAAGTCACGAGAGATCCCCTGAGGGAATTCTGCCCCTCATGAAAAAGCAGAGGATTCCCCCACACATACACACTTAAGTACCTTGTCTTCGCGGCTTCACGAGGTCGCCAGGTGCGTTTTACCGGAAGCACTCGCCGACTTCCGCCAGGCTGGTGACCTGGAGCCTGTCACCTGAGCAGAGGGCAGCACTAGAGCGGCAGGTGTAACCCTCACCTGCTGAGCTGCTGAGTCTGATCCCACCTCCACCTCCACCTCCACGCTCATGGCCCGAATGCTCCCTGCCTGCCGCCCAGGGAATTGGTGCCCTGGGGAGAAATCAGGGTCTGAAGATGCAGCATTGGGCCAGTCGAATGAGGAGTCCAAGGACTGGTCAGTGGTCAAGTTTAGCATCCTGATTTAGAACAAACGTGATAAGCCCCCATAGAAATGGGGCGTTCCTGAATAGCCCCCCGCCCTTCACTCCTACCTTGTGGGTTTCTAAAATATTATCCTACAGGGAATCAACAGAGGTGGCTTTTGGAGTTCAAAGTAGAATCTCCCTACTGAAGCTGTGTTCACCGTCTCTTCCTCCATCTTCTAGGGTCGCTTCTGCATCAAGCCAACTGCTTGCACTCGTACCTGCTGTCTCTAAGCAGAATCATCATGCCTCGAGGTCAGAAGAGCAAGCTCCGAGCTCAAGAGAAACGCCGCCAGCTCCGCGGTGAAAGCCGGTTTCTGAAGACTGCCCAGGCTTCTGTGGCAACAGAAAAAGATCCCGCAGCCTCTGCCAAGCCTCAAGTTGAAGATTGGTCTGCCAAGACTCAGGTTGAAGAGCAATCTGCCAAGCCTCAGGTTGAGGGTCAGTCTGCAAAGCATCAGGTTGAGGATCAGTCTGTCAAGCCTCAGGTTGAGAGTCAGTCTGCAAAGTGTCAGGTTGAAGATCAGTCTGCCAAGCCTCTGGTTGAGAATCAGTCTGCCAAGCCTCAGGCAGAGAATCAGTCTGCCAAGCCTCAGGCTGAGGATAGATCTCATAATTTTCCTCCTATTGGGACATCTTGCGAGCATAAGGTGCCTCAAGAAACCCCAGCTACCATCGGTGCTGCGTCAGCCATAGCAAATGCTGATTCAGAAGAAGGTGCCAAAAGTCAAGATGTGGCACCCCCCAGAACGTCAAGTATCCCTGAGCTCTGGCGCAGAGACCCATTAAACAAGAAGGTGATTTTGTTGGTGCAGTTCTTGCTGCAGAGGTATCAAAAAAAAGAGCCAATTACAAAGGCAGACATGCTGAAGTTTGTCATAAAAAAATACAAGTATCACTTCAACGAAATCATCAAGAGAGCCTCTGACCACATGGAACTGGCCTTCGGTGTTGATCTGAAGGAAGTGGATCCCATCAGGCACTGCTACACCCTTGTCAACAAACTGAACCTCTCCTCTGATGGAACGATGAATGATGAAGAGAACATGCCCAAGACTGGCCTTCTTATGATTGTACTGGGTGTGATCTTCATGAAAGGCAACTGTGCCTCAGAGGAGGAGATCTGGGAAGTGCTGAATATGATGGGTGTGCATGCTGACAGGAAGCACTTCATCTATGGAGAGCCCAGAAAGGTCATCACTGAAGATCTGGTGCAGCTCAACTACCTGGAATACCGCCAGGTGCGCCACAGTGAGCCTCCCCGCTATGAGTTCCTATGGGGCCCCAAAGCCAAGGCTGAAACCAGCAAGATGAGAGTCCTGGAGTTCTTGGCCAAAGTGCACGATACAGTCCCCAGTGCCTTTCCATTCTGGTATGAAGAGGCTCTAAGAGATGAAGAAGAGAGGGCCCAAGCCCGAGCTGCAGCCAGGGCTCGCACCACAGCCGTGGTCAGTGTACGTTTCAGAAATGGCAACTTCTACCCTTAAGCAAGCTGCGCTTCAATTTGGGGGATGAAAAGGTATGTTACCATTTTCATATTGTGTGTGGGGGGGTTCAAGGTAAAGCTGGAGAAGTAGCTATCATCTTTGTGTTCCTGTTACATATTAGTAACTTGGAATTTTACTTTTCTTTCTTTTTCTTCCAGGTTATCTTGCAAATACTGATCTACGAGGCAAATTGTTTTCTTTGTGGAAGAAATGGGCAGTCAGCATTATAGGTAGTTAATTTCTCTGGTGGGTGTAGAGAGAACATATCCATCCTATATGCTAAAGTTGAAGTTGTATCTTTCTCTCTTTCCTTTTGCTAAATTTTTAAAGATTGTTTAAGAGAAGGTTTTAATCATTTCAGAATTTAAAGTTACTAACATCTATTGTGGGTCAGCCAGTAGGCTTAGGATTATGAGTTAAGCAACTGGGGAGGAGACCCAGTGGGTAGAGCATATGCTTTGCATTCATGACAGACTTGTTTTAACCCCTGGAAATGAATATAATCAGAGTGCTCTGGTGTCTTTGTATCTCTCTTTTTCTATCATTAAGTAACTAAATATATTAAAAGTATTAGAGGGTTGATTATTTTGTAAAATGCACTGAGGAATCATATTTAGTGAAATAGAACAACAAAATGGCATTGTAATAGAAATTTCTTTGTAAATGTAAAAAAATCTAACATTAAAATTATTGGAATAAAAATAGAGGGTAAATAAATATGTTCATTTCTTGCTTTCCTTTATGCACTTCAGTCTGTAATATCACATAAATAAAAATAAAAATTCATACTTAGAGTTGCTTAATTTATTTTTTAAAAGTAGGGGAAAGAAAATGCCTATAAACTAGAATCCTTGCCTTTAGAATTTTACAATTAAATAGTAGTGATCACATAGGGAAGATGGCGAATTTCCTCTAAGATCCAAAGGAAAAATAGGAAGTAAAGAGGCAAGGAGGCAGGGAGGGGTTTCGGATACTGGGAAAGGGGTGCCTGAATAAAACAATAAGGTAAGGATCCCTTGAGGAAAGGAAATCTTGGGGTTGGGGAAACTACAAGTCCCCTAGTGGGATACACTTTTAATTTAAACTGGGTGGTAAGATAAATGAAGTGTGACTGGTGACTAAAGGTCAGATATACAGATGGTGTTTCTCACTGTTGAAGGACAAAACCTTGGAAGAGAAAGCTATTCTTAAAAGTTATTTTATGGGGCCAGACAGTGACACACCCAAATGAGTACACACATTACCAGATATGAGGACCTGGGTTCAAGCCCCCATTCCCCAGCTGCAGGGGATTCTTCACAAGCCATGAAGCAGGTCTGCAGGTGTCTCTATTTCTCTCTCCCTATATCCCCATTTCCTCTCAATTTCTCTCTGTCCTATCAAATAAAAATAGAAAGAAAGAAAAATGGCCACTAGGAGCAATGGATTTGTAGTGCCAGTACCAAGTACTACTAATAACCCTGGTGGCAAAAAAAAAAATTAATATCATCAGTAAACCATAGAATGATCCTTCTGGGGGTAGTGTTTAACTCAGAGCACCGCCTAATTAATTGTCTTTATGGAAATGTTTAAAATTTTTCTGAGAATTAAGAGTATTATTCCCTTGAGGTGAAGTGCCAGGAAATTATTGTGTTGAATTGGGTAAGAGATACAAATCCCAGTGCATATAAAGACATTTTAATTAGGTTATCTTGGGTGTAATTTTTCAGATTCTAAGGGAAGATTCCATACTTGGTGGTGATGAAAATAGGGGTGGCTTGGGTGGAATATCACCTTGCTTGAACTTTGTTGCTCCCAGATGCAAATTCTAGAACCTGTGAGTTGCATTGAGATCAAGTAATTTGTCTTAAAATGGGGAAATATGTTTTATTTTACATGCTAAGAAGCACTGTGGGCTTATTTTGTATTTTGGGGTTGCCTGAAAAGTCATGACACAATTTTACATAGAAAAATACATCATGCTTTTTCTGACAATCCAATATTTGATCTAAAAAAATTGTATATTCTGTGTGTTTCCTGAATCAGTAAGAAATAATTCTCCCTAGAGAGAAGGTTGGTATCATCTGCAGTTGTAAGAAAAAAAAAAAGTAACTGCCACTCATTAAATACTTAGTGTTCTGATTATTCTGTCATGTTTGTCATGATATACATTTAAACAGGAAAGGGATTATCAAGCATTTTTTGCAGAGGATGAACAAATCTACTGATAGCTTCTTTCCCTAGATATCAATAACCAGATCCTCCCTCATAAGATGGAGAAGAGGAAAATGACCATGAAAATGACCATGTAGCATATATCTACCAAGGCAGAATGTCTCAGAACCCCGAAGGCCTTTTGGGAGTTGAAAATGGTTTCCAGACAGACCTGTTACCTTTGAACAATAAGAGCAAAGAACACACCATCTTTCTGCTGCCTCTTATCTCAGCAATTGCCCGGGAGGTTTTGCCTTGTGCTAAGGACACCTGCTAAGTGCCCTAAATGCTTGATCATGCTGCAGGTTATGGGGTCCTACAATGTAAGGGCTTTTTTCCCCTTAATTTTTTATTAGTAATTTAATATTGATTGTAAGGTAATCGAAGTATAATTCCATACAGTTCCAACTACCAGAGTTCTGTGTCTTATCCTTTCCATTGGAAACTTCCCTATTATTTACCTCTCTGGTAGCATGGACAAAAATTCTTTTTAGGGTACAGAAGGCAGAAATTTTGACTGCTATAATCTTCCACTGGACATGGGCTTTGAAAGGTCGATCCATACTTTGAGCTTGTTTCTGTCTTTCCCTAGTGGGCTAGGGCTCTAGGAAGCATTGTTGAGGTCATCTGCCCAGGGAAGTAAGATCAAATCATCATAGTGATGATTTGGTGGCTGAAAGGCTGTAAGATGGAAAACAGGACGAAGTGTTTAATGAACAGGAACTGTAAAGTAGGACTAGAGCTGATGAAAGTAGGGACCTTAGGGTGGAAGGAAGCTGGGAAGTTTATTTTAGGAATGTTCCTAGGAGCCTATGTCTTAATAATCTTTGCTTGAGCCTGACAGCTAACATGGGGGTGGACTAGGAATATTGTCTGGGAAGATGGTGTCATAGTGGAGAGTAGAAATTTGAAGCAAGGTTAGGGCAGAAAGTTGCTGGCAAATTTGAAGAAAATACATAAATGTAAATAAATGTTTATTGCAATGATCCAACACAGGGCCTATATCTATTCGTATTTAGCACTGGAGCCTGTACAACATTCCAGTCTCTGTAAGTTTGACCTCACAGTCCATGGTCACAGCTGGGAACATTCTAGACTTCACTCACTTCAGACCCAGTCTTCCTCAAATGGCAGGGTAAGATGTCCCAGCTTCCCTTCAGAGAGAGAGGAGAAATCCCTACTATTGCTAGTTCATAATGAGGGTATGGTCCCGAAGAAACCCACAAAAGGGTTTAGGATGATGTTCCCAATCGATGTGACCAGTGATGTCACAAAAAGGGATCTATTAGAAGTATGAGCCCAGGGGGTCGGGCAGTGGTGCAGTGGGTTAAGCGCATGTGGCGCAAAGCGCAAGGACCGGCGTAAGGATCCCGGTTCAAGCCCCCGGCTCCCCACCTGCAAGGGAGTCGCTTCACAGGTGATGAAGCAGGTCTACAGGTGTCTGTCTTTCTCTCCCCCACTCTGTCTTCCCCTCCTCTCTCCATTTCTCTCTGTCCTATCCAACAACGAATAGCATCAACAAGGGCAATAATAATAATAACCACAACGAGGCTACAACAACAAGGGCAACAAAAGGGGGAAAAATGGCCTCCAGGAGCAGTGGATTCATGGTGCAGGCACTGAGCCCAGCAATAACCCTGGAGGAAAAAAAAAAAAAGAAGTATGAGCCCATATTCTCTATGGGGGAATCTAAGGATTCCCTGTTTTGGGCTCCAAGTGATGGGGTGGCCTGCATTATCTCATAGTACAGTTCCCAACTCTCTGTGTCAGACTGTGTATGTATGAAGAATAAAGCACTATTATTTGAAAAGGCATTCAGATTACATTTTTGTCTATTCATTAACACAGTTACTTTATTTGATTAGTGTACAGCTACTATTTCTGTGTAAATATTTTCTTTTTTCCATTTTTTTCTTTATTGGGAGATTAATGGTTTACATTCAACAGTAAAATACAGTAAAAATAAAATAAAATACAGTACTTTGTACATGCATAACATTTATCAGTTTTCCACATAAAAATTCAACCTCCTCTAGGTTCTCTGACATCATGTTCCAGGACCTAAACCCCCCACCCCGACACCAGAGTCCTTTACTTTGGTGTAATACACCAAAACCAGCCCATGTTCTGGTTTGTGTTTCCTTTTTTTTCAACTTCTTTACTACTACTACTACTACTACTACTACTACTACTACTACTACTACTACTATTAAAATTACTACTACTACTAATAGTAGTAATTAGAAGTCTGAGCCCATATTCTCTATGGGGGAATCCAAGGATTCCCTGTCTGGGGCTCCAAGTGATGGGGTGGCTTGGATTATCTCATAGTACAGTTCCCAACTGTACTAATAGTAGTAGTAGTAATTTTAATAATAATTGACAAGATTGAGAGATAAGAGAAGAACAATTCATACAATTCCCATCACTAGTATGCTATATCCAAATCCCCTCCATTGGAATGAAGGTTCCTTGTTCTTTATCCGTCTGGGTGTATGGACCAAATATCTTTATGGGGTGCAGAAGGAGGGGGGGGTCTGGCTTTTATAACTGTGCATTTGCTGGACATGGGAGTTGACAGGATGATCCATAACCCCAACCTGTCTCTACATTTCCCTAGTGAGGCAGGGCTCTGGGGAGGTAGGGTTCTAGGACACATCAGTAAGGTCGTATTCCCAGGGAAGGCAGGCTGGCATCATAGAAGTATTTTTGAATTTCTGTCTATGAGTGAGATCACCCCATATTTATCCTTTTCTTTATGACTGATGTAACTTAACACAATTCATTCAAGCTCCATCCAAGATGGGGTGAAGAAAGTGGAACCACTATTTTTAATAGCTGAGTAGTATTCCATTGTGTATATATATCACAAATTTCTCAGTCACTCTTCGGTTGTTGGACACCTAGGTTGCTTCCAGGTTTTGGCTATTACAAATTGTTTGCCATAAACAGAGGTAGATACAGATCTTTCTGGATGGGTGTGTTTGGCTCCTTAGTTTTGTAGATATATTCATTACGTATTTTCTTGTTGCAAAAAGTTCTAACAATACAGATAAATTACAGCCTTTCTATTCCTCAAAATTCAGCTCCCTCCTCAGAGGTAACAACAATTAATAATATGATGTTTGTCCTTTTACAACTCCAGACAATTTTTTAAATGTCATATATAGACAAAGATAGGTGAAGAGACATCACAGCACCATTTGACAGCTTATGGAGCTTCTCCTGGTGCCTTCTATGGTGCTCCCACGTGGTCCCAGGGACTTGAATCTAGTCCTTGCACCTGATACGGTGTGTGCTAGGTGAGCTAGCTCCTGGAACCTCCCTCTTACTCATTCTTTGAACTACTCTCTAGAAATTTACATATCTATTGAGTTGTTGGAAAAGTCATAATGAATTTTACCATAGAATATATGTCATGACTTTTCTGACAACCCAATACTCATTGTCACTAGGGGTGTGTCTCCGGGGTGTGGTGCCTGCACAACAGATTCACTGCTCCTGCAGTCATCCCCCCTTCTGTAATTTTCTTTTTTTTCTTTTACTTCTACTTGAAGTTAACCAATTCTTTTTTATTATTTCTTTTTCTTTCATCATCATCATCATCATCATCAGTAGTAGTACTGATTTTACTTCTGTTTGAAGCTAGCCAATTCTTCATTTTTTTTTTAACTTTAGGTCTTTATAGAATAATGGTCTGCAGTATAGTCTCTCTTTTTTTTCACCACTCCTGTCACCAAAGGTCTGTGTCCCCCTCCCCAACCCCATAGATAACCATTATAGTTTTCCCACAGTCTTATATATAAGTTGACATTTTTTTCATATTTGTATGTTCAATTCTCTATTCTGAATATGAGTGAAACCACTCTGTAGTTGTCCTTCACCTCCATACTTGCTTCACTATTTTTTTTTCTACCACCATTATCATTTTATCACTGGGACTCTGGGCACTACAAATCCACAGCTCCTAGTGGCCATTTATTTCCTTTTTGTTTTTTCTTCTATTTTTATTTGATAAGTCAGAGAGAGAGTGAGAGGTGAGGGGCAGGTGGTGGTGCACCCTATTAAGCACATATAGCACCATGCTCAAGGAACTGGGTTCAAGCCCTCCGCTCCCCACCTGCATGTGTTCATCATTATTTCTCCCTTTCTTCTAACTCTTCCCCCTATCAGTTTCTCTCTGCCCTATCAAATAAGATAGAAAAAAAAAGTGGGGAAAATGGCCACTGGGAGTGGTGGATTCATCAAGCAACACCATGACCCAGTGACAGTAAGAATAATAAATAAATAAATAAATAAATAAATAAATAAATAAATAAATAAATAGAGAGAGAAATATAGATACCTGCAGACCTGCTTCACTGATCGTGAAGTGCCCCCGCCCCCCGCAGATGAGGATCAGGGGCTCAAACCCAGGTCCTTGCACATGGTAATGTGTGTGTTCAACTAGGTGTGTTACTGCCTACCCTGACCCGGAAACCTTTCTTTCTTTAATTAATATAAACAGAGTAATTGAGAGGAAAGAGGAAGATTGAGTTGGAGAGAGAAATAGAGAAACTTACAGCACTACTTCATTACTCATGAACTGTTCCCCTTACAGGTGGGAGTGTTTATCTTTGATGGTTATTGAATTGTACTGCAGTTGGCTCCTATGAGAAGCCTAAGTACTATTAGCCTATTTTCTTGTGCAGACCTAATTCTTTTTTTTCTTTTTGCCTCCAGGGTTATTGATGGGGCTCAGTGCCTGCACCATGAATCCACTGCTCCTGGAGGCCCCCCCACACTTTTGTTGCCCTTGTTGTTGTAGCCTTGTTGTGGTCATTATTGTTGTTGTTGATGGCGTTCATTGTTGGATAGGACAGAAAGAAACCGAGAGAGGAGGGGAAGACAGAGAGGGGGAGAGAAAGAGAGACACCTGCAGACCTGCTTCACCGCTTGTGAAGTGACTCCCCTGCAGGTGGGGAGCCGGGGGCTAGAACCAGGATCCTTATGTCGGTCCTTGCACTACATGCCACATGTGCTTAACCCACTGCACTACCACCCGACCCCTGGGTAGACCTAATTCTATAAAGAACCTTTGTCAAAAAATTCTGGACTCTTGTAAGCAAATGCAAATAAGAAACAGCCATGTGTGCTGCAGGAGCAGAAACATATACTTATGACCATAGACCATCTACAAAGAATAAAAAGACAGGTGATCATCCAAAGGCACAAGTCAGATGAGTTGCAGGCTTAAGAACTACAGAAGCCAAGCAAAATAACAAATTAATTTACTTCCATAAGACCTTGTACAGATCTATATAGGGGTCAACTATCTTTATAAAATGTAGTGTTTTCTTTATTGGAAATATAAGGAGGTAATAGGTAAATATCCTATTTTTAATATCCTAATATCCTAAGTTTTAAATTATCTGCCTCCCTTTTGAAGATTTTACTTTTTTTTTATTAATGAGAGGAACACAGAGTGAAAGAGGAAAGAGGAAAAAGAAAATCATTTGTCCTTTTTCCTTCCTAATTCTCCTCTAACCAATTTTAGTCCTAATTGAGCTCTCAACATACAATATTGTTTTAAACATAGCCATGACTAATTACTTAAATCTACCTTTATTAGTTATTTATCTCAAATTAGAACAGTATCATGCCCTAGGGCCCAAAGTGGTGCATAAACTAGCTTCAGCCTGAGATGTTTTTCCAGCATGGTATGACATGGTCACTTTCTGCCAGACACTACTTCACTCAGGATTGTTCCACTGTAACCAAGTCAGGTGCCCCTCAAGACACACCACAGTCATTCCATGAGTGTATGAATATGGTGACCTTTTCTTTGGACAGCAGGTCTCTCCCCAGTAGATTATAGGAGGGCCAAAAAAGAAAAGATGTTCATTAGTCACAGAATGCATTTCCACAGGGATCATAGATGAAAAGAAATATGTACAAGATTGAACTGGATTACCAGAAACCTGCAGTCACCTTCACAAGATGAAGAACTTTAGCAAAAAAAAAAAAAAAAAAAGACCTGAGGAGATTGTAAAAAGTAGTACCAATACCACCAGTTTCCACCTCTGATATTCCAAAATATGTCTCTTTCTTGCTAATTCTCAATTATTCCCTAGCTTGTTGAACTTTCTTCTTTTAAATTTATATTTACCCTTTCGTATGTCAAAGAGGAAATTGGGCTCCCTGGTTAGAGTCATTAAGGAAAATTCTATTTTGCTAGCAGAAGTGTTCTTGTTATGCAGGTGGCCTTCAAGAAATAACTTGTCATGCTGTGAACTGCCTATAAAGAAGGCCAATGTGGGTTCAGTCACATGCCACAGAACTGCAGCCTGTGTTTAGAAAATGAGGCTGGTCTCTATCTAATAACCAATAACAAACCAAACAAACAACCACCCACCCAAACTTCTGTGTACTATACCTACCACTATAGGTAAGCTTGGGTTTTTCTCTAGTTTACCCTTCAGATGAGAACACACTTCAATTACCACCACATATGCAATCAAGTGAATCTTCAAAGGAGTTCTACCTGGATTTCTTTCCTACAGAACTGAGCTATTCAACCCATGTTTAATTCTCCTGTTAAGTTGAGGCTAATTTGAAATATCACAGCGTCTGATAACTACAGTTGACCCATTATACTGGCTATTTTTCCCCATGAAGCCTTCCTTTCATCACTAGGAAAAAACTTAATTCTGTCATATATACATATATGAAACACAAGAACCAACACAAGGATCTGGGTTCGAGCCTCCTCTTCCCATTTGCAGGGGGGAATGCTTCACGAGTGGCAAAACGGGCCTGCCGGTACCTATCTTTCTCTCTTCCCATCTCCCCCTTCTCTCTAAACTTCTATCTGTAAAATGGAAAAAAAATTGGCTACTATAAGAAGTGGATTTATAGTGCAGGCACAGAGCCCCAGTGGTAACCCTGGAGGTGAGAGAGAGAAATTATCAATTACAAAATAGAAATAAGCAATATTTGTTAAATAAAATTTTACACAATAAACCTGCATAAGAAATTTAGAGCTATAAAAATACTGCAGATATTTTTATCATTAAAGTAGTAATTGATGGGTAGGGGAAATGTTCTACCTACAGAATTGTTTTAGGTAATAAACACAAAAGGATCATAGAGTTAGCAGCAGTCCCTAAATCATTGATGGGTGATAGTAATGATCCTCAGTGGCTGCAACATCACCACACACAAAACAACATATGTATCTCCTAACAGAAGTGAACAGTGTTGTCTTTGCCTTTGGTATAGTGTTACCAGTGAAGAAACCAAGAAATAATTAAACCTTCATCTGATAAAGTATCTTTGTATTACTGCTGAGTAAGGCTGAGACTGAGTGCTGGGTATATCAAGGTTCCTTTTTTATTTTATTTATGTATCTTTTGATAGAAACATTGAGAAATTGGGAAAGTAGAAGGAAAATAGAGAGGAGGAGAGAGACACACCTGCAACACTGCTTCACTGCTTGTGAAGCTTTCCCCAACAGGTGGGGCCCAGGGGATTGAACTTGGGTTTTAGCACTGCTGCTTATATATCAGGTTTGTTATTCTATTCTCTCTATCATTATATATACTTGAGAATTTCAATGATAATGTGAGTTCATAATAAATAACATGATTATATTTAGAAAAGCTGAGATGCAATTTTACAGCCAAAGTATTGAACAGGACCATAAAGAAATAGAAAAAAAGTTGACTTAACAGCACAAGCTAAAATCATAGTTAAACCCAAGGCACCATGAAAATATTCCTTAGTCATTTGAGTTTTGAGACAACTTTCACTGAATGGTAAGAGAGAGAGGTAGGGGGAGAGATATTTAAATAGACAGAACAATTTTTCATGTAAACTCTTCCAATTCATACAAAATGATGGAAAATGACTCATCCACCTTAAAGAGCTTGCTCAACAAATTATTTTGAAACTTGTGAGAACTATGGTGGTTATATTTGGGTGGTGGGAAGGTGGGGATATAGAGCATAGGTGGTGGGTGTAGTGTGTAACTATATATTATAATCTTATAATCTGGTAACATACTATTAATAAAAAACAAAAGTTAAATTAAAATTTTGAACAAAAGAGCTTGCTCCTTTTGATAACAAAAATAAGATGAAAACACTTGAGTCAAGCTGATTTATATGAAGACAAATATTTTAAATAGTGTACCCTATATAGTGGTCAATGAATAAACAAATAGACTATGGGGGTGGGGGTAGGCAGTGATGCACTGGGTTAAGCACACATAGTAAAAAGCACAAGGAACTAGACAAGGATCCAGGATCAAGCCTCTAGCTCCCCACCTGCAGGGAGTTGGATTCACAAGCAATAAGGCAGGTCTGCAGGTGTCTGCCTTTCTCTACTCCTCTCTGTTTTCCCTCCTCTCTCAATT